>NC_068320.1:19501899-20116899 GCF_025860055.1 Xyrauchen texanus | reverse complement strand
TGTTTGAAATGGAATTTTCAGTTTCCAAATGTCAACATTTAACAAAGTATGCTGTCATGTAAACTAGTGATGGGTCGTTCGCTAATGAGTCGACTCTGAGAGGTGAACTTTGGGAGCTGGCTCGCATATCAGAAGAGTCGAATCTATTTATAAATTTTTTTAAATTAACATGTGAATAATCAAAAGATTTGAATGAATACAATGAACTGTTTCAAAGAACGAAAAAAGAAATAAAATAATATAGACCTAAATGCTCAAGCGCACACACTTTCGTTCTGACTGTCTGCTCGGACTAACAGCCTCACCTGTTGTTCCTGTCAATCAGACACACACAGTGTCAACCAATGAACCAAAGATGCGTGAGGGAGGGCGGAGCCCACTCACTCACTCACTCACTCACAGACACAGTCACACACTTAGCAGCCAAGGAGAAAGGGAAGGACAACTGTGAAAAAAACAGCTGGAAAGTGGATAATGAGTGGGAAGCACAGTAGCATTTGGATGCATTTTATTAATGTAGACAATGTTGGAGCACAGTGTAGAATTTGGCAAAACAAAATCTCATATAAAGCCGGTTCTGCGCACAACGTGCACCAGCATATGCAAACTGTGTACCCTAATAATTTAATTAGAATTGTTTTAACAACAATCATAGTCAACTATCGCAAACTGTTTGACTTGAAACAATACAAAACTTTTTTTTTTTTAAAGAGCCGTTTGGGAGCCAAAAGAGCCGGCTCTTTTTGGTGAGCTGAGCCGAATGAGCCGACTCACTGAAAAGAGCCGGAATGCCCATCACTAATGTAGACCATTTTCAAAACAATTCGGTGGAGGAAAACACCATTTCAGTTTGGATGAGAGGTGTAAACATTGACAAATCAGTGCATTTTCAAGTGACAATATATTAGCGTGGATGTGGCACAACAGACTTCGGATTTCTTGGCTTTCTGTCACATGATTTTGAGTATGTCTGTTGTGCGTTTTATACTGGAGCAGATGTTGAGTACACCTGTGTGCACTGAGTTTCATCTTTACAAAGTGACGTCTTAGATTAATGGATTTAACTCTGGATTGAATACTGAAAGTTGATCCAAACTATAGCACAACGTGTAAAGGAGAAGTATTTTATAAAACGCTGTTCCAGCTTCTATGTGTTCAAAATAAGCAATCCTGTATTTTCGCTCAAAATTAAACACATGCCATAGTTCCATTCTCAGTCAAAACATGCTGGATTGTTGACCATGATTAAATCCTTTATTCATGAAAAACTTTGACTAACAATATAACAACATTATCTCTTTCCTCTTGAAGTGGAACACCACATTAAATAATGCATGAAAAAAATTCTGAAAACATGTTTTTCCATCACATTAGCCACGTACAGTAGAAATCGACTTGGCAAAACTCCCAACTTTTGAACACCAAGCCATATTTGAGAAAATACAGGGTCTTTTGCATAACTGGAACATATTGTAGATGCATATTTGTTAAAACTCCAATCTCTGGCATTAAGCGACTGTGAAACATTCGCTAGATGAATACAGGCAGTCATTTATGAAAGTTGTTCTCATTTATTTACCATCCCAGCGCTTTACCTACATAGCTTGAATAAAACTGGTTTGAATTTGAATATGTCATTCCACTATGTTAAACTTTTTTTTTTTTTTAATACCGCTCATTTTAGTGTAGATATGGGCTATAAATGGAATAGCATATTTCCATACTACTTATAAAAAAAAAATATTCAGTGTATATACAGTATATATTGTGCTTTGTATATTTACAGTACTGCACATTATGCAGTCAGCATTATGCTATTATATGTCAATTCCGTTTCCAATAGCCAAAGCTTCAAGCAAGAGGTTTTCTTGTCAGATGGTACACAGCAAGGAAAGTGTTTACTCTTCTTCTCTTTCATTTATTGCCATTATTGGCCTGTGCATATGTTGCAGATATGAAGGAAGCACAGAAGATAAAACAGGTTTGTTTATTGAATCCAGAATCTTTTTACCATTCTGCTCAGCACAGATTTTTCATACAATAAAAATATTCTACTTTTAAGTGTCTATAAGTGTGTTTTAAAAGCACATGCCAAAAGTTTTATTTTAGCCAGTGACAATATGTCAAACCTTAAACAAAACAGCAAAGGTTGTCAATGATTGAATGGAGAATAGCTCACCATTTTCTCTTTCATCAGCTCCATTACAAGCTCTGTAATTTAATTTGTCTGGCAAGTTATGATAGAAACAGAGTGTAATTAAAGACAGGCTTTCAACTCTCCTAAATTTCTCTTTTATTAATTTTGCTAATTGACTTGCTGCTGCTTTCTCTTTGAATATGTAAGGTGACGGTTCAAGCTGTAGGAATGTTGAGGTGACTAAAGAAAAGTTAAACAGCATGATAGTATAAAACAGTTCATTTCCTGTCTATTACCACCTTCTGTATTTATATAAACGATGGAAATAAGCGCAGTTTTATTTCCCACTGTATTCAGATTTAATTTTCAGATTCTCAATACACAAACACCTCAGTTAATCGTCTGATAGATCTCTGCATGTCTTGCAATGCAAGAGGACTGTTTTCACAAATAAATAAGGCTTGTTAAACGAAATTAATTTCTTGTGCCTACTTTAGTGCCTACTTTAAAATGATCAGCTTTCTTCTCTACCGAGGTTATAAGGTTTAAAGTTTGTGTTTGTGGCTGGAAGTGTCCTTAAACATGTCTTTAAAGATTATGTATATTTTTTTAATGTTTTAAAATATTTTTCCTTCCTCTATGTATAATATCTTAACATACTGTACATGGCATATATGTTATTCGTTGGTTCTTTTTCTCAAAAAGCATCCCGACCAGCCCAACACGGCAACATTTGGGACAGGACCAATATTACCTCTAATTTTTGATCTTGCTGAGCAAAACCTATTTATGTTGGAACAGCTCTCTAGCCACCTTAGCAGAAACACACACATATAAAGTATATGATTATAAATGAATTTTGATTATAAATAATAGGATATATTATCTAAATGATTTAATAAAATGTAGTTTGTGATAATATACTTTTAAAAATAAATAGTGTTACCTATAGGCCGTACATTATTGTTTTTTTCTCTCTTTTGTTTTCCATGTTGGGTTTTTGTCAAAGTCAGCATTGCATAGTATATTCTCAAACAAGGTTTCTTGTAACTTCAGTTTCACGCTAAAAAAAAGCAATTATACAGTTCATTTTATTTAGCTCTAATTAAAAAGATTCTCCATCTGCATGGGAGCAACATCATAAATAGATGGCCGCTTAAAAGGAAACATTAGATGGATCTGTTTTGACCTGCTAGCAGACATGGGGAGTGTTCAGGAAACCTGTTGTGTGAAATCAATCATTATTTCTGCAGTTCTGTTTGGTGCTAGAGGCACAGGGATTACACACTTCACTTTAAGCATTCAATGTGACAGTATTAAAAACGCAGGCTTTTTGGCTATGTATAATGCCCACACCACAAGGTATAAAAATGCCCATGATGTACTCATGATTGTGTGTGTGTCTATGTTTGAGGTAAGGTAGTTGGCACTATTGGGCCCCTGTGGTGGCTGCTCAGCGGGCCTAGGAAATAACAGATGTACTCTTTATGTTTACATCTCTGGAGTCCAGCACACACGTACACACTGACTATGCTTACCGTAGAAAGAGAGAAAGTGTGAGAGAGAGAGAGATAAAGTGTCCTCTTTGGCTCTGCTTATCAGTGTGCATGCATCCATCTCACTGCTGACAGCTTGGGTAAGATAATTAAACTTCCCCCAGATAACTTCAACATGTCTCCCTCATTTCTTTCCTTGTGATTCAACATGATAAGTACTGTATGTGTGTGCATACTACTTAGTGCATACTACGTTGAGTCCTATGTTAGGAAATATTTACCCATTGGGATTTTTTTTTGTCTTGTTTTGCAATAAAAATATCTTAATTTACTTAAAAGAACTTAAATATATAAATTAAGGTTATTTTTCGAAGCATATTAGCAAAAAAATCTGCCAATAAGTCAAATTCAATATATTTTCCTTGAAAACATTAATCAGTGTTTTTGTCTTTTTTTTTTTGTAAAAATATCAAAATATCCTTAAGACAACACATTTAATTGAGTAGCAAAATTTTTTAAATTCAGGTTATTTTGCTTAGCCCGTTGGCAAATTGATTTTTTTTTTTTCTTGTTTTAAGTGTAAACATCACTATATTGTGTTTTATTTATGCTTAAAGCAAAATTTGCCAGCAATGTACCGATGAGGTTATATATATTATAGACATTAAAACTGGAATTTGTATAATTTATTCATACAGCAGTGCATGCTGGGAGACTGACTATGTAAGTGTGATTGCTTAGTTCTCTTAATTATTTTATTTTAGCTGAATAGTTTTTTCAGTAATGTAACAAGGTTTAATGGAAAGGAGGCGGCGGGAACCGGACGAACCATCAAAATAATGTTTAGTGAAAACAAAAAGACATAAAACTCGAACTGCCGCATCTCGCTGCACTTATCCCTCTCCTCGGCTGATTGGGGGCCGGGCATGCATAGTCAAGGCCAAGCCCCGCCCTCTACCTCATCACAAGTAATTAACCACAAGTCAAGTTCAGTAACAAGTCACAAGTCAAGACAACAAACACTTGAAGAATTGAGTTACCTCAACATGATCCATCCAGGGCAGTTATTCTAACTCTACTTTTTAAGGTATGATAACTGAAAACAAAATATTTTTTTACAGTATATCACGAGGAAGCAAATTTTAAGCATAAACATCACTAAGTTTGATTTATGCAGAAAACAAGATTTGCTAAAAAATGTACCAATGAGGTTAGTAAATTAGACTAAATTCAAGATGTTCTCTGATATTAAGTCTTAATCTCACAGCAAAATCGTAAGGATACATACGACTTTCTAAATTTGGCTAATTCGTATGATATCGTACGAATGCCACTTACACTACAGTCAGTGATGTCACTGCACATCGTTTCCATCTAATACGTGACAATTACTTCTGTCGCACACAACAGCTTCTTATCATGTTTACACTCTCGGTACAGATCGGTTAGGTTTAGATAAGGGGTTTGGGTAAGGGCATAATATTAATAAGCATGTTCTTAACGTGTTTACTTCCACATTAAACATCTGCGGATTTGCATGTGATGAAATCGCACAAATTTATACAAATGAGCTCATAACATTTTTTTATGAGACTGGGTTGATCTTAATCTGTATTTTGTCTTTTTTGTTTTCCCAGTAAAAATATCTAAACATTAAGGTTATTTTGTCTTGTTTGGTTGCTTTTTTTATATGCAAAAGCCTCACTACATTTAGTCAAGATAATTTGCAAAAATGGTTAAGACAACTAAATTCAACATATATACTTTACAAACAACTCTTAATATCTTATGCAATTTCCCTTCTCAAGTCTTGTTTTAAGGATTTTCACTGGAAAATGTGCCAAAACACTGATTAAGAAAATTATTTTGACCGTGCAAGCCTGGACAATTTTCTATCTAATACATCACTGCCTTTCTCTCCCATCCAAGTTTAATCTGCTATTTCTTTTAATCTTACATTCTGCTAAAGGGGAGGAAATAGATCTGGAATCGTAATCAACGAATTACGATTGCATTTTGCAGAGAAAGTGTATGTAGCTGTGAGCAGTACAAATACTGCAGTAGAAGCTCTTTTGTGCCAATTTCATACCCAGCCGTCTCTTGAAACAAATGTGTTTACCTGTTTTCTGTAGTTCTGGCAGTGGCAAACAGATCTTGATCATTTTCTGAGATCCAGCCAATGTTGTCTGCATGTCTGACTGTGTACCTGTGTGTGAGCTGGACTCTAAGCTATCTGTGCACCTCTCTGTTTGGCTGTCACACCATCTGCCTCCCTGTAATCCTCATCATGTACTGTACCTTAAAAAAACACAAATGCAGTTTTTGAACCATTTGGCTATTTGAGAATTTATAAAACATGTTTCTTTTGCAAATAGAACAATCATCTTTGCCATATGTCCTTCAGCCAATCAAAGCTCTCTCTGTAGCTGGGCATTCATTAAACAACAGATCAAATTAAAAAAGTTATGAAAGTGTATATAAAAGTATGACTGTAGGGACTTTTGTAGTTTCAGTCAAATAAACTAACATTGGCAGTGCAAAAACATTATTAAATTCAAAGAAACAGACTAAAGTGGGAGCACTTAAAGGGACTTTTATTAAAGTTTAAAAGGGGCACTGTAAAAAAGTGTTTGTGCTGCCCTAAAATTTTAAGAACATAAAGTTGTTCTCAATATATAACCTGTTTAATGAGCTTCATGTCTTTAAGTAAACTAGAGTTTCTTAATTCAATAAACTTTATATAAAAACATTTCAAATACTTATATTATCATTTAATGATATTGATAACCATAGATGCAGTTAGTTAGCTGCATATATATATATATATATATGCAGCTAACATATATTATTTTTTTAAGTTAAATAACTAAGCACAAGTTCAGCCAACATACCCCAGCCAAAACTTGGGTAGTTGAGTTATCACAACAAGATCAATCTAGGTCAGATATTCTAATTTATGATAAAGAAAATGAAAATTAAATGATACAAAAGTATATCATAAGATAGCAAATTTTCAATGAGTTCAGTGCACTATGAAAAATAACTTTCAAAACTCAAAGCTCTCTCCCCAGTTTAAAAAGACCAATTATTGAAACTAGGCTGCAAACAGCTAGTTCTGAACTTCTAGAACATATTTCCGTTTGAATGATAGACCGAATACCCATATTTATGCGTCAATGAAATTGAAACACTAAATGAAAGTTTGCTAAACCATTTGCTATTCCTGACGGTACGTATATAAATCTATATGTGGATATCTTATGAGCAGCTGTTTTTATGGCCTGCGATATGACGGTGCGTACGAGATATTTGATTGGTCAAGAGCCATCTGTCAACACACTGCAAAAATCTTTTGTATTTTCAAGTCAACTTTCAGATGATCTGATTTTCCATAAACATCAGGCAATATTTTAGATCCTGACTTCACTTCTAAAACAGTTTTTTCCCCTGTAGTAGACTGCAAATAAAGTCCTCTACACATGAATATATCATGGCAAATATCCTGAAAATAGCACCCTGTCAGTCAGTTCATTACATGATTAAATGCTTCTTTTTTTTTTTCTCCGCAATTTGGAATGCCCAATTCCTAATCCACTCTAAGTCCTCGTGGTGGTGTAGTGACTCGCCTCAATCCGGGTGGCAGAGGACGAATCTCAGTTGCCTCCACATCTGAGACCGTCAATCCGTGCATCATTTTTCATATATGATATATATTTTTCCAGTAATATAGAACATTGCAAAACATTTTAAAATTTAAATCTTTAAACTTTTAAAAAAAAATTATAACATAAAATTCTGAGCAACAATTGTCAGTTTTATATTCTAGAGGTTATTTGCAGTGCTCACAGGTGAAATGATGTGCCCTGGGTTGGCCTTGATCCCCGACAAGCCTGCTGAAATATGCCTTGTAGGCCTCATACATCTTAGCAGGTGCTTCCACAGAGTATTTTTCACTCTTGTCTTGATAAATTGTCTGCAGACATCGCTAAATGCGTCTGCCGAATGCTTGCAGCCTCCTGATGCCAGATGCAGATATGTATCCAATTAAGCAGCTGGAACTAAACAGAACTGGTGTGCCCTGTATTTATACCACCATTTATATTACTGGAAAGTTCTAGAACGTTCTAGAAGTTACTCCCAAGTTTACTCTGCATTGGATCTATCTGGAATGTTCTGAAAAATAGGTACATTTCAAAATATCACTGTCCTGGTCACAAAAGCAAAGTTTTGGGGAATAATGGCCATTTTCTATACTTTTGAGGCATTAGCAATGAGGTAATAACACTTACTACCAAGGATGGTGGATTCAAACAGCTTTCATTGTTGACCGTTCTAAGGTCACCGTGCCATGGTTGACGTATGAGGCATCTACATATGTATGTATGTATATATATATATATATGGTGTGTGGCACCTTCTGCTCTGCATACAATTTTAAATAATTGCAATCTTAGGAACATGCAGTTGAACTTTTCTTTCCCCCAGTCAAACAGATTGTAAACTCATGTAATTAATTGAACTGTTACTGTGTTTCAACTGCTTGGAATTGTCAAACAAGGTTTTAATAGCACCACGTTGTACATTAATCTTCGAAGAGTTTACATAATGTTGTCGCTGGACATTAAATTAGGATTATATAATCCTTTGCATATAAAAAGCACATCACCTTTAAGGATAGATTGTGAGCATGGGTATCAACAGTGCTAATCGAAGATGATGATCAGATGGCCTGCGGGAGAGAGCAGCCGTTCTCTGGGGGAAGATCAGTCTTCAGCCAGTTCAGTGCTTCAGTGAGGAGTGAATGATAAATGATGACTTTCAATGGAAGAGAGCAAATCAATCCAAATCATTTTAGAAACCTTTCATCGCCATTTCATCAATGTCTCTGAGGGCAAATGCGGAACAGACAGAGAGGAAACGGGGGGATGAAAAGAGCTAAATCATAGCTTAAAAATGCTCTTTATTGCAAACCCAGCAGAGTCAACGAGTTCTCGATTATCTACATTGTTTTTGGACTGATTTCTCTGATTGAATATGATTGACAAAAGAGTGTGATAATATTTTGGTTACTTTGTTATAATTTGGGGACAGAAATGTTCACAAAAGTGAGCTATATCTGACAAAGCCTCCCTTTTGACAGTTAAGTAAGTGTGTGTGCATGGTGATCTCTGTCTTGACTACTTCAACTAAAGTTTAGTTAAGTAAAGATTAATTAAGGATTCTAAAACGAGGTCAGGAAGTCAAAATCTGCAATAAATCATTTTGGTACAGCAGCTATGAATAATTCTGGCCACATACAGATGACCATTGAAGTTCATCAGTCCATATGTGGACGTACGCGGACGGTTCACTGTTTTCACTTACCGGAAATGGTGTCATATATTCAATAGTCTTTAAAATTGGCAAAAAAACATTTTTTTGATCATCAGCGATGCTGGTAATACATTTTACATTTATTTTTTAATGCATTTTATATGTTTTTGGTGGCAGAATATGCATGTATGATACAATGATTCACAGCATAGGAAATGTAATGAGACACAGACTTCATTAATAGTAAATGAAGTATAAGTATTTTGTATGTTTATACTGATGAATGATTGTGGAATAGCAGACTCTGCAAGAAACTTTGGTGTCTGCAGGAAGTAAGATGCATTCACTAAAACGTTTGCCAATGCAGAGCAGCACTAACCTGCTGCCTTAAATTTACTGAGAAGTAAGCTGTTCTTTTTTCCCCCTTTCTCATTATTTTTCTTGCCCTAGTCTATGCACCCCATGCTCTCTTCCATATTCTCTTTTCCTCCTTTGTTTACTGTATAAATAATTATATTACCTGTTTTTCTCTCTTGGCTAGGCGGGGGTTACAATCTAATAATTACAAGGGGATTATGCTACAAATGTAGTTTGAGGACATTCATAGTGTCCCCATAATTCAGATCTCTGAAAAACATATTAAACAATGTTTTTTTGAAAATGGAAAAATGCATAACGTTTTTTGTGAGGGATAGATTTAGGGGTAGGGTTAGGGGATAGAATGTATATTTCATACTGTATAAAAATCACTATGTCTGTGGATAACCACACCAACACATGTGCGTGTGTGTGTGTGTGTGTGTGTGTGTGTGTGTGTGTGTGTGTGTGTGTGTGTGTGTGTGTGTCTACTTAGCTTCAGTTTGGGGTCAAATACTGTTTTCAAAATGACAAAAATTCAAAAACCTTTTTTTCTTCCAGAGGTAGGGTTAGTCTGTAGCAGTTATAATTAGCTTTATATAAAAATCCACAAAAGCTTAAGATATGTCCCCATTTAGCTAAATAAATGTCTGATTATGTACTTGTCTTTAGTTTAGCAACAACAGAGGTTAGCTAAATCTTACAAAACCTCCCTTTGGGGACATTTGTGGATGCCCTCATTTGGAAAAATAATTCATAAATCACAGGATTTTTGTATGTATTTGGGTTAGGGTGTGGGGCTAGGACTAATAATATAATTTTTATAATTACATTTATATAAAAACAATATATGGTAGAGGTCTATGGTATGTCCTCATTTATATTAGATTAGAATTAGTTTTAGTTATGTTAGGATATAGTAAATATTAGGGATGAACCTTATTCGGAAAGGCACAAATAATGACTTAAAAATGAATAAAGAATGAATCCGAATAATAGAAAAAATATTTGTTTGACTGATTATCCAAGATGCACAAGGATAAAGTGACATTTTAAATTAACATACACAAAATTACAATGAATTTCTAAAGCCAATATTTCTGAAGTGTAAACATTATGAATGAAAATGCGCACAGTGTGATTTCAGATCGGATGGCCACTGTCTCAACTCAGTTTGCGGTCTCTGTTAATTGTGCGCTTCTGGGGCTTGTCAAGTGTAACAATAATTAATATAGGACATCATATACACGTTCCACTTCTTGAAATGTCTTTGTTATTGTATCACATGATTCACATTTAATGATTCTCATGTATTCATGTAGAGCCTAAACCTGAATGTGATTTTAAATGCCTGACCTGAAGTGATGGTTTCACATCTGAGCTCATCTATCGGTCTCCTATAGTGGACCACATTTATATCCACATCAGCAAAGGTCATTTTTTGGTTAATACTCTATTCCGAAAAAATGTAAAATCTATTCAGATTATTCCTGCTCATGTAAAATGAATAAACTGAAACATGCTTTTCTTCTTCTTCTTTAAACTGTTCTAAACTGGGAATTTTAAGTGTTCTTGAGCTCTGGATATGTGCTATATAAATGTAACATAATTATATTATTATTATTATTTAATTAAATATTGGTGTCCAGTCATACAAATTTCTGATAGACGTATGGGACTTTCACCTGTTTTCAGGCTATATCAATTTATTTTAATTGCTTTTAATAGAATTTGTATTTAACATTCACTGAAAAATGTGTCCTTACATTTCACATTTTGCTCAACACCTCTTGCCTTTAGAATAATATTATACATGCACAGACATAAACAAATATACTGTTTCAGCAGATATTAATATCAGAAATAACAGGAGAAACCACAGTTAACATATTCCACAGTTAAGCTAGCCTGTAAGAAAAAATTATAAAATAATAATTTTATTAAACGTATTTGCAGCCTACATTATTATTATTATTATTATTATTATTATTAATAATAATAATAATAATAATAATAATTAGGCTATTATTATGAAAGTCATTTACAAGGCATGTTTTATTTATAGAAACTATAAATTTAAGAGTAACATTTAAAAATGCGTTTTTAAATGTTTCATTTAATTTTGACACATTTCTGGTTTAAGTCCTACCCGCAAACCTTGTAAATATTATTACCTTCTTATAAAAACCATTGGATTTATGAGATCTCCTAATATAGTGACAGAAACATGTGCGTGTGTGTGTGTGTGTGTGTGTGTGTGTGTGGATGGTTGAGGGTTTCTCAGTGTAGAAAGGCCAGAGACTAGTTGTGATTATAAAAAACAAAAAGCACAGCTCAGAGGTTCCCCTGTACAACCCCAAGTGTTGTTATTCATAACTGTGTGTGTGTGTGCTTACAAGGGGTCTAGGCCAGAAACTATGTATAAACACTATTATTCATTAATTAATGTTGTAAAATTGTAAAAATGGAAAAAATGCTTATACTGTAAAATTACAAGTAGCACTTTACAATAAGGTTCCATTTGTTAACAACATTAGTTTACATGAACAAACAATGAAAAATACATTTACAGCATTTATTAATCTTGGTTAATGTTCATTTCAACATATAGTATAGATTTTTTAAATCAAAAATGTATATATGTTTACATTAGTTAATGTACTATTAACTAAAAATAAACAATTGTATTTTTATTAGGACTTACAGCGTTTAATAATGCTGTAAAATATATATATATATATATATATATATATATATATATATATATATATATATATATATATATATATATAATTCTTCATTGTTAGTTCATGATACCTAATGCATTAACTAATGTTAATTAATGGAACCATATAGTGAAGTGATTTCCAAACACTGAACTGATTTGATATAAAATAATGGTTGAAATCTGGTCTTTTTAAAATATTTAAAGGTAATTGTTCGATCATGTAATCAACAAATGTCATCTTTCATGGAACTTGTTTGGTCGCTTTTATACTTCAAATGAAGCGTTTCGGTAGATGTTCTCTGTGGAGATTGCCGATGTGTATGAAAACAAGTACATAATTTAAGGAAAGGGGGATCCTCTTGGAAATAAAATGTTTTGGTTATGATGTTTATTCTCAAGAGACGTGGTTTTTCATATCTAACTTGTCGAATTTCTTGATGTGGAAACCTGTTGTGGTGTGTGTGTGTGTGTGTGTGTGTGTGTGTGTGTGTGTGTGTGTGTGTGTGTTAGTCAGAGGATCTTTGTATGTCCTGAAAATGCCCCAATGCATATTTGTTTATGCCTCTTACAACATTTAATTATTTCCTGATCTTCATTTATTATTATTATTAAAGCTAAAATTTCACTAGCATCAACAAATGGAATTGCATAAATGACTTCAATCAGATTTCCTGAACTCTTCCCCTGTCTGCCATTGGTCGGAAAACAGATAATCCTGCCCCAAAATCCATTGGTTTTGCTGTGTTGGGATGGGATGGTCAGGATGCTCAAACAACAGAGCAATGTTTTGATACACTTTTTTCCTTATAGTGGTCTCTGCATGTTAAGAAGAAAAAGTGCACCTCACCTTTAAGTTCTCACTGTCTTTTTCCATTGTTTATATTAATTGCCCATTTTGTTTGCATTTGTTTTTGTTGATGTGCGTATTTGTTTCTTCTGCTGTGTGTCTTAATGGGCACTTCTGTTTACAGAGTTTTTGGGTTAGTTTTTTTTTTGCTGTTGTTTCTCTACACATCAGTAGATAGACACAGGCTGACTGACCTACTAACACACCTATGGCTAAGAATAACATTTCTGTGCTAAAAATGACTCTCCTCTCTCTCTCTCTCTCTCTGCTGCAGAGACACACCATGGCTAGACTAGCTGAACCTTGTTCTGTCACATGGACTCATTGGACTTAATTAATGAAGTTGAGCTTGTGGTTAATGATGGCCTGTGCCCTTCTAATAGGTTGAGTTCCTAGAATAGAGAACATTTTAGCCTTTTTGCACACATAAACATATGGCCTCAGAATTGGAATAAAGTGCCACATGGATTCATTTTTGATGCTTTTATGGTGCTTTTTTTGTCCTTTTTGGAGCTTGATAGCCCCTGGTTCCCATCCAATTCTACTTTATGGAAGAATGCAGCATGAATATTCTTCAGAACTGCTACTACTGTGTTCCTCTGAGGCAAGAAAGTCAATAAGAATTGAAGTGACATGAAAGTGAATACATTATGACAATATTTGTATTTTATAATGGATTATCCTTTTAAAGGAATATTCTGGGTTCAATACAAGATAAGCTCAATTAACATCATTCATAACATTGTTGATTTCCTCCAAAAGTAATTTTGTCTTATCCCTTATTTATTGAAATATTGAAAAATTGCGGTTACATTAAGTCACTTCCTGTACTGCACATTGAAAGTGAATGAGGGCCACTCCTTAAACACTAAAATACACACTTAAAAAGTATAGCCACAAGACATATACATGATATGTTTTAACATTATTTTATTGTGATAAATAAAATTGCTTACTAACCTTATCTGTGTACAGTTACAGTATATCCAATATTACAATTTTGTTTGCCATGACAGCGAAATCCTATAATCACAGTATTGCATATAACTTTAAACATAAATGTTTAGTAAGTGATTTTATCACACTATAATGATAACAAGTATAATGTCAATGCATTTTAATAATTACATCTTCTAGCTGTACTTATGAAACTTTATGTGCTGTAGCATTTTTGAGCTGGCCCCATTCACCTGCATTGTAACGCATCCTGAGTGAGATGCGTTCCTGGGTCAACAAGGGAGGTGCTTAAGATAATATTGTTCAACCAGTCAAAGATGACTACATGACATAATCAGGCTTTTGTGCTCTTTCTGAGGTTCAGCAGACTGTGCTAGCCTCATCTGATTCTGGAATCATTCAACTATTGAAGGTAAAGGACCTTAGGGTTCAATGGGGCTAAAGGCCCACCTTAAGAAAAATGCGCTTTTTTTTCTGGTCACAATGTGTCTCAAGATTTAAGAAATGCATTTATTTTTTATTGAATAGTGAAGGAGCAACATAATGTGAGTGAAAAGAAATAACAACAGAAGGTTGTTTTGAATACAATTGTTTTTTTTTAAAGGTGGCAAGGGAGCCTTTTACCCCACACCTGGGGTAAAAGGCCCCTAGGGGGGTTTCTAGTGCTGTAGTGTACAAACTGGGACAAAAGTTAAAGTGCACAATTTGTCAGTTTATGCAAATAGAGAGAACAAGATGCTTTTTTTAGTAACAAATTAAGATAATGCTTATTCAAAATAACCACTTCAGAAAAGGGTGCATAATTTCTTGTTAATTTCAATCACATCTGACGTGTCATTAAATCTTAAGTAAATAAAAAAATTAATCTCCATTGTGATTGGATCAGTCAATGTGAGCCCACTTTGAACAATTTTCATATAAAATCTATTCACCCCACTTAAGATAAACAATTTAATAGGCCTGCAACAGGGGGGCTTTTTACCCCAAATGCTATCCTTTCACTTATTGGACAGTTATTTATTTTTTTCCCCCATAAATAAATGTGATAATTTCCAGTGAATTCATTAACTACATACATTTACAAAATTTTTTTTTTTTTTTAAATAATAATAACAAATGAGATACAATTGCCTCAAAATCAGCCTATAGGCATTACACACAATGATCTCATGGAAGAGGAAAATGTTGCTGTTCATAGTGACAAACAGGTTTTTAGGAACATGCTGAGGTAGTGTGGTAAACATTACTTGGTGATACGTAGATGTATCATCCAGTAATGTGTAGCACAGATCTTATTTAACTCATAATTTCAAAAACCCCATTATAAAAACCCATAGGAAAATTCAGAGGGAACCCATGGTGAATTAGACTTCCAGGTGCACCTACAAATTGACAGCAAGGCTGAACAGCTCTATAAAAACTCAAAAATAGCACAAAAGACTGATATCTCATGTAGTCAGCTCTGATTGGTTGAACAATATTATCTGAAGCACCTCCATTGTTGAGTCAGGAAGCGTCTCACTCAGCAAAATCAAGATGTGCTTCATTGTAAGTGACTTACTGAAACTTTTTTTTTTTTTTTAAATAAACAATGGATGAGTCCAAAAAAAACGTTTGTGGCAAACAACATTATGCCACATATGCTGTGTATTGCAGTTAACTTGCATTTAACCCGAAATATTCTGTTAAGGCCAAATACTGAAATGTTCATCTTCAGTCTGTGCTGTGTTCAGGTCCAACTTGGAGACACACTGCGCTCCAGTTCTACCCTTAATGCATTCAGAGAGGATGCAATTTTAACGATGCTCATTCTGCCAGCACACTTCCATTCTACACATACTCATATCAAAGTGTGGCAGGTGGTGTGTTTTTGAAGAGTCGGCTGATTCCAGCCTGTGGCAAGATCTGCCAGAGAGACCACAGAAAGCTCAGTCCTGCCTAATGTTTGTACTAAAGTGACAGCCTCTGGTTTAATTTCCTTTTCTATCCTCGTACACGAATATCGTCACCACTCCCAGATATAAAATGTCCATCTGCTCAGTCTTGCAGACTAAACATTGGCTTCTCATGAGATTCATGTCTATGTCCCTCTTTTGTGCCCCTGTACATGTCTATTCATTTTGAATAACAGACAAAAAGGAATTGATACAGCTGTACTGGCTCTAAGGAGAACATAGTGTTGAGGTCGCACATATTATGATCTGCCTATTTTGAATTAAAGTTTAGATTAGTGCACTTTCACTTATCAAAATGTAGGAGAAAGACACTAGCTCGGTTTCAAAACCTGGTGAGCTGTCTACCTTGACAGCATGTTAAGATGTTTTAAGGTATCATATATTACACCTATATGATATTAGTCTTGTTTATATTTAAAACTTATATTTTTTTATTTTGGTATTCATCCTTTAGTAGAGCTACAAAGTCAAAATGTTTCTGTAAACAAGTTTCATGCTGCCTATTTCTGATGATTTATAGATGGATAAACCTTGAGGATTTTTTGTTATTTTACTTGCCATTTAGTAAGAGCTCTTCTTTCCAGGCTAACCCAATGTTACAGTAATCCCTGGATCAAGCTTGTAATTAATAAATTATTATTAAATGAAAAAAAAATTAGCTTTATCTCAGACAGATTGACAATCTCTAAAGTTTTCATTCACACAATGTACAAAATGAAATGTGTGATTCATGCAAAGTATTATTTAATAGACAGAGTAACACATCCTGTGACAGTTAGGCTTAGAAGATCAGGTTGTACAGAGCCTATGGTTAGCACATGAAATATTGTAGAAGGGCTGGGTGTCGATTACAAAAAGAATCGATTCTTCGATTCAGAGGGATTGGGAATTGAAAGTCGACTGCTCATAGTCATTACATTATCTTTTGTCATTCATACTATCAATCATAAATAGTAGGAGGTATGCACTGTTTATTGGTATTATTTCCTTTGAACTCTTTTTTTTTTTTACAAGAAAATTAGTTTGATTTCATTTCCAGGTTTAAAGAGTCAATTTCAGCGTTTTAACAGCCCTAGGAGAATCTATATTCACTTTGGAAATGTCCATTGTGTTTCAAAAGATTTTGTTCATTTTTATGACTTTTGCAGTCCTGGAAATCACAGATTTAAAATTCCTAGATACTTCTTGGTTTTCCATGATCCTTGGAACCTATAGAGTTCTCTTATCTCCAAAATCCTAATTTAACTCCTAGTTGAAATTGGTTGTATAATTAGTTCACAAGCCACAAAGTTTATCTCTAAAGCAGTGGTTACCAGATGGTTTAGCTTCAGGACCCAAATTTACATTGGACACTATGCGTCAACCCAATATAATACCAAACCCATACCACATATTTAAGGTAGTCTGAATTTCTTTTACCTTACATAGTTTTTTGTATGGTTTTCGAGGATGAGGGCATTCCATGCAACCTGCCCATGTTGGCATCTGCCTAATTTGACTATCATTGTAGCAAGTCACAGATGAATTTGAGCCAAAATACAACACTGGGATTTTGACTGAACTTTGACGTCAACAACAAAAGATATGGGAAGGATTTTGAGCCTAGTTTGCAATCCTAAATATACGATTATATGGTTAGTTGCATTTTATAATGATTTGACCCACGTTTGGGTCGTGACCTTCCAGTTAAGGACCACTGATCTACTCAGTGGCTTGTATTATTTTTTTAAACTGCCGAAGGCATTATTGTTAAATTAAATGGATGGGCATTCATTGAATTTGGTCACATGTGACTACATGCTCTCGCAGTATTCCTTGAGAGAACGCTCGAGGCTCTGGGTTGTTTTTACAGTTTATCTGCAGTGACAATTTTAGTGGAATATCGCAGAGCTGAATGACTTGACACTGGGTGGAAGAGACACGCCATTGGAGAATTTATGCTCATCTTATTTTTTTTATGTTAAGTTGTTTTTAAGCATTGCTAATGCATCATGCAGTGTCAGAATGTTAAATGTGGTCCACAGAATATTATGTATTGGGACTGACTATTTATAACATTAAATTACCACTAGCTCTCATTTGTCATTTCAGTTTGAGAGCCATAACAAGCATTCTGAAATCTGAAGTTAACTGTGAAGTACACTGATTGGCGTGTCATAAAATATGACATTATTAGAAGCAGATAAGTGTCTAGATTTAGCTTTTAACTTCAACAGAGATTTAGCCTTCTTTAAGTGTAGATTAATACACTAGACATTCAGTGTTGGGGAGTAACTAACTAAAAGTAGCAACACATGTAAATTACCCATTTCAAATAAATGATTCTCTGATTCAGGCATTCATCACTATGTTTCAACTCAAATGTATAAATGAGGGTGTTTACAAGTCTAAATGTATCTGTTCATTGTAATGCCTGTAATAAGTTGCTACTTAATGACTACAGCGGTTGTCTGATTTGCAAGCATATAAACTCATATCCTTGTGGTAGTTGTCTTTATTTAGCCAGCCTGCCCTATGAAAATTACATGACTGTGCAACATCTTTGCAAAATTATATTACGAGGTTCATTGTGTATATCACAGTAGTTCTGAGGTGAAATGTTCTCTGAGTGCTGCTAAAAACAATTGAAATGTTCTCACAAACAGATGAGGTTGTTAAGACTAATGCTCTATCAAGGTTTAAATCATGAAAACCTTCCTCTCTGCCTTAACAATCAACCTAAACCAAGCCGATAACGTCAAAAAAAAGCAAAAAGAAACAATGCTGGCAATTTCTGAAGCAACCATGCCATTTTTTGGTGCTTCTATTACACTCTTCAGGACTTGTATCTTGGTCCATTGCATCGTAAGCTCAACACTCTTTTAGATGAGCTGCTGTGTAATTTGATTATGCTTGCAAAAGCTTGTAAATGTAGTTGGTTTTGTAATGCAAATGTCAAAAATATAGTCATAGTTAATATCTTTTGATGTTATAAGATATCACTCTGTGAAGAACAGGGCAAAAAAATAAGTGTTTATGAACTGAAAATCTGCCGTTTTGCAAGTAATTTTCATGAAAGTGCCATGATTCATACAACAAGCCACATAAAAATAAATTTGCAAAAATGTAGGTAGTGTAACGTGATCCTATAAAACCAAAAAAACAAAAACTTGCATTTTGTACAAAGTAGGGCAGCTTCAAAATTCACATTTGACTGTGTGTATTTTTCATAGAATAAACCATGAAAGTCTGTTCACGTTTTAACCACAGACCTTATTTTACTCATAAATCGAAAACCGTTTTGAAATTCCAGGTGGAATCCATTGCAATGCTAACTCCAGATTTCAAGACTACAGTACAAAACATACAATTTTATTTTTATATATTTAATGGCATTGCCTTCTTAAATAGCTTGTAGTGTGGCCAACTACCTTTTTCAAAAGAATTGCTTGACTGTATTTTACTTGCTTTAAATAAATGTAGTTTGTTGCTTGGGAAGCCAAAGTTTCAAAGGACCTTCCTGAACACTGCAGACACTCTCTCTCTCTCTCTCTCTCTCTCTCTCTCTCTCTCTCTCTCATTAGTATGCATACAGGAGCCGATGCATTGCTTTGAGTGCAGTAGCGCTTATGCGGCAGTTGTTCCAACTGTTGTCTCCAACACATTTTTTCCAGTCTAACTTGATTATTTTATATTCTGACTGAGGTCAGCCTCAGCCTGTGGGGAGAAGGCTGTTTTTTTGCATGCCAACCGTATTATAACCTGGCTGGGTATTTTGAGAAAGGATCCCGGAATGCACACAAGAAAACAGCTAAGATGTGAAACTCAACCAGTGGCTGTGTTTGTGCTTTGCTGCTTGACTAGGTGGCTATGAATGTGTGAGTGTGAATCTGAAAGTGCTGCAAGTGTTTTCAAGTGAGAGTACATTGGAGGAATGGTGTGAGAGTGATATATCCAGACTGACAGTGGTACTGTAGTTATGGAACTTTATTACATGGCTCTCTGGAATACTTAATTCTGACTGGTCAATCACAGCATTCTACATTATTATTTATAAAAATAAAAAAAGTTTGCTGGCTGTTTATTGAAAAGATAGAATAATCAAAACTGAAATAAACTTTAAAGTAAAAGATCGTTCTTAGGATTTTAAGAATCAATATCAATGGCCCGGCGGACAATTTTTTTAGGGCACCATATCTAGTTGAGATCCACGTAAAATAACTTTTCATTGATTGAATTGCCTTTAAATACTCGTTCTGTCATTTACAATCAGATTTATTCAAACACACAGCACAGATGTGGTAAAGAAACCTCTCCACTGAAACGTTTGCTGAAATGTTACAGACAGCACCATTTTAACATTTGTTATTGGAGTTCAATGGAAAGGAGGCGGCGAGAACCGGCTTGACAATATAAATTATAGTTTCATGAAGAAATAAACCAAAAGACACAATCACACATACGGTCAGCTGCCCGTTAACGTTCTCTCTCTGTCGCACCTGCATCCGCAATCGGCCTTTATCCCTCTCGGAGGCTTAATTTGCCTGATAAGGGAAATACTGAAGAATTTTCTATCTCGTCTGAATTATGGTGTGTTACACTTCCATTTAGAAGTGATCATCCCTAAACGCTATTCCCTTCAAAGACTTTAGCCTCCATTGTGAGAGCTTCGAAGGGCTGAAAGATCATTGTGGTGAGGGCGTGGTTGAGCGTCCGTCCAGGGAGAGGGGAAGAGGTAAGGATTCATCCCTGGGTGAAAATTAAGTCTAACAGTTTCCTGTTGCAGTAATTCGGGATGAGTGATAAGAGTAGCCCACGCCAGAGCCCAGAGAGAGAGAGAGAAAATGTTTCACAGCTGAAGCTACACGAGTGTGCTTAAAAAACTATACAGAATATATTGAGAGTGAATAAAGAAGTGTGACGTTACCTGAACCCCGCTTCCTCAGTTCTGCAACATCCAGAGCAACATACAGTGGTGCCGAAACATGTCCACCGGGGAGGAGCGGCTGTCTGCTGGGGTATGGAGGAGTTGCTGCCTGCCGCCGGGAGTCGGAGGAACCTCTGCAATCCACCATAAGGGGAGGAGTCGTTCTGTCCTCCTGGAGTCAGAGGACTTGCTGCCGTCTGTCCGGGGAGGAGCGGCTGTCGTCTGCCAGAGGGCACTCTATCCATGGCCCAGTCCGTAATACGCCTATGGTGTGTGTGCATCCATTTATTGTCCTAAGATCTAATATAATTGATTGAAACATGATAAAACATGTTAAACAAAGCTCAGCAGAGAGTGTCACACTCTTGGCAATTGAAAGCATAATCAAATTAGCGCAAATCTTTAATAAAAAACAACACAAGGTGTGGAGTTTAAAGTTTAAGTACAGTATGTCTACAGTAGGTTTCTGCATTGGTTTAGTGTGTTGTTAATATTAAATGTTACTCCAATCTTACTATGAGCAGTCAAAGGATCTGTAATCTCGCTGTTACTGGCTGATAGTAGATGGGAGCTCTCAGCGGTGAGCTGTACTGAATTAAAAGTTCACTAAAGGATGGACCTAATGACTTCCCCTAGCAAGATTCTACCACAGGACGTGACCCACAGTCACCAGGCAGGCGGGATTTCCTCCTGTGCAGGCAGGTGTGAAGCTATAATTTTGAAACCAGGAATTGGGCCACACACCAGAACCCAGCATACCCCCAACTACTACAACAGACACCAGCCAAATCAGAGCTTCTGCCACCTTTAGTTTGCACATTACAGACAGGGAGATCTATAGAAAGAAAAGTAATAAAAACATGTAGAAGAAAGAAAAATCTTGTGACTCACAATGGGACACTATGATTTATGTTTTAGAAGTAACATGGCACAAAAATGGGGGAAATAGGTCAATAATCAAACCCAGAAGAATCTTGCTCGAAAGTTCTTCACTCTTTTATTTATGTTCATTTGAGTGATGTGGGTTTGTATATTTAGTTTTTTGGCTAATGCATACACGTGCAGTCTGAAATTGTGATCTCATCAAATTAAGCAGGGCTGCTTTGAAATTAAGTGTTGGCAGATTATTGCGGTCCAAACAGCCCGTGTTTGAAGTGAGCACAAATGTTCACTTTAATTACATTTGTGATACTGCTGTGCCTTCTTAGCCGATGGCATATTTACAGTGTTTTCAATTTTTTTAAAATATCAAATCCTAATTCAAAGAGACTGCATTCTGCTTTTAGGCATCATAATTAGACAATCAAAGCAGTGATATTTTCACTGTAACAATTAAGAAAACCAAACCTCCCATGCTGTGCATTTCCTGCTGTACACGGTCTGACTGGACTGTTTATTGGCTAACTAAAAATTAGGGCTTAAAGGGTTAGTTCACCCCCAAAAATAATGACTGATAGATAGATAGATCAATCTAAATAGATCGATGAATTTAGTACTCTAAATACAAAACCAGATGATCTGTGCAGCATGAATTAGTTTGTGTAATTGAACGACTGCATATTGTTCATCTAGAGCAAGCCAGAGGTGTTTTGAACTCTTGCCATTGAGTATTACTGCATTATATATTAGCAGCAACCATAAATCAGCAAATGCATAAATTATTCCCCACAGTCTTTTATCTGAGCTTGAATGATGTGATGGAAACCAAATGGGATAACAGAATGATGGCTTTCGTCTTATCCTCCTATTGGGAGTGTGCATATATGTGTGTGTGTCTGTTTTTTCCCCAAGCCATTAAAAGATGAAAATAGTGCTGCAAGCTAAAAAACCTTCATTCATAATGAAACTAAATGGAGAAAATGTCATCAGGTGAGGAAACGGTTTGCATAACGAGGAGTGAGAACAAAGGAAGCTTGTACAGTGTAATATTTTTCACCCCTCGGGTGATGGGCAGAGAGCCAGATGTATGTGATGATGGTGATGATGATTTGTCCAGAGGAAAGCTACACATTCAGGCCTTCATATTGGAGACCAATGCTATGTCAGCAACTTCCTCTTGAGAGAGTGGATTCGCACCATTGCATTTAAGATTCTGTTATTATGGCACAATATGGAAGATTGTGATGCATTCTGTGGCGCCCCCTTGAAAATGATCATGTAAGGGGGGCTCTGTAGCACCCCCATTTTCACCTACAGTCACCAAAATGGGTACATATATAGTTCTCATAAAGCCTAACAACTTTCATACTTTTGGTGGTTTCATAACAACTTTTCATAACTTTCATCACGGTCATAGCGCCACCAACTGGTATCAGGAAGTATGGCACTTTTAACAGACTTTGAAATAGACCTCTTGTGTTTACATGAATTGCTTCAAAATTCTTTAGAATAATGTCAACACTGCTGATGTAACATTGTAAAGGAGTATTTGATATCTTAAATACTGCTTCCATAGCAACACATTAATTGTTATTCCTTTCTTCCTATATTTCTGTATTTTTTAGGCACTTGGCATGCTTAAAATTTCTTGAAATTTTGCATATACATCGGAGTCATTGGCTATCAGGTTTGGGCAAAAGTTCACACATGGGCATGTAGGGGGGGCTCTGTAGGGCCCCCTTTAATATGGATGTGTAAGATGGCCTCTGTAGTGTCCCCATTTTCCCCTACAGTCACTAAAATTAGTACACATGTAGTTCTCATCGAGCCAGACAACTTTCATAATTATAGTCATTAGGTCCATCCAATAGGATATTGGCCATTTTAGATATTTTGAATATTGCAGTCTCTGAACCTTTCTGAATATGGTGTCTCACATCTTCTGTGTGCAATATGTGATTTAGAACAAATTGGAGATGTTTAGTCTTTGGGGCTAATCACATGGATTTTACTATTTTGAGTCACGGTAATAGCACCACCACCTGGCAGCAGGAAGCGTGTCTCTTACAACAGTCTTTAAAATAGTCATCTTATATTTACTAAAAATTTGTTTCAAATAATATCAAATGCCAAATGCATGTGTCCACATTGCATTGTTTTCTGAAAGTGACCAGTTGTGTTTGGGCCCGTCATCGCTGCTTGCAGCCATATTCATTATTATTATTATTACTATAAAAATAAAGAAATAATTTTAGGAAATATACAGTACAAGGGATTTTGCCAAATGTAAACTGATAACTGATTCCATTACTTTTAGTTACATTTAACCTCCTGTGACATGAGCACCTAATAAACATTAAAAAAAAATAGCAAGTAGTTTTCCTAAAAATTTATGTCCACATATGTGGACAGCTAAGTGGTGAAATTTTTATAATACCAAGCTATAGAAAGTCAGATTTTTTTTTAAAATCAAATAGTTGATTATTTTACATGAATAGTGTTGTTTGTTCATGTTTTTGAGATGTTACAGACACTGAATCAGAATTAATTATGTTAATTTCTGATGTAAAGTATGAGCAGCATCATCCAATCACTGCCAGCCATGTTAAAATAAAATTATACATTCTGAATCTTTGTACTGATTACCATTGTCCCATGTCTGCCAAACATGTTGAGTGGTCCAAACATCATCTGCAGTTTGAAACTGAACTTTTAGTTGGATTTGTTATGAATGCATTTAGCTGCATAGAGAGCTATAAAATGCTCCCTTGATCCCTGTTATTTGCATGACTTAACCTACAGTGTGCTCTCTGTTTGCTTTGGTTTTAAAAATAGTTCAAAATGCACCTTTTTTCATTAACTCCATATAAAGCCTTTGAAAGCTTAATTTTTAAGCTTTTTGATGAACCCATTGATTATCAGTGTGATAATGCACAGTAAATATAGGATTTCTAAGGAAAAAATGTGCTGAAGTACACATTAGTGTACAATGTTTTTAATAGCATGGCGTTTCGCAATAAATTGCTCAAATTTAAAAATGGCATATCGGATGAAACTACATATTCTAATCTTTTGACTCAACCAGGCTCCAATGTCAAACTTAATTTCTTTTCTTACCAGATGTAGTTTTGTTGATGTTTCTCCCAAAGACAAACTCATCTGTGGCTGGCTTCATGTTGTTTTGTCACATAACTCAGTGCGTCGGAAGTTTAAACCTTTACTGACTGTACAGAGTCTCCTGAACTGAGATCAGTCGGTTTAAATTAATTTAAATGATGCGTTTCCGGGTTAATCCCCACCCATATCTAGTTTTATCCGAATTCAGATATCCTAAAGCCTAAAACAGAATTATAAAACATATGAAATGTTAGAAAACATTTAAAAAGAAGTACAGTACAGTTTTAGATGAGCCTTGCTAATAGTTGGAGGCATTGTGTAACTTTCATGATAAAGTTGGTTAAACTTTATATTGGCATAGAAATCCACCTTCATCCATAGCTATATACTGTTGTAAGAATAGCACAGTGGAATGGAGAAAGATAAGTGTTGTTAAATCACAGACATTTCAAGTGGTTTTGGAACATGCAGTTAGATATTTGAAGGGTTTTTCAGCTATTATCATGTGTGATATTTTCAAGGTGTAAAACACATTAGTATTCACAAGTTATTTGTGTAGCGCCCCAAATTTAGTAGTGGTGGCTCTCACACACAAGAATGCAGTAGGGAAACATCCATGCATGAAATACCTCTCTAATCCTGCCATTAAGATAATTTATGCACGTAAGGACAATACATTTTTCACAGGTGTAATGTTGGCTAATTAGCTACAGATATTATTTTTTTGCTGGCATGGTAATGAGACACAAACACATAAACACAGAATGACTGAGGAAAATGTCAATAGAATTGTCTGATAATGTTGAATGTGTGCCGCTCTCTGTTATCAGCGGTCATTAGTAGATATTAATCTTGCTTTAATAACTCACAACTCCCCACAGGCTGTAGTTCTCCTGATAGTCTTACATTTCCCTCTCTCATGCCCTCTGCAAGAGAATTTAATCAAATTGGCATTCGTTCCCAACTACTGCTTGTTTAATCACCTCTGATTGGATAGGAAAAAACTCACTGTGTTGCCAGTAGGAGTTTTTCAAAGGGTGTTTCTTTATAGTCTTGGGGAGAATATATACACACAAACACATAAAGATATGAAATATGAAGCTAAGAGGGATCTTTTCATTACAAAATATTGTAATATAATGACATAGTGTATATGAATTTTAATGAGCTAGCTAGTGTAATCTACCACCCTGATGCAAAAGGCATGTTGAAAAATAATGTACTAGGGTAAACTAGTTCATCATCATTATAAAATCATGAAGACGCTACAAAAATTCACTTTTTTATTACATTTTATTCATCTCACCATTGTGAACTTGCCAGCAACCTAGAAATTTGTGATTTAACTTGGCGTTGACAAATTGACAATCGTGAGTCGCCAATACTAAAGCCATTCCACCAGTATAGTTGTTGGCTAACCATGCTGAAATATCTGTGCAGAGAACAGTTTGTAATTGTGCCAAATTGTGCCCAAGTGGAAATGCTACAGGAAGACTAGCAGCTGTACATCATCGCACCATTAGCTGGGTAATTCCCAGCCAATCACAAGTAAGCCATCGCTTTATAAGTCTGCTCACAATCTATCACATTGCTGTTTCAGTGTGCTAACGTGGCAACCTCCACCACCCCACCACCAACAGTTGAGTCCTGTCCTGCACGGGGGTAGGCTCCTCACCCCTGCCTCCTTTCTCCATCAGGATATGACGGTTCCGAGTACTACAACTTCTTTGGCCTACGCCAAAGAGAGACATTACTTTTCTGTTATATATTCATCAAATAAATGTCATCTTCAATTTCACTCAAGTCTACAAGTCTTCCTGATAGAACCATTCCTCACAGTGCTCAGAAAAGTTCAACCCGATGGTGGAAAAAGGAGTCTTCATAAGGAGTGAATTGGGAGAAGGTCAATGAGCAGAACAGCAGTTAATAGTCTCTTTCTACAGTTGATAGAGAATTAGATCTCTGTTGTTGTCTGTGTGCGACTTGTGTGACTGCAGAACAAAAATGGTTGTTTCCCAATCAGTGGCCATTTTCAAACCGGGATTGGCATTTTTCTAATGCTTTACACGATTTGCCTACGTGTATTTGACATTCGTAGTTGACTCTTGCCTCAGTGTTTAGTGGTTGTGTGATTACATTTTTTTTCTCTTGTATATTAAAAGCTATTACAAAATGAAAAGCTATTTCATTTTTGAGGTTAGAATTCACAAAATGTATCCTAATCAAAGGCTATTTTTTTATGTTAAAACCAACGTAAATAACCATTGTTGGATAAAGTGAACATTTATTGACCTTGTAGTTATTGAGTACGTAATATATAGGCTAAATATATATATATAGTAATTTTTACTGCCTGTTTTGTAAAAGTTATTCAAAGGTTTCTTCTCAAAGTCAGTTATTTAATTGACATTTTGTGTGATTCGACATAACTCAAATTGGTATTTTAAACCGTAAATTGTGAGCTGAAGGACTAAAAGATGAACTGACTGATGTTAAAAATACACAAACCGTTTGAGTAACTTATAGAATTCTGTTTAGCAATGGTTAATCCTGTATAATCTCAAAAGCAAACACAACAAATTTCAATATAGGTAAATCCTCTCAATGACACCATTGTTGGAGTGCTGTATTAGGGGTAGTTTACATGAACCCAAGAGATGAGAAGACTGAAAACAAACATTTGCAAACACACATGATACTAGAATGAAATAAGCAACAGTATTTTAATATTAAAGTACAGTAGCTGATTGAGGACTCATACAATCATTTAAGAAATCATATTATTTCTCCCCTTTTTTCCTGTTTCCTCAAGGCTTCAAAAGATCAATGGTCTCTCATCCATTACAAAAAATATCAGGCACAGATAAACCTTTTTGGTACAAGGTGACTTTAGAAAACAGAGTTTTTGTAAAGTGAACGTAACAAAAGTTATCACTGTTTTTTATTACATTTGAAGGTCATTGAGTGCCTACATTGGGAAAGTCCTTTCTGATCTTACCTTAGTATGATTAGAGTAGAAATCTTGTTTCTTTAAATGATGCACCCCAATAAAGCTTGCTTTGTATCGCTCATTGCGCTTTTCATTACTGCTGTCCTGACTATGATTAAATCCAAAGTTTCAGGGCATTTTTCTATTATAATATTTTTTTATTCAAAGGAATGGAAAAGGATGACATAAATGAAAACAAATGGCATCGATGTAAATTAAGTTGACTTGTGAAAAAATATGCAAGTCTACTAAAGTTTGAGACCTTAGATAATATACAGTATCAGTAAGATCATCCATCAGTGAGATGATAATAATGGTTAGTTGTGTACTTGGCAGGATAAATGAGCCATACAATTTATTAGGCTGCCAAGGGAAAGAGAGTGGATGTTGGATCAGAGCCACACCATTTGTATAATCATATTAATTCGATTCAGAACACCCAAAACTGAAAAGGTTTTTGCATTTTGTACATATGCCTTTGCAAGTGGGTCTGGAAACAACAAAGGATAATTCACACACACACACAAAAAAAAGAATATATATATTGTGTCATTGTGTCATACTCACCCTCATGTTGTTCCTATTACATTTTTTCTTCTGTGGAACACAAATGAAGATGTTGGACAGACTTTTAGTCTCAGTCACCTTTCACTTTCATCATATGAATAAAAAAAATAAGATGCAATGAAAGTGAATGGTGACTGAGAATGGAGACTGTCATTCTGTCTTACATTCTATTTTGTGTTTCACTTCATTTACTCATACTGTTCCCAACCTGTATGACTTTTTTTGAGTAAGCAATGACAGAATTTTCATTTTGGGGTGAACTATCCCTTAAAAATGATAAGATTACATATTCTAATTATTAGGACAGCAGTAAGCTTATCCAAACTTTTCAGTTATTTGTGTTCTGGGGCTTGATATCACTTGTTTCAGATATGGGTGGATAACTTAAAAATAATGTCCAGATCATGCATGGTCTGTGACATCTCTTAATCTTCATGACATGCTGTAAAGATGCTGTCAGACACATAAGTTTATTTATTGTTCAGTTATGTGCGAGCTGCTTTATGCATTGGTCCATCTGAGGAGTGAGTCAGTGATTCTCATCACAACACCACAGAATGAGGGAGGGGGATGGATTATCTCACTGATACCCATCAGCCATGGTTTGGCTGGCTCGTGTGAATTCCCTCAGCCTTTATTGTATGTGATAGAGGGATGTGTAGCAAAGCAGAGAAAGAAAGAGGAGATATATCTGTGATAGCTCCCAAAAGGAGTAGTGTGGTCAGTGCCATGGCGATCATTAACTCAATAGCTTGAAAAATATAAATAACAATGAAATATCAGGTTGACACTTCATGTCTTTGTCCTGATCTTATAAAAATGGATTATAATCAATGTCTTTCTTAAACATATCACACTTCCATCATGCTTATTTGGTGTTGCAGAGACCTTTATTCAGTAAAACATAAATAAATTGAATACAATGTTTCATGCTAAGATTCTCTGACTGTTGTGCACTCAAAAAGTACATTTTTGCCAATTAATTTATTTTTATTTTATTTATTTTTATTATTATATTTTATCGTATTTGGTAGCACTTTACAATAAGGTTCTATTCTTTAACATTTGTTTAAGCCTTCGGTAGCAAGAGCTAACAATGAACAAAATATTTTCACAGCATTTATTAATCTTGGTTAATTTTGGTTGTTCCTTGTTCATGTGTGTTCATGATTCATAATTATTTTCCATATACAAATTTCAATTTAAAAAATGTAATAGTTTATGTATAAATTAACATTAACCAAGCTTAATTAGTGCCTAAAAGTATTTTTCATTGTTAGTTCATGTTAACTAATGTTAACGAATTGAACCTTATTGTAGAGTGTTACCTTGTATTTTTCCACACTGTGTTTTTCGTGGGCACAAATTCACCTTAAGTGCTCCCAGAATCAATACCAGTCACATTTTTGAGAAGTGCATGCCTACTTTGTGGAAAAATCTTCAATAATATCTGCCTACTGTCTTTTGATAAATTCTAAAAAACGTATTCAAAGAAATAGGTTAATTTCAAAATTACTTTTATTATTTTTACACCTACAATGTTGTTTATGTGAGTCCTCATTGAAAATCTGTGATTCAAAGTCTAATTTAAACCTGGAAATATTCTTAGAATTGTGAAAAATTAACATTAATATTTAATAAATAAACATTAATAGTTAATAAATAAACATTATAAGTTAAAAAGAATCAATATTTCAAGGTCAAATCATGCTGGTAACATGAATCATCAGGTTTTGCGCAAATTTGTGGCATCAATGCCAGCTTGAATGCATGCTCTCATGAAAGCACATTCTGAAATTCACGTAATGTATAAAAAAATATTATACTCACATTGTTATGCTGATGATATAATTTGTAATTTAACAATGGTATTAAGGCAAAATAGAAGAATTTTCACAAGTGGACTCAGTCTGTTAAATGGCACTGTATATCACTGAGGTCTCTCGGACCCAACATAAAAACCTCAACCGAACATGATGTTTAAATGTCCGTGGTCATGACACTTGCTCTGTCCTCTTATTAACATGCATGGAATGGATATTTATCTGTGGCTGCATGCAGATCTTTAACGGCTGCCTGCACTGCAGCTGCTGAGAGGTGCGGCATATGGATACCGGCCATATTTAAGTTATCGCAGCATGTGGCGGATCCCGAGAATCTCTGGGCATGAAGTGGGCTCTTAGAAAGCCATATGCACCTAAATCTTTCTAAGAAAATGTTCTGCAATTATAAAATGTACTTAATCTTTAGAATTATGCTGACTAATTTAAGATCTTTATAAACATTTAAAACGGGCTGGATGCTTTTCAGGAAGCAGGAATTAGAGTGCAAATGAAATCCTAGCAAAGATTAACAGCACAGATTGGTAGATTAGTCTGAGAGTAATTTTTTACACCAAAGTATGAACTTTTTTGTTCAGTTTTCATGTTGTACTTTTATAGTCTATATCATTGCAGTCTAATCTAGTGAGGGCTGGGTATTGGTATCTACTTCAAGATTCAATACATATTGTTGCATATGGTTTCACATGTTGTGCATTCTGAGATGCTATTCTATTATGCTATTCTGCTCTCTACAATTGTACAGAGTGGTCATCTGAGTTACCGTAGCCTTTCTGTCAGCTTGAAGCAATCTGGCCATTCTCCGTTGACCTCTCTCATCACAAAGGTGTTTCTGTCCCCATAACTGCCGCTAACTGGATGAATTTTTAAAGTTTTGGCACCATTCTGAGTGAACCCTAAAGACTGTTGTGTGTGAAAATAGTAGGAGAAGAGCAGTTACAGACATACTCAAACCAGCCCGTCTAGCTCCAACAATCATGCCACGATCAAATTCACTGAGGCCTTTTCCCTGTTTCTGCCAGCACTTTCAGCCATGGAGTCCATTACCATGTTGCTGCTAGCATTCCCAGCCAAGCGCTTCCTGCCTTGCAGTCCGTTCCCCTGCCGCTGCCAGCTTCCTCGGCCATGGAGGCCGTTTCCCTACTGCTGTCAGATTCCTTGGCCACAGAGGCCGTTCTCCTGCCGCTGTCAGCATTCTCGGCAACGGAGGCCGTTTCCCAGTTGTGGGCAGCGCTCCCGACCATGGCAGTCACCACACAGCCTGTCCAGTTCCCCATGATCATCAAGTCTGTCCAGTTTCCTGAGGCTGTTGACAAGCCTGTCCAGTTCCCTGTGGTCGTCGAATCTGTCCAATTCCCTGAGAACGCTGACAAGCCTGTCCAGTTACCTGTGGTCATTGAATCTGTCCAATTCCCTGAGACAGTTGATGAGCCTGTCCTGTTCCATGTGGCTGTCGATGAGCCTGTCCAGTTCTCTGTAGTCATTGTGTATGTGCAGTTCCCTGAGACTGTTGACAAGCCTGTCCTTTTATCTGTTTGTGTCAACGAGTCCGTTCAGTACCCTGAGGCTGTCAACAAGCCTGTCCAGGTCCCAGTGGCTGTTGAAAAGTCTATCCAGTCACCTGTGACCATTGATGATCATGCCCAGCCCCCGGTGACCTTCAAAGAACCTGTTCAGTCCCCTGTGACATTAACTATCCTGTCTAGTCCATATCAGCCATCGACCAGCTCTTTGCTCAGTCCAATGGCCAGCACGCATCAGATACCAGCTATCAGTCTGTTGCTCAGCCCATTGACCAGCACCTGTCAGCCTCCAGCCACCAGTCTGTTGATCAGCCCAGTAAACGGCACCTGACAGACACCAGCTACCAATCTGCTGCTCGGTCTGTTCTGTGCCCAGCGGCCACCCACATCCAGTCTGATCCCAATCCTGCAGCCATGTATGACCTCACCCGATGTCCTGTGGCCATGTATGACCTCATCCTCTGTCCTGTGGCCATTTCTGACCTCATCCTCTGTCCTGCAGCCATGTCTGATCTTACCCTCTTCCCAGAACTTTCTCTCTGCCCAGCAGTTACTATCCAGGCACACCCTGCCTTTATCACACTCAAGTTTCCACATGCCCTGTCTCTTTCCCTAACCTAAGCCCCATTCTAGTTCCTTCCTCCACCAAAATTATTTCTGGTTTCTGCCTTGTTTCCCTGACCATCCACTAAAACTATCCTGGATTTGTTGCACCTTATAAACAGAATAACAAATATGTGTGGGGAGACAAGAGTAGTAAGAAACATACAGATTTATTAACAGCTCAGTATGTAAAAGAAAACAAATTTCATAGTAAACAATAACGAAAACAACAAACATTCTGCTCCCACCCCGGGAAAACCGGGGGAAAGAGTCCACACATGCCTGCGCATCCGTGAGCAAGATGGCAATAGCATGTCCATCTCCCATCGCACTCCTCAGCCATTAATCACCCAGTTCACAGAAGATGGAACACTCCATGCGCCGGTACGCCCAATCAACAATCAGCTCCATTGGCCACAATACAATTAAGTGCAATCAAAAGAGATATAGAGAAAGAGAAAGAAAACACACACCACTTAATGCACCAAACGATATGCACCATTTTCTTGTAAAATGTTAATAGGAACTCTCTCATTACTCCCCACCAATGAAACACGCCCCATGGAAATAAATGGTGCATTCAACTTTTTTGTCGAAACATTTAAAACCTTAAAACCATTGTCACAGGTGTAGCGAGAGCAGAGGGTTTAACTGGAGAGCGGCAAGATTTTCCTTTCACTTTTAATATAGTGCATTTAGTTTTCCAATGGCCTTTTCCTAAACAGTTACAAATTCGATTAGAGTCAAATTTACTTTTGAAAGATTTGTTGTTATTAACTACTGTTGAGCCAGCATTAGTAGAAAAATCAATAGATGCCTCAGAACATGGAACATTTCTCTGTCCCCAAGCCCAACCCACACAGATGTCACTAATATGGGACTTATGAGTAAACGCATAGTTATCTGCTATCACAGTAGCATCAGATTCAGAAACTTTGTGACATTTATTAATTTAAGTGGAAAGTTGTGGAGGAAGTGTACTCTTAAACTGCTAAAACACAATTATATTGGCCAAAAACTCAAAACTCAAAAGTTGACACATTCGATTCTGTACACCAATGGTTAAAGTGCAACCACTGGTTATGACCAAACTCTACATATGTTTGATCACTTTTTTCCTCAAATCCCTAAACCTTTGTTGATATGCCTCGGACACTTGTTCATATGCTTTTTATACAGCTGCTTTGTCGGAAACAGGTGCTGTTCAAACATAATAGACTAAAATAACAAATCCAACGTGCCTCATAGAACACATTGCGGTAACACTTTAGAATACTGTATCTTACTTAATTCATAACTAATAAGGAATTACTGCAGAACTAATAAGTATTCTAAATTCTTCATTAACACTTAAGTCACTACTATTAACTACTAAGGAATATGTGTTAACTAATCAGTATGTAATAGCATTTTATAGTTGTGTTAAGTAACAATTAGCTAATCAATAACTATTGAATTCAGTCATGCCTCCTGATGAACTACTTTTAATTACTAATTCAGCTTCAGGAGAAATAACTATTGAGTAACTACTAATGAACAGTCGATTAATTACAATACTGTTCCAGGTTGTAAGTAATTCCCTCATAATTATGTGGTAATTCTGTATTAAATAATCATGGGTTCCCTGTATTTTCACTTTAGAATACTGTTCCAGGTTGTAAGTTATTCCCTCATAATTATGTGGTCATTCTTTATTAATTACTCAGGGGTTCCCTGTATGTTCCCTTCCCCTCAGTCATTGCCTTACAATCATAAACCTACCTGAGGTAAGTTGGCTGTAAGATGGGGTTCCATTCCGTTGTTGATTTCTGGTTACAGACCACACTCACAAAGCAATTGACCATACAGTCCAAAACTATTAAATTCGCTGTAATGACTCATTTTGGGAGTGTAGTAATTCCACAAAATGCATATTGCATTTCCATAGTAATAATAACATTAGAAGTAAGGAAGAAGAAATGGCCACAACCTGAATATTGTAATGGCTAATTGTTATGATATTATTGTAATTAATTGTAATTAATCGACTGTTCATTAGTAGTTACTCAATAGTTATTTCTCCTGAAGCTGAATTAGTAGATAATTAAAAGTAGTTCATCAGGAGGCATGACTGAATTCAATAGTTATTGATTAACTAATTGTTACTTAACACAACTATAAAATGCTATTACATACTGATTAGTTAACACATCTTCCTTAGTAGTTAATATTAGTGAATTAATTGTTAATGAAGAATTACTTATTAGTTCTGCAGTAATTCCTTATTAGTTATGCATTAAGTAAGATACAGTATTCTAAAGTGTTACCCACATTGCTATGCCTACCTATGGAAAAATTTTCTTTTTTCTTCAAAACAAGTCATCAGCAAATTATTTCATTACGAATCCCCCATATCATAATCAACCATTGCAGGATATATAAAGATAAACATTTTCATATTTTTATTCTTGTAATTTCAAGTAAGTCATACTGTATTTTATAACAATATATGTGTTGTCCATAATCCACTTAACTTCATTTTGGAAGTAAAAATCGACTAGCCTTCTCATTTTATTTTTATTTGTCCTCTGAAAATATCCATTTGTATAATTATTCTCTTGTCTTATAGAGATGCTGTTTCATAGATGTGTAGAGGCAGTCATTGGCATGTTATAATTATTAATGTATGAATCAAACAAAGGCTATACATTTCTTTGTCACTCTTTGATATATATGACAGAGTAGACAATTAGATTTTAATCCTAAATCAAATTAAATAAGAAATATGACTGTGTATGTATTCGAAACGGAATCAAACAAATAATAATAATAATGAAAAAACTTATAATAGTCATCCATAACAAATTAATTCAAATATTCAGCAACCTCTTATATTTTAATATAAATAGGTATTATATTTATAAGACTAAAATCCCTGATACTAAAAATTATTAGAATTCTATACTATACTAGTAATATATAAAAACTATCATTAATGCACTCTCTCACTTTTTATTTACACATAATGCTACATATTGAACACACTGAATAAAATGTTTGCAATAAAACATACAGTATATCATGACTACAAACATTTAAAACATGGATTTAATCCACTACGTAATGGATGACCGTGATGTAATAGATGAAAACCACTACGTCATTGTGCTACAGTCCTGGGCTAGACAGTCCCTTCTGTCTGTCTTGTCGTGTGTTGGTGTGTGTGTCTGTAATCCCCCCCCAGTCATGCTCAATTTCCAGCTCATCATCAGCGGCACCTGCCTCCAATTACCAGCTCCTATATATTCTCTCCTTTGTTGCTCTGTCTTTGTTGGATTGTTTTGCTGTGTTGCAACACTGTTTGTGTGTTCTGGTCTGTTCCCTGTCTCCAGTTTCAGTCAGGCTGTTTTGTTTTTGGTGGTGAGAGTGAGAGTTTTGCTTGGCATTTTATTTAATTAAATAAAAGCCCTATTCTGCCATCCTGCAATTGGGTCCTTCCTTATTAACTGTGCCACCTTATGAACCAGGTTATACATTTGACTTTGAAATCATCTTAAGGCAGATATTTTTCTTCTGGGCAAAGCAACAGTTAAGAGAATCTGTGATTCCCAAATTACCCATTAAAAAAACAACAGTGACAGTAACTCTCAGAAGTCTTCTCTCAGGCATATCCCAGCTCCCTGTAGACAGAGTAACTTTGTTTCCTCCTCTTCTCTCCTCGTCCCTCTCAACTCCTTACCCTCTTATCTTCAGAGAACAAAAGAAGTGGTGATGGAAAGAAGGCAGCGTAGGGGCCTTAAGCAGGTCGATCAGCTAAGAAAGAAAGGTATAAGACCCCCTCTACCTTTCTGCTTGTGAACTTTTGGAATATCATATAAAAATCTTGGGCCTTCAAACATATTGATTGCCAGTGCAACAAACACACTGCTCACCAGTAAACAATTGTAATTGTCAGTAACTCTTTCCATTGTGGCTATTGACTCCACATCCTTTAATCTGGAATTATATTGCAGTGAATTGTAAACCGTTTTGGAGGTTGAGTGATTGGCATAGGTCAATTAATTATTTATATGAGCAAGTGTGTTAAATACATTTTCTGTTCCTTCTCTGATAAGTCTAATTGAACCGCTTAGCAAACATCCCTGAACTCACAGCAAAACTTTCTATTACAGTGCAACTATAAAAAATGCTTATTCCCACACTAAAACTTTTTACATATAGTGAAATTTAGCACACACTTTGTGGTTTGTGTGTGTAAGGTGTAATGGACTAAAACATTCTGCTAATACTTTGAACTGATGATTAATATAGCTTTGAAAAATAAAACAAAATTATGTATTTTGTTTGGTTGTGAGGGAGCGCTTTATTAGCTTCACATTTCTTTTTTTTACTGCTTAATGTTTTTCATAGTGGCCCAGTTGTTAGCAGTTGAATGTTTGCAATGGGATAAACAGATGTCAATTACAAAAACCCAGGCACAAACAACGAAAGATGAGGCTGAAATGAAGCATGTTAATTTGTTGTTTATCAAAGAAAACTGTTGGAAAATGTTGATATGAAAATAAGTAATGATGAAAATAAGCTTTTGTAGCAGGTTATTTGGGGAAGGTGGGCTATTCCAGTTATGTTGTATATTTTAAACTCTTTGTAAGTTTTAAAACCTTTCTTATATTTCTATTCATCAAAAATAGAGTGTCTAAATGATTGGTTTTCGTTTCTGCTCTAATGTGATGTCACATTAGAGCAGGCCTCACCCAAGACTGGTGACGGACTCCACCCTATTATCATAGATCCTCCCCTGAGTTATCTACACACAGTCTGCCATTGTTTTCCGTGCTGGAGCAGATACAGTGAGAAGAAGAATGTCTCAGCTTTGTAAGCATCATAAGTGTTCTGTTGTTGTCTGTAAAAGTGACAACAACTTTAAACTGCGTTCATGTACTCTAGGCATCAGAGCCACCAAAATTGCAATTTAATTAACTATTCTGCGACACTTACTGTTCTATTCCATGTAGTTGCTAGGGACCATAGTAACTAGTAACTTCATTACAGTATATTTTTGCATTGCTCATCTATCGTTGGAAAATGGCTGAAAAAACTCAACAACAATAGATAAATTAATCAATGAACCATTCAGAAATGTCCTGGTTCATTCTCACAGTTGTGACTTCTGCCGGAGTCTCTCCTTCATCAGTGTCCGACTCTTGTTCATACATTTCTGTCTGAACTCCAGTAATTACACTGTCAGTCATATTGGTTCTGATTTGTTGTTGCTGTAGTATCTGGTGCTGTAAAGGCACAGCCCTCTTCCGGAAAGGGGGTGGAGAGCAGCAGATCATTTGCATTTAAAGAGACACACACGAAAACAACATGTTTTTGATGCCACCCAAAAGAAACATTTATAACATGGTATAATAAATTATCCTTGGGGTATTTTGAGCTGAAACTTCACAGACACATTCTGGGGACAACTGAGACTTATATTACATCTTGTAAAAAGGGGCATAATAGCTCTTCTTTAATAGATGTGGTATTTACTCTTTCATATCTATTCAAAATGTTCTTAATTTTATTACGATTGTGTCTTCATTGTGTTGATGATCAAAGACTCTACAAGTTGTCCAGACTCTCAAAAATCCTTCAGATAAATCAGCTGACCAACTCTCTCTAGTTTTTAAATTAATTCAAAATTATCGATCAGCTCTTTTGGGAGTGTTTTTAAATTTTCAAGATAGTATTCCTAACTGGTATTCCTAATATATATATATATATATGAAATTAGATCTGTGTCAGAAATTAACTTTTAAACTTAGAGGCAATTTTTGCCAATTGGCTTAGATTTTCAGGGGAATATTTTACCTTTACGAGGGATGTTTTCTAACCATATAAAAAAGTAATGTCAAATACTTACATTTTATCAATTTATTATCATAAATTATGTTATGTAATAAATTATGTAATAAATGTTTTAATTCTTTAATATGAATAACAAGGCCTACAATGGAATATGAAAAATATTACAGATATTATAGCAGATATTAAAAAAAAATCCCATTGCATTTTTAAATTCGGGGCATTTTGTCACTTTCAATGGAATTTTTACCCTGAGCCCCCGTTTATTTCTGACCCTGATATATATACACTGATGAACAAAAACATTATGACCCCTCACAGGTGAAGCAAATGACATTGATCATCTTACAAGGCAACATGTTAAGGTCTGGGTAGATTGCATGGAAAGCGAAAAATCAGTTCTTGTAGTCAATGTGTTAAATGCAGGAGAAATGAGCAGGAGTAAAGACCTGAGTGACTTTGACAAGGGCCAAATTGTTATGGCCAGACGACTGTGTCAGAGCATCTCTGAAACAGCAAGGCTTGATGGAAGAGTTCAAGGTGTTGTCCAGGTCTCCAAAGACTTAAAGGATCTGCTGCTAATATCTTGGTGCCAGATACCACAGCACACCTTCAGGGATCTTGTAAATCCTCAGTGGGGCGGTGCTGTTTTGGTAGTACCCAAAACAGGCAGGTGGTCATAATGTTTTGGGTCATCTATGTGTGTTTGTGTGTGTGTGTATGTATGTATGTATATATATATATATATATTAGAAATGATGAGCATATCATGACTATTTGCATATATGATATGGACATTAAAATGTACTGCATAACAGTTGGTTATATGTATGGACCTGGTGTGTGAGTCTGCCAACAGAGGATGCAACACTTCAATCTATTTCCATCTCATTTAATCCGAGACCCCTTGTTTCTGACGTGTGCTGAGGGAATGTTTGGAAAAGATTACTGCAACAGACAGCTTTCAAAATTCCATCTCTGCCCTTTACTGTCTGCTCCATCGTCCACCTTCAGTTGACAAACCATCCGCTTTGATGTTAAGGATCTGTCTGTCTGTGTGTGTCTGTGTGTGTGTGTGTGTGTGTGTGTGTGTGTGTGTGTGTGTGTGTGTGTGTGTGTCAAAGAGGGACGATCTTTCCTCCCTGGTGTGTTTCTGCATGGCAAATGTCTATATGTGTGTGTGTTTGTGTCCATGAAGGAGCTGGTAATTCTCTTCATGCGACCATCAAGTCACACACACACCTACACACAGTAGTTTAATGAATGATAGATGAGCTAGCAGATGTTGGTAGCTTGCTGGACAGCACTGGAACAGAGTGACCTTAGCCCATACTGACAAAAATTATCATTGCAGGGCTAAACACACTCACACTCAAGGTCGGAGAAGATAAGCATACCATCTACAGCAGTGGTTCTCAACTGGCTTTGTTTCAGGACATAGATTTTATTTTATACATCAAGTGGCGAACCTAACACAGTACCTAAACAGTTTATTGAACAAAAGCAAAAACCATCGTTTTCATGGATGAGGGCAAATTATGCAACCTGTCCATATTGGCATCTGCCCAATTTGTCAAGCTTCTACCAAGTTACAGATAAAATTGTGCTAAAATACTTTAAAATTTGATTAGATGCATGGTTTTTGACATATTTTAATGTAAAAAATGTAACTTAATCATGGTAAAAATGTACAATTAAGTGTGTATTCATTAACATTAATTTACTACATTAGTTAACAAAGTAACAATGAACAATACTTTTACAACACTTAATATTTTTGGTACTTCACAACAAGTTTCCATTTGTTAAAATTAATGCAATTGGTATCATGAACAAACAACAAAGAATAAGCATCATATTGTTTACAAAATGTATTAATCTTTGTTAATGTTAGTTAATAAAAATACAGTTGTTCTTTGTAAGTTCATGTTAGTTTGTAGTGCATTTAGCTAACTATTGTTAACTAACACAACTTTTGATAAAAAAAAACTATCTTAGTTTGTATTAGTATGTGTTGAAATTAACATTAATTAAGATGAATGATGTAAAAGTATTGTTCATTGTTAGTTCATGTCAACAAATGGAACGTTATTGTAAAGTGTTACCATTTTTTACATACATTTTTGTATACGTTAATGTAATGTAAACCTAAGTTAATGTATTAGGAAATAACAATGTACATAATATAATTTTTTTATAAACAAATATACACCAAGATTAATAAATGATGTAAAATTATAGTTTATTGATAGGTCATGATTTATAATGAATTTATTAATGTTAACAAATACAACCATATTTTAAAGTGTTACTTTTTAAAGTGTTATTTATTTTGCTTTCATAACTATGCATGATTATATGGTTAGTTGCATTTTATTTGCATTTATATAGCTTTTTTCCCCTATAGCTGTTTAAATGCAGCATCTTACATTTCATTTCTTTTCATACCAAGATAAATGAGAATATTTGATACATTATTCAGAATAATATGTGCATCTAAACCCAAATGTCTGCCCATTCACATTATTTACACAAGTAAATGATGTTTAACAAGGACTTTAATTCTTTCATTTTGCAAATGTGTAATGTAAGATCATTTGTTAAAATATTTATTTTTTTAAATCTCCCCCTTTGCTATTAGCGTTTCTGGTAACACTTCATTTTGATGGTCCCCCTACAGATACTCAACTGACTATAAGTGACATATCAACTGACTTGTTATAACTAGTAAACAGTGTTTCAACAAACATTCAGTACACTTTCAGTAGCCTGTATATATATCTTTATTAATGATCTACTTACATTATTGTTGAGAACATTAGTTCATTCAAATTGTTGGACAAAACAATGACTTCTCTGAATTTATATTTCTTTTACATACAGTCTATGTGCTGGTTGCAATGTGGTGCTGATATTCCTGTGTGTTATTATCAGTATTGGTATTTGTCATCTGTTGATAGTCTGTTTCAAAAAAGGAGACATGTAGCAGTCAGATAACAGTATTCCTTAGATGTTCACTTTATTTTGATGGTCCCTAGGTAACTATAGATGAACAGTTGATACTACCTTAAAGTGACTCTGTACTAATAGGAAATGTATATGCAACAAATAGTTAGTAGAGCATTTTCAGAAAACCTTTGGGTAACTTAAGGTGAAATAAGAAAACCAGCAGGTGAGCAAAGAAATGCAAGTAGGTTATTAATAAAGATACAGGCTACTGAATGTCTACTGAATGTTTTTTGAAGCACCCTTTTCTAGCTATAGCATGTCAGTTGGTAAGTCACTTATAGTCAGTTGAATATCTGTAGGGGGACCATCAAAGTAAAGTGTTACTGCATTTCTCAGTTTTATCTAATGGCTTAATGGGAAAACTCTGAGGGAGATTTTCAATGCTGGTCATTAAGTTGTAGTTAAGCCACTGAGATCAAACGTTTAAACAGTGGATGTGATGTAGCTCAAGAACCATTTAACAAAAGCTGTTAAATGCGATTTCACAAAGCGCTTTTCTCTCTCTTTCACTCTTTGCCTGCTCGCACTGCAGTGCCTACATCTAGTTTCATGAAAAAGTGTGGATGTAGATGAGCTCTTAGGGGGATGAGGGGTCACATTTTAGCCCCTTGTTTCAAACAAGGTCAATGAGAACATCTATGACCCCTGTGATTGGACGATCTCCTCCCACACTCACACTTTTCATTAATTGGCTGAAAGGACCTGTGATGGGCGGGATCATGTAGCTTATAAAAGCAAATTAGAGAGAATATATTAGCAGTCTGTTTGCTTGCTAAACTCTGATATTAATTATAACATCAGTAAATATAAATCAAACATAAATAACATCAAGCACTAAGCTTTCATGTGATTTTGTACCGCCTTTACTCATGTATCATCTGAACAAACTTTCTCAGGAGAAAAATCTTGCCAAGACTATCTAATAAAATGTTTAGACGTTTCTAGATGCCTCCTGATGAATCTCAAAAACATTTTCAGTGTCTCCTCCTCCCATTTTGAGTTCCTTCCAATAATTTCTCTCCTCCCTTTCATGTTTAAAGAAATAGTTCACCCATAAATGAACATTATGCCATCATTAATTCACCGTCATGTCTTTCTGAACCCACATTACTTTCTTTCTGCTGTGGAACACAAAATGAGATGTTTGGCAGAATGTTAGCCTCAGTGACCATTTATTTTGATTGTAAGGAGATGGAGAAAAAAGATGCAATGAAAGTGAATTGTGAATGAGGCTAACAATCTTCCTAGCATCTTTGGAACAACTTTGGGTGTCTAAATGATGACAAATTATTCATTTTTGGATAATCTATTCCTTTAACTATTCCTTTCTCTAAGTGTGGAATTCCTCCAAGCAAATGCCTTTCATTAAAAAGCAATCCAAATCACACATGATTCCTCTCCCAGGAAAAGATCCAATTTTTCCTTCAATTCAACAGGCCATAAATTCAGTCAGCAGCCTGAGAACATTAGTTAATGGCGTCCTAACCAAGTAAAATAGTGGATGCTGCAAGTCAACAGGAGGAGAGGGATAAAATAAACCCTCTCAATTAGATTGTAAGACTCAACAGTAATAGATCAAATGAGCTTTATCCAATCAGAGAGCTTGGGTTCTCATATAAAAGGTAATTGCACAAGAGACATTCATTCCCCTTTGAAAGCAAAAAGGCCACAAGAAAACAAAAGGACTGATAATGAGGACTGCAAATATGAGACGGTTTATGCAAACGAAATGAGATTATTAAAGAGAGGGTGTATTTTGCTCTAGTTTGGTTTAGTGGTAGGCCTAAAAAGAATATGTCAAATGAATGCTAAATTAACATATTAGGAGAAGATGAGCTTCTAATAACATAATTATGATCTCATAAGAAGTAGATTCAAGAGCATTTAAGGATGTTGGAGTCGGAGTGGTGCAGTCTTTTCAAGATGGAGTTTAGCCTCAGAGTAATTTCTTTTTGGATGAATAGCAAAGGAAATGTTTGAACTGATGCAATCGCTTGTAATGGAGCGGAGGAATTATTATTTTTATTTGTAAATTATTTTGGAGGGGAGATTGTTGTTGATTGATACTCAGGCGAGATGAATAGCTATATGTATCATTAAATATGTATTAAAAACATTAAACTATGAAAGGTGCTGTAAACATTTTCAGCTGTTTTGCTAACTTCAGCCGCACGCCATCTCTCAAAAACCTGGCCCTCCAAAGACATGCCTTATTTCTAAATTCTTTGAGAGGAAAGTTTGTTTGTTCATACAAACTCAAGCAAGATATATTGTTCAAATATGTATTAACACAACGTGACTGAAGTTCTGTCCAAAAACCCTGCCCTCTGAATACATGCCAGCAAACCTGATGTAAGCACTCCCAAACATGCAAGATTATCTTTCAGGTAGTAGAGGCATTTTATGTATGGTATGCCAAATAATTGCTTGCAGTCTCTTTATAAAGGGAAACATGAAAATGATTTCCAAAATTTCAAGTCAAGTGATTATTTTTCCAGTTATATTTGGTGATGCTAGTGGTACAGGAATTACACTATTAAAGGAATATTCCAGATTCAGTACAATGTAAGCTTAACCCCTTGAAGCTCTGAAGGTGGTAACAAAGATTTCCAGTTTCAGTGGCATATCCAAAATGAAAGGCTTATTGGCACAGTACATAAGGAAGGAAGGAGGACCCAAATGCAGAAATTAGTGAAAATGAACATATTTATTGAAAAAACAGAAGAAAAAAAAAACAGGAAAACACAAAACTCTCATGGGGGAAAGGAAACAAAGTAAATATAAACCAGAATAAAAATTGTAACAAAGACCAACTGGGAACAGGAACTGACAAAAAAAATTATTTGATAAACATAAAAGGAAGAAGGCACAATATAGATGAAGACACATGAGGGACAGGTGCAGACAATCAACATAACAAGGACTAAACGAGGAGGCGTGGCAATAGGAAACCAGCGGACTGGGTCAGACGTTCTGTTAATGTGTTGATTTCTGTTTTGTGTTTGAGCGCATGGCTCTGTTGAAAACACAAAACAGAAATCAACACATTAACAGATGACAAGAAGGAAAGGGCTGTCAGAAAATAATAAAATAAAATGGCTCAAAAAAACTGATTTTGTTTTGTACCCAATCATATCAACTGTAACTGAGAAATTCTGTGTTGATACTACAAAGCAATCAAAAGATATGGCATTTCAAAAATAATTTATCCTAGTGTCCAAAAGATTCTCCAAACAAATACAACATAATAATAGTACAGAAATTCTAATTACACATGCAAACAATGACTTAAGGAATGCATAGCATGCAAAGATGATTTTATTAATGAGATTTCACAGAATGAGTTTAATTCTGTGCCATTTGAGTCCTCATTGAGTCTGTGTCATGTACTTTGCAACATCTCATGGTGGCCAAATGTAACAGTCACCAATTTTGAATGTCTCTCTGCCCAAATATGGATGAATTTTTCACCGATCTGAACCCAATTCGATTGGTTTAGCATTCCATAATGCTACATAATTTCCAATGACATCATCTGATTGTGTTTTCATCCAGATTGCAAGATGCCAGAGAGAGATGCTGTGTCTATCCATTTGTGTATCTTGTGTGGGGGCTTGTTTAAAAGATAATTGCCTCCTCTAAGTACTGGTATGATATTTTATGCTTTGTTTATTTTTCATGAAGTTATAAGTGAAAACACTCATGAGCAATACCTGTTCACATGAAAAATAAATGCCAAAGACATATACTTGGCTATTACTTGCTAATTGTTATCTGTGAGTAAAACAAATAGTCTGGATAAATTTTACTCTTTGAGAGTTTTGCGACAACATATGACACATGGCTATTTGATGAGTTTTAAGTTTTTACTGATTGTAATAATTTGTACAGTTCAAAATTATTAATAAATTATCAAAATGTGTCAAGTTTCAAACCTTAAGTTTTGGTCATAATTCCTAGATGCATACTAAAGACTGTAGCTATAAATATTTTGATAATAATTTTTTTTCTCGCGGACCTCAAGGGTTAATCAACATAATTTTTTGCATAATGTTGATTACCACAAAAACATTATTTTGACTCAACTGTCCTATTCTTTAAAAAAAGAAGCAAAAACTGAAGTTGCAGTGAGGCAATTACAGTATAATTAAATGGATCCAATTCTTGGAGAGTTTAAAGGCAGAAATGTGAAGCTTATAATTGTATAAAAGCACTTAAATGAATTATTCTGTTAAAACTGTTGTATAATTTGAGCTGTGAGATGTTTAAATTGTCACTTTTACAGTAATTTGGGGGTTTTATTGTTTGTTGGCATTACATCGTCATGGCAACAAAGTTGTGAAATTGGCTATAACTTTAAACAGAACAGGTTAATAGGTGATTTTATCACACTGACATCATAGCATATTGTTTACGTCTTGTGGCAATACTTTAAAAATAGTGAGTATTTTAATGTTTACAGATTGGCTCCATTCACTTCCATTGTAAGTGCCTCACTGGAATCCAGATTTTTGCTCTCTTTTTTTTTTAAAGAAAAGGTAATATATATATATATATATATATATATATATATATATATATATATATATATATATATATATATTTATTTTTTATTTTTTTGTAATCAATATGATGCCACAAATACTGCCGATTGAGCTTAACTTGTATTGAACCTGGAATATTCCTTTAAATAAATGCTCAAAGTTTAAATTCACCATTAGGGACAAGCTACATAAAAACAGACTGTACAACATTAGAAGTGATAGCAGGTTTGACATCAGTTTTGCAGTTAACAAAAATCTTTGGGTGGCACAGAGTTGATGAGACCTGATCCCTTGCAGAATGGCATTGCCAGATAGTGGATTGTTGCTCTTGCCTAAATATAAATTTATTTTCTGTGCTGCTGTCTGTGTGTAGTTCAGATCAGTAAATCTAAATAGAATCTCAGAGAGCTTAACACTCTCTATATAGTCTTTATAGAGGGTACAGCAGAAGCCTACTAGGCACAAGTGTGTGTGTGCAGGTACTCTGACTTAAGCATAGTAGTACACAATTTTTTGCTAATGGATATATATAGAAAATAGACAATTTCTTTGCCGTTCATATGACACCAGCCTACTGTAAATTGATCCATTTACATCTGCACAAATACAACTTTAGATGTACAATACCTATAATTTCAAGCCTTCTTGAGCCCTGTTTGAGATGTTTTCTCTGGCATTGTTTTTATTTTGCTTAGTTTTTTTTATTGTAAGAGCACTATGTTGCATTGCGGTAAGGAGAAGAGAGAACGCAAGAGAGAAAGCCAGTCCAGTCAGGAGTTACATACTCTAATCCCTCTCATCTCAGACCTGACAGCAATACAAAGTCTATAATCTCATAAATTATCACCATGGCAACATCCATGTTCACAACCATAGCTCCAAGCTGAGATGAATGGATGCATTTTTCATGGATACTTCCAGAATTCATCAGTCCAGTTTGCTCTTGGGAATATAACGGCAGCAATCTGGGAATGCAGCATGAATGCTTAATGGTGAAGAAAAAAATAAAAGCCTGTACACACAAAAAAAGGGATACATTCAGTCATTATTTATTGTACAGACTTAAACCTTCAGTTCAAGATAACATGCAGTTTTAGCATGAATGCAAACATAAAACCCACTCAGACTTTGGACTTTATAACCAAAAGCATATGAAGCTTAACAATCACTTGTAAGTGGTAATTGAAATCAGTGAATAGTGAGCGGTGGTAGGTGTGTTATCAAGGATTTCTAGCTGTGTAGACTGACTAAAAGTTTCTAACATCAGTTAGATCTGTCAGGTGAGCAAATGCTTAGAAAAGTAGATAGATAGAAGTGAGTGAGAGAGAGTGAGAGAGAGAGAGAGAGAGAGAGAGAGAGAGAGAGAGAGAGAGAGAGAGAAACTTACAGCAGAATAAAGGACTTGTATGTGTTTGTTTACATTTGACATCTTTTGGCAGCTAGAGTTTGAAAAGTCTTGGCCTGTTTAAACATTCCTCAATGTAAGTCTATGGGCTTTTTCGAATTTTGATCGTTCACTGTGCAAAAATTTGATAAGTTAGAAAAAAGTCAGATCATTTAGGAAAGATAAAGCACAATAAGTAAGAACAGTCTGGAGGTCTGTGCTGAGTTTTCTGGCTTTAGCTTGAAAGCTCTAGGAGTAGTTACAATTGCTAATTTTGATCTAGGTTTATGGATTTTGGAAAAACCCTAAACTATGTCTGTAGAATAACATTATGTTGGATTTGTCAAGCCAATGACAGAAATAGTTATATTTATTATTAGTTTTGATCACAGGTGTATTCAACCATTTCAATGGATTTGAACAAAATCGGAATGATAAATGTAATAATTAAAATCTTTTTAAAGTTGTGGTAACATTTACATTCACACAGTGAAATTCCGCAGAGAAAATATAGTCATCTAAATGGAAATCCACGCAATGGACTTTCGGTGGTGAATCATTTCCCCTTGTGGATTTCACTTAGAGTTTAAGTTGGTTAAATTTGACAGGGGAATTTGCCACTTTGACCAATAGGAAGTTGCTTGGCTTACCAGTGACCTCTGTGTGGGCGGTGCTTCATACACAGCTACAATGAATATTCACAATGGACAAGTATATCATTTTAGCAGTGAGTATAAAGTGCAGCATTAAAAAGAGTCTGCTTGGTAATTTGTTTTATTTCTGGTTTCACACATGCTCAACATCCACCCACGCCTTCTTCACCCGTGGAATTTTGCCATGCAAAGGTAAATATGAAAACAAAAAACTCCCTTAGATTCCTGCAAACTGCCCTTCTCAGTTATAGACAATACATGCAATAAAGCCAGTATGCAGACCATAAAACTATCTTCTTTACTGTTTAAAAACCAGTATGGTTTTTACATGTTCCTTTCCCCAACCCAAGTATAATGTTAACCCAGTGCTTAATGTTCTGTTGTATATTCCCCAACTCTGGTAAACAATGATTTGACATTTAACGAGAAGCTGTTTACATAATGAATAGCCCCTGCACTGGATGCAGTACGCCAACAGAGCTTAAGTTTTACTGCGGATCTGTCCCCCTCAGGAGAGTCATACGCACATTGCAGTCTCTAATTGTGTTTGTGTTTGTGAGTGTCCTCCTCCAGGGTGTGTATTCTGTCATTCTGATGTAGTTGAGCAAAATCACGGCTCTACTTATCATGTGCCACTCAGAACACAAGCTCTAAAACACAGTATCATGCCTCACTGCACTCATGCTAAAATGTTCCTTATAGGAAAATTGTTACAGACTCTTTTTTTCATTCGTTCTCATTATTTATAGGTGAAGGGCCTTATTCATGAAACATGAGCAGAACAAATTTAATTGGACAATGCAATAGGACCATTTATAGAAAAATTTGCGTCATCAAACAGAATTGCACAAATAATTAGAAAAATGATGTATGCCAAGATAAACTAATTTTGTACACTTGACAAAGCCTTGTCTGAAAGTAGTTATAACCTAATTATTTAAAACTTTTTTTGTATATTTTTTTATGTTGAAGAGATTTAGATTTTATTTATTTATTTAGATAGATAGATAGATAGATAGATAGATAGATAGATAGATAGATAGATCTATCATCATTGAGCATTCTGTGGTGTACCCTTTGAGTCATCTTGGCTGGATGGCCACTTCTAGGGAGAGTAGCCACAGTACTAAATCATCTCCATTTATAGACAATTTGTCTAAATGTGGACAGATTAATTTCTAAGCTCTAAAATAACTTTGTAACCCTTTCCAGCTTTATGCAAAGCAACATTTCTTGATCGTAGGTCTTCTGAGATCTCTTCTTTGCGAGGCACGGTCCACATCAGCAGATGCTTCTTGTGAATAGTTAACTTAAAATGTTTGAGTGCTTTTTATAAAGCAAAGTAGCTCTAACCCACAGCTCCAATCTCATTTCATTAATTGGATGCCAGGTTTGCCATCTCCTGACTCTAATTATCTTTTGTTGATGTCATCGGATGGATGGATGGAAGGACAGACAGACAGAGCTTATATATTGCAGCACCTATATTACTAATACACCATATTATTAATAACAGTTGACATGAAACTGTGAAGCATTCAAAAGCCATACTGACTTTTCATTTATCTAGTTTGTGTGATTGCACATGTGCATCTTTTATTAGATGTGTCCGATAATGGAATACAGAATCAATATTGTATTGCAGGAACTTTAACTTGGTTCTTTTTGTAGGACACAAAAGCTGGCACAGCTGCGTACAGCAGGAGAACACTTCCATGTCTAGGCCTAGGGGTGGGCGGGCTGGTTTTGCTGCGCTCACTGTTTTTAAAATTTTTTATTATCAAACTCACTTCTGTTTTGCGGATTTAACAGATAGCACCCATGAGCACAACAGTCGGGATTTAAGTTTGAATTCCCAGGGGCTTTTTCACTTTCTCCCCTCCCATATGTTTATTTTCTTGAAAGAACAGAGGATGTGTTACCTCAATGTCACAGTAAAGCACTTCTGGCCCATTGATGACTGTCTGTAGCTTTTTATTGGGATTTATTTTGTGTTGAGTTATGGTGTGATTAAATTACTCTCTCCATTATACTTATAGCACATATTCGATGGGTGCCTTTTTTTAATCTGAAACAAAATTGCAATACATTGGTAAAATATTCCCTGATGGATCTTAGAAGGACAATCAGCAAGTGTTTTTGTGGCATTTAGGGTTTAGAACTCATGTAGATGTTGTGTTTTTCAGATATTGGAACATAATTTTAATGGTTACAGTTTGCATAGTATGCATGGCTGTGTTCAGAATTAAATATTAGCATACTGTTTACTACATACTGTTATGACCCAGTTATTGTGGTTCTGGTTGTTAATTTTGTTTTTTGTAGGTCTGATTGGTGTGTGACTTAAGCACACCTGAATCTCTTCATGGCACTTTATTTAAACAACGTGCAGTTGTGAATTGAGGCCACTTCTAAGCTGTTGCTTAGGCAGTTTGCCAGACTCTCCAGTTTTGACAATACTTGTAGTTATTTGTTTATTTATTTGCAATCATTACTGACTAACAGTATTGTTTACTGATATTTTGATTATGTGGTTCAATTTATCATTGCTGTAATAATAAATTTTTTTTTGGTTAATATTTCTGTGTCTTCTCCCCTTCGTTTCGCATCTTTGAGCCAGGTGTGACATATGGGGGCTCGTCCGAGATTTTGTCCAGGTGTGACAATACTTTTTATGCAGAGAGTTTCTTCAAATTACCTCACAACATTGTTTTTAATTTGCTTTTGCTTTTGTAATGTTTTTAATTAAACATTGTAAGTTTAATTCTTGTCTAAACTAGTCATAACTCCAAGTTTTTCATAATTATTTATGTAAAAACTTGGGTATTTCATGCATATAGAAAATGTGCATACTGTGCTGGGTATACATACTGCATACTGCTGAAATAGTTTGAGTAGTATGGTAATTTTTTATTCAGAACACAACCTACTTTGCCTTTTCAGTGTCATGAGGTCATCAGCGTGGGACAAAACTTTGTCTCACACAATCTTACAAATTAACTATAGAAAGAGACGATGTGCTCTAATAGAGTCATGGCCACACGTGCAAAATCCATAAAATATTCATGATACCTCTAATTTTTAGTGTAACAGTTAAATTTTTTAGGGAGACCTTATTAATATTTGGTCCCAGGGATATTCTTAATGAGATTTGAATATTTTATTGGAGAAACATTCTCTGTTCATCTTGCAGTCAAGATGATTTAAGTTAGACTGAGAATATGTATCTTAGAATCTTGAATTTGTAAATTTTAGGTATGGATATTTCACCCAAAAATGAAAATTCTCTCATCATTTACTCACCCACGTGCCATCCCAAATGTGTATGACTTTCATTCTTCTGCAGAACACAATAATATTTCATATTAATATTTCAGCTCTGTAGGTCCTCACAATGCAAGTGAATGGATACCAAAATTATGAAGCTCCAAAATGCACATAAAGTCATCATATGTAACGATCTAGACACACAACAGGCAGAGACGATGACGAAGTGGAGATGAACCCAAGTGCAGTTTATTCTGACAATGTGAAACCAGGATCCCGAACTATAAAGGTGAAGGGAGACAAAACAAATCATGAGAAAGATCAAGCAGGGGAACACAAGCGAAACACTAGAGTAGGTAAAGCAGCGTGGGTGACAAAACAATAACCAACAAGGACCAAACTAATAATGACAAACCTGGACACAACATGAAATAATTAAGGCAGGGGCTAAGGCTGGACAGGACTGGAACAAAACTACAAGGTACAAGGATGCAGACTGGACTAAACTAGGCTAGACAACGGAGTAACATGTACACAGGTGAAAACTAAACTATGGGTGACCAAGGTTACTCAAAGACAGGCTAGACTAAACTATGGAAAACAACAAGGCGACATAGACACAAGGTAACAAGAGCAAGGCAACATAAACACAAGGTTACTAGAGAAGAAAGACAAGGTTACAAGAACAATACCTGACAAGGGCAAAAGGCAAACAAAATGGTTTAAATACAAAAGACAAGGGTGACAAAGGCCAATAAACGAACAGAACTCTAAAACAAGATAACAAGACAATTAACTGAAACCAATGACAAACTGGAACTGATCAGGAAATTTCAAAATAAAAGTACAAAAACAAAAGTCAAAGTGAGAATGTTACATCATAAAAGTACTCCATAAGACTCTTGAGGTTAAAACTACATCTTCTGAAGTGATATGATAGATGTGAGTGAGAAACAGATCAACATTTAAGTACTTTTTTTCTATAAATTCTCCTTCCTTCCCAGTAGGTGGCGATATGCATGAAGAATGTGAATTGCCAAAAACAAAAGAAAAGGAATGTGAAAGTGAAGAATGATAGTAAAAATATGTGTGTTCGACAGAAGAAAGAAAGTCATACACATCTAGGATGGTATGAGGGTGAGTAAATGATGTGAGAACTGTAATTTTTTTTTAAGTTATAGCCCCAAGACTAAAACATTATGCGTGTTAATATACAAAGTTATATCTAATAATTCAACTCATATCAAAGCTGGTTATATGGGTAACTTTTTGACATGATACTGTACATGCAAGCATAAAAAAATTAACTTTTTATCCAAGGCATAAAGTTGGTGTCAAATAAATAGAAGTCCAACCACCTACACTAGCAGTCCCACCACAAAAAGAACTATTAAGACATTTTTACAGCTCAAAGTGCACACATTTCTATTGAATATTTAATATAACTGCTGTAACTAAAACATGAATTTCACATTTGTGCTTTAAACCCTTTGGAATGCTGGCAGTTATTTTTATTGTAACTTTTTCTTTTTACTGAGGCGCACATTTTTTTCGTGGTGATCAACATTACACCACAAATTCTCTCAATAGAGCGTACCTTGTATTAAACACGGAATATTAATTTAACTGTATTTTACATAACTTGAATCTTGCCAAGAACCTATTTTTTTATTATATGAGAATTATATACACTGAAACCTGCATAATAACATTTTGTTTCCCAGAATGTTCTAGAACAATTTGTATAGCTGTAAGCAGACAGTAAAATGGTGCAGTGCTATACTGTAGGGGCTAGCTGCTCTCCCCTCCTGTCATGTGTGAAATAGTTGAGTGTGTTAGTCGGAGCCCTGGGACGACTGGTAATGATCAGATTTTAATTAAGACCCCTTACACACTATATGAGAACTACTTTGCTCACTGGGGAGGCACCCAGGCTGAAAACATTTCATGCTTTGGTGAAAAAAAAGAGGGAGAGAAAATGTTTGATTAAATAAAAAGATCGCTACAGACTGAGAAAAACAATTTGGAGAGTTCTTAGTCTGTGTTTTAAATGATTCTGTAATGAGATACCTCTCTGACTTGCATTTTATTTTATAGTGAGTCAGATTTATTTTTACTCAGTAACATTCACTATTTCAACAGTGTCTTTCCAAAAAGCCTTTTGAGTGAATAGAAATGAATAGTTATAATAGATTGATAAAACTCCTCTAATAAGTGACGGCTGAACAAATTTACATTACAGTAATACCAACATGAATTCACTGGCACACGCTTTGTGAATATATTGTAATTTTATTATATTTCTTTAGATTTTTATAATCAAAATTTGACATTTTTAAAATCAAAAGTTGTAAATGTTAACATTAGTTAATGCACTATTAACTAACATGAAATAACAATGAACAATTGTATTTTTATTAACTAAATCAACAAAGATTAATAATTGCTGAACAAAAAAGATATTGTTCATTTTTAGTTCATGATGCCTAATGCATTTAATAAGATTAATAAATGGAACCTTATTGTAAAGTTTTACCACATCTAGCTCTAATAGAGGGGAAATTAACTCAGTTTGTGTCTAAAAAAAGCCCTCATAATGATTTAAACACAATCATCTGCATGGCTTGAGACAATGTAGAAAAGTAAACAGTACATATTTTTACAAATGTTTTACTATATTTATATTATTTAACTTTTTATTAAAAAGCCTCTTTATGTCTGGATCTGGGTCGATTAGAGCTGTCCTGACATAAATTAAGGCTAATTCGCCACGGGTTCCCTCGGGAATTTCCTAAAGGTTATTTATAATGTTTTCTTTTTTTAATTATTATTATTTATGAGTAAGATAAAATTTTGGACGTCTTGTAAAAATACCTAAAAAACAAAAAAACCATGGCTGCTTTCAAATTCACATTTGGGCAATGACTGAGTGTAATTTATAAATTATAGTTATAGAGCAAAAAAAAATTTCTTAAAGTATTGTTTGACACAGACCTTATTTTACTCACAAATCCAAAACGGACATTATAAAAACACATAGGAAAATCCAGAGGGAACCCATGGCCCAAAAATGCCAATTTTCTTCCAGGGTTTTATATATATATATATATAAACTGCACTAAAGTTAACATTTATATTACATACATCAGGTGTCTGGACTATTTTCCTTTTGGTGTTGAGTTTCTGATATAGAGTTGTTACGCTTAAAATTGCTAAATTCCTTCCTTGAATCAATTTGAACACTTTTTTTTAGATGTTTTAGAATTATATTTTTGGAATTCAGTTAAAATTATCAATAAAATCTCACTCATTCATTCAATTAAGATAACTTTCTGTGTATACATTGCACTTGTGACATCAAGCAAACCTAAAAAACAACTTAGCGTATATATCCACATAGCGTATTATCCACATTTTTCTGACATAGTGGGTTAAAAAAAGAAGTGAATTCAGTATGCTGTTTTTTGAGTGACAACTTTAAGGGTGTCTTGAGTCCAGACTTCTGTGTGAATGAAAAAAAATGAATTTGTTCAAATACAGTATTTCTGTACTATTCAACATTGTTGAGAGCTTTTGGTGGGATTAAGGCCATTGAAAATGGGAGCAATTAGCTTTAATGAGAGATTGAATAAAAAAGAGGTAGAATAAAGCTATTGCTGGCCACTTTGCCTTTGTCATGTTGTAAATAGTAGATTGTATGTAATGTGTGTATATATATATATATATACACACACACACACACACACACACACACACACACACACACACACACACACACACACACACACACACACACATGTTTAAGTGAGGTCTAAAAAAAAGAATAATGACCAATTCACTTACATTTATTGACTGACACATTTGCATTGAACTGGATTTAAAGATGTTTGTGTGCAATGTGTCTTTGACAAAGTTGCTCCTATTGTGTCTGGCAAAGGAAATGAGGGCAACACTCCCTCAGATAACCCCCTACCATCACTGCAATTGCACACACACACACACACACACACACACACACACACACACACACACACACACACACACACACACACACACACACACACACACACACACACACTGTGTGTATGTGTGGTGTTCTGCTGCTTTGATTGATGAATGCAGGTGGACATATTGAATATGGGTGTGAGGTCATAACTCAGATGAGATGGAAAGGTGGAGCATTGCACTTTTCTGTCAGTAGAAGAAAAGATGGCCAGACTTTGGGAGGATGGTCAGTATGTGACTAATGTTTTATGTCATTCATATTAGTAGGTATTTGTACGTAAAGTGTACACATACAATATCAATGTATGGACAGTTGTCTTTTTTAAACATAAGACCTTTTACACATGTACTCAATTTCAATTTGTATTACAAAATACAAATTTCCATCAAACCGAATTGAATAATCTAATGAAGTAATCAACATTGACATAAATAAAGCATAAATGTGAAACATTTCAGTTTAATTAAATACTCTAATTTATGCAACATTTATAAATTTACATCAGGTCTAAAGGATCACACATACCTTTGCATAGTGAAATTCCACAGGCAAATCCTGAGCGCATGTGAAATCAGCAGAAATAACTGCCAAGCAAATGATATCCTTGTCCATTGTGTATTCAGTGTAGCTGTGTATGAAGCTTCCTATTGGCCAACGTGCAATAGTTTGCCGCAAAGTTTACCAAACTTGATCTCCATGCAAAATCCATGAGGGGAAATTCTTCGCCAAAGAGAAGTCCATCGCACAAAATATACGATGATGACTATGACTATATATATATATATATATATATATATATATATATATTTATCTTTATGAATACCCTGAAGACTGGTCATGCTAAAATTGCAGGGATCTCTCCGACCTTTAACTACAGATGTCCGAATCCACAATCGCTGTACTCGCATTTAGCAATAAATGATGGGTGAAAAGTTATTTGCACTCTTTGAATAATGGGTGAACTTATCATCAAGGCTTATCACAAGTATGAAATACAAGTGAAACACGGTAAATTTCACGGTATAACAATAACATGTTTCTTTTTGGCTGATTTGTGTTGTCACAAAGGTTCCAACCAATCAGAACAGAATTAAAAGCGTGATAAAGTCAAAGGTGGTATTTAGTGAACTTCATTTATTTTGTCATTTCTGTCTCTCTCACACACATGCACTTTATATTTGGGAGTGTTATCACTGCTTTATGATTCACAGACCCAAAAACCATTTCCTGCTCAAATTGTTCCTATTCAAATAGCTCTTCCTCTCTCATGCTCTCTCTGTGGACAGCACAGATTTTTCAGTTTAGGCTGTCTGGAGTTTTTGCCCTTTCATTTTAACACATCTCTTCCGACAAATAATAAATGAAGAATTCAGACCTCAAAATTTGAAGGGATGGTACAAATTTCCGAACCTTTCCATCTGTAATACAATACTCTTAGCGCAGGGCATAGATTCCAGATCCCAATAATCAAAACAAGCAAGTACAGCCCCCACCAATATTTATTCCATGTGCAATGGAAATATTTAAATGCTTCACAACACCCCCCCCCCCCCACACACACAAAATTTCAAGCCAAATCTATGCCCTTCACTTAGCATATCAGTAAATAAACCATAGTCCATATATGTGTACCTCTTCTGAGTTTCAGTTCTTTTTGCTTATCTTTCATTTTTGTGTATAATGTATATTTTCTTTCTTTTCCTGGTACACTTTTGTGTGCATGTAAGTGTTTGTTTGGATAAGTGGCTCATTTGCATTCAAATTACTCTTGTTCTGTGGCTGCAACATCTAAAGCTAATGCAGCAGAGGAAAAGATTGATTGAGGAGAGTTTGGAGAGTCCATGAGCATCAGGAAGTATTGAGAAAGCTTTCCATCTCTGTTTGGATTCCCATCTCTCTCTCAACAGAACAAACGACACAGGCCATGCAAAATTCAACAGCCACCAAGGGTACGGTAAAAGAGAGAGGTATAAAGAACACCGGGAATGAAGACAAACACACTCTTCTGTGCTTGGAAATATGCTCCAAAGTAGCATACACATACTGTAACACAATAGTTTCGAAATCTTTGCACATGACGAGTAGAAACTCTCATTTGAATCAATTTCCCCCATCAATTACCATCATGTCCCATCCTATTTCCACTATCCATATCAATAAAAACAAAAAAAACACACACATTGAAATTAAGAAAATTAATAATCACTCACTGAGCACTTTTTTAGGAACACTAATAAAGTGTCTTATGTGCTCTTCTGCTGTTGTAGCCCATCCGCCTCAAGGTTTGACGTGTTGTGCATTCTGAAATGGTGCTCTGGTCACTCTTATTGTACAGAGGGATTATCTGAGTTACTGTAGCCTCTCTGTCAGCTCAAACTAGCCTGACCATTCTCCGTTGCCCTCTCTCAACAAGGCGTTTCCATCCCAAGAACTGCCGCTCAATGGATGTTTTTTGATTTTGACACCATTCTGAGTAAACTCTAGAGACTGTTGTGCGTGAACATCCCAGGAGATCAGCAGTTACAGAAATACTCAAACCAGCTCGTATGACACCAACAATCATGCCATGGTCAAAATCACTGAGATACATTTTTTTCCCAATTCTGATGGTTGTGCCTGACCCTTATATGCATGATTTTATGATTAGATAATCGAATTAATAAGTAGGTGTACAGGTGTTCCCAATAAAATGCTCTTAATTATCTAAAAAAATGTTTTAATAAATTATATACGCAAATATATATATATACTGTATATATATATATATATAGAGAGAGAGAGAGAGAGAGAGAGAGAGAGAGAGAGAGAGAGAGAGAGAGAGCGAGCCTATCTTTTATTTTAAGGTTTGAGATGGAAATATGTCAACATTACATAACAAATGTTAGCATGAATGATATTTGATGGTGTTAATTTTGAATAATCTTAATGAATCCTCTGGCTTCCCAAAATTCAACCCAACTGAAATTACATTTTAGTTCAGCTGTAAAAACCTGATTTATGTGACAAAAACAGAAATTGAATAAGCTACACAACACACACACGCACACACACACACACACACACAAATCTTGTTTCTATTGAAGCTATGTTAGTTTTAAAAAGCTGAGCTACTAATATGCTGCTGAAAAATGTAGTTAACTGAGTTTTGCAATGTTTAGTTATTTGTATTTGTTTTGTCTGAAACACATAATATGCCATAAAACATGGAAAATCAAGGAATATTTTTTTTTTTTAAAGGAATAGTTCAACCAAATATAACAATTCTGTCATAATCACTTTCATAATTATAATTGACATTTTAATGAATATTCTATTAGTCTTTTGAATACAAGTGATGTTCATAGTGACTCAAAAAAACCTTGGATATCATATAAGTAGTACATTCGACTTTTGTGTCATATTCTAAGTCTTCTGAAGGCATATAATAGGTGAGAAACAACCTGAAATTGTAGTCAGATTTTTTATGAAAATCTTGATGTCCGTGCATTTATGAGTGCTATACTTCACAGTGGCATGCATCACTCGAGAACTTGCATTGTTTTTAGCGCTAAACTTGCAATATGACGAACAAGTCTTTCCCATTTATGAGACTTTTTTGTTCCTTTTTTAAGCTTTAAAGTGAGGCACTATCCACTTCCATAATATTGAAAATATTATGAAGCATAAATATAAAGCTATGTGGTTTTTGCACAACATGAGGGTAAGTAAATTATGACATTATTTTCATTTTTGGGTGAACTTTCCTTTTAAGTATAAAAGCATGTTTTAAATCATGTATGGTAGAAAATGATCAGGAGAACCCCATGGTGCAACAAAAAAATGGATTCACTGTTTGAAAACAGAGATACACTGGAACACTTCATAATAAGGTTCTATTGGTTAACATTTGTAAATGTTTTAGTTTTCGGTGTCATGAACTAACAATGAACAATTATATCTTTACAGCATGTAATAATCTTTATTAATGTTAATTTATGATATAAAAATGATTAGTTCATGTTAGTTCATAATGCATTAGCTAATGTTAACATGTACAACTTCTCATTTTACAAATGTATTAGTATATTTACATTAACTAAGATTAATAAGTGCTGGTAAAGTATTGTTCATTGTTAGTTCATGTTAACTAATGTTGTTCATTAATACTAACAAATGCAACCTTATTGTAAAGTGTTAACAGAAACTCTTCCAAACACCCTTGTGTTCTGACTTAAATAGCAACAGCAATGTCAAAATTCACACAAACTCCTGCTCAATGAACAATAACAAATTGTTGGATTTCTCCGGAGGTTCACAAATCCCCTGGTCATCCTGTAGCAGTATTATCCTCTTTGTGGTGCCATATCCTCTCATTCCTTTCGGACCCACCATCAGATTGGACAGCGGTCATAGGGAATGAAAGAGAGATGGGAGGAAACAAGAGAGGACAGAAGAACAGAAAGGAGAGGACAGAAAGGAGACTGCTGTAGATGTAGAAGAGATTGCCACATGAAAGTGGTCAAGGGTGAGTGTTGGGTGTTTTTGTGTAATTTCAAGCCATATGGGCAGGTTAAATATTATAGGAAAGCAGTACTCTATAAATAGTTTTAGTAATAGATGGTCCAGAGGGTGCTTTATATAACTGATGCTCATCTCCAGAAATAGATCTGTACTCTGATCAGTGCTCTAATGCGATCACAGTGTTTCTTTGGCCACATGAGATGGGCATACCAGCTTTAGGACGTCACTATATTCCCATTGTGTACTAGCACCATTTGGAATATATAAATATCTCTCTTCCATAACCAAGTGAACTGCCTACTTAGACAGCATTTTTTGGCATCATAGGCATGTTCCCTACCTGGTCAAAGTCACAATATCATGTATTCTCTTTGTAGAATAGGTAATCCCATAATTCATTGCAATAAACTTTCTAAGAAAAGAGAGAGAGAAATTACATATAAGGATGGTCTTCAACTACTCACAATGTCTTACAGTGTATGTACATGCATAACATGAGATTTATGGCATTTTATTAAAAGTCACTGAAATTCCCACCACAGAGTCATTTCGATCACATCTTAAATTCTACATTGTGTTTAAAAGAACACTGTGTTGAAAATGATGGTTATACATATTGTTTATAAATAAAATTGCAAGTTTAATTTAATAGCTAACATTTTATGTATCCTAAATACACATAATTAAATAATATTTTTAAATTTGTTGCGTAATTTAGCAAAATTCCAAAATGACAATCAATAAACCTATTCAACAAGGTAATTTACCTTGATTTTTATTTTTATTTTAAACATCACTGGTCTCATATTTAATCTCATGCATGCTCTTCACTGACACTTTTGTTGGCTTGCTAAAAGTACACTAACTTGTGTCTAAAAAAAAAAAAAAAAATGTATGTATATATATATATATATATATATATATATATATATACACACACAATATATTTTTTTATTTTTTATTTATGATATCACAAAATCGGGACAGTCATGATATTTTGAGAACAAAAATAGAAATTATTTTCACATAATAAATATTTAAATATATTTTTTATCACATGTTGCTTAGATTATCATATTTTTTTAAACCTTTTGTAATTTTGTAAAAATGTTTTAATAATTTGTATTTTTCATGGATTTTCAGAGCATAATATTTGAAAGTCTGGGTCTGGGACAACGTTAAAACTGTAAAATCAATGCATAAAATGCTTTTGAAAGGTACCAAAAATAAATGACGAAGGCATGGTAAAAACATTTCCAGTTCGGTTTTAATGAGATCTTCATATTACAAAACATTATTAAGATTTTTTTTAATATATATAAAAATCAACCCATGTTACGTGGAAGTGCCCAAAGTTGAAGAAACACCCATAAATAGCTGGGTTATGTATAATGTTTGAAAATCAGTAAATGATTTAGTTATTTTCAGCCACAACTGTAAAAAATGTAGCTCAACTGATATAGTTTAGCACTAGCATTAACAAGGTCATGGGTTTGATTCCCAGGAAATACACATGTGGATGAAATGTATTCCTTTAAGTCACTTTGAATAAAAGTTTCTGCCAAGTTCATAACTGTAAATGTTGTAAGGTCCCATTTAATTTAGGACACATTCTATGTAGACAGCAAGGCAGCTCAGCAGGTTTTGGAACAGAGCTATGGACTTTTTTGCTATGTTCTCATCTAATTATGGGTTTCCTGGCAATCTGCTTTCTTTTTTGTCCAGCTATGTCACAGCCTTATGGTCCCTCTCTATGTGGTCCCTTCCTCTGGAGTGGATTTGTCCAAATCACTGGAACAAGTTTGTGCCTAACAAGTGTGAAGAAATCCAGAATCTAGAAGTGCACTATTTCAAGATAATAACTTTGCTCTTTGAAATGTGTGTGTGGGTGGATGCTAGTCTTTTGGCAGTAAATTTAATATAGCAAATCAGACAGTTATTAAGAGAATGTGATGAGTTTATTTGCTGCATTTGGAGCGAGTGTGCAATCTAATGTCCTGTGGTGCTGGGAAAGTAAAGTGTTATGGGTGTGTATGTATGTAGGCCTTAATCATAATATGGAGGTTGTCTCACAGGCAGCCACCATCTGTTATGAGGGCTGTGAGGCATCGTAGAGGGACAGCAAATGTCACGACTGTCTCAGTAGGGTGTGTGTTTGTAAGTGGGGATGAAAGTCAATTCCTCTTGCACCAAGACTGGCAGGTAGTTTATTGAGAATAGTGACCTTTGACACCTCTCGTATAGTGTACATTGTATTTCTGTCAGGTGATCATATGGACCAGTGGCATCTTAGGCTCATTTCTGGTGGGGTTGCATTAACCGGATATTCTCTGTCAAATCATTTGCTGATTTTAAAAATCTCTGCATCTGATTTGACTTCACACTCTCTCTCTCTCTCTCTCTCTCTCTCTCTCACACACACACACACTCCCACTGTGTATATGTGCACTGTTTTTTTCCCCTGGTGTTAAGTTTTTGCATCTATTTACTGGTAATATGCATCTCTTTTGACCAATAGTGTTCACATTTCAAGGAAGGGATCTCTGATTTCATGACTGCATACATCAATCAGTATGTCAGTGTGATAATGCATGATAATAAAGTGCAAAATTATAATAACAAAAAGTAAGTGCAAAAAAAGAGGTTCATCGTTTCTGCCAGTTATGCTTGCATTTAATATAAGTGCAAACATTACATTTAGATCTGAATTCTTCATATTTTTAGGAGAAAATGTATTAACTGAGCTTCAGAGATGTGTGTGCTTCTCATCTTACATCTTACTACTTCTCTCAGGCACACTGAAAAAGGTTCAGTGTACTTGTGCATGTATGTATGTGCTTTATTCAGCAAAGTAAAAAAAAAAACTAAAAACAATCCTGTAGTGAAGCAGTTGATTGACAGATACAATTTTGACCTTAACTCCATGACCAGACTCAAGCGTGAGAAGTCAAAAACATGCATATCCACTGTAATGTATATGCAATTACTATATAGTGGATGCTATGCCCCTGAATGTAGCCCTAGTACTAATAAAATTTAAACCAATTATTTTAATCTCAGCACAAAACACCACTAAAACGTGCACATCCACATCAAAAAGTTCAAGTAACCATGGAAGCAACCCAGATATAGTTAAATCATCAAAGGCTGTGCATATTATTTCACTAACTTGCATGAACAGTATTACAAAACTAATCAAAATAAAAGACTCAATATTTAGCAGTTATTGTTAACACAAACTCTTTAAATATATTTCGGAAACTGCTTGTTCAAAAGCTGATGTGCCAGGAATAATTTAGAAATATTTGAATAACTTGACTGTATACATAGGACAAGCGGCTATACAAGATGGATGGATGGAGTGTACACAGGACAAGATATTATGTCCTATGCCCGTAAAAGGCTTTACAATAGATTTTACACTACAAGAAACACAGAGAGGTTTTAAAGTTGAATAAACACTTAAAACTTTGATTACACATTCAAATCAAATGTTTTATTGCTGGATCTCTGACCTAAAAATATCCTACAGAACAGAAATTTAAAGTGGATATTGAATCTGTCCTCCCATATATGTGTGTGTGTGTGTGTGTGTGGGTGGGTGGGTTTAAGTGGTTGCAAACTGGTAATTACAAGGGTATTATGCTATAAATGTGGTTTATAAGGACATTTCTAGTGTCCCCATAATTCAAATCACCTAAAATGCTTAAAACATTAGTAGCCCCTAATAAACATGCAAAACGTTTGTTTTTTTTGAGCAAATAATTTTCCTAAATACTGATTGTAATGTCCGTTGTGTTGTTTTATAAGACACTGACATTAGATCAAGTCTGTTGTTTATTGAGACGTGTGTGTACAGACTCCGTGCATCTCTATTCATGCTCTCTACATTCTAGTCGACTGACTGACTAACTCTGCGCTCTCAGATGACATAACATAAATGTCATTGTATGAACCAATGAAGCTGCTCAGAACATTACATTGATATCCTCATATGGGGACAAAAGTAAGAAGTCATTTTAAATCAAGCTATAGAATATCAGATTTTTTTTTATTAAATTGTTTATTATGTTTCCAGGAGTGTTGGTTTTTCATGTTTTTGAGACATTACAGACATTACAGTTGATTTTCTGTGAAGCTGCTTTGGAAAAATGTGAATTGGGAAAATCACTAATAAAAAAACTATACAAATTCTGGTTATATACTGATTCAAAGCAATGTTCAGCATCATCCAATCATCCAATCACCATGTTAAAATAAAATGAAGCATAACAAATTCTGAATCTAAGTACTCATTACCACTGTCCAATTTCTGCCAAACATGTTGAATGGTCAATACATCATATGCAGCCTGAAACTGAACTTTTGATCGGAAAGTTTGGAGTCAATGCACCTGGCTGCATAGGAAAGATATAGGATGCTCCCTTGCTCCCTACTAAGCAAAATACTTAAACTCCAGTATGCTGTCTGTCTGCACTGACCTCAAAACAGTTCAAAATGCACCTTATTTTTATAACTCAATATAAAGCCTCCAAAGGTAAAAATGTTCAGCTTTTGGATGAAACCATTGATTCTCAATGTGTCAATGCACAGTAATTCTTAGGGGGGAAAAAAATCTAATTTTCAAAAATGCATATTGGTGAAACTAGAGACTCTAGCACTAGACTCTAGATTCTTTTGACTCAAGCAGGTTTCAATACAAAAAGCATAGTTATGTTTCTTACCAGATGTAGTTTGTTGACATTTTTTTCTCCCAAAGACAAACTCTGCTGTGATCGGCATTATGTTGTTTTGTCACTTGACTCGGAAAGTTTAACACGTTACTTACAGTCCAGAGTGTCCTAAACTGAGATTAGTCGGTTTAAATTCAATTCAATTATGCATAGTTTACATAAGACAAAACAAAATGTCCAAGCAGGATGTGGGGTCGCACAAGGATAACCATGTGGTAATGACTATTTTTGGATAATCCTGTGAACTAAATACTTGACAAATTAAAGGTCTGCCTACTTTATCACATTTGATTACTGTATATTCTGTTTTAATTTTAGTTCAGACTCTGAGTCACCTTAAAGCCATTGTAAAATAGTTGATATACACACACCTGCAACTTCACATCAATTGAATTCTATAATGCAGCAAGTTGCAATGTTTCTCGGCAGCCGTTAGCAACTAAACTCTGCTTTGCCTAACAAATCCCCTTAAAGTCTGCAAGAAATTTAAAATCGATCCTTTTTACTTCTAATGCACTTTTCAGGTCTTTTTTTTTTTTAATGATTCATCTTGTTCAATGATTCAAGTTGACTTTAAAAATATATATATTTTCTTTGTCTTGACATTTTTGGAACACGTATGTATTTCCACATTACTCTTCTTCGTCACTCTAATGTGGCAATAATGTAAAGCAGTTTTTCCTAATGATATCCATACAAATATATCTATTGTGGTATACATACAGTATAGCAAAATCTCAACCAAGTGAAACATTTATTTGATTGCTTATTAGGCCTATATACCATCATAACAGACAACCCTAGCTATTTTATGAGCCTTGACATTTAAATACTCATACTTGACTTATAGCTGACCCTGCACTGTTTGTATACATTTGGCCTCACATTAACTGTTTTAGTCAGTGTCTATACACAAATAGATAGATAGATAGATAGATAGATAGATAGATAGATAGATAGATAGATAGATAGATAGATAGATAGATAGATAGATAGATAGATAGATCGATATGCCTCTTAATTGTGTGTATTTTTGTAGTCATTTTTAATATGCTATTTCATAAACAGCCATATGTGTATTTATGTCTGTCAAGGCTCTGATTTAAGATACAAACCTATGACACAGGTCTCCTTCACTAAGATTATAAGTAGAAAGATTAAATATGACATCTCAGTGTAATGTGCGAGCCGCAGGGAGATCATTTGCTGTAGCTGGTGCTTACCTGTGCCGGGCGGTAATGAGCTTTCAGATGGATCAGAGAGGATACAGGGTGAACTGAAGGAAGAAAGGTAGTTATTTCTTGTCGGGACAGTTATCAGACCACACACAGAAATGATACACCATCTTTGCTGGGCTGTTGACAGCTTATTAGCCATCCATCAGAACTCCTGCACATCCAGAAACTAAGAGATAGAGTGTTGAAATTATCTCTGGACTGAATTATCATAGCGTTGACATTATTTGGTATAATTCCTGTGTATTTATGCATTTAGTCTGTACAATGCTGGTATTTTGTATTCCTCCCTAATTAGTCTAAGTCAAGCAGAATGATGGCTCTCTCTGGTAGTAATTGTTCTTTGATCTTGACACGTCTATGTGTGTATTGAGGAGTCTGGAGTTAGATTCTGTGCGCTGGTGCTCATCTCCCTAATTGCACATCCGTAGGTGTATTGGGGCCTTGTCTTCTCTCAAAGATCTATGCTATAACAACATTTCAGCTAAAGTAGTGCATTCAATAATTTTTCTAAAGTCTCCTTGTACAAAACTGACACAGAACCAACAGAGAAGAAAAAATGTGTATAGTGTTGCATGCTTAACATGATATACACAGATAAACATCTTTTAGTTTTTTTTAGTTTTAGTTTGAGTATTTCTGTAATTGCTGATCTCCTAGGATTTTCACACACAACAGTCTCAAGTGTTTACTCAGAATGATGGCAAAAACAAACAACATCCAGCAGTTCTGTGGACAGAAATACTTTGCTGATGAGAGAGGTCAACATAGAATGGCCAGACTGGTTCTGTCTCGGTCCTGTCACTTTGTCAGGTTTTTGTCTGACGGCACAGTGACATCATCACCTCATGTCCTGTTTTTGAGTTGAGAGCATGGGTCCGGGTGTGAGTTACCACCGTGCGCTCTTCGGTCGGTCTTGTTCATGTCCGGACTCCGGAGCATGATGTCTGGATCCCGACTTACTGTCTGGTTCGGTTTCGGTCTGTGTTGTGATCCGGTCACTCATGCTCCATGTTCTGTTTGTTTGTTCTTTCTCTCCCTCATGTGTCTCTCACGCTGCCGGCGTGCATTATCAGTGTTTCAAGTTGTTATTCATTTTTCACCAAATTAAAGTCAACACGCAGGTAACCATTTTGTTGTAATGTGACAAGAAAGCCATAAAACACATTTTGTTCTGGTCAAATGGAGTAACCCTTCAAAACCTCTTGATTTTTGTCATTTAAAAGTATATGATATTTGCAAAAATAAAATATTTTTGAAATTAATGATTAAGTTGTGTATACTCACGTCTATTCAAGGAAAGTATTTTTATACCTTTTACTTGATGGTTACACCACTTGAATTTTTTGTGAAATATTTTATATATATATAACTCAGGCACATGCCGTGGGCATTGAGACTTGGCAAGTATCAAAGATTTTTAATATATATTACTAAACGCTGTGCCCAAAATGCATTGTATGGGTGAGTGTAATGTCTCAATAATGTTATTGATGTAAATTGTTGCCTTAGAACCCACCAGTCAATGGAAACAATTGTCACAGTGGTGAACTTCATGACAAATTTTTTTTTTTTAATTCAGGACAGTAATATTGTTCATATCACACAAATTAAAGATTGTCATATATTGAGCCGAGCATGTTTATGTCCATTAAGTCATACAGTGAACCATAATGCCAGAAGGGCTTGTTGTGACATACAACAAAAAGAAAAAGAAAAGATTGCCAGTTAATACAGTGGTTTCAACATCATAGGCCTCACACGTCTCTCTCTCTCCCCACAGTTCAGAACCACTGGAATGGACAGCGGCTATTAACTAATCTGTCCACAAAAGACAACAGTCTTAACCTGAATGCACAAGGCTTTTTTTTAAACAGACACTGTACCCTAACTTTAGAACTGTAAAAACAGGCATAGCACAAGAAGGACATGATTGCCAGATCACCAATTCATAGCCTCAGACTAACCAGAAACAATGACCTAGTATCAATAATACAGGTTTTTAATAAATACATTAACTTACCTTTACTTGAACACAAAATCCACGCGTCTCTACTTGCGAATGAGCATATCCTTTGTTGTAAAAGTTGCCTGCTTGTTAAAGTTTCGATAGCCTCGCTTTCTCTATTTTTTATTGAAATTACCTTTGCCAAATCTGCATTGGTCATCGATGGTTTCACTGCAGATATCCATTTAAGCGCTTAATAACACAGTGTGCTGCTCAAGTGTGAGGAAGGATGATGAATTTGGACGAAAACAGTAATTTATATTACAATTATATTGAAATATTTCATATTGTAATTTTTTTTTCAATTTTTTGTTGGGTAAGCACTGCTTACCTTGCTTATATGGATGGCATGTCCCTGATATATATATATATATATATATATACAAATATATACAGTTGTGCTCAGAGTTTGCATACCCTTGGAGAATTGGTAATATTTGTACCATTTTTAAAGAAAACATGAGTGAGCATGCAAAACACATTTCTTTTATTTCTTATGGGATTCATATTCAACTGTAGGCTGTAACAGAATGGCACAATCATAAAACAAAACATGGCAACAAACAACAAAATGAAATGACCCCTGTTCAAATATATGCATTCCCTTAGTTCTTTATACTGTGTATTGCCCCCTTTAGCATCAATGACAGTGTGCAGTCTTTTGTAATAGTTGTCTATGAGGCCCCAAATTCTTGCAGGTGGTTTATCTGCCCATTTGTCTTGGCAAAATGCATCCAGGTCATGCAAAGTCTTTGGTCATGCATGAACCGCACAGTTGAGATCTCCCCCGAGTGGCTCGATGATATTAAGGTCAGGAGACTGTGATGGCCTCTCCAGAACCTTCACCTTTTTTCTGCCTTAACCACTGGAGGGTCAGCTTGGCCTTGTGCTTAACGTCATTGTCGTGCAGGAAAGTCCAAGAGCGTCCCATGCGCAGCTTTCGTGCGAAAGAAAGCTAATTGTCTGCAAGTATTTTCTGATAACATGCTGCATTCATCTTGCCATAAATTGTCACAAGATTCCCCGTGCCTTTAGAGCTAACACTCCCCCAAAACATCAGTGAGCCACCACCATGCTTCACACTGGGGATGGTATTCTTTTCACTATAGGCCTTGTTGACCCCTCTCCAAACATAGTGCTTATGGTTGTGACCATAAAGCTCTATTTTGGTCTCATTGTTGTTGGGCATACTGAGCTTTTTTGTTGCATCGGTGCAGTAAAGGCTTCTTTCTGGCAACTCGATCATGCAGCTCATTTTTGTTCAAGTATTTTCGTTTTGTCCTCAAAACAACCAAACCATCTTTTTCCAGAGCAGACTGTATTTCTCCTGAGGTTACCTGAGGGTTTTTCTTTGTATCTCAAACAATTCATCTGGCAGTTGTGGCTGAAACCTTTCTTGGCCTTCCTGACCTTGGCTTGGTATCAAGAGACCCACACATTTTCCACTTCTTAATAAGTGATTGAACAGTACTGACTGGCATTTTCAAGGCTTTTGATATCTTTTATATTCTTTTCCATCTTTAAAAATTCTTTACTTTGTTACGCAGTTCTTTTGACAGGTCTTTTCTGCTCCCCATGGCTCAGTATCTAGCCTGCTCAGTGCATACATGTGAGAGCTCCCAAACTCATTGACTATTTATACACAGACACTAATTGCAATTTAAAAAGCCACAGGTGTGGGAAATTAACCTTTAATTGACATTTAAACCTGTGTGTGTCACCTTGTGTGTCTGTAACAAGGCCAAACATTCAAGGGTATGTAAACTTTTGATCAGGGCCATTTGGGTGATTTCTGTTATCATTATGATTTAAAAAGGAGCCAAACTACTATGTGATAATAAATTGCTTCATATGATCACTATCCTTAAATAATTTATTTTGCATGATCAGTCATATTTTCAAAATCAATGCCTCATTTTGTATGAAACATTACATTTTTTACAAACTAGATAAATGCTTTTCATTTTTGTCATCTTGGACAACCTTATTTGTCAACGACCCTTATACATTTTTTATATTTGCACTATACTTTTTTCCATATTTTCTATGTAGTACCCTTAGAAGTATGCCTGATCTTATTACATTACACCATGATTGTCGTGTTTATGTGTTTTGTTCTTGTTTTAATTTTTTAGTTTCATGTCATGTGGTTCCCTGGTCATGTGATATCCTGTTTCCCTTGTTTTCTTTAGTTTATTGTCTACTGCAGTTGTCTTGTCATTGGTTAACTTGTTATTGTTTTACCCAATGTCTGTATATTTAAACCCTCATGTTTGCCATTGTCCTTCATCAGGTATTGTGTTTATGTAACTTTGTTTGGTAGTCAAGTCAAGTCTATGTTTATATTTTGTATCACGTTTGGATTTACGGTTGTTGGATTTCACTTATGTAAATAAACTGCACCTGGGTTCTAACTTCATCATCATCATCGTCTTCATCAGCCTTTCTTTGCCAGCTTTGTTAAAGAATACCTGACCAAAAAATGAATCCAACAGTTCGGCTTCTTCATTTACTTCAGGGGAATCGTCTCCTGGAGGAACATGTAGAGGACTTTTGCGCTCTGGCCTGCAGGGTTGACTTTAATGAGGTGGTCCTCAAAGAGTTTTTCAGTTTCGGGCTAAATGAGCCCGAAACTGCTCCATGATGCCTGGAGGCTAAATCCAATGGACTCTGGCTCAGTTTATGGACTATGCCCTGTTGCTGAGTGGCTCACTTTTCACTGTAGGAGTGGCTGATGAGGGACTAAGCACTCCCACAAAGCCTGCCATGTTCCACGAGCCGGGTCCCACACCTGCCATGTTTCATGAGCCAGAGTCCCACGTCATGGCCGCTGAGCCAGCGTCCCACATCATGGCCGCTGAGCCAGCGTCCCACATCATGGCCGCCGAGCCAGCGTCCCACGTCATGGCCGCCGAGCCAGCGTCCCACAGCATGGCCGCCGAGCCAGCGTCTCACGTCATGTTCGCCGAGCCAGCGTCCCATGTCATGTTCGACGAGCCAGCATCCCATGTCATGGTCGATGAGCCAGCGTCCCACGTAATGGTCGATGAGCCAGCGTGCCATGTCATGGTCGATGAGCCAGCGTCCCATGTCATGGTCGCTGAGCCAGGGTCCCACGTCATGGTTGCAGAGCTTGATCCTGAGTCTACTCCATGCCATATCAAGCCTCGGCATGCTCATGCCATTTCACAGCCATGCCTGAGTGTGCTCCATGCCATGTCACAGCTATGCCTCAACCTGCTCCATGCCATTTCACATTCACGCCTGATTCACCATCCACACCAACCATGTCCAAGTCAGGATCCTGCCGTACCATATTACCATGTCATGCCATGTAGCCATACCAAGTCACAATACGTTTCGGTTTAGCACAAAAGAAATCTGCCCTGAAGCCGTTTCCATTCAGAAATGTGTGTTTATCGCTAATTCGCCTCCCAGACGTCCCTAATTTTTTTCCTCCGAAGTTTCATCTATCATCTCAAATTTGTTTTAGCTTCAAAATGCTAATTTATTTTTAAAGTATTTTAAAATATTTAAACTTTTAAAATGTTCAAAAGCTAGTTTTCTTAAAGTGAACTCAGCATTGCAAAAATAGTTCTGTTAGTTTATAGTCTTGAAAAAGGTGCAGAACATTCTGAGAACATCATTCAGCCACAGAACACATCTACAGAACAGGGTAAAGCTATTTTAATTTTGAGAAAATAAAAGGACTATATAATGTAGGTCTAAAAAAAAAATATTTTTCGTTTGGTAATAAATATTTTTAATTTAATGCTTTTTTCATTTGGTCATTTATTTTATTTAATACAGGGGATTTTGCCGGCATTTTTTCAAAAGTAGACTAAACAACAATAATTTAATAGAATTGGGCTGTAAGTGTTCCAAAAAAAAAGCATGCTGAAGCTTTTCACCTAGTATTGGTTTGTACTGTGGGCTAATTCCATCTGTTGTATATTTTTGAATGGTGTGGAAAAGAAACTTTAATAAATAAACAGACTGATACTGCGATTACGCAAATAGTGGCCATTCATTTGTTAAACGTGTACAAGATATTTGTGTTGGCACTCCTGGAAGTGTCACTTTGCAGATCGGATCTATATGCCATAAAGATCAATCCATAATCATGTACAATAAATTGGCTTTCAATACTGTCATCATGAATAACACAGGCTACGATTGGGGCAAACTCTGTCATGTGACACTACATTTTTGCATGCGCTTGAGTTAAACTGAAAAATATGATGTCGACATCTGTGAAATTTTAGCGATAATGTGCGTTTCCATCGGCTTATATTTTGATGCGCTAAAACCTTTTTCGCAAAAAGAATCCTTGGATGGAAACATAGTTATTGATATACAATGAGCCAAAACAAAATAATGTAAAATTTATTGCAAGGAAAGCTATTAAAACATTGACATATTTGGCACTTAAAATATGTCTCTTTTCCCAGAAACACTCAATGAGGGCTGGGATGTATTGATGAAAGCTAAAGGTCAGTAGAGGTAATTCATAGATGATGCTGTAGCTGATTTTGATGCATTGAGATCATCTCTGTTGTTTCCTCACCATGACTGACTATTCATGGGCTGGGATATCCATTACCCCCAAAGGTCCTTATGTGCAGCATCTTACAGAAAACACATCAGCAAGTTTCAATCACAGAAACCTATATGTATTACTTCCTACTGTTCATTCGTTGTGCTCCACAAAATCCCCAGAGTCCCTTTCATCAAATAGATGATATATCATGAGCTGCTGTACCATGAGTTGCTATTCTTTGAGGATGTGTGTTTAAAAAGATGATGTGTTTGTACTTACGTGTCTGCAGAACAAAAATGGGCTTTTCCCAATCAGAGGGCGTTTACAAATTGGGATGGGTGATTTCATCTGCTTTACATGATTAGCCAACTACATTGAGATTCCCTACTTTCATTGGATAGTTTAGAAATGTCCATCACGATATGAAAACACCCACAGATTGGGAAACAACATTACTGCTCCACAGAGACTTACTTCCTGAGTTAAGCTGGATGCAAAATGTATGTATGTATGATTTTTTTTGCCAATTTAGTTGTCTGAAACATTTCGGGGATCGTACGGTAACAAGTTACCATGCTAACCAATCAAACTTTGGCCCCTTAGTTTTACCCAACACTCTTAAAAATAAAAGTTCCAAAAAGGGGGGGTTTGCAGCAATGCCAGAATTTTTGGTTCTACAAAGAACCTTTCATTGAAAAGAATTTTTTTTGAAGAACTTTTTTATAGTCCAAAGAACCTTTTTCCTCTAAAAAGAATCTGATGCTGATAAAGAACTGCATTGTGTACACTCAGCTATAATGTAGGGAGAGTCGACAACTATTCTTACCAATTATATTGATGAGAGAGAGAGAGAGAGAGAGAGAGAAAGAGACAGAAAGGGGATGGCAGAATATTAAAGAAAAATGCCTTTTCGACATCAGAAACCTTGAAGGGATGGCCTTAAAAATGTGTATCTGCATTTTAGAGTGTTATTCTGCATTTACAGGTGTTATAATACAGAACGCCTATTTCCTGCACAGTTTATTCTCTACCCCTCCCCTCCCCTGCCAGAAAGGTAATGGCCACAGATATTATGCAGAGTTTTTATGTCTTTCTTTCACCTGAGCGATGAGATTTGTCCTCCTGATCTCTCTATCTCTCCATTTCTTTGTCTCTTGCTTTTTCTTTACAGACACTCGTGCTTGCCATGTTTTTTTTTTTTTTTTTTTATCAGAATGAAGTGTGGAACACACACACACATAACGCACACATCACAATCTGTCATGGACACTAAAAAAATAGCTCAAGCATTCAGGTTTTTGTAGTGTCTGCAGAACAAAAGTGGTCTATTGGGCCTGCTGTTGTTTAGTCTGTCCCATAATGCACCAGTTGTTTGTAATGGAAACTGTCTCTCTAGTGCCAGTGATAACACAATCTCACTCCAGGCCACCTTCACAAATGCTCAGACACACCTGCAGACAGATACTGTTCAAGCTTCTCCACTGGTGTAGCATGGCTATAGATAGGCTGACAGTGTTATTAACCCCTGACAAATAATGGTGTTTTGGATCTTAAAAGTAAAGTGTGTAATTTTTTCAGTGCTAAAATACAAAGTAAGCCCTTTGTAGGTTGAATTCACAGAGTAAAAACTGTGGCTATCACAACACTGTTCTGTTTGTTTGAGTAAGTGTGTTAAATTTGTGCAGCACTACTTGTTTGTTCATGAGGTTATACCACCAACAGTTTTTTTATATTTTTACTTTGCTCAAGTATAAATAATCCTTTCGCTTTTACTTCTAAACTTTGAAGAGAGAATTAATACTTTACCTCAGATACATTTCTCCAGACCCTTTCATTACTTTTGTGAGTGAACATCACAAAAAATAACACATCTACAAATGTAAACTGCATGCAGATCAGTAATAGTGACATCTGAAGTCTAATCTTTTTATCAGTTTGATTCTTTTGAATCAGTCAAAATGATCCAAAAACTAGTCAATGATTCATTTCAACAAATGATTTGCAAATCTGAATCAAAATCACAAAGGAGAGTCTCGGAAAATGCGCATTGTGTCTCCACTTGGAAAAAAGAAGGTGTTTTAGGCTATACGTTATTTATACATGCATTTTTGTCCTATACCCATGACCTCTCTTCTGGGTAGTGTAGTTCTTCAATTTCTCTATGGAGAAAATTAATGGGGTTTATACTTCCAGAACCCTGCTGTCACACTTTATAGCAGATGGGGAAGTTTTTATTTTCACTAGTAGCACAGAAAATACACAAGTTGACAACATGCCAAAGGAAAGTTACTGGATGCTTATTCCTATTTCTAGGGTAATTTACACATTTACATTTACACAATTGGCAGACGCTTTCATCCAATGCATCTTAGATTGCTTTCAAGTTATGCATTACATCAGTATGTTCCCTGGGTATTGTTCCCATGACCTTGGCGTTGCTATTGACATACACTAAAAGTTGACCTAGAGGAAGTGCTAGGGACATTTGTTGACGATTGACCCTTTCTCTCAAACTACGAAATCTCTGCTTAAATGGCTCCAAATCTCTTTACCCTGGTAAATATAGGTTAGTCTTATTACTTGTTATCTCCTTTTTGTATTTCAAGCATCCAGTAAAAACGTCCAATGCTTGTGCTTTCTGTGTATTGGTCGCTCAACTGATGTGTGTGATTAATGACAGAGTTAGAAAGCAATTAATATGTGTTATCATCACTGAAGTAGCATTTTCAGTCTCTCTGCTGTCCCCTGTCTAAGGTTACTGATGTGTGTGTGTGTGTGTGTGTGTGTGTGTGTGTGGTGGAGGGTCATTTTATAGGGAATATAATTCCATGTTATTGGACTCCAGATGTTGCCTGGCTGGGTCACACCTGGAGGGAGACATTTCAGGCATAGAGTTGTGAGAGTTCACACCCATGACCATCTGTGTCTGCAATCTCTTGTGTGTGTGCATGTGTGCATGTGTATGCTATCTTTGTGTGTCACTGTTGTGAAATAGCATCTGCTGTTGCTATGTTTAGAAAGTTGTCACATAATGACGTTAGCTGATTACATTTCTTCTCAGTTATTTTACTGTGGATATGATTGTTTGTGTATAACTTGAATTACAAGTGCAGTACATGATTTAAACAGAGATTGTGGGGTGATGACAGAGGTCTGGAGGATGAGTGGAAGGAGAGATGAGATGGGAGGAGACGGGACGGGAGGTCAAAGGTTGATTGCTGTCAGTAGACATCAATTCTAAAAGTGTATAGACTACCATTTGTGTGTGTGTAAATGTGTTAGAAGCATTCAGGCACTTTTTTGTGATTTGTTGTGCTGATGTGATGGGTGTCATACACTTAAGACATTGATGAGCTGTCATAGCCAATCAGAGCACTCATTGAATGACAGCACACAAATATAGTATTTTAGCCTCATTTATAAATATATTTGAATCATAGCACATAAGAAAACAAATTACAAATTGGTAAATTCAGTGTTTACTTGCGTCATAATTTTTTCCTTACTTTTAGTCAGTCTGACTTGTTCAAATTCTACAAATGCAATGTGAAAAATATTTCTTTGAATCTTTTGCTCTGTTTTAAGTCAAATATGCCAAACAGTGGGCCTTAATTATGAAACACCAGCAGAACGAACTTATGTGTATATTATCCGAAGAATCGTTCTTTCGTTAATTGTCACATTCAATGTACTGAAATACAAATTTATTTATGGATGATTTACAATGCTAATGTTTTTAAGTAATACATTTATTTTCTACGGAAGTCCACTGGTATAATATCTGATTTTGAATGAGCTATTTAAGACTAGTGAATTGTTTGCTACTAATGCAGATTCAACTGATTATACCAACACAAGATGACTTTGCTTTAACAGTGAGAAGTTATTTATATACTGTATACTGTATATTGCACACTATTAATAGTAGAAAAAAATCATCATACACATTATGTTTGTAAATAAATAAATAATTGTGGCTGGAGTAGCAGCACTGCAACAAAGAAAACAAATGCAGAAAAGATGCAATGAAAGTGAATGGTGACTGAGGCTAAAATTCTGCCTAACATCTTGTGTTGTGTTCCATTAAAGAAAGTCCTATGGATTTGGAAGAACATAAGGGTGAGTAAATAATGACAGAATTCATATTTGGGTGAGCTATCCCTTTAACATCCTTGAATTATTCTCAAGGCTTTACGCAAGAGTCTTTATGGAATATATTGATGATGTCATAGATCACAATCAGTATTTTTGCACCTATAGGTAATGACTGCTCCCTGGACACTTGTATTTTTCAACACCTCCTTATAATAAATCTGAAATTCTTCTTTGGACTGACCCTTTGGACAAACTGTAACTGTATAAGGTTGGGCAAGGAGGAGGCAGTAACCGGCTGAACATTCAACGTAAAGTTTTAATGCAAAACTCAACTTAAACAAACATAAACACAGACACAATTTGGCCACGTGCGTCTCTCTCTCTCTCTCCCTAAATGGCATCTCCGGCTCCCCTTTATCTCGCTCTCCATCTGATTTAGCGCTGGCCGTGCATCATCATGGTCTGGCCACACCCTCCTCCTTGTCACACAGACACACACTTATTCTTACATGGCCATATCGCAAGGGCTGCCGTGATGGTAAGGAGGGAGCATCGTGGTGTTGATGAGTTCTCAACATCTGAGGCAGGTTTTAGTGTTTTAGAGACAGCTGCTGGCATGATGCTTTATGAGGCTCATTTTAGAAAGAGGGAATGCTGGCACAGCCATTCACACTTAGATTACTTTCATGAATAAATAAAGACGCTAATGGAAAAGCCAATATATAAAGCAACAGCCATTATTTCAAATACTCTAAACACTTATTAGTCATTGGGTCACACATTTTGTGTCAGTGATATAACTTCGTTTTTCTGGGGTTTTAGTTACACTAGACAGTTATGCAAGACAGGCAAATTAATGCCTAATGCATAGATCTGATAATGTGATACGTGCCTGATTGTTTACATTCACTTAAAGGAATATTCAGGGTTCAATACAAGTTAGGCTTAATCAACAGCAATTTTGGTATAATGTTGATTACCACAAAACACAATTTGAACAAAAAAAGCAAAAGTCTGGGTTGCAGTAAGACACTTACATTGGAAGTGAATAGGGCCAAGTCATAAACATTAAAATACTGACTGTTTCAAAAGTATAGCCACAAGACGTAAACAATATGCGTGTTAACATTAGGTAAGTGTGATAAAATCGCATTTACATTACTAACATTATTAACCTTTTTTTAAACCAAATTTACAACTTCTTTGCCATGACGATGTAATGCCAACAAACCCTAAAACTCTACAATGACCATAAAAATGACGATTTAAAGAAATGTACAGCTCTAATAATACAAAAGATTTAATAGAAGAATTAATGTACTTTTATTTCATATTAAAGTGCTTTTACAAAACAATTAGCTTCACATTTCTACCTTTAAACCCTTCAAACATTGGCCCCATTCACTTCCATTGTAAGTGCCTCACTGTACTTTTGACATTTACTCTTTTCTTTTGTTTTTAAGAAAAGGAAGCACAAGTCTTTTTTTGGGGGGTAATTAACATAATGCCAGAAATGCTGTCAATTGAGCTTCACTTGTATTGAACAAGTAATATTTCTTAAAAGGGATAGTTCTCCCAACAATTAAGATGCTGCAATCATATATGTTCATGTTCTTCGTGTCTTGTATGACTTACTTACTTCTGTGGAACACAAAAGGTGACATTTTTTAAGGATATATTGGCCGATCTTTTCCAAATATTAAAACTGAAATTGGAATAGATCTGTCAAGCTTGAAAATGAAAAAAAAAAAGAACCATAAAATAATCGTAACTATATTGAACTATATATATCAACGCTATATTCCATGACATATGAGGGCTTTGTGTGAGGAACAGATGAACATTAAAGTAATTTTTCACCGATTTAAATGTATCCCAAATTGGATAGGAACAAAAATCTTGTGTTTGTTTTTGCTGTGGACACATATGCAACAAGGTCTGATTTGCATCAGATAGGCTACCAGTGGGAAAAAAAATTAATCTGAATATGTTGAGTGTAAATTTGGCCACTCCAGGCCTGTGATGATTTTGTCATTGATTTTGAAGGACCCTGGCATTATTGTCATTTGTCAAAATCAAATTCAAAGTTGTGCTTATATTTTGCCACACAGACAACTTAGACAGAAACACACACACACACACACACACACACACATAGTGAGTGAAAAAGAGACTATACAAAGGTCCAAAAGAATTGAAATGTTTATCTCTGCTAGCATTGTTGCTTTTGATGGCCTAGCATTTTATTTTCCAGTGGTTTTTATGAAAAAAGATTGTTTGACGTGTGTGAGGTAGATTATGATGTTTGTTCACTCTCCAACACAAAACTCTGTCTGTCACACGGCCTTAGGGGTGAGATAAAGACTTCTGCCACTCACTGAGACTGACAATGAAGAACTCTAACAGAGAGTGAAAGAGAGAGAGTTAGAGGACGGGAAGGAGCAATATAAAACGAGAGAATAGGCTAATAATTCACAACGGAGACTGCAATACCTGGTCCACTCGTAAAACTGCATCTCAGAATAAGTATGCACATCATTTCAGTCCCATCAAGACTGCCAGTTTTCCTGACGCACCCACTACACAATAGATCTTACTGACTCAGACAGGTGTGAGACTTGAAATTTGGAAGTGGGCGTTTGAGGGGAGGTTTGCCATCAGCCACCTCTAATTCCATGAGTGAAATGCAGCACAGACCTGCCCTTAGTTTATTGAAATGTTCTTTAAACCATAGTAACCTGATAAAGTCATCAAGTTTTATGATGGAATAGAATATGCAAGTTGATGCTGTCAGTCAATTAAAAATTTTTATGAAATAATCTAAGAATAATAGTTCATCTGTGTGTATACACACTGATTAAAGCACTTCATGTCAGGCAAAATGTACACACACAAACGGTGTAGGATCAGCTATAAGTCAAGCGTGAGTTTTTGTTACTGTAAATGTCAGAGCTCAAAAGATAAAGGTCTGGCTGTTATGATGACAGGGACATTGCCACAAGGGTGGCACGGGGTGGCAGCTGCCACCTTAAAAATGAGTTTGCCAATCCATCTGCCACCCCAGCATTTCTGTATCCAAATTTATTTAATATAAATGTAAATATATTATAGTCGATGTTGACATTGTGTTGTGGTTTATTTATGTCGAACTGCCTAAACTCTCACCAAATGCATAAATGACTACAGACCCATAATGTGATTGGTTACAGCAGCGGCCAATCTCATGATTGTTTACAGCAGCGGCCAATAACATCATCGAACCATCGCATACCTACTATTGCTTCGCGTGTACATTGTTTGGGCTCTCATGGGTTGATGAGCATATTTCCTCAACAACAATGACCACATGGACAAATATGTGGAAAAAATTGCTGAATCGCTCTCAGGTGTGCAATAATCAGGTTAGCTGATTGTTGATGGGGCGGACCGGTGCGCCCTTTATTTCCTCCCTATGTACTGTAACTGAGTGTTTCGTGTCTGGGTTGTGCGTTGGGATACGGTGGTTTGTGAACTGTTCCATCTCATTCACGAGCACTCAGGCACATAGTGAATTTTCACGGGTTCTGGGAGTTTGTGGTTGTCGCTGTCTGAACTTTGGATTTTGCTGTTTTTTCATATAACTGTCAATAAATTCATCCAAAACCTGAAAACACTAAAGGCAGAAAGTTACCACTAGGTCAATCAGTGATGTTCTTAATCAAAGTGCTGATCTACAGTGATCTACTGATTAACAAAATCCCAAGACTGATATTACCATATTATATTATGTGAAATATTTATTCAAGTGCTTGAATCGGTTGTTAAGTATGACTGATGATCAAAACAGGTCATTTAAAAGAATCTCATCCTGTGCATAACATAATTAATATTCATGAGTTTCACAGCACTGCCCATCACAGTACAATTTTCTGTGAAGTTTTTATTTTTATTTAGGCCCAATTTTTTTGTTAATCTTCGCTTTCAAATTGATTACTCAAGCTGTTACAAAAATGTATTAGCAGAATGACATGAGATTAGCATGCTTTTTCCATCCATGAGTACACTTAACAAAAAATAAAGAATAATTGGCCTGCATAAGGTTTAGTCCAGATTGCCGGTTCACAATAGATATATTTGTATGGATATCATTGGGCAAGGCTGCCTTGAATTATTGGAACATGAGAGCTAAGTAAAATATGGAGTAATGTGAAAATACAGAGCAGGTTGTGTCCCAAAATTGACAAGTCGTAGATTTTTTTTTATTAAAGTCAATATGAATCACTGAACATGATTAATCATTCACAATAAGAACATAAACGTACATTAAGAAAGGAAATAGTGTCAATTCTGATTTACAAAATGTTTTCTTTATTTCTATATTACTAAACATAATTCTATCTATACAGTCCACAGCAATCAGTTTTTACAACCGAGTTGTCAATCAGTGTGAGGAAGACTTTGAGGTCGTTCACTACAAAAATGTTCTTCCATTCAATATGTTTTATTGTTTAATTGCTGGTCAATGCAAAAATGCTTTGGATGGACATCTTTGTCCATGTGGCCTTCTTGCATCCCCCGTTTCACTGTATGAGTGCGCACATTTTTAAGACAGCATGCTAAGTTAAAATCATTTTAAAAAGTTGAGACCCCAGCATTCTGTTCCATTTCACAGTGCTCCATCTAGCTGTTTAGGACCAAAATGTGTCCCAGCCTAATCGCATGAAAATGACATGACTGTGGCAAAATGTTTGCAATATAACAATATGTGGTTCATTACATACTGCATATTGCAGCAGTTCTGAGGTGAAATGTACACTGTGTGGCACTAAAACCGAGTTAAAAGTTCTCCCAAACAGATTTTACAGTTTTTTTAAACAGGTTTTTAACTAGGTTTTAAATGTTAATGCTCCATCGAGTTTTAAATAAACAAAACCTACCTCCCTACCCTTAAACTTAAACCAATGGTGTCCTAAACCTAACGGTGTCATAAAAAGCAAAAGTGGCATAAAAGTTGTTTAATTGAAGTAACCACGTCATTTTGTGGTGCTTCTCTGGCACTTTGGCTCATGTGTTGACTTGTGTGCTCTTTAGGAGTCATTCCCTCATCCTTTGCATCGCAAGTGCAACACTATCAGTTAAGCTACTGCACAATTTGTTCATTTTGATGCCCAGAACATGCTTGTAAATGTAGTTGGATATTTAATGCAACGTTAAAATGTATCAAAATGTTACATGTCATAAGATGTCATTGTGTGAGAAACAGGGTTAAAAGTGTTTATGAACTGATATTCTGACATTTTACTCGTTATTTGTGTGAAAGGAAATAAAAGTTGTTGTAATGCCTTTAGTGTTCATTTCACCAGGCAACTGCTGCAATACATTCGAGCCACATAAATGTCATTTTACAAAGAATTTAGGTATAGTAACATGATGCTAGAGACCAGGTTAAAAATGACTCCAGTAAATTGAGAACACTTTTCAAAAATTCCTTGCATATTCCTAGCTACTTTAACTAAATCCTTCCTATATTTACATCTAGAGGAAACAGGGATGGTATGAATTTAAGCCAAATGCTTTGAAAAGTGTCAGCATAAACTCCAACAGGAAAAATAATCATATCAGGACATTAGCATTACCTCGGTTTTCTAGTCTGCCCTATTTTTTAGAACAGACGAATATAACTTATCCTGAGCAATTTTGAATAAACTTCCTTTTGTTGCATGCCGTTGTGTCATTCCAAATCTCACAGTGGGCCGATACTAGTCGCTTCCTGGAAACACTTGATAGCAGTGAGGAAAGCTGAGCGTATTGAGTTTAAACAGTGAGGATGAGAATGATCAGGATTCAGTTTCAATGCAAGAAGCCCTTTATATATGACACATCCTGAAATTTCAGAATGACTATACTGTTCTTTTCAGCATTATTGTTCTCCCCATTTCCACTCCATCATCTCAAATCTGTTTTTTACCTCCCAGTTGCATTTTTTCTCTATCTATCATGAGCATACACATTCTGTCTGTTTGTACACTTGGAGTCACATGCCATTTAAGTTCCTCTCAGCCATGGCTGGAGCCCTCCAGGTCTCTTCATAAGAATAGGAGCTCTGCCTGCAGCACCCAGAGGTCCCCCTGAGGTATGTATCTCAAATAGATTGAATTTGAAAGTGATCAGTAATGATCATAACAGCAGTGATCTTTGCTCCACGGAGAGTCTAAAGGCATAGAGAAAAACAAAAACCTATGAATAAGGGGATGATTTTCTCCTTAAGAGTTTTATTCTACTACACAACAATAAGTGAAGGGACTTATCCACCTAGCATCTGTCAACCATGCTAAAAAAAACGTCTCAGTTACTGCTGTAACCTCCGTTCTCTGATGGAGGGAATGAGACGTTGTGTCGATGTAGTGACACTAGTGGTCACTCTTGAGAGCCCCAAACACCTCTAATCTTTGCGAAAAGGCCAATGAGAATTGGTGTGTGGAATTTGAATGCCACTCCCCCAGACATATGGGTATAAAAGGAGCTGGAATGGGGCCACTCATTCATGTTTTGTGCTGAGGAGCCGAGACAAGGTCCCGGCCATTTCAGCGGCTACTACAGCAATGTGCCAAGAGGGACACAACATCTCGTTCCCTCCATCAGGGAACGGAGGCTACGACAGTAACCGAGACGTTCCCCTTCTGTCTCTCACTCGACTTTGTGTCGATGTAGTGACACTAGGGTTCCCTATAGAAAAACACCACAACAGCTGAACCATGTTACGTGAACTGCCAATACAGGTGCAAGCAAGCTGCTGTGTGTGTAATAGCAGGTCTATCAGTCTGCACGTAACCTCCCCCAATGCCCCACAATATGTCATGTAGTTCCCCACACCCTGAGGGGCGGAAGTGACATAACTAGCTTGGGAGCAGGCCGCACCAGCCACAGCCTTTTCTCTCCACAGGGTATTAGATTTGGCTGGGGCCATCTAAAGCTATTATACGTATCGGGGTAGGTTTCTTTTCCTTTCATATTCTATCAGGGGGAAAAGACCCCACAGAGACCACATCCTGCACAAAGGGGAGGTTAATATGTAGCTGTAACATAGTCAATGGAAAGGAGGAGGCGAGAACCGACTTGACAATAATAGTTTTAATGATAATCTTAAAAAGACACAAACACACACGACGGACATGTCCATAAACTATCTCTCTGTCCCGCACAATCCTCTGCAGTTGGCCTTTATCCCTCTCGGAGGCTTGATTAGCCTGATAAGTTACCGGGTGTGTATGATCATGACCCGGCCCCGCCCTCCGCCCAGTAACCGACACCTTTGGAGCACCTATCAGAATACAGGGCATATTAGCATCAATAGTGGGTCTGGCTGCAAATTCCTCTGCCGAATCTGCGAGCCACAGGACTAGGAAGGAAGGACATCCAGGGTTCACGGGTTTGTGAACTCGCATGGGAGAAGAAGTGCATGCCTTCTCCTCATGGAGGGGTATACACAAGCGATACACCCGGCCACCTGTTCCGTATTACCAAACTTACCTGCTCATACCTGACAAAACATGGGATGAAACTGGCTCAACCCAGAAATTGTAATATCTCGCAAAGGTATTAGGTGTTGCCCAGCCCGCTGCTCTGCAGCTCTCTGCTAGAGAAGTGCCATTGGCCAGTGCCCACGAGGATGCTACACTCATTGTAGAGTGTGCTCGTATTCCCAAAGAGGCGGGCACAGCCTGGGCCTGGTCTTCCAAAGTGATGGGATCCACGATCCGGTGGGCAAGGCTCCGTTTGGAGATAGCGTTCCCTTTCCGCTGTCTGCCGAAGCAGACAAAGAGCTGCTCAGAGCGTCTAAAGCTCTGCGTGCGATCCAAGTAGATGCGTAAAGCACACACTGGACACAGCAATGACAGGTCTGGGTCTGCACTTGCAGGCTCACCACTTGATTCCTGAAGGGGGTCGTGGGAACCTTGGGCACATAGCCAGGGGTCTCAGGATCACGTGAGAATCTGCTGGACCATACTCCAAGCAAGTGTCGCTGACAGAAAACGCTTGCAGGTCCCGAACCCTCTTGATGGAGGTGAGCGCAATCAGGAGGGCTGTCTTCAAGGAGAGGGCTTTGAGCTCAACTGACACTAGCAGGACATACAGGGCTCTCCGAAGGCCCAGGAGGACCACGGAGAGATCCCATGAGGGGAAGAGGTATGGCCTAGGAGGATTCAGCCTCTGGGCACCTTTGAGGAAACTGATGATCAGGTCGTGCTTCCCTAGGGACTTACAGTCCACGGCGTCTTGGTGGGCAACTATGGCGGCCACATATACCTTCGGAACCCGTAAGTAAGGAACCTGTTATTTTTTTGACAATGTGGGTACCGCAGTCCGTTTGGGGTTCGGGCGAACACAAAACAATTTACCTCCCAGCCCTCCACCGGAGGATGGAGTGGTCTTGGTACCAGCTCCAATGGACGTAGCGGACATCTCATTCCCTGTGCATCGGGGAGCGTCAGCTTCCTGGGGGGGCTCTATGCTGGTGCCGAGAAATGGGATCGGGCTGTGGTGGAGCCGCCTGGGCTTTCGCCATCGCAGGGGGACACCCTCGGCGAGCAGACGGGGTACGGGATATTGAGCCGCGCTGGGGCAAGATATGTTGTATAGCCTCCATCTGTTTCTTCACCACTGCTGGGCAAAGTCCTCAACGGTGTCGCCGAATAGGCTGATCTGGGAGATGGGTTCGTTGAGAATGCAAACTTTTTCTGCATCCCTCATCTCGACCAGATTCACCTACAGGTGGCGCTCCTGGACCACCAAGGTGTACATCGCCTACCCGAGTGCTCGCGCCGTGACCTTTGTCGCCCAGAGGGTGAGGTCGGTCACATAGCGCAGCTCATGCAGCACATTGGGATCAGGACAATCTATGTGCAGCTCTTTCAGTGCCTTGGTTTACTTGCAGGAGGGCCATGGCATGCAGGGCGGAGGAGGCCTGTCCAGCAGCACTGTAGGCTTTGGTCACCAGAGATGACATAGTACTACAGGCCCTGGAGTGGAGCGCCGCACGTGGGATTCAGCACACTGATACACAACCACTTGGCTCCGAAGAAAAAATCTGAACGAGTGGACAAATTTCAGCTCCTTCGATACCCATATGTCTGGGGTTTGGCATGCAAATTCAACTTGCCAATTCTCATGGGCCTTTTCTCAAAGATTAGATGTGTTTGGGACTTTATCTGACTGTCTGATGCATACAGAGTGCAACAGTTCCCACCCTCTTTTTAGCTGTCTTGGTTCCAGAAGTATTTGTCGCACAAATTATTTCCATGGGGATTTCATAAAATCCTTCATAAAAGAGTTCTAAGCCATAAACAAAACAACCAGCTCTGAGGTGAATCACATTAAAACTTTGATTTGAAGCAAAAAAAAGGATTTAAAAATTGGACAAAAAGACAGATACAAGGTACAAGAATTTGTACTTGATGTCTTTCATTAGGGATTAAACTACAATCACATGAAGCATTGCGAATGACTCAATTGAATAACAAATTACAGAAAAATGACAGACTGAATACAAAAATGACAGACTGGATTGATTGCATCATTAACAGTGCATTTATTTATAGCGATGTCCCTATACTGATACTGGTAATGAAATCGGGTCCGATACCACATGTAATTGTACTCTTGCTCGGAAAAATTGTCCGATACAAAAACCGATACCATCTGATGGTATGTCATTCAGTAAACATTCAACATTCAAATTAAAATGACATTACGTTCTAGTAAGATTATTTAACCTTAAAAGCTTTGATATAATTAGATAAAAACATAGTTGGCATGAGCGGCGTACAACAAATGTGAGCACTTGTGAATGTGTGGAGACAGTGTTGTGCCAACAGCGGCAGCATGTACCTTTTAAAGCTCCTCCTTGACTCATACAAGGAAACACAATAATGAACATCGCAAGCTCTATTTGTAGCAGATGACAGTGAACAGAGAACATTGTAGCGCTAGGCACAAACGTAAATGTATGTAATGTTCATTGTATTACTACTACTAATAATAATAACAACAATAAATAAATAGTAATTGTATTATGTTTAAGCAATATCTCACATGCTCTGTCATGCAGGACTTTATTTGACAATATATAACTCCAATATGGAATTTTGGACTGTTCTTTGAGTTTCTGTATAAAAGTACTTAATTTGATAAAAAAGAATACAATTTTAAGTAAAATTCATTCATTTAAACACCATTTTGATGATAAGATTAAAATAAACTGTGGTTATGGAGTTCAGAAGTTAGACTCGATATCGGCAAGTACCAGAAATAAAGTATAGGTACTTGTACTCATTCTCCAAAAACTGGTATCGGGACATCACTACAATAACTGGTACATAAATACAAAACTAACTACAGTTGGTCATTTACATCTCACTCAAACGGCCTTTTTTTCTGTCTAAGTGGGCGGTTCCGCCATGGAAGAGTTCTTCCTGGCAGGCTGCTCAGCCAGGCTCTAAATGTTTTGGATTAGGGATGGGACGAGATTAGGGCCTCTGCCTGCCAGGAACAATTCCAGGCATCTTTGAAAAATTGGCAGAGCAGTTCTTCATCGGGATGAGCTGAAGTGGACCAGACTTTATGCCACTAATCAAAAGTATGGTGATGCAAGATCTCATTGTCCACAAGCTTTGAATCTTATGTTTTTCCTAAAACTTACTGAATTGGACTTCTTATTCTAGTATGGAGCTATTTATAGAACAGAAGTTCTTATCACCTACTCCAGTCGTATGTGCGCAGATACAATGCAGTGACTGTTGACACTGCATCACAGTAATCCGCAGTTACTCATGGCGACCGAGTGACAGGTGATGAGTGGTGGAGTGACAAGCATGAAATGGGGGGAAAAAATTATCTGAAGAGATAGAAAGCAACTCTAACGGAGGTGGGGGGGGGTGTAAGAGAGGAGCTACTTTACCAGCAAATTAGCACTCACAAGAGATGAGAATATGTGTTTGTGCTAGATAGGGTTGCAAACTTTAAGAAATTTTCTTCATAGACAATTGACAATCGTTAACAATAATGAATAAAAATACATTAATCCTTAACAAAAACAATAATAAACTGTAAGTGGTGTACAGCATGAAACACATTTTTTTTTTTTTTTTTTTTCAAATAAAGCTTTATATATAGGCCTACAAAGATTGTTTTTTGACTGATCAACCATTCTAAAGCAAACTTAAAAATTTCAACATCTGAGAAAAAATCCTTAGTGTAAAAGGAAACGTAAAAACATGAAACAGCCACTGAAGTTGTGCATGTGATTTCGACTGTGGCATGATTGTTGGTGCCAGATGGGCTTATTTGAATATTTCTGTAATTGCTGAACTTCTGGGATTTTCATGCACATCAATTTGTAGAGTTTACTCAGAATAGTGCCAACAACAAAAAAACATCCAGTTCTGCAGACAGAAATGCCTTGTTGACGAGAGAGGTCAATGGAGGATGGCCAGGCTGGTTCAAGCAAACAGAAAGGCTACGGTAACTCAGATAACCACTCTGTACAATTGTAGTGAGCAGTCAAACTATGACACAGATGGGCTACAACAGCAGAAGACCACATTGGGAATTTTAATAGGGCCATAATGTTCCTACTAAAGTGCTAAGTTAGTGTATTTTCCGTTTAGTGTTTTTTAATACATTCAGATGCTCTCACGGTGAGAACTGATGTGATTGTTGTTGTGGATGATACAGTTAGGCTGGTGGATCAACAATGCTTGTTGTCATGTTGTACTTTAATGCAGTATCACGGTTTATGCAGTAAACATAATGTTCATCTATAGAGAAGCGCTCCGTGATTAACAAGGAAGTGAAGGAAGTTACTCCGTTACTGACAGGATGTGACATGCAGCATGCAATCGGCAGTGCGCCCTCTAGTGGTGGATGACTGTTTAGACAGTTTTGGTGTCATGATCTGCTGGCAAGATTACTGAACGGATTTGTGCTGAAATTTATTAATAGATGATCAATATGCTTATTCGATCAAATTATTAATGTCAAATAATCAATCAACGATTATTCATTAACATCCCTAGGGCTGGTATTTGGGATGATGGGAGAGTGATTTTAATTAAATTAAGGTATGGTGATTATTTTGTTAGAAAGGGATGATACAAAAAAGTGTCCCTTTTCTCTCAGCTTTGCTGTGTGCTGATGTTATGCTATATATATATATATACACTGCCTTTAAACTGGTGTTGACAGCATAGATTGGTGTGTTTATGTGTTTAAATGTCTGAGAATTATAATAGGGACTGACACACTCCACATGTTATTATGTAGACACTGAGATAAGGGACAGACAGAGCTTGTTACAATGCAGTTACCCTTTCTTCCAGCACACATTGTATGCAGGGTTGGGGAGTAACGGAATACATGTAACGGGATTACGTATTTAAAATACAAAACGTAAGTAACTGTATCCCACTACAGTTACAATTTCAATCATTGGTAATTAGAATACAGTTACATTCAAAAAGTATTTTTATTACTGGAGAGATTACTTTGCATTTAATGTTTTTGTTTCATTTAATATTTAGTCCTTTCAGATGGAAAACATTTACATATTAATGATGCGATCCAAAGTGCATTTGAACAGCGTTGAAACACTTTCTTATGATGTGTTACATTCATATGAGCAGACAGAGAAGTACTTTTGAAGTAAGTTTGTACTGGCAGAGATTTTATTGTCAAAACAAGTGAAAAAATCTAGAAGTATTCCAAAGTATTTGGAATATGTTAAATTGAGTAATCTAACGGAATACGTTACAAATGACATTTACAGCATGTATTCTCTAATCTGTAGTGGAATACATTTCAAAAGTAACCCTCCCAAACCTGACTGTATGTAGCGATCTGGTGCGCCAGTCTTAAAGGAAGACCCTGCATATAGCAAACTGACCAAACATCCTATCTACGGTATTTGGGCATGGATAGTGTAAAATGTGTAATGGTAAAGCACAGTAATGATATTAGCCTGCATTAAGAGGCCAACAGAGACTTTGATATGGTTTAAAAGCTGAAGTGTTGCATCAGTGTCCTACATAAATGTCCATCTGGCTGAGCAATAGAAGTGTGGGAAAGGAATCTGCCAAGGCTGAGCTGGACTGTATGCAATGAAGAAGCACTTTGGAGCTTTATAATTTGCCGTGATAGAAGTTCCTGCTAGTAGACCTGGGGTTGACTCTGTGGTTGGCTCAAACACTTAAAACTCTAAATGCTCTAATACCAGTAAATTTGCTCTTAGAAGTGGCAGAAATTATTGAGCATTCAGGAATTCTTCTATATCTTTTGCACCAATGACTCTTCAAGAGTTTGAGAGTTCGAGAGAAAGTAAAATCAAGGTAAATTATTTGCAAATGGCAAATAAATTGTTAGGTTATAGTCTGAGTAAAAATAAATTTACAAACATCCACATACCCAACAGAGGAGTGGAAAACCAAAACAAACTTAGAAATGTATTCTTAAAGCTTCAACAATTAACGTTTGTTGGCTCTTATTCCTAAACAACTGCTTCAACAGCAATTTTGGACTTTATACTGACACCTATTGGTGTGGATGCAGCATCACATACAAAGTTTTAATTTACTGACAGAGAAATACGTTTTTGGTTACTTTAAAAATACACTATTCATAGTAGGGTTGCACGGTATACTGGTACGAATGAAATATCGCTATACCAAAAAATTTTAAGCGTTATGATATCATCTTTTTGTTAATTTCGGTACTATTTTAAAGTATGCTGCCATTAGCAAAATGTAATGTCATGTGAGAGTTTTCAGATGAAATCAATGACCATTTGAAAATAATAATAAATAAAGTCTCGATATGGACAAGTGTGATCATTAAACAGCAGAAGGATGTCATTTAATAAATTAATATAGTCACATGTGTGCCACAGAACGAATGAGAGGCTCTGTCCTGCTCTGTCATCTCCTTCACACACACACAAGCAGACACACACAATCACAACACACACTACTAATGCTTGATTTTCATGCAGTGTGTCCAATAGTTTCCATCTGCAGAGCCGCAGAGCAGTGTGTTTAGTGTATAATTGGCTATGAACTCTCAAATGACTTTTTTCACCGTTGCAGCTAGGAGAGTCACAGGAAGCTTGATATAACAAACCCTTCACAAACAGGAAGAACTTCAATGATCTCTCAAAATAAAAGTCCCACTGAAATAATAGCTATATTCAACCAGATGCATGGAATTGAAGACATTACGACAAAAAAAAAAAAAAAATATGTCTACTGTATGAAAGTGTAATATTCAAAGTAGTCACAATAATATTCATAATAACAATAATCTAATATAAAATAATATTATATTATTAATATTATTATCTGTAAGCAAAAAAGAAAATGTACTGAATATCAGCATGTTGTGATTCAGTCATGGCAGCCTTTTGCCTCAGGTAATCAGATTGTTTTTATTTAATGTTGTCATTAATATTGTAAAGCTCTGTTGTGCATCTTTTTCTTTTTTTTTTTTACCAGAAATTATATATATATATATATATATATATATATATATATATATATATATATATATATATATATATATATATATATTATTGTTGTTCAAATATTATTATTGGCTCTATATTGTTAAACATTTTTATATTTTTATTTAAAGCTGTACAGTATGAATTTGATTAAACACAATTTGCAATCAGCCAATCACTGCTCTGATTTTAGTGTTAGGGTGAGGTCTAGAGCTTTGATTGGTTAACAGACGTTTCGTTCCATTACAACCAAGGATTTTGATGTTAGGAACATGTCCTACTTGTGTTCGTCAGGTTGTGAAGTCAATTTAGCACATTCTTGGATCCAAAATGTAATGGAGAATGTTTGCAGATGTTGATGCAAACACGGTAACATTTTTTGCTGTTTGAGTTTGACTTTATGGCTGTTTTTTCAATATGGGTTGATTTTGTTCATCGGTTGTAGATGTGTAGATTTTGATGCTTCAATTTGTAAAAATGGCTTACTTTTCTGTCTGGCTTTCAATTATGTGTTAGATATTAAACACTGGGTTTACCTAGCTCTGTATCTGTAAGGTAGTCTAATGTTGAAGGAAAATGTTTCATCTTCCTCTTTGAAACATGACCATATCATCAGGTGTGTGTGCACTTTAGTTTTTTCTGAGTCAGTAAGCAGATGGTCTTGATGACCGTAGAGTCCAGAAGTATCAGCGGGTGGGTAGATCTCTTCCCTCGTGTCCCACCTCTGTCCAGTGCCCACCTAACCTATTGTGTCGGGCCAGTCATGTTTACTTGCCTCTTCAAGACAAAAGATATGAATTCCAACATAGTGTGACCCATTTATTCCTCTTACTCTCCTTTTCATTCATTCATTCATTCATTCATTCTTTCTTTCTTTTTAATTTTTCTTCTTTCTTTCTTTTCCTTTCATTTAATTTCTTTCTTTCTTTCTTTAAAATGTAGTATTATCATAATTGTGATATTTAATCCACACATAGACACTCACATATACAGACTTTCTTGTGTGTTTGAGTGTGAAAGCAGACGATTAGAGATGATTTGATGATTAGGAGTAGGAAAATGGACTAGAAAAGGTGGAAAAGAAAACTGAAATGTGAAGTACAACAAAGGCTTGAACTTAAAAATTAGCAGAGAAGAGGGGGAGGACACATGCCAAATATTGACAAAGAGAAGGTTTGGCACATTATGGCTTTCATACCAAAATCTCTGGAGCCCAAAGCCTTAAAGTGAATATGTATGCAAGCTCTCTGAAGTTGATTGGCATGGTGGAGGTTATTTTGGGCGGCTCTAGGATGCAGCTTAAGCAGAGGACAGAAGCTGAAAAGTTTTAGATAGAGGACTGAGTTTATGCCCTGCTACAGATGGGCAACACACACATGCACATTTTCTATTCTATAATGGTGGGATAATATTTTCTATCCAATGACCCTACAGTCCCAAAATCTACTAAATCCATGCCTAACACTGAATTGTTTCTGCATTGTTAGATTTGCATTTTTTATTAAAGGGACAGTTCACCCAAATATTTTGATTCTTTGGTACATACAGTCTTTGGTACACAAACACAGCTCCACATCAAGCATGGGTCAATAAATTGAATCATACTTCACATTGTTCCCTGTCCTGTATTCCACATCAAAGTAAAATGTATTATATTAAAGGAAGGAGACACAAACAGAGCTTTATACAGAATGGTAGATGCTGAATGACAATCAAATACAGTATAAAGTATGTCAGTGTGTCCTCTATTGATAGCCAATGTAAACAGGTGGGGTGGGGGGGGTGGGTGTTGTGCAGATGGCCATAGGGTTGTTGTGAAGACTGTTCATCTCTTATGCAGGCTATAATTGCATGTTGTATGCTGCATCTGTCCCGAAGCTGATGAGAGAGGGGATGAGGTTGGGAATACGAATGTTTTCTCTGGCTAACACACACACAAACACACACAATTTTTCAGAACCATAGACACTTCAAAAGGACATCTAGCAGAAATTAAACTCACTGAGCACTTTATTTGGAACACTATGGTCCTAATAAAGAGCCCGACATGGCCTTCTGCTGTAGTAGCCCATCCGCCTCAAGGTTGGACTTGGAGGTACTCACTACAATTGTACAGAGGGGTTATCTGAGTTATCGAAGCCTTTCTGTCAGCTCAAACAAGGCCATTCTCTTTTGACCTCTCTCAACAAAAAGGTGTTTCCGTCCGCAGAACTGCCGCTGATTGGATGTTTTTTGTTTTGGCACCATTCTGAGTAAACTCTAGAAACTGTTGTGTATGAAAATCCCAGGAGATCAGCAGTTACAGAAATACTCAAACCAGCCTGTCTAGCACCAACAATCATGCCATGCTCAAAATCACTGAAATCACATTTTTCCCCATTCTGATGGTTGATGTGAACATTAACTGAAGCTCCTGACCCGTATCTGCCTGATTTTATGCATTGCACTTCAGCCACATGATTAGTTGATTTAATAATTTCATAGGTGTACAGGTGTTCCTATTAAAGTGCTAAGTGAGTGTATATTGAAGTCTTAAATATCAAGGTTCTTCATCACTTTAGGTCCAGCAAAGAACAGGTTTTCTTTTTCCCTAGCTCTATAGGGTTCTGGAGTTGTCTATATGGTTCTTTAAAGATAAAAAGATTAAATGTTGATGTACATTTTAGGTTTTTCAGATTAGTGGATTAAAAGCACAATTACTGTGTTGTGCATTTATATTTCAGACTGAGAAAAGTTTGGGAAGAGAATGGTTTATGACTTGTGCATTTTCTTCATAATTGGCTCATGGAAAATTCTCACACTTTACTCTATTTTTGTTGTTTAATTTACTTAATCTTATTCTGCTCCTACGTTTTTCTCCCTGAACTGTATTTTAATGAAATTTAAGCAAATACTAAATTGGACAGAATGGTAATTACAGACGTCTTTGTCTTACGGTTGTTTGTCAAGCTGTTGTGACATAAGTTGTGATTTGCCGCCAACATGTTTAAAGTGAACAAAGCTCCACTAACTGAATCTGTCAGTTGTTTGCAATTTTTCAGAATGTGTTATGAGAAGAAATGAATTGTTTTGTAGCTTCACAAAAGTCACTATACCTTGGCTGCTTAAGAATGTGAAGAATGGTAATCTGGACACATTGCACATTGATTTCTGATGTACTTGTTTGGTCCTATTGGCTGGCCAACCATCAGGAGACAACAACACAGAAATTGGGCCCATTAAAAATATAGTTCACCCAAAAATGAAAATTATCTCATCATTTACTCACCCTCATGTCATCCCAGGTGTTTATGACTTCCTTTCTTCAGCATAACACATTTGAAGAAAAATAGAAAAATATCTCAGCTCAGTAGGTCCTTACAATGGATATGGATGGTAACAATTGTTGATGCTCCAAAAAGCACAGACAATCAGCATTAACGCAATCCATATTACTCCATTGGTTAAATGAATGCCTTATAAAGAGATACAATCATTTAGTGTGAAAAAGATCAATATTTAAGTACTTTTTAACTATAAATCACTGCGTCCGGTAAGCACGTGTTCACGAGAGGGCTGAGGTCACAAGGTCTTTCCAGCAATGGCATGGAAATGTTCCATTTGTTGCAGCAGACGCTTTTCCTCTGTTGACATTGCCTGGCATTGCCTTCATGTGCACCACCACATCTCCTGAGCTCTCTATCTTTATGAGGTTGTTGGTCCAGCCTCCTCCATCTCCCTGTGCTCCTGGTTATTGAGTACTCAGGTTCAAATAAATATGTCTGTGCAGAAACTTGTATCTCCCATTCTCCTCTTAAATTAAAATCTTCTGACACCTTTGTTTAAATTTGCTTCAGTTTGTTTACAACATTCGGTCTGTGCAGCATTCCTCCTACTCAGTTGTAAACAACGCTGCTCTTCTGGGTGTCGCGATTCCGTAACTTGTGGCATGAATATGCCTACTCTAATATGTCACACGAGAGACCGCATGACCTCAGCCCTCCCGTGAATGCGCATACCTCTGCCTAACAGAAGCAATTAGTTAATGTTATGAAGTACTTAAATACTGATCTTTTTCGCATCTTTACAGCATCAATTCTCTCATGAAGAGATTTTGGACTATCAGGATTAAGTACTGCCACTTAGACAGGAAAGTGAAAAAGGCACAGTTCAACAAAAATTTCAAGGAATTGTTCACCCAGAAATACTGTCTAAACCCGTATCAATTCGTTCTTCCGCGGAACACAAAAGGAGATTGTATGAAATGCAATGGTGACTGAGACTAACATTATTCTTAACATCTCCTGTGGTGTTCAAAAGAAAAAAATCAAAAGTCAAATGGGTTTGGAACAACATAAGGGTGAGTAAATGATAGTAAAATGTTATTTTTTGGTTGGATTATCCCTTTTAAAGGGATAATTCACCCAAAACTGAAAATTGTCTTATCATTTACTCACCCTTGTACCATACCAGATGTGTCCATCCCAGATGTCATTCTTCTGCAGAACACACACAAATAAATATATATATATATATATATATATATATATATATATATATATATATATATATTTAGAAGAATAAATAAGTTTTGTTGGTTTTTATAATGCAAGTGGATGGTGACCAGACCACTGAAGCTCCAAAAATCATACAAAGGCCACCTAAAAGTAGTCAGTAATCACAATTGTAATTTTTGGGTGTACTATCCCTTTAAAAATACTTGGCAGAGGATTCTTCAATTGCTCTTAAAGTTCATCCATTTCACCTCATCACATATCACATAGTCATTTAGGAAATTGAACGTTTCATTCCCTGCCAAGTCATCCTGAGTCAGCCATCTCTCTTTACCTCTCCATTTACCCACTCATCCTTCCCTGCCAAACCCTGTATTCTGACCTTCTTCACTGAGTCTAATGGGTCCCATTAAAATCTTGACAGCATTTAATAAACCTTCCAATGAACTGTCTATTTTATTTGCTTTGATTCTTTGTAGTTACTGTATAGTTGTTTAAGAGCTTCAAATCTGTGCTGGCTCCTTCATGTGTGTTCTCTGTGAAACCTGCATGAATTATTCACATTATTTGTGCTGTTAGTGCAATGGGTCATCTTCAAGCTGTGATGTTGTGTGCAATCATCTTAGCACACAACATATTTCACGGTGTAGCCTCAGTTCGACACCTTTAAATATGCACCGATAAAATATTTATTATTTACATAGAAAAATTTAAAGATTATTCAGGTCAGTGAAATCAGAGAATGGGCACTGATATGTTCAACTGGGTTTTTCTTTGTTTTTCGTTGAGTTTGGCGAGCAGACAGGATGGTGTGAACTCTAATGAATGCCTTCAGGACCCATCTGAAGATTGAATTCTGGCCCCATTGCATGCCCTGGTGAAGTCTCTTAAATTGAGCTGTAGCTCATCATTCTGAACCCCAGTTTCTGCAAAGCTCACAGGTAAAGAAAAATACAGAAAGAAAATAAGGTCCCTGTACAGTTTCTTAACCTCACTTTTATCATTTGGAGGGATAACTACATTTTGGAATTGCTGATCATATTTAACCTGGAGAAAAGCAAAAAGATGACATTTTTAAGATGCAAAATGTCCTTGCCGCCAACCCTGAAAGCTAATAATGGTTTCCCCTGAGAATTACCAAAGGGATTTGGACTGCCATTCTTTTAACCAATCAGATCCTAATCCTGATATGCAAGTCCCTTTACATAGACGTAGTAATATTGTAGGTGAACTCACAAGTCAGTTCAGTTCAGTGGGGAGCTTTCTATTTACCAGCATGCTTTTCATGGCACTCGGCAGGGTGAGTTAATGTTAAAATGAAGTGTTATAATGTGTCTTTCTGCAAGATGAATGTAAAGGGGGAGACTTATTAGTGTTTAATGTTTTGTTGTGTTATTTAGAAGAGTTTTTGCTATGTTAAGGTTATTGGGGGTTACCATTATGGTGAAAGGTGGAGCTTGAGCTATAGTACTTTGCTTTGTGTTGAGCAATTATTATAGTAATCAAAGCATAGTGTTGCCAATTAGCATGCATTTAACATTCTTGTACTCACATACAAGTTAAATCTTGTTAATACTATCTAGATAGGATCCCTCTACTTGATGTATGTATTTTAAGCTTACATGATCATTTTAAATTCAGCCAAATAGTTAAATATAAAGTTAAGTGCTTCTAAAATGTACATGTTAGCTTACGCATTAATTTAAGTTGAGAGCACTTAACATGGATGTGTAGTATAAAATCATATAATATAAATATAATATCAAATCTGAAAGTCCTATTAACTTAAACTTCGGTGTTTATTAACTTTTTTTAATAATTATCTCATAGAGTTCTGTTAGATTATTAGGGTTAACAGTGTAGAACACAGTTTATTGCCAAATCTAATCAGATTTGTTATTCAAAATGTAATAATACTTATTAGTGAGCAAACATTTCTTACACACACCAGTAAAATAAACATCTTATGAATATTCCATGTTTATGCAGCATTAATATTTATTAACAGTTTTCACTGTTTTATCCATACAGTGAACCTCTAATATGAATATTGGCTGATAATCTGGATCTCCGTCTGCAGTAGGCTTACTTTTGAGTTTGCTAAAGCCTAGGAGATACAACAGAAGGCCCTTGGTACAGTCTGTGCTGGGTGATGAATGACCAATGTGGCGTGCTCACTCAGAACGACATTGTCAGCTATGAAAAATGATGTTATTACAGTTATACCGTTACCATGGAACCTGTCAGTGGGGTTGAATAACACCAGCGGCGTTCATGATATTGTGTCAGTCACAGCTTGACTTGTCTATGTGTGAATCTTGATGGGAAAACCAGACAGAAACCAGAGTGTTTTTTTCTTTCTTTACACAGCATGTGAGGAACCTGTCATGTGTATCTCGGTGGGTTAAGGTTTGTTTATGTAACTTGCATGTTTATGCAAAATGTTATGCATGTTATGGGTTAAAAATACCTATACATGATGTTGAATAAGTGACTCATGGGTATTTTTAGTACATACAGCATTTAGTCTGTTTTTACAAGCGAGGGGTGGATAAAAATTATTTTCATTTATGTGAATGTGTAATGGCCAAGTCATTGAAGCAGTTGCTATATTGTTTAACAATATGTAGGGCGCTTTAAAGGTGACGAGTGCTTCAAAAACCGTCACCTTCAAGCTCAAATACTGATACGTGTTGGACTGGAAACATTCATGGATACATACAGTACTATTAAAGATGAAAGCCAATGGTCCACCTTATGACCTTTGCATAATGCTGAAATAAAATCAATACTCAATTTTAGAAGTCAAAGTATTTATATATATATGATACCTAATAATCCGTGCTTGTATTCTATTTTGCATGATACAAACATTTTCTTTTCACATTTGGTGGGAGTAATTATTTACACATACAGTACTTGTGTCATGTGAAAATCTGTTTTTGTTTCTCGTTTAAGTTTATTAGTTTGTGTCTTTTATTTTGATAGTTTAGTTCCTGTTTTATAGTCATGTGTTCATGTCATGTGATCCTTTTCCCTCATGTGATCTTGTCATGTGTTTCCCCTGTTCATGTGTATTGTTAAGTGTCTTGCTTATTGGTCATGTATTTTCAATGGGTCATGTTTTGGTTGTCTTGTTATCTTGTTATTAGTTTAGTCTTGTCATTGGTTGTCATTGTCATGTGTTTGCCCATGTCCATGTATTTAAGCCCTCGTGTTTGCCATTGTCTTTTGTCAGGTATTGTTGGTGTAATGTCGTGTCATTGTTCTTTCATGTCAAGTCAAGTCGTTTATGTTTGTTTTGTTTTGTACTCGCTTTGGATTTATGGTTCTGGATTTCACGTTGTAAATAAACTGCACTTGGGTTTTTCACTTCATCATCATCTTCGTCTGCCTGTCATTGCAAGCGATGTTACAACTTGCACATAAATTCCATTTTAACTGCAATTCTTCCAAATTTGCCATTAATTTGATATTAAAGTAATATTTGTTATTACAACTTTAGATCCAAATGTATTTAAGATCATAAAAAAATGCATTCAGTAGATAGTCAAAAGTCAAATGAAACCCAACTCGTTTGAATGCTGAAACAGCCTTTTGAAATGTATGTTTTTATCCTAGTAGGCCGGTCTCCAATGGCAAGAATAATTTCTTATAAACATGTTTCTATGGCCTGACCTCCAGCAATAAGATGCTGAATACAAATGACTCTTTTCATTTCCTACAGGGTTATAGAGGAAAATGGCTATTCGGCTATGGTCTGGCACTTACTGTATACTGGCTACCTGAAGTCAGATTCAATTCAGCTAACCCATACCTCAAAGGTCCACAACAGATTCAAAGTGTTATCCCTGTGGTAAAGTTAGATTTTCAAAATTGTGACTTGATGTGTGAATTTTATCATGCAAAGGCGATGAACTGTAGGTGTGTGCATTCTCTAGAGAGGGCGAACACAAACACATCAGGTTTAGCTCACGGGACTGAAATAGATGTGACTGGTAACCATGGTGACACAGGCGCCTCTCATATTTGGCTCCACTTCTTTAACAACCTGAGGCAGGAAAGTGTGCTGAACGAAAGACGCACTTAATTGACTTTGAAGTGTAAAACACTACTATACTCATTTATTCTATTTAAAACACAATGTGTGATCACGGTACAATGTGTTAAAAATAGGAAATCCTGTTAGTTTTAGAAATGCATTTAGCTCACAACGATTTGTTGTTTTGTGAAGGCGAATGTGGGCTGACCGTGTCATGATTCATTTGGACTTCAAGAGTAAAACCGGATTTCCCAGCAAGGCCGCAAAAGGATAGTGTTCTGCTGTTTTTCAGTTGTTTTTCTATGTAAACATGGGCTTGTTTTTTTCAGCATCTCGACAGCATTTGTGGCATAACAACATGGCCACATTAAGATTTCACTATACATGACCGGGTATAGTGAAAGTAAAGAAAAGTAACTCATAGGCCTTTCACTTTTGTAGCGTTCCGAACCTTTGGACAAAACTTTATAAATACTACTGAAAAACTTGTCTAACGATTGGACGTGTTGAATTGGACGTGGTGCCCCTGAGCATGTGCCCAACTGACCATATGGTTAATCCGGCCTTGGTGGCATAATGTTGATTACCACAAAAAAATATCTTGATTTTTCCTTTCTTTAAAAAAAGCTAAAATCTGGGTTGTAGAAGCTACTTACAATGAAAGTGAATGGGGCCACTCGTAAATGTTCAAATACTCACTGTTTCAAAAGGATAGCCACAAGAACATGATTTTAGTGTGATAAAATCGCTTGCTTACCATTTTTGTGTTTACAACTTCATAACCATTACAACGAAATTCAGTAAAACCAAAAAGCCTGAAATGGTGGTACATTTTTTTTACTTTACAGCTCAAATATTACAAAAGTTTTAACAGAAGAATTAATGGTGATTTTATATATATATATATATATATATATATATATATATATATATATATATATATATATAATTTTTATTTTTGCCTTGTAAACTCTCCAAAAACTGGTCCAATTCACTTCCATTGTACGTGCCTCACTGTAACCCATATTATTTATTTATTTTTAAGGAAAGTAGTCGAGTAGAAATTATTATTATTATTATTATTATTATTGTGGTAACCAACATTATGCTACAAATGTTGTCGATTGAGCTTAATTTGTATTGAACACGGAATATTCCTTAAAACACCTGTTCGTTTCTCGTCTCTTCTGTTCGTTGCATTTAGCTTTTTAGCCCAAAAACACATTTGGCCTGAACGGCCCCTAAGAAGTCAATAGGAGATTTCCAAACGTAAACCTTTATATATATATATATATTGATTAAATTAATTACAATAATTGTAATGGAGTCTGTGACTTCATTAAGCTATTCAAGTAAAATGAAATGCAGATAATTGTGGAGAAGAACAACAGAATGTTTGAGGAATAGCCTATCAATATATTAATCTTAAAGTTAATATAAAATGTGCCTTGAGCCCATGAATCTCACTGCCAATAGCCAATAATGCGAAACTTGCTGGTCGCTGTCCATGGTGCTGAAATGAAAATACCAAGCCTTTGTTAACTAATCTCTGTCTTTTTCTCTCGCACAACATTTAATCTGTGATACGTCAATGTGGCTAATTTTGGAGGCAGTGGAGAAGAGGGAGGCCCTGAATGTGCCAGGATATTTATAATGGGTTGAGCACTCAAACATGCATGGCGCTCTGAGCTGGCACAGCTGTTTGGTTCGCTCGCGGAAATCAGTTTTTGGCACTGTCACAGGAGTGTGGAAATGCTGGGCATCATCTAAGAAATAAAAGTCCTGGGCCCAAATTTTATTTTTTATTTTTTTCTCGGGCTTTTCTATAATTAGTAGAAAACAATACAGAATAGGCTAATCCACAAAAGGCAGTGCATAACAGTCATTTTACCACAGGTGACAAAAAATAAACAATATGATAAAAGGCGCCAATATTTTAGAAATTCTTCCTCCAAAAAAATGTAGTAGCCTACATTTGCCTTTAGTAAGACTGAACTGACTGTCATGCAACGTGGCAACCTGGCACAATAATACAGATTTCAATTGATGCGAGGTCACAGTGCTTCTGTTTTCGGATCAGATTTCAGAGTTGGCATGATCTGCCAATACTTTAAAAACGTTTTAAATGCATGACTAGAAAGTTATTTTTAAGCTTGCTGACTGGGTTTTGACACAAGAAGAGTTCTTGAAATGACTTGAACCCATCTGCTCTTACAGGTTTCTCTACGCTGCCCTCACCTCAATTGAAAACTGTCTCCATCTAGTGGCATCGCCCCTGTGAATGTACTGTATCATTGGTGAAAATATAATTCAATAACCTGAGCTGAGAAAATATACGCAACTGAGTTCTATTGAAAATATATTTCTTATAATAACTCAAAGAGAGCAATTGAATAACTTTATGCAGTGCATTAAAAGGCTGTTTATCCTTTCCATTTAGAACTTAATCAAGTGTAATTTATTAACATTACAACATTAAACACAGAGTGTACGCATACGGTAGTTTAACATAGTGAATGTGAATGGTGCACTATGTATATAGGCTGTTTTACATTCATGTGTTAACCGATTCCCGTAGCACGTGACACGCATCCAAGCAGAGAGCAACTTGGGCTTCACCGCATCCTCACAGATCTCTGTCGGAAGCGAAAGCAGCAAGTTCCACGGAATCATTTGTTGCTGATTTACTTTGAACTCGGGCGCACTTTTAGTTTACGCTACTGCTAGACCCTGCAAAAGGATTAGCCTACAATTTGAAGAAGAAGAAAAGAAAACGGATAGTAGAGTGGTATTTTTGTTAGCGATTTGAACACTAAACGCACACTTGACGGGTTGGACTTGCTTTCCTATGAAAGGACTACTGTGGCAGTTTTCTCCAAGAGCGCCAGTGTGAAACGTGTGAGCTGAGGCTGATTAAAAAAGGCATGCCCTTGGACGGACTGCTGTACCTCAATAACCTCCCTGACTTCTGAACTTGTTGCGTTTGCTTTGCACCGGCTACGGAGACGCATTTTCGAATACTTTTGGGTGCTAATTTGTAACGAAGGTAAAGCAAAGGGGACTATAACTGGAGATCTATATGTAAAACCCACCATTTTATCAAAACGTATTTATGAGGAGGTAAGTTTTTCTATTCTTATTCCCGAGCACTGTACATTTAAATCAAATTCATACTGAAGCATTCATGCTTGAATGAAAATCCGTTCCTTTTACGCATGCATACGCCATTTCACACATTCATTTCTGCGCTCAGAATCACTATATTTCCACTTTGCCGTTCGAATTCAGTCACACTTTGATCAGGAAAATTAATATGCATCGTAGCTATCGTTATGCAATCTTCTGCTGCATGTGAACAGTAGTCTTCTTTGAACTTTTTACATCGAGTGGCTGCGCGTTGTGTCTCTCCAGATGTCCTTTCCCTGCGTGGTGGATCTGTGAGCGCAAAACGGAGCACCGACTCTGCTTCAGTTGCACCGGGTCGCGCACATTGGGTCATCATGGCAGCTGGAGTCGCAGCTTGGCTACCATTCGCGCGCGCCGCGGCCATAGGATGGATGCCCGTGGCGAACGCGCCGATGCCGCCTCCACCACGGGAGAAGAGGCTAGGTCAGGACGGGCTGATTATCTTGAACGTCAGCGGCTCAAAGTTTCAAACTTGGCGGAATACTTTGGAGAGGTACCCCGACACCTTACTTGGAAGCACCGAGCGCGACTTCTTTTACCACGAGGAGACCAACGAGTACTTTTTCGACCGCGACCCGGACATCTTCAGACACATCCTCAACTTTTACCGCACCGGGAAACTGCACTACCCTCGCCACGAGTGCATCTCCGCGTACGACGAGGAGCTGGCCTTCTTTGGCATCATTCCCGAGATCATTGGTGACTGTTGCTATGAGGAGTACAAAGATCGCAGGCGGGAGAATGCGGAGAGAATTCAAGACGATGAAGAGAACGAAAACAACAACGATATGGCGCCGCCGGATATGTCGTTCCGTGAGTCCATGTGGCGCGCTTTTGAGAACCCTCACACGAGCACCATGGCGCTGGTGTTTTATTACGTCACGGGCTTTTTCATAGCCATCTCCGTTATGGCCAACGTGGTGGAGACGGTCCCGTGCGGCAACGCGCAAAACAGGCTCAAAGAGTTCTCCTGTGGGGAGCGCTACGCGCTCGCGTTCTTCTGTTTGGATACGGCCTGTGTTATGATCTTCACCGTCGAGTACCTCCTCCGTCTGATCGCCGCTCCCAGCAGGTACAAGTTCGTCAAGAGCGTCATGAGCATCATTGACGTGGTAGCCATCATGCCTTACTACATCGGCCTGGTCATGACGGACAACGAGGACGTGAGTGGGGCCTTCGTCACCCTTAGGGTCTTCAGAGTCTTCCGAATTTTCAAATTTTCGCGGCACTCTGCGGGACTGCGAATCCTGGGGTACACGCTTAAGAGCTGTGCGTCTGAGTTGGGCTTCCTGCTCTTCTCCCTCACCATGGCCATCATCATCTTCGCCACCGTAATGTTCTACGCAGAAAAGGGCTCGTCCTCCAGCAAGTTCACAAGCATACCGGCGGCTTTCTGGTACACCATCGTCACCATGACAACGCTTGGGTGAGTTGAAGTTGTTGTTTCACTATACTGCGCAAACCTCTGAATTAGTATGTTTTTGCGCATGACCATCTGTCAACACTGCTTAAGACTGCTTTAGAGCAGGTTTTTTTTTTTTTAACACCAAAGCATCTCGAAAAGTAAAGAGCTAAAGATGGCAAACACCAAGACCAGGGAGAGATCAATAAAATTGAATGCATATAAATAAAATAAATATATGGCAAACACAGAAAGTTAGCGAATTATTCCAATTTGGTTACTTTTCTGGAACCAACTCCTAACGATCTAGGAACGTTCTTTTAGGGTTTTATTTTTTATAACTATAAACTAACCTTCCCTGAACGTTGTAGGTTGTTTTTTATTGACAACCTTAATGGAACTCATAAAGAACGTATCAAAATAGATCAAAACAAGACTTGTCTTGAAGGCTGGTTATTGATGTAGTGCTGCAGTTTGGTTTGCAGTGAGGTGCGAGAATTTATATGGATAGTTCACCCCAAAATTAAAATTCTTATAATTTACTCACCCTCATACCATTCCAGATGTATATGATTTTCTTTAGAAGAATATCTCAGATCTCTAGGTCCTCAAAATGCAAGTGAATTGATACCAAAATTCCAGAAAGCTCCAAAAACGCCATAAATGCAATGTAAAATCAACCCATACGACTCCAGTGGTTAAATCCATGTCTTCAGAAGTGATATAATAGGTGTGGGTGAGTAAAAAAAGTTATTTTTTTTACTATAAATTCTCCTCCTTGTCCAATTGGTGGCGATATGCACAAAGAATACAAATCACCATAAACAAAATAAGAATGAGAACGTAAAAGAGGAGATTGAGAGTAAAAAAAAACTTCAATATTGATATGTTTTTCACCCACAACTATCATATCACTTCAGAAGACTTGGATTTAACCACTGGAGTCGTATGGATTACTTTTATGCTGCCTTTATGTGGTTTTGGAGCTTCACAATTTCGGTACATGCATTATTAGGACGTACAGGTCAGAGTTTTTTTCTAAAAATATTTGTGTTCGTTATTAGAAAAAAAATCATAAATAATGGCATGAGGGTGAGTAAATGATGAGAGAATTTTCATTTTTGGCTTAAAGCTTTGTTCTGGGAACCAAGAACATGTTAGTTGGGCCCTCTATCTCCCTACATTCTCTCTCTCTCGCTCTTTCTCTCTCTCTCTCTCTCTCTCTCTCTCTCTCTCATCACACACACACACACACACACACACACACACACACACACACACACACACACACAATTAAAAAGGCCATTAACATCTATACACTGTTATCTAGCAGCAGGAACAAGTGTAATGTTTAATTTCCATCTAGTCAATGAACACACAGAGAAACTGGGGCAAAAAGGGTGATTTCTTGTGACATGAAGCACTGAATGCGATAAAAATAATACAACCCCCATTGGTGTGTTATTCATTCATTAATCCCTTCACTCAACGCCTCAGCGTGGCATCTCCGAGCCTCCAACCTGCGTTCAGCATGTCAAACGGGCACTCTCCATGGTGCTGAAGCAGCCTGCTGCACGTTGAGGTCGCCCTGTGCTGCACTCTGCACTGCTCTGGAGACGAACGCGGGGTTGCCGGTGGGCAGATACAGTCCCGAGTCACTCTTGTGGGGATAAATCAAACCACATGCTCCAATGCACACCCAGTGCTTTGATCGGCATGCCTTTGAAGTGCATTACTGTGTGTGTCATAACGCGCCCTGCAAGTGGCAATCTGATGCCTGTGCCTGGCTGATAGGATGCACATTATCTGAAGTAAATTTGATCTGGCTTTCAATTTAGAATTTCTTTGCTTTAAGTTTGGACCAGTTTTACACCCAAGTTCAACAATTCAGTGTGGTTCAGTATCTGCCTCATGCTTTTTATGTGTTATCTATTGTTTGCATATGTTTTTTGACATATTCAGTCGATTTTAATCTTTACTTTTCACTTTGTGAGTAATGCTTTCCTTGACTGAAGAAATGTTAGAAATTCCTCCTTGCTCCTTTAGATACAATGAGAAAAATAGGCAATGCAATGAAAGTGATTGAGGCTGTCAGTAAATTTTGAAGGTAAGTAAAACATTTTTGGGTGAACCTCACCTTTAATAATAAGAAAATATGAGGTTTTTGGAGCTATGGCAAAGTTGATAGTGTACATGCTTAAGATATATAGGAGTTTTTGTTCTTACTGGGTTGCAGGTTCGAATCCAACCTCTGTCATGTCCTGATCCCATTCCCTCTAGTCTACACTGTTCTGTAAAGAAAGTATTAGGTTTGGAGATAGGAGTGAAAGGGGTGAAATTATATGTGTGAGAGAGAAATTCATATCTGAAGTGTATTGCCCCATTTTATTGTGAGCAATTTGTGTTGTGTCGTTTCTCGCCTGTCAAATCGGATGACATCAATAAGAAAATGAAATTACGGGCTCACACTCAGTGCTGTCTTAATGGTGGAGTGGTGTGTGTGAGTAAGTGTTAGGGTGAGATGATGACTTGTCGAAGCCAGCTGGTCATGAACTATTTCTTCCAAACAGACCCGCAGCTGAAGGGCTTCAGTGATGCGGCCCATGTACCTGTCTCCTCTCTCTGCAGGCAAGCATGCTGTTACTCATTACAGACTTTATTGCATTGCCTCAGTAAGCCCATCAAGAGGAGTTTGAAGGGTGCTTGAGGCAGGCACTACAGCAGAGATCTGACCTGGTAAAGTCAAGTTCACCCTAGCAAAAGCCAAGGCTGAGAAATGTTTTAATGTAAAGATTTAATGTTTGATTGACTACGTTTTGATATCTATGAAAACATAGACGCCACACAGTTTAACTTCCCTTCCTTTTGATGGAACAGTTCACCCAAAATTAAAAATTCTGTCATCATTTACTCTCCCTTATGTTGTTCCAAAGATGTTTGACTTTCTCTCTTCCAATTAATACAAAATGTAAATAGTTGAAGGATATCCTGCTTGCTTTTATCCATATAATGTAAGTGAATGGGGACGGGGTCAGTCAAGCTCCAAAATAGCAAAAAACAGCACCACGAAAAAAATCATAAAAGCACTGCATATGACTTGTGTGTTGTATTTTAAGTCCTCTGAAGCCATATGATATCTTTGTGTGACAAACAGGCCAAAATGTATGTCTTTATTCACTAATAATCTTCCAACCTCTGAAATAAGCTAAAAAATTTGTGTAGACTGTGTAAATGGCCATGCCAATGACGCCAAATGGCATTCGTTCTTGCGTATCTCTTCAAGCATCTAATGATGCACATTTCAGTTTTGAGAGCTGCAGTGGAAGGGAAGATGTTTAGTGAATAACAACTTTAAATTCAGTCTGTTTCTCACACAAATCTATCATAAGGCTTCCGAAGATGTAAGAAGTCGTATGGACCACTTTCGTGATACATTTATGGTTCTTTTTTATAAGTTTTGAGCTTGAAAGCTCCAGATTAATTGTAATCATGTATTTATGACACTATATGTTAGGGTTAGGGTTAGGTTTAAGGTTTAGGGTAGGAAGGTAGGTTTTGTTGATTTAAAACTCGATAGAGAATTAATCTTCAAAATCTCTTCTTTTTGGGAAGAAATGTAACTCTCTTTTAGTGCCACACAGTAGACATTGCTAAACAACTTTACCTGCTCTGACTGAATGTGGCCTGGCTCTCTAAATGTGTGCATCACTTTGTAATGCCTCATTTCCTACACTGGAGGAGGTGGATGACAGGGGTAGATCAGTGGCATGGAGAGCAGGGGGAGGGATTTCAGTAAGGTGGCTGCTTTAGACAATGTGAGCCAGGTTTTGAGATTAGATGACTTATAATGAAGCTCCATGCTCCAAAGAGCAATTGAAGTTTAAGAATGTTTCAAATATCAGTGTGGTTTCACTGAGATAAAAGCCAGCATTAAAGCAGCGAGAAAGTCACGGTTGCTACTAGATTATATTCAGCCCTCTGGCACCTTCAATCTGTCCGTGTGAGAGAATGATTGAGAATTTTAATTACCCGTAAAGATAGTCTCAATCACGCGGAACTCTACGCAAGATACCAGAGTGTCTTAAACGGCTGTAGCCTTGCACAAAATCCCAAAGATATGGATATACCCAGCAGGGACTGCTTAACTTCTCAGGTCTCATTCTGATCTAGATGTTGTGGTTTCTTTTATCTCTCACCATTCTTAAAGTATGCAGAGCTTTACTCTGTTTGCGTGAGATAACCAGTGCTCCGTTTTGTCGCATATCTCCTGGTTGGAATAATATCGTGATGACAAGAACTGGAAAATGACAAGCTGGTACCACAGATGTTCTTTTAAACCTGCCTCAAAAAAGCAATCACCTGAGTATTGAAGCATTAGTGCAATTCAGACCAAAACTTGTGGATTGAACAGATTTCAGAGATACATGTAATTGCTTGCATTATTTTTGGTTAAAGGAATCATATAAAAAAAAAAATTCCCACATTTATAATCTTTTTTTCATCTGAGTTCCACTTTTTTAGTAACGTTTTTTTTTCATATTGTAGTTTTTCATGTTCAAGGACCAGTGATTGTCTTACCTTTTTCACCCCTCATGAGTTTTCATCCCTGTAAGTTGTTGTGACATTGCAAGAACAAATCTACAAATTAGAAAAGAAGCTAATTTGTTGTGTTTTCATTACCCATTTAGCACTCTTGCCACCTGTGACCTCACACAGCGTAGCCTACCTATGTGACTTTTTTAGTTTTTTGCATAGCCGATTTTCAAACATTACAAGTAAACTAAGACGGACAGAAAACATGGACAAGTTCTTGAAAAGGAAAAATATTGACAATGGTTGTGGGATAGTGGGGTGCCATACAATTACGACCTACAGAGCTGAGATATTCTTCTAAAAATCTTAATTTGTGTTCAGCAGAAGAAAGAAAGTCATACACATCTGGGATGGCATGGGAATGAGTTAATGATGAGAGAATTTCATTTGTGGGTGAACAAAACAAAAGTATTACAAAAGTGTATATTAAAACTCTGTGCCATGGATCAAAAACGATTTATTTTTTCTTAAAGACTGTAAATATCTCCAATTAAATTAATGTTTCTGTTGAAAAGAACCATGTAATTGTCTTCTGAACACAAGAAATATAAATCACATTTGCGTTTTTAATTAGAAAGTTTAATTAGTTTATAGTAATTATATTAAAAAATCTAATAACCATATCAAAGGTGCAGCAAAACATGCAAATGTAGAATATATATATATATATATATATATATACATACACATATAAATATACACAGTTGAAGTCAGAAGTTTACATACACCTTAGCCAAATACATTTAAACTCAGTTTTTCACAATTCCTGACATTTAATAATAGAAAACATTTCCTGTCTTAGGTCAGTTAGGACATTTACTTTATTTTAAGAATGTGAAATGTCCCAGTGGGTCAGAAGTTTACATACACTTTGTTAGTATTTGGTATCATTGCCTTTAAATTGTTTAACTTGGGTCAAACCTTTTTGGATAGCCTTCCACAAACTTCTCACCATAAGTTGCTGGAATTTTGGCCCATTCCTCCGGACAGAACTGGTGTAACTGAGTCAGGTTTTTATGTCTCCTTGCTCGCACATGCTTTTTCAGTTCTTCCCACAAATTTTATATTGGATTGAGGTCAGGGCTTTGTGATGACCACTCCAGTACCTTGACTTTTTTGTCCTGAAGCCATTTTACCACAACTTTGGAGGTATGCTTGGGGTCATTGTCCATTTGGAAGAGCTTTAATTTCCTAGCTGATATCTTGAGATGTTGCTTCATAATTTTCCTTCCTCATGATGCCATCTATTTTGTGAAGTGCATCATGGGATCATGCAAAATTCCCATCACTCCAACACCTTATCCTTGTATAATCATGCTAAATTACAAATTTGGTACTAGAAATCACTTGCTATTATATCAAACACTGCTAAAAGCTATTTGGTTTGTTAAATGAAGCTTAACATTGTCTTTGTGTTTGTTTTTGAGTTTCCACAGTATGCAATAGAGACTGGCATGTCTTAAGGTTAATATTAGGTCATAAATGGCAAAAAGAAACTCATAAGTCAATCATTGTTTTGAGGAATGAAGGCTATACAATGCTTAAAATTGCCAAAAACTGAAGGTTTCATACAAAGGTGTGCACTACAGTCTTCAAAGTCAAAGGACAACTGGCTCTAACATGGACAGAAAGAGATGTGGAAGACCAGATGTACAACTAAACAAGAGGATAAGTACATCAGAGGCTCTAGTTTGAGAAATAGACGCCTCACATGTCCTCAGCTGACAGCTTCATTGAATTCTACTTGCTCAACACCAGTTTCATGTACAACAGTAAAGAGAAGACTCAGGGGTGCATGGCTTATGGGAAGAATTGCAAAGAAAAAGCCATTTTGAAACGGGAACACAAAAAGAAAAGGTTAGAGTTGACAAAGAAACAGACAATGTATAACAAACAGATCAGTGGAAAAGAGTGTTATGGATCTTAACCACATTGAGCTTTTGTGGGATCAGCTAGACTGTAAGGTGTGTAAGAAGTGCCAGATAAGACAGCCACATCTATGGTAAGTGCTACAGGAAGCGTGGGGTGAAAGGTCACCTGAGTATCTGAACAACAAACTGACTGCTAGAATGGCAAGATCTGTAAAAATATTTCATGTTATTAATGTACTGACTATAAATTGTGATCAGTTGAATGCCACTTTGGTGAATAAAAGTACCAATTTCTTTCCATAAGAGCAAAATATGTACATTATTCCAAACTTTTGGCTGCCAGTGTGTGTGTGTGTGTATGTGTGTGTTTGTATGTGTATATATATATATATATATATATATATATATATATATATATATATATATATATATATATATATATAAAAAGATCAAGAAATAATTAATTCCTTAACTTGAGTATGTGATCCGGTGTCAATGTCCAGACCTCGTGGAGTTCTCGAATGGCAATGTGCAGATTGGAGGGAGGGAGAGGGATGGGATGTGACTTTGGTTCACAGCATGAATGGCCTCCTCTTCATTGGCCTCTATCACCTCTTTAATGGACTCTTCTTCTGGCATAGGCTGATTCTGCCTGGCTTAATTAAATCAGCAGCATTTTAATTGGCTTATATTAGTCAAATGGGATCTATTAAGTGAGCAGCTGTCAGAGCTGAAGACGTACAGATACGGGAGAGAGGTGAAGAGGGGTAAATAAATCAGCATTAAAGCACTCGGGTACAATGAGAATGTCTTGTAAATGAAATGCCCTGTGATCCTCTACAATACCCATCATTCTTTTTCACAGAAATACACTTTACCCTGTTCGTTTCTTTCCTTTCTGCCCATATTCCAATCCGTTTCCTGCCTCTTGCTGCTCCCCCTCTCCTTTGAGGTTATGAAGTCACATAAAGAGTTCTTCCAAGAGGTTGAAAAGAGATTTATGGAGTAACATGGGGACTTTAATAGATTCTCCTCTCATTGAGTCAGTTAAGGCCAAAAACTTCAATGCCTGCAAGGAATTTATCCTTCCCAAAGATATGCTTATGTGGGGATTTTGCAGATTAATCTATGATATTCATTATGGACACTGTAGGTTAAGCAATAGGCTTAATTTCCTCTAAGGGGATAGGATCACAAGTTTACAGTTGGCGCGGTTTTCAACAGATTGAACAGTCTTGCTCAGAGCAGGGTAAGAGGTTGTTTCCTGGTCATGCTGACAGGGTTGTGCTGAGGTCAGGCTATGGTACAAGATGTGAAAGGAACTAACTATTATGTTTGTAAAAGCATGCCTGTGTGGGGTTACCCTCATTAGCACACCCTGATCATGGGTTGCATAGTTAGAGCATGGCCCTGGAGAAATGCAGTGATGCAGGTTTATTATTGGTGATCCAACTCCTCTCAGGTGTGTCGACACAACTAGGAGACCACAAAGGCCCTGTCCCAAATGCTGCCCGAAGCCATAGTGGTCCTCCAAGGATTCCAGACTTTGGTGATGTAATGGCATACAGACTGTTGGATAGTCGTCTACTGTGGATTCCACATCAGTGCGGGCCTGGCACAAGTTGCATTGAGAGCACAAAGCGGACACATATGGTGGGCACTAAAATCACAAATTGCACACCCTATGGTCTTTTGGACTTCATAGACATATATGCAGGCTAGGTGATACTTCGTTTCATTTCGCACAAGGCCAAGCAGGGACATGCACAGACATTTTGGGGGGCAGGGGCTCAAGTGGCACTTCTCTTAATTACTTAACAAAACGTTAAATATATTAACACAACTCTGACTTCCTTACTAATTTATTTTAATTCCCTCACACTCACGCAATTGTTTCATACTGAAAATATTGCAGTTATTTTGGTAGAATACAGCTTTACTCTGTGAAAACATTGATGAAAAACTCAATCACCTTGAGATTCATTGTATTTCATACAATGACAGTTAATTGTGACTAGGCTGTCATTCTGCCTAACATCTCCTTTTGTGGTTCAAAAAAGAAAGAAAGTCATGGGTTTGGAACAACATGAGAGGGAGTAGATGACAACAGAATTTTCAGTTTCAGGCAAACCATCCTTTTTATGCCTCTTTTTACCTACAAGCGCTTTTGTGGGGCCGATTACACCATTTAAGAGCTACAATAGGAGGAATCACTGTTTAATGTTATGGTTTTTGACTACAAAGAACCTCCTCTGGCTTTTCATGTGCTTGTTTGCCCACAATTTCCCTCATACTGTATAACCCCAATTCCAAAAAAAAAAAAAAGAAAGTTGGGACCATATTAAAAATGCTAATAAAAACAAAAAGGAGTGATTTGAAAATTCTATTCACCCTTTGCTATAGTGAAAGCACTACAACGACACATGTAACCATAGCGTAGTTCTAGCGGGAAGACTAGCAGCTGTATATCATCGCAACATTAGCTGGGTAATTCCCAGCCAATCACATGTAAGCCATTTCTTTATAAGCCTGCTCACAATCTATCACATTGCTGTTTCAGTCTGCTAACACGGCAACCTCCACCACCCCACCACCACCAGTTGAGTCCCGTCCTGCAGGGGGGTAGGCCCCTCGCCCCTGCCTCCTATCTCCGGCAAGATATGACGTTCCGAGTACAGCTTTTTCGGACTGCCAGACGGGGCCTATGCCAAAGAGAGACTTCTCTGTTTTATTTACAGTAATTTCAAATCAGTTGATTGCAATATGCTCCAAAAAAGTTGAGACAGGACTAATTTAAGACTAATGACAATGTGTCAAGTTGAAATAACAAGGCGATTTGAAACAGGAGATTTTAAACAGGTGAGGCAATTGCGTCATTCTACTGTATAATGTATGTGGTGCCTCCAAAAACAGCCTAGACTTTCAAAAGCAATGATCGTTCAAGACTTGTCAATTTGCCAAGAGATGCTTCAGAAAATAATCCAGCACTTTGAGAATAATGTTCCCCAAAAACAAATTGGAATGATTTTGGGCTTTTCACCCTCTTCAGTGCACAATATAGTTAAAAGATTCAAGGAGATCTCTGTGTGTAAAGGGCAAGATGAAAACGACTTCTGAATGTGTGTGATCTCTGATCCCTCAGACATCACTGTCTTAAAAAATGGCATTCATCTGTAATGTATATCATGAACATGGGCTTGGGATTACTTTAGTAAACCTTTGTTAGTCAACACCACTCACTGCTGTGTCCACAGATGCAAGTTAACTTGCACTTTGACTTTACTATACAAAGCAGAAGCCCTATATCAACACTGTCCAGAGGCACTGCTCACTTCTCTGGGCTCGGTCTCATCTTAGATGGAAAGTAGAACAGTGGAACTGTGCTTTGGTCCAAGGAGTCCACATTTCAAAACATTTTTGAAAAACAAACCATCTGGGCCAAATAGAAAGAGGGCCATCCAAGCTGTTATTAGCATCAGGTCTAAATGCCAGTGTCTGTATGGACCATGCCCATGGCATGGGTAACTGGCACATCTGTGAGAACACCACGATTGCAGACAGATATGTACAAATATCGGAGCAACATATTCTGCCATCCAGCACCGTCTTTTCCAGCAGGACAACTTCAAACCACATACTCCCCAGATTTCAAGTGCATAGCTGTGTGAGCAGAGAGTGTGGGTGCTAGATTGGCCTGCCTGCAGTCCTGACCAATTGAGAATATGTGTTGCATTATGAAGACCCCATACAATTGAGCAACTAAAGACCTACATAATGGAACAATGGGGGAAAATTCCACTTTCTAAATTTAACAAGCTTGTGTCTTAAGTACCCAAATGCTTAATAAGTGTTATTAGAACAAATGGTGATGTTTCACAGTGGAAAACACTCGACTGTCCCAACTTGAAATTTGAAATTACTGTACATAAAAACATCATTTAATGTGTAGTTGTATTGCTTTTCAATATAGCAAAGGGTGAATATAATTTACAAATCACTCTTTTTTTTATTAGCTTTTTTCATACTGTCCCAACTTTTTGGAATTGGGGTTGTAGGTCAGAATTATGATTATCAAGTTCCACCAAGGAAATAACTATTTCGTATTATGGTCGCAGAGGAAAAGGAGAAAAAATGATAGTGTTTTGATGAGTTTGTTTTTCTCCACAGATGTACATGACAGGTTTCATAGCTCAAATAGGAGCATGAGAGAAAAGATTTATTTGAAAGATTTATAGTGTGGCACAACCACAGGGAAATAAAGAGCCCAGAATGAGGTAATTAAAGGCTCTTTGTCATGTGGAATAACCCCTGTGGTTTTGCTGTAAAGGAGCTAACACTATTCATCCATCCATTTCATACTCGTGCTATTACTCCACACCGAGAGGCTAATTGGACTAGAGTGTATCTGCCTTCTTCCTTCCCTTCCATCCTTTTTCTCCCTTATCACTCATTCTTTCCTTTACTTAGTCGTCTCTTCCCTCCTCCTCTTTAATTCCGTGGTTTCTCCTTCACGTACCTTCTCTCTCTCTGTTTTTGTTCCGGATTTAGCTGCTCTGTGATGGTTGAAATGGACATAAATTATTACATGAAAGTGGAACATGCGCTCCTTGAACGAAATAACTCCTTAGATGTCTGACTTTAAACAGTTGAAAGAAATGGAGGGAGGGGTTTCGTCATCCTCTTCCAATTAAGTCAATGTTGTTGTTGTTGTTTTTATTTTAATTTTGGTTCTTTAATTTCTTACTTGGCCTGTCTAGGAAAAAAAACAGTAGAAACTGTATTGTTAGTGGCATTTGAAGCGCTTTAGTTTAACTCATGCACATGTCTCTGCACACTTCAAAACATTCAAAATGAAAACAGAACCCATGTTCAAGGGGAATACATTTCAAATACTTCAGAACTACAGGAGTCATGGCTCTGAGAAAGAGTGAACTTGACACTTCAAACGTATACATTTTGTGCCCATTGTAATTAATTTAGCTTTGAAAGAGATCCTGGATTGAGATGCTGCAAGGAAATCACATCCTCATTTAGACTAATTCCCATCTAAATACTCCTCAGTCTTCAGTTTCATAACATCATTGTTTTCCAAAGTATGTGTTAATGGAGAGCGTTTTCGTCAATTCTTTTGCTTGAGAAAAATGGTGTTCCAGTGTGAATGAGAGGTGTAAACGTAGTGAAATCAATGCATTCTGAAAGGAAAACTAATTTGTTTGAACTTCAATTGCAAGACAGAAAACAAGAAACTGTCAGCCTTATTAATGAAACATGAGTGGAACAAATTTCTGTGTAAATTGTTTGTAAAATCATTCTTACATGAATTGTCACAGTCAATTCAAAGGAACAATTTACATAAGAATGGATTCATGAACAATTTACACAAGAATCGTAAATAAGGGGTCCTGAGAGTGTTTAAATGTGTGCAGGTCGACAAGCGTCTGTCTTGTAGTACACTTGGCTCAGCATGCAGGTGGGTGATATTTAAACTGTAGATTTACTTTGGATAGAACTCCGATTTCCATTGGTTAGCGCCTGCATTCAGCCAAGCCAGGATGCAAATATCAACCCACAGGCCAGGGTAATCTCTTTAATGTGCCTTTAAATTCTCTTTAAATTATTTTCTTCTCTACCACCAATTTCTCTCTCTCTCTCTCTCTCTCTCTCTCTCTCTCTCTCTCTCTTTCTTTCTGTCTCTTTATATTCTTCAGGTCATGACTGATTTGATTACTGTGTAATTAGGATTGTGGATTGCTTTTTTTTCTATTATTCTGTGTGTGTGTGTGTGTGTGTGTGTGTGTGTGTTCTGGTTAGTGCTGGACTAATTGAAGTAATGTATTCATCTGCATTGCTCTGTCTTTGTCCGTTTCTTTCTTTCTCCCACTCGCTGTTTTGTGCCCGCTCTTATTTGTCACCCCTCAGTAATTCATGTTAAGAAAGTAATTTAAAAATTAATAGAAACCTTGTGAAGCCCTGGATGAATATGATGATTTTGTTTCCCCCACTGCCTAGAAAGAGAAACAGAGACCGTGCGTGTATTTGTGTTTTGGGAGGAAATAATGAGTTGGCTGAAATTCTAAAGGGACCTGGAGTGTTTTGCTAAAGTCTGCTAATACCATACAAGAGGTTCATAAATAGCAGAAATAGACTGAAGTAGGGTGGTGAATATAAATTGTGTCTTTCATATGGAGATTTCCTGTGATAGACGGAGTGAGACAGACATCTCATCATCACAGCTCCTTTGAATGGTACTTAAAGGTACAGTTCTCTTAAAAAAGAAAATTCTGTCATCATTTCTCACCCTCATGTCAATCCAAACCCATATCCTGTATTTTTTTTGATGTGGAGCTCTAAAAAGGACAAAAAGGCACCATAGAAGTAGTCCATACATCTCACTTGCTATTTTGCAAGTCTAGCCCGCATTCACGTACGATTTAAATTTGCGCATCAAAGTCTTTGACATAGAAATGGAAATGATTATCTGAGTATGTAGTTTGCCAAAAATGGCAATTTTGATTGTGGATGAAAATGCGGGCTAGACAAAAGCTTTGGCTGAGAGAAAGATTATCAGTGAATTTTGTTCATATGAACAACTTATGTAGTGGTTTTATTGTATTTTTCCCCAACATGGTGACTATATCTTCCAAAGATTCTACGATTGTATTCCACAGTAAAAATAGGAGAATACGGGTTTGGAATAACATGAGTTTGAGTAAACTGTGACATAATGTTAATTTTAGCTTGAATTGTAGTCTAGAGTTGAAATTTTGTCAGGGTACATTAAATAAGTCTCACTAGCTACAGAGAAGTTGACCTGCAAACACTAATCTCTGATCAACCTTTAACGGCTCACAGCCGCACTCACACAGCATGCAGAAACAGAGGAGAATGACAAAGTGAGAATCAGTGAGCCTGCAGTACCCTGCACCTGTGTATGTGTGTGTTTGTTTCGGAGCTCACTCTTTAGACCGTTTAACTTGACCCATTTTCACAAGTCGTTTTCACGCAAGCCACAGACGTTGATTTAATAACCTTGTAGGCTGGCAATTAAAGGGAGTTAATACATAATGATTAAAAAACAGTATTCCTGTTTGAGCATGAATCTTTCATACACATACATTATTAACATTTTGCTAAGGCAGGCGTCACTTACGTTTTCACATACTACATCAAATTGGCTAGCCTGCTGTACAAAAATATACAGATGTATATAATTTGTCAACATTATTAACATTTTTGGACAGTAGACTATATAGTAAATGTGAATGAATGTAAGCAAAGTGACGTCAGGCCCTTGGGTGGGGTCCTTGAGCTTCAACAGACTAGTTGAATATGACGGCCTAGTTTGATTTCCAGTTTAAAGAGTGTGGTCATAGCCACTTCCGGTTCTCCTGGCCCCCGGTCCAGAGACTGTTGAAAGTAGCCTTTTAAATTAGGTGTTTACAGGAAGGAGGAATTTAAATCTATTGTAGCATTGCAGTGAAGACACATGAGGCCGATTTCATAAACAGTGTTTTTATTTAAGGATGTTGTCAGCTTTAAATGTGTCCCCACAATTTTATTCAAATATGTTATTGTTCATTATTAATTACTGTTCGTTCATAATATAATAATATAATATAATATAATGTTAATGAACTCAAAATGTAAAAAATGTGTTACTATACATAGAAATGAACATTAACCAAGATTACTAAATGCTGTAAAACTGTTGTATTTTGTTATTTTATGTTAGCTATTTTATTTACTTATGTTCATGTATAGAAGCTTATTGTTATGTGTAACCCACAATTTAAACACTATTTACTTCATACCATTGGTCAGCTCATCACTGCTGATAGTGGCACACATCAATGTAAAGAGCATATTATCTCCTTTCGATTTAGCACTCTCATCCCTTTCTTTACTTGTAAACACTCTCATGCTGGTTTTAACCAAGTCTTTAACAAGTCTCCTCTGGATATCTCCCCTCACAGCAACTATAAAGCACCACTCATACCATGATCACACTGTGTGATCTCACTTATTTTTCAAAAACGCACATACAACCAAAGTAAGCATGCACACACTCATGTTGCAAATGCTCACTGGTGCCATCTTGTGCACCGAGCCAAATGTGTGGCTTTAGGAGAGGGGTGCTAATACTTTTCTAAATGATTTGATTTCCCAAAGACCAACAGACTTAAATTGAAGGAGGGACCCGAGCCATATCTACATTTTACATATACATTTATTCATTTAGCAGACACTTTTATCCAAAGCGACTTACAAATGAGGAGAAAAATATAAGAGAGTCATCCAACAAAAGGGCAACAATATAATAAGTGCTGTACAATTCTCACATAGCTTAGAGCAGTAAACATAGCAAGGAATGTTTTTTTTTAAAGAACACGAATGTAGTGTGTTAGAATGAAGGGGTTTGGTGTTCATGAAATTGATGTGTCTTTAAAAGAGAAAGAGGCTAAAGACATAGTCACTCGGGTGGAATTAGGCAGGATAACACTCAAGGTCAGTGATTTTGTGCCTCTATGAGATGGCACCACGAGGCGCTGTTTACTTGCAGAATGCAGGCTTCTGGAGGGCACATAAGTCTGAAGTAGTACGTTTATATAGTGGGGTGCAGAGCTAGTGGTTGTTCTGTAAGCAAGCATCAACCTTTAACTTAATGTGAGTAATCATTGGCTGTCATTGCAATTTGATGAAGAGAGGCATGACTTGCTGCCACATTCTGGAGCAATTGCAGATGTTTGACAGTACATGCTAAAAGGCCTGCCAGAAGAGCATTGCAATAGTCCAGGCTGGATAGAACAAGAGCTTGGACGAGGAGTTGTGTGGCATGCTCCGATAGGAAGGACCTGATCTTCCTAATGTTGTACCAGGCAAATCTGCATGATCGGCAGACCTTGTTACGTGGTCTGTGAAGTTTAATTGATTGTCAAACACAACTACAACATTTCTGGCTGTCCTGGATGGTGTTATCATAGAATAGTCTATCTGAATTGTCAAGTTGTGATGAATTGCTGGACTTGCTGGAAGCATGAGCAGCTCTGTCTTAGCAAGGTTGAGTAGGAGGTGGTGATCTTTCATCCAACATGAAATGTCTGCTAGGCAGGCTGAGATCTGGGTTGCTACAGTTGGATCATCAGGCTGGAATGAGAGGTAGATTTATGTGTCAACAGATGATTTGGATGCCGTTCTTGCCAGTCTCAGAACGTCAGTAACTGACAGCATGGCAGTCTCTGTAGAGTATCTGCTTTTGAAACCAGACTGATCGCTGTATAGCAGGTTGTTCTGTGTAAGAAATTATGAAACTTGGATGAACATGACTCATTCAAGTGTTTTAGCAATGAATGAGAGGAGGGATACTGGTCTGTTGTTTTCTAAAAGTGCAGGGTTTAGGGTGGGTTTCTTAAGCAGTGGGGTTACCCAAGCCTGCTTATATGTGGTGGAAAGGTACCAGTGAGAGGAGATGTATATCAGTGAGAGGAGATGTATCAATGATTTGAGTGAGTGCAGGAAAGATTGAAGGAGAAATGGCTTGAAGGAAGTGGGAGGGGGTAGGATCAAGAGGCCAAGAGAGAAGTTTGGAGTGAGTTTGTGTGTATGTGTGTGATGTTAATGTGTGTTCGTGGGTTTGTGGTTGGAGAATTGACAGCTGATGTTCATGGAGAACATCAGATATCCAGGGGGTGGAGTAGCGCAGGCTGGCCTGGATGAGAGGGGACAAAAGTTATCTAGATGTTAAAGTGGAGAATGGAAAGTTAGTAGCATTATTTGCCTTATGTGAGGAGAACTGGTTAGAGGAAGGAAGTGAGGATGATAACATAGAGGAGAGACGGGAGAGTGAGCATAAGTTATGCCGAAAAGAGACCCAAGGACGAGTGTGTGTTGTGCCAGGAGGCAAGTTAAGGTTGAAACTAAGGAAGAAGTGATCAGCAATGTGCAGTGGAGTAACAAGAACATGATCAGTGGAGCATTTACGTGTATAGATGAGGTCCAGTTGGTTACTTGACTTGTAAGTTGCCGTAGTTGTGAGTTGTTTGAGGTCAAACGAGGCAAACAAAGTGTGAAAGTCTGCAGCCTGATGTTTTTCCTGGTCTCCAAGTACTACAAGAAGGTTGTCATCTTCATGGAAGGTTGAGAGCAACACATCCAGCTCCTCCAAGAAGTTACCTAGCTGACCTGGGGGGCGGTATATAACTACAAAATGGATTTTAACAGGATGATTGATAGTAATCACATGTGATTCATAGGAGATATTGTCACACAGAGATGGTAAGGGAATACATTTCTATGCACTGGATATGAGTAAACACATTCCCCCACCCCTTCCAGTCTGACGGGAGGTGTGGGAGAAATTGAAGTTGGTGGAGAGGGCTGCAGGTGTGGCTGTGTCCTCTGGTCTGATCAAGGTCTCAGTCAGGGCCAGAATGTTGAGATCTGAATGACTAGCAAAGGACGGAATGAAGTCAGCTTTGTTTACAGCAGACTGACAATTTCAAAGGCCGATAGGAAGAGAAAGTATTTTAGCAGAGGAAGTGGGGATAGTGCACAAGTTGTTAGGATTGTGCTGTCTCTTGTGTCTGGAGCATGAGTGATGAGTGTTAGTGATAGTAGGAATTTGGAAGCACATAGTGGTATAGGATAGAGAAGATGTCAAAAAGCAGTAGACAAGAAAAGAAGATAATAAGTTCAATACTTTAATGCCTTCCCTGTGTCTTTGCTCGGTGGACTCGCACAGGTAGACTTGCTGGTCTTTACATGCGTAGGGCTTCACACAAGGAGGGATTCACATGAGTGCTGCTGCTACCTCTGCCTTGTTGCGTGTATCAAATATATACACTGCTGTAACCTCGATGCTTGAAATCAGCAGGACATGCCTGAGAAGGCAGTTGATCATGCTGTTTAAGTAATTTACCTGGTGTTGGACCAGCCTTACTTCTTAGCAAAACAAAGCCAGTATGCGATAACCACTCTAAAATGAGTGAAACAAGTAATAAACACACTTATACGCTGCTACTGACTTCTGGGAAAAAGCTATCTAGGGACCAGTATATCATAGAGACATGGATGTGGGCTCTTTTGACAGACTATACTAGCATTGTGTCACATACATGAACCACATTTAACTGAAAAGTCTGTAATCTAGTTTTAACTGACCTTTATAAAATTATTTTGTCGTTTTTGTATTACTTGTGCGAATGTACAATGGCCTTAATGTTGCTTGTTTGCTTGGGTTTGTTTGTTGTGTTCATTGTGTTGTTAAGTTGCCCATTGTAAAAAGACAATTTTACTGACTGTTCGTACATGAAGTCGTCCAGATCACTTGTGTTCACTTTTGTACTGTCAATGTAATTCTGAAGCAGGCTGGCTGGGTGACAGCTTGTTGGTCTCAAATGAAGTGAAACAGTGGGAGGATACAGTGTAACCACTGCAAGTCAGGCAGAAAACTACTGGACTCTCCTTTTCTTATCTCTATCTCTCTATCACTCTCTCTCTTACACACACACACACACACACATACGTTGATGCGGCTATCATGCGGACTCTCCATATACATAATGTTTTTTAGACTGTATGAACTATAGATTCTATCCCCTAACCCTACCCCTAAATCTATCCCTCACAAAAAACTTTCAGAATTTTTTAATTAAAAAAAAAACTTTTTTTTAGGGATTTGAATTATGGGGACACTAGAAATGCCATCATAAACCACATTTATAGCATAACACCCTTGTAATTACCAGTTTGTACCTAGAAAATATCCTTGTAAACCACCCAAACCTGCACATGCACGCACCAATTTTATGGTTGGGATGCAAGCAATTTAAAATTTCATTACACACCAAATAGCACAACTGTCTCACGTTTCTTGTTGTTTTTTCGTCTTTTGTTCATTCGTGTTTACTTTGCTTTCTTTAAAGTGACATACAGTACACCTCTCTACCCTTAATTTGGTTAAACATAACATTTAATACATAAAAAAGAAAGAAATGTTGGATGTATCTTGATTTGATTGTTACGATCTCTATATGACAAAGGGAGGAGTTGAAAAATAAGAGGGCTTGGTGACATCAGCTTAAAAGGAAAATAATTTCAGAGCAGACCCATTTGTGAATTTGGCAACAGATTAGTTGAAAGTTCTTCAGCTAAAATCAGTCTGTACTTACTGAAATTTGAACCTCCCAGTGGCCTAATCTGGAAGTGTTTTTGAATGTATCGGGCACGTGTGAGCTTCATTTACCAGGTGAAATGTCCACAGAGTGGCTCCAAAAGCGAGCTGTAAAGCGAGATGTTTTTAGTTATCTCCAGACTAATTTTAAACTGGTAACATGCACGGGAACAATCTCAGGTAGCTGGATTGAGAGAAACTCGAGCTCTGCTGGTAAACTACCAGGTGTCATTAGATTACAGCTCAGTGTCCTGGACCTTAAACACACACCATTTGTCTTCTATGACATGTAAGAGGAACACGTAACATTCATGTAAATACTGTATTTTGGCTGAATGTATACAAATTAATATATTTTTTGCTGTAAGCATTACCTTTTATTTTCATGTTTGTATTCGATCATAATTCAATTAATACGAGTTTAGGGTGATTAGAATTTATGGCTGAACAAAAACATGATTCATCCTGGTATGAGATTCTATTTGACAAACACAAGCCAACTAATTATGCTTCTGAACAACCAATGAGAGATTTCTAATTAAAAGGATATCTGAGTAAAACCACAAAATATTTTGTCACCCTTTCTCAAGTAGACTGTGTCAGGTATTATTTCAAATATTTTTCAAGTATAACAACTTTATATTGCTTGTGGAATTGCTCATTTAAGTCTAATTGATTGGTGTCTGTAATTCATTTAGTGGCAGACAAATCCATTAGATAACATTGTCACATGAAAATCAAAGCTACAATGCATTTGTGCTTTTGGTGTGCACTGATACATTACCAAGAAAGGAGTTTCTTTTAGCAGCCGTGGATATCTAGGTCATTGCATTAGACACTCCTGTTAACTGTTCCATGTGGTCTCCTCAGTGTCCTGTAATGTAGATATAGTGTTGTCGTGCCAGTGAAGATGGACAGTGGAGGTCGAATTGGACAGAAGGCCGGTAACAGGAGAGTGACAGAGAGTGAGAGAGAGAGGTTGGCATTTAGAGTGTTGCATGTCACCATTGCACTTCATTGGAAAACACAGAATCCATTTGCAATTGGCTGTCCTCTCTAGTTCTGTCTTTTCCCTTGACAGTCCGTAATCACACAGTTCACACAAACCTCTGCTGCTGTGTCCCAATATACACACCTGCACTTACAGTATATGTGCGGTAATGAACTGCCAGTCATGGATTGAGAGCGTGCTGTTTAGTCAACACGTAGACATGGGCGACAAGGGTGATGAAGCCAAGGTGAAACCCTGAATTAGACAACATGAACACCAAGGGTGTGCAGTATTTGGAATTGAATTGAGAATTCCTTTTAGAAATTCAGTTGTTATATTTAAATTGAATTAAAACTGAAGTAGCCAACTGGGTGCAAAATTGCAATTAGAATTTTTATTTAAAAAATGCCATGAGGATGCCATTTTGCCTTTCATATCTGTCATATGGGTTTGGAACAACATCAGACATTATTGTCATTGTTGTGTACACTATCCCTTTAAATTCTGAATTTTGCCCAACCCTGATGTACATGCACATATCCACACACTAACTGCTCTGCATTCCCAGAAGGCTGAGGAGTTTTCCAAAGATACGAGGAGAGGTTGTTCAGGTTGTGCTCTTTAATCCGAGCTAGGTCAGATGGAAGATGGAGGAAATAGCGAGAGAGAAAGAGAGAGTGAGCTTGAAGTGTGGAGCGATGGAGTGGGCTGCAGTGGTGGCCTCATGTTTTAAACATTGCTGCCATTCTCCTCACTGCCTGACATTCAGCAAACTCTACGTCTGTCCGGCCTTGATAGTGTCTCCCGCCAGGAAGATCACTCCTGTAACCTAATTATCATACGCACACATACACACATGTTCAAATCACCTTCAGAGGATTTTTGCAAACACACACACACACACACTCACTCTCTCTCTCTCTCTCTCTCTCTCTCTGTCTCTGTTCTATGTGGTTCAGCCTCTCAGGGATTTTGCTGAGATCAGAGATGTAGAGGCAAAGTGAATGTGAAAATTTCGCAAGAAAGGGAAAATAGGATAAAGGGGTCTAAATGCCCTGATATAATTTCAGAGAAGTTCTTCTTTGTTGTTCGTTCAGGGGTAAAAAATAAGCTCTAAACAGATGAGCAACGGTATACCGTTTGAGAACATTCAGACACCTGCCACACCGCTGTGGGAGGCATTTAGAGGAGTATTTAAATAAGAGGTCGCTATTTATAAAACATTGTCAATGTGTTATCAATGACTTAATACCTCATTCTGGTTAGCATTCACATGAGGTCAGTAAAATAAGCATTTTTAACCAGTCAATGATTATTTAAAATAATATATATGCAGTAGAAAATGTTTAATTTGTATTGTTTTGATTCTGAATTCATGACGCTAATGCACCAACACACCATATGCAGACATAATATGCACTGGTTACACTCTGTTATTGTAATTTATGACGAAACTGACACTACTGCAAAGATGGATGAATAATAGAGTGTTGATGTTCAGAATACAGGCTAATGATATCTTACTTTGGGCAGATTCACTGCAGATGGCAATAGTGAATAGTCACTAGAGTGTATTTGATTAGATCTGATTCCTTTTGTAGACGAATTGAACCAAAAACAAATTGCATGCCAGTGTGTTCATGATGAATGCTGACTGCCTATGTTTACATGCACAAATTTTCATCAATCCGAATAAATTCAGGATTTCATATATAAAATGTATATATGGCTAATATTAAAATAATCGGATTAAAAAGTTTAATCGTATTATTTTAGGTCTACACCACTCCCTTCAATCGGATGGAAATTTCATTCGGATGCAGCTCAGTCAGGTCATTTTTGTGTTTGCATGAAGGATTTTCAATCTGATTGAGCTATCATATATGCGAGTGATTTACTTGCACTGCAGAGGGCTGCACTTTAGAGTAAAAGATCCTTCTTGGGATTTAAGAATAGATATCAGGATCCTTCAAATAAAAATTGGAATTAATCAAAAAACCATATTTATTGACTATACAAAAGTATATAAATATCTGAAACTTATAATGAGGGCATAGCGCACTTTGGTTCCAGTTTTTTTTTTCTGTGAAAATCGTGAGTCTGAACTCTTGTTTGATCGTTGATCATTGAATGCTTGTTGAATCGTGAGTCAACAAGCCGCATGGTTTTAGGTATAATTTATGCATTTAGCAGTAGTTATACATCATTTAACACTAAATAGGATACAGTTGTAATAGTAACGCTTAGCACAATTATACTATGTGGTAAACATCAGCTTACTTCACTGTGTAATTAGAAAGTTGGGTTTTACTTTGATGCCTTCACTGAGCAAAAGCTCTCGTTTTGGTTTATGCTTCATTTCCAAGCACATCAGTCTTGAAAATAAATGATATTCTGCTTAGAGAGGCAGGAAATGTGCTTCGCTTGAATTGAAATGGTGGAATCTACTTTAAATTTTGTGGCTAATGCATTTCACTTTGTGGCTGTGTGGGGAACTAAATGGTGAAGGTTGAGGTTTTTGCTAGTCTCTGTGATATCCATCACAGAAAGAGAGTGAGAGAAACAGAGAGAGAGAGAGAGAGAGAGAGAGCGAGAGAGCCTGGCTGTGATCTAAAAAAACAGTATGTGTCATAAGATGCTCTCGCTAGATGCCCATTCAACCGTTTGGGAGAACCAGTCACATCTGTCCATTTTACATTTGACCTAACAGTCTGTATTTTCAAGGTTCTGATCTCATCCACTGTGTTTAACCTATTAAAGACTTTGTTCCCCCAAGGGTGAAGAAACCATTATAACCAGGGACTAAGTTGCCCCAACGCATGCCTTTCACAAATCTGAAAGGACCATAGGGTGTATGTCATGCCACATAATTTATCTTCATGAGCCTGAAGTTTTATAATATGCCCCTCACACATTTCAAATCATTCACCTGCCCCTGTGTGCTCCACATTTCCTCAAGAATATTGTTCTTTTAGAGCTCATTTACAACAGATTGACACCTGCATAGGTTTATTTACAGTCAGCAAGAAATGCGATTCATGTGTGTTTCATGTCATGATTGCTTACTACACAACCACACGTAGTATATTCTGATTGGCTTAAACTGGGTGATTGTAGCTTGCTATTGGCTGAAACTGAGACTGGAGGAGCTGGGTTTTGTGCTTTTGTGTGTATACTGATGTCTATTGTGTATGTGTGCATGTAGGTATCTCTACTGAAAGCTTTTTCGACGCCTTGGCCCACACAGCGCATTTGTGATGGCTTAGACAAAACTGGCTCAAAACAATTTAGCTGAATCCTCGATATGCCATTTTGATACAAGAAATGAAATAATAGCAAGACTGCCAAGGATCATTGATCCACGGCTGGCTGTGAATACTAATGGAGTACCATTACACCAAGATAAATACGTTTTGAGACTGTTTTGGCTTCCCTCTCTCACACATACACACATTCCATAGTTCACAAACCAGCAGACTGAAACACAGGGTGACAAGAAAGCACCCATGTGAAACAGGAGGAAATCAAAAGAGCCACAGTCCCTGGAAATAAGCAGAAAAATTCGCTTTTGATGACATTAATTGCAGTTTTTAATGTTTACCTAGAGTTGGAAACAATAGACGTCATTTATTTTTCATTCGTATTTGTTTTTCATGGGAATCCAACCCATGAAATTGGCATTGCTAGTGCCATGCTCTACCAGTTGAGCTGCAGTAATAGCACAATCGATGTTACCAAGAATTGGTTCCACTGCATTGCAAAGGTGTCTGTATTAGGCTTGAATGAGAAAATATTTTGGTGTTCATTTATTTAAGTGTCCTGGATCTGATTCAAATTGAACCTTTAAATTAAAATGGCAAAAATACACGGTCTAATCATTTGGACAGAAATTGAGAATGAGAATTTTTTGACTATGCTGATGTGGTTTTATATTTGTGGTTACAGATGTATGCCAGTGAAACGAACACATTTCATTTCATTTAGACCTCCTTTTGTTTGGAGCTTCTAATTTTATGGAAATTTACAGTCCCAATTCACAGTGTGTTATAGTGTCCAATTGGAAGAAATCAGTTCAAGTCTTCTGGACAGTACATTAACATGCATTTCTGTTAGTAATATGCTTTACTCACATTCACACAGATTTTAAGTGCCCCATTGAATTTTAGTGACCCAAGAAATGTATGTAAACAAGCTTTGCAAAAGCACAATTTGCGATTTTCATGTTACTTGCAAAATGTTTTTAATCAGAATACAGTATATGCCAACTTTTGAATGACTGTCAGTGGAGAAATATGCTTTTTCCCCATATAATATTATAGATATGGCATCTACCAGAAAGGTTAACTGCCCACGCTAACCATCCAAACCTTTACCAGGACAATGGTGTCACGAACTCCGCTCCTCTGCCCCATCCCCGCTTCGTCGCACACACACTCACTCCCTCGACCTCACTCCCTCGCTCCGCCCCCTCGAGCTTTTCACGCTCTTTTTGCTCGCTCGAGCCCTCACGCCCACTTTGTTCCTACTCGCTCACATGCTCGTAGGTTATCTCCCTTCCTCGAGATTCTCACGCGTTTCCAATCCCCCAGAACATTATGACCACCTGCACTCGTCTCATCACCTGTCATGGTTTACACCTGCACTCGCCCCTATATATATCACTACCCTTTCGTCTCACGGTGGTTGTTATTGTATTTAGTTTCCCGTGTCTTTGCCCCCGCTAGTCTCGTCTAGTTTTGATTCCCTCTTGAACTCCTCTTGATTACCCCCTTAGCTTGCCAGCTCCTCGTTCCCCTAGTACCCCTGACTACTCCCTTTGTAAGTTCACCCGCCTCTCGATCCTGTTTACCCCGGCTTTGACCCTCGCTCCCCTCGACTACTCTCCCGGATTTGCCCCCTTTACTCTCTTTGATTCCCCGGCTTTTGACCCTACGCTACCCTGACCATTCTCCCTCTGGATTTTCCGTGCTGTACTTTTGTTTGCCTGCAAATAAACGCAGTTTTGATATACATTGTGACTGTCTCATCTTGTGTGTGTGTGTGCGGGTTACAGAATAACCAACCTCACCGTAGACAGTCACAATGTATCACGCGGAGGATTCGCGCAGCTCACTAGAGCGGAGATACACGTCACATTCAGCGCGAGGAGCTACTGTTTGGACACTTGACTAAGCTCAGTGGCCCAGGGGCAGCAGGTATGTGCTATGTCTGATTCATTTCACCCTGTTTCACCTGTGTCTGCCCCTGAGCCCGTTGATGCTCTCCATGCATCCGCGAGCGCCGTATGTTCTCCATCCCCGGAGAGGTTTTATGGCTCTTCTGACGCTAACCAAGGTTTTTCATGCAAGGCAGCGGTTGTGTAACTCATAATCCCGCCCTTGACATTATGGAGCCAGCAGCCCGACTCTTGGTTTTGCGTCAGGGGAGTCAACCCTTGGAGGCTTATGTGGTTGATTTTTGTGCCCTGGCCAACCAGGTGAATTTTGATGAGGTGGCTCTGAAAGACATTTTTCAATTTGGACTGAATGAGCCAGCCTCATCATTCATGCCTGGTGGTCGCTGCTCTCTCAACCTGGCTCAGTTTATTGACCTCGCCCTACTGTACGCTGGTTCCTCGCTTACTGTGGGGAGGCAGAAACTGAACCAGCGCTCCATACCACGGCCCCCGCCTTGAAGCCTACCACGGCCCCCGTCTCGAAGCCTACCACGGCCCCCGTCTCGAAGCCTACCACGGCCCTAGCCCCGAAGCCTGACACGGCCCTAGCCCCGAAGCCTGACACGGCCCTAGCCCCGAAGCCTTACACGGCCCCAGCCCCGAAGCCTACCACGGCCCCAGCCCCGAAGCCTGACACGGCCCCAGTCCCAAAGCTTGTCACGGCCCTAGCCCCGAAGCCTTACACGGCCCCAGCCCCGAAGCCTGACACGGCCCCAGCCCTGAAGCCTGACACAGCCCCAGTCCCGAAGCTTGTCACGGCCCTAGTCCCGAAGCCTGTCACGGCCCCAGTCCCGAAGCCTGTCACGGCCCCAGTCCCGAAGCCTGACACGGCCCCGGTCCCGAAGCCTGTCACGGCCCCGGTCCCGAAGCCTGTCACGGCCCCTGTCCCGAAGCCTGTCACGGCCCCTGTCCCGAAGCCTGGCACGGCCCCAGTCCCGAAGCCTGGCACGGCCAGCGAGTCAACGCCCATGCCTGCCACGGCCAGAGAGTCAGCGCCCATGCCCACCACGGCCAACGAGCCAGCGCCCATGCCCGCCACGGCCAACGAGCCAGCGCCCATGCCCGCCACGGCCGGCGAGCCAGCGCCCATGTCTGCCACGGTCAGCGAGCCAGCGCCTGTAGCCTCGACCGCCCCAGAGCCAGCGCCTGTAGCCTCGACCGTCCCCATGGCCACGTCCCCTGTTGGCCAAAGACGTAAGAGAAGGAAGAGGGCCCCTTCTCCCCAGTCTCGTCTTGTGCTCAAGACCGCAGAGGTTCCCTCAGAGTCTTCCACGGCTCTGCCGGGTTCTGCTCCGCCCCCAGAGTCTTCCACGGCTCTGCCGGGTTCTGCTCCGCCCCAGAGTCTTCCACGGCTCTGCTGGGTTCTGCTCCGCCCCCAGAGACTTCCACGGCTCTGCCGGGTTCTGCTCCGCCCCAGAGTCTTCCACGGCTCTGCCGGGTTCTGCTCCGCCCCCAGAGTCTTCCACGGCTCTGCCGGGTTCTGCTCCGCCCCCAGAGTCTTCCACGGATCTGCGGGGTTCTGCTCCGCCCCCAGAGTCTTCCACGGCTCTGCCGGGTTCTGCTCCGCCCCCAGAGTCTTCCACGGCTCTGCCGGGTTCTGCTCCGCCCCCAGAGTCTTCCACGGCTCTGCCGGGTTCTGCTCCGCCCCCAGAGTCTTCCACGGCTCTGCCAGCCTCTGCTCGGCCCTCAGAGTCTTCCACGGCTCTGCCAGCCTCTGCTCTGCCCTCAGAGTCTTCCGCGGCTCTGCCAGCCTCTGCTCGCCCCTCAGAGCCCTCGCGGCCTCCGCCTCACGAGCCTCCCAAGGCTCCTCCTCCTAAGCCTCCCAGGGCTCTTCCTCTCAAGCCTCCCAGGGCTCTTCCTCTCGAGCCTCCTAAGGCTCTGCCTCTCAAGCCTCTCAGGGCTTCTCCTCCCGAGTCTTTCAAGGCTCCTCCTCCCAAGCCTCCCAGGGCTCCTCCTCTCGAGCCTCCCAGGGCTCCGCCTCACGAGCCTCCCAAGGCTCCTCCTCCCAAGCCTCCCAGGGCTCCTCCTCTTGAGCCTCTCAGGGTTTCTCCTCTCGAGTCTTTCAGGGCTCCACCCCTCAAGCCTCTCACGGCTTCGCCTCTCGAGTCTCTCAGGGCTCCTCCCCCCCCTCAAGCCTCTCAGGGCTTCCCCTCTCGAGTCTTTCAGGGCTCCTCCTCCCCTCGAGCCTCTCAGGGCTCCGTCCCTCGAGTCGTTCATGGCTCCACCCCTCAAGCCTCTCACGGCTTCGCCTCTCGAGTCTCTCAGGGCTTCTCCTCCCCTCGAGCCTCTCAGGGCTCCGTCCCTCGAGTCTTTCATGACTCCACCCCTCAAGCCTCTCACGGCTTCGCCTCTCGAGTCTCTCAGGGCTCCTCCCCCTCTCAAGCCTCTCAGGGCTTCCAGGGCTCCTCCTCCAGGGCTCCTCCTCCTCCCGAGACTCTCGGGGCTCCGTCTCTTGAGTCTTTCATGGCTCCCCCCCCTCGAGCCTCTCGAGCCTTCCAGGGCCCCACCTCTAGAGCCTCTCGAGTCTTCCACGACCTTTTTCCCCGAGCCTCTCACGGCTCTACTCCCAGAGACTCCAGAGCTTCCTAGGGCTCCACCTCCCGAGCCTCCTATGGCTCCGCCTCCCGAGCTCCTCTACGCCCATGCATCCCCGCTTCGTCGCACACACACACACTCACTCCCTCGACCTCACTCCCTCGCTCCGCCCCCTCAAGCTTTTCACGCTCTTTTTGCTCGCTCGAGCTCTCACGCCCACTTTGCTCCTACTCGCTCACATGCTCGTAGGTTATCTCTCTTCCTCGAGTTTCTCACGCGTTTCCAATCCCCCAGAACATTATGACCACCTGCACTCGTCTCATCACCTGTCATGGTTTACACCTGCACTCGCCCCTATATATATCACTACCCTTTCGTCTCCACGGTGGTTGGTTATTGTATTTAGTTTCCGTGTCTTTGCCCCCGCTAGTCTCGTCTAGTTTTGATTCCCTCTTGAACTCCTCTTGATTACTCCCTTAGCTTGCCAGCTCCTCGTTCCCCTAGTACCCCTGACTACTCCCTTTGTAAGTTCACCCGCCTCTCGATCCTGTTTACCCCGGCTTTGACCCTCGCTCCCCTCGACTACTCTCCCGGATTTGCCCCCTTTACTCTCTTTGATTCCCCGGCTTTTGACCCTACGCTACCCTGACCATTCTCCCTCTGGATTTTCCGTGCTGTACTTTTGTTTGCCTGCAAATAAACGCAGTTTTGATATACATTGTGACTGTCTCATCTTGTGTGTGTGTGCGGGTTACAAATGGGCAAAAAACTATGTGTGCCGATCGGTTTATGCTTAAACCATTTATGACCATTTAAGGCATTTAAAACTACACTATGTAACTTTTTGCACTCTGGCAGTTTAAGCATAGAACTGCAGGTTACTTGTGAAGGAACATTAAAACATTTTGGAAATTATGCGAGTTGGGCTTCGCCTCCTTTCTTCTGCGTGGATGAATCTGATGGTTTGAATAGTAACCATGGTTACATGTGATCATCTTATCAGAGTTAATGTCACTAACAACAACAAAACTCATCCCTCTCCCCTAAAAAAATAAATAAATATTGAAAGGAAGAGAAAGACGGATACCCAAAAATATGTCTTATGAGCAGGTAAGTAGCATACCTTCCACTTTTTTAGTTGTTTTAAAATAAATAGCTTTACAAATGTTAGGCAACAATGACATTAGATATAATGATTGCTAGTTATATCAGATAAAATCAAATTGTGGAAACTATTATTACTTAGATAACAGCCAAATAGAGGTATTAACTGGTTCAGAGATTGGCATTGTTACCAACATAAAAGTTTTCCATTGTCCTTCCATCCTCGAAAATGAAATTGAAAACAATCCATAATAAAATGCCCAATTAGAGTGGCTAATCTGATCTAACGATCTACCAAACTAAGAGAGCTACCTGGCTCACTATCGATCCAACAAAATAGCTTACCTGCCCAGCAAGAAAATTTCCATCTCTGGATCAGAGTTGTCGCCACCTCTGAAAATCCAATACAACGTTGTTTTTGTTTTACTGTGGGTTCTGCCACTTTTCCTTTTTGCTTGCAGACTCTTCTTGGTTTGAGTATTCTTTTAGTTGCCCAGAGGGTTGTCTTTTGAATGATCCATAGCCAATGGTCAATGTCGCTCATTGGTTGTGGCTACAAGCTTCCAGCTTTAAACTACTACCACACATATCACCGCACATATACATGCTCTGTAGTAACCAGATCTTCTTTTCTTTAGGTACATGATGTAAACACGCACGACAAATGATGGAAGTGTGCAATTTCCCACCAAATCTGTCTCGACAGCTCTAAAATATAAATAATGATTATAGTTAATAATTAATATAGTTAAAGTTAATATAGCAAAAACATGGTTTGGAAGATGAATTGTTGGTGTACTTGCTCATTAATGAAATTTTGTTTAAAACAAATCATACATAGTGTAGCTTTAAATTACCGTACACGTTGTCGGCTTAAATAGCATAATCAGTGTAAGATTGTGAATGTTATGCACTCAGTGACAAAGATGAGAAAGGACCCAACAGTTGTGCAACCACCAGAGGAGGCGGCAGCCGATTTTGCCGGGGCTTCAGCCCAGAATGTTTTGAGTGTAGCCCCGAATGTATTTTGAAAATTTGACTGACAAATATGAAACCGGACCATAGCCTATGTAAACCCCCGAAATCATAAGTTGCCTTATTTCATTGTGCTTTGGCTTTGCACATACTGCATACAGCCTGTAAAAATAGACATAGGCATAATCTAGCCTATAGAATAAGTTTCTTTGCTGTCGGTAGCCTATTGGCGACTCTGTTTCTTCCTCTCTGTTGAATATGCTGCAGGTAGGGGAGGAGCTTGCACAGTCGTTGACATCAACTAACGTTACTTAGTGGCGAGTTAACAGCAGTTAGCACGAAAGACAGCAAAAATGAAGCAAATGAGGCTTTGGGGATTTTTCCGAAATAAGTCAGTGGGTAAGAATTCACATTTGTTTTTGTCCTTAAAGTCTGAAGATCATCATCTGGCTGGCTTTCACCCACAGTAGGCTAAACCTCAACCTAAATGAGAGGTCCACTACCGACTGTCATTACATGTTGTAGCCTCTAGCCTCCTTGTTAGCGCATCCGCCTCTCACGCCGGAGACGTCGGTTCGAGTCCTGTTCGGAGTGTACTTTTCTTGATTATCAGGTGTTGTTTTCTCTAAGTATAACCAATAGGCATTAGCATAAAATGTATGTGTGACTTGTTTTGTGATATTAGTTTGTAGTAAATATACACTTTGATTTGATTAAATGGTTTTGTAGAGTGTAGCAAAGATGAGCAACAGACTGAGGAGCAGCAGCAGCAGCTGTGCCAGAATCAGGCATGGAAACTGGTAACAATTAATCAGTCACTTTAATGATCCTAATGTATGGATTTTGATAGATGAACATTGAGAATTATATACAGTTCGATGCCATGGTGTGTCAATGAACTTGAAAGTTCAAGCTAAAGTTATTCATGTATTGCTTTAATTTAGGACCTTATACATCTTTTTGACTATTTATGTAAAAATATATAAATTATTTATATATAAAAAAAGATTTTTTTTTACTTCATTTACTCACTATAATATATATAAATATTTTGTGATGACTTTATGGTAATGTACATGAAAATTCAAGAATCATGATAGATCCCACTGATCTGCTCTTCCCAATACATTTTCTTCAATGGTATTGGTCCACAATTTGAAATATGTAGCACTTGATGAATTAGTTGTTTGAAGCTGATTTGCAATAATTTATGTGCTGTATCTGTTCTTTTGCAAAACAGATGATTCGAGGAGGAGAGAGGATGAGTTAGTCGAGGATAGTACTAGAGTGGAAGATTTAGGAACTGTAGAAACAGGCCCAGCCAGAGCAAAACTCAAAGAATACCCTATCACCAGCTTTATACTACAGAGAAGTGGTTGCTAGTGTGAAAATAAAATTATCTGGGCTAAGCCCCGGATGTCCTTCAATGCTGAAAACGCCTCTGGCTACCACACACAAACCCCAAAAGAAGGACAAAAAAATAAAATTTGGAAACGGCAAAAGAACTCCGTAATGAACAATGCTGGATGCCAAGAATGAGTTTGCGTCTTTAGTTTTCAACTATTTTAAAACAAGAATTATTCCAATTAATTCATACCTAGCCCCTTTTCTATCTTCCTCAGTATTCCCTAATTGCTTATTTATTACCTAAATTGCTAATTAGCAAAGCATGCTTTACATCTGTACTCTGAAGGAGTTTATGCGGTGGAATATAAAAAAAAGTTCTAAATCTTTCTTTATTTACAGTCAATGTAAATGGAAAACCTCTAATTTCTGCACATTGAAGTTTGGAGAATTGAGCTAATGTGAAAAGTTGAAATTGGTTTAAGTCTCGCTAGGTGAAAGGAAGGCGATTTAAAATATGTGTATGTGTTAAAGGTGGCGGAGGTGTCAAAAGGAAAAATGAAATCACACCCGTGTGTGTGGTGTGTCTGTGGAAGAGTTTGATGTAATGGTTTTATAATGGATTTAGAGCAGCTGTGGTGATCAGTGCTCGGATGACTTATTTAAATGTCATGCACTCTTCTCATCCTTTAGCTGGAGATGAGGCGGAGAGAGGGATGAGGGGAGAGAGAGGGAACGGATATTTCAGCACTGTCACTCTTCCCATACTGTTCCTCCTGGAAAGCTTAGACTGGATTTGTGGTTCTGTGAGAGAGCTAAATCTTCATTTGTGTCTAATTTAAAGTTGTTACTGTAACATGACAGAGAGGGGTCAAGGCAAATATCAAATGAAATGAAAGGGAGCGAAAAAGTGTGAGATAGAGATGCTGAGGCTGACAGTAGCTAAAGGTTGAATGTCTAAGCACTCTTCAAAATAAAAAGTCCAAAAAGGGTTTTTAGCCTCCTATGATATCATAGGAGAACCATTTTAGTTCTCATAAAGTCATACAAGAACCCTGTTTTCTTCCTATTACATCATAGAACAACATTTACTGTGTCATCTTAGTAGATCCTTTTTAAGGTTTTTTTAAGTTACCACAATGCAGTAGAACCTTTTTAAGTTCCTATGCTGCTGTACATCGTTTAATTTCCCATGATGCCATATTTGAAACTTTTTTCTGATGAACACTTTTTATTGATTCACTCAATTGACTAAGAAAAGCAAAGCATATATTCACAGAATCAGCATTTAACCCCCATTATTACCTTTCCCCCACCCAATCCCCAAACCCCCCCCTGACCAAATATCCCTGTGGTCACACTTGAGGATACACACAAAAACCAAAACATATATATATATATATCACATTCATATAAAACTACACTTCTCTCTCCACTGCCACTCCCCGAGAGCCCTCCAAGAAGGCCAAATAGCTGCCCCATTTCCTATCAAATGAATCTAAGCTGCCTAACCTTCTACATGAAACTTCCTCAAATGCCACCACCCTCCCCATCTCTGTGCACCACTTTTGAAATGAGGGCATTCCAGCCAACTTCCATCCCCTAAGAACAATTTGTCTGCTGATCATAAAACTGGCTAGGACCCAATGTTTGTATTTATCCCCTATATGAATGACCGCCTCATCGCCTAAAATACAGAGTCTGGGACAAAATGAAATTTAAGTGCTAAATACATCACACATAAAAACCTTCAACCAAAATTCTTGGATCTTAACACACCACCAAAAAACATGGGTTGTCTCAATATCTTTTGATTGGCATCACCACCAGGTGGGTCTGTCTTTTTCAGACCAAGACTATACAATCTAGAATGGTCTAATAGAATCAATGTAAAATCTTAAATTGCTTAAGGTACACCCTTGCATCTCTAGATGTTGACTTGACTTTAGAATCCTAACTCACACTCCCTCCACCAATAACAAGTTTAAATCTTTCTCCCATAATCTCTTGAGAGAAGTTGAAGCTCTGTCCCCCAGACACTGAATTAGCAGGGAGTAATACACTGATGTGTCATTACCTTTTCCAAAAGAAATAATCACCACTCCCTGAGTATCTGCCGCTTTAAGGGGTGTATGCTACTCCCAATATAGTACAGGGCAGGTGGCGCAGCTTTAAATACCTAAAGAACTGAGATCTGGGAATTCCAAAATGTTGAACCATATTTTCAAAGGATCTCAACACTCTCATATAGTTCACTGAGCGTATTAACCTCTTTCTTAATCCGCTCTATCCAGCTGAAAGGGGAACTTATTAATACATTATTTTGGGTTCAGCCATATGCTCGAGGCTACATTTAAATTAATGTCTAAATTAAACACTGTGGACAATTTTGTTCATATTGAGTGAAAATGTGAGATAACAGGGTGTAACAAGCAAGAACTTCCTGTTCAAAACTAAACCAGGGAGGGGCTCTCTCAGGTGGAAGTGACCAATGAGACAAATGTCTGAGACCGAATGCATAATAAAACAAAATCTTCGGTAGGCCTAGCCCACCTTTGTCATTAAAATAGGATTAAAATACCCAAATACTTAATGCCTTGTTTGGGCCACTGGAAGGCGCCCGGCTGAAAAGCCATTACTCGGTAGTACGCTGTCAGAGCCAAAGCTACTGTACCCTGAGAACTTAAAAAAGGAATTAATAATTCTGTGGAGACAATGCATAGATCTAGTGGGGTCGGAGACAAATAATAAAATATAATCTGCTTAAAGCAAAAGCTTATGTTCCACACCTCCTGCCATCACCCCTGAAAAATCATCCTCCTTTCTTATCATGGCTGCTAATGGTTCCAGGGCAAGCCAGAACAATAATGGGCAAAGAGTATCCAGAGTGACATTATCTGAAATTAATCAATTTGTTTGTACTGCCGCTACTGGGTGTCTATAAAGTAACTTTTAGAGTCTGATCACATGATATTGTGATCCCGAATAAATACCACCTCATCTATATGTATAAGAGATGTCATAACTTTACTTAATTGGTTAGCCAAATTACAATATTTTATCATCTAGCTGGATCAGGAAAATTGGATGGGTAACTCTTACACTGGCATGGATCATTGTCCTTTTTAAGAATCAGACTGATCCGGACTTGTGTCATGGTTGGCGGAAACTTTCCATTCTTTAATTCTAACAAACGTGGAGCCAGTTCTGTAGCATAAGATCTAAAAAATGCAGCGGCAAAGCCATCTTACCCCAGAGCCTTGCCTGTAGGTAAGACCTTAACTACCTCACCAAGCTCCTCTAAGTTATCTCATAATCAAGAAAATGGGGTTTTATTGAGATTTTAAAGAGAATTTTATTGCTCAGCCGACAATTTAGTAAGTTCTAATGGTTCCCCATTTTCTAATATCCTCTTCAGTAGACGAAGATGTGGAACTATAAAGATCAAGATAGATTTCTTTAAAAGCATTATTAATATCAGTGGCCGAGGTAAATATTTCACCAATAGTTTTCACTGAGGAAATAGTTTAAAAAGACTCTCTCTGTTTTATACTTATATCTAGCCAGAAGATTCCTTGCTTTGTCCCCCAACTCAAAATACGACTGTCTTGCCCTGAATAGCCAAAACTACACCTTCTGCGACAAAATGGTATTATATCTGTATTTCAGTCGGATCAGTTTTCTGAGGCCATTAGACAACATTTGATGCTTCAGCTCTGTCTCGACACTTTTAATATTCCCTTCCAATTCCATGAGTTCTTGTGCTTTGGATTTTGTGGTGAATGCTGCATACTGTATAATCCAGCCCCTAAGAACTGCTTTAAGTGCCTCCCAATCCACAGAGGATACTGAGGATTAGTTGGTCTCCATAAAGACATTGATTTCAGCCTTTAGCATTTGTTTAAATTCAGGATTTTGTAAGATACATTAAAGTTCCAACTATATGATTTCCTTTTCTTCATATGTGGCAACACCTCTAAACACACCAGGGCATTATTTGAGACTAATTGAGCAATCAACGACAGATGAAATGAGGGACTTACATATAAAAAATCTATTCTAGAGTAAATCTTATGGACTGAGGAAAATAATTTATAGTCCCTACCAGATGGGTTCAAAAGTCTCCAAATATCTGTAAGTCCAAGATTTTTACACATCCTGTGACACATCAATGTTGCTCTAGGGGGCTTGAACACTTGCTTCACCATGATCTAGGACTGAGTCCATCAAAAGATGAATGTCTCCTCCCAATATTATATTATAAAGGGTGCCAGCAGCTTGCAACATCCCTTCAAGATCTTTAAAAAAGCCCTGATCATCAATGTTAGGTGCATAAATATTAGCCAGCATAAGACTTTTCCCTGAATTTCTGCTAAAACAATAATGACTCTTCATAATTTATCTTTACTCTGTTTGAGATATTTGAATTGTACATGTGTACTTATCAGTGTAATGACTTCCCTGCTCTTACTCGAGCCAGAAAAAAAAAAAAAAAATGCCTACCCCATATCTTTCCAAATCTTTCAGCTTCCTGTGGAGAAAGGTGCATTTCTTGAAGAAACACTATATAATAGTTCTAATGCTTAATAAGAGAAATAACCTGCCTTCTTTTTATGGGGTACCCCAACCCATTCACATTCCAACATGGAGAGAGACAATCCACTCATATTAACATTTGACATTCTGACATATAAGAACAAATTGTTAGTGTGTCAAAGACAAGATTATGAAGACCACATTCCAACATTAATGCAACAATAAAACCCTGAAAATTCCAACATTAGTGCAACAATAAATCCCTGAACATCCCCTACAACAAAAAAAAAACAGAAAAAAGAAAAACGTGTACATTAACCCCACGCACGACAGCACCAACTGGTCAGATTGCTCAAGTCCGGTGCTTCTATACACATTTTGTGAGACAGAATTACACAGCAAAATATAATCTATAAAACAAATTCCATCCAGTAGGCAGAATAAACACAAAGAGTGTGTAGTTTCATCCATAAAACTGTCCTGAAGGTGTGTTATTCTACAAAATAAACTCCAGCCGCTAGGCGGAACCACGCAAAAATAAAGTGCGGATTTTTTAAACAGTCAAACTAATGTTCAGTGAGCTGGTCCACTCAGCTGCAACATGAGAACAAGCAAATTACTCACTCCAATGACATCGCAAGGAAGACTACACAAAATAAACTCCAGCTGAGAGATGCACCGGCACACAAAAAAACGTGCAGGTTTCTCAAACTGTCAAGTGGATGTTCAGTGAGCCGGTCCACTCGGCTGCAACATGAGTGCAAGCAAATTAATTACTCCAATGACTTTGCCAGAAATACTCCAAAAAAGAAACTCCAGACAATGAATGACCCCATCCAGAAGGTGTGTTGCTCTACAAAATAAACTCCAGCCGCTAGGCGGAGCCAGCACTAAAAGAGAATCTTCAAACAGTCAAGTGAATGTTCATTGAGCATTAAGTTCCTAAAATTTGATTTTTTAATCTTAATTTCTTACGATTCCCTATCTTTATACATTAAGTTCATATAATGCAATAAATGAACCGTTATAAGTTCATATTATGCCAAATACTAACCTTTTTAAGTTACCATGATGCCATATATTAATCTTTCGTACGATTCCATTTATATGATCCCCTATATGAATCTCTAGACAGTAAGTTCATATAATGCCATATATTAACTTTATTAAGTTTTATAGAACCTTATTAAGTATTATATATATATATATATATATATATATATATATATATATATATATATATATATATATATATATATATATACCTTTTAATTAAGTTCCTAGGATAATTATTAGTGCAACAGTTCCTGATTTGAAGAGGGCTGTTTGCTGCACCACTGAAAAATGTGTGTATTGTTTGTAATCCCATCACATGCATAAATCTACTCTAAGGTCTTTCACATTACAAATACACCAGTCCATACAGTCTCAAGACCATTGTGATGATTGACACCTGGAGCTCCGCCCAACCTTTTATTTGCGTTAGTGTGTGCATTTTTATTGTTCCTGCTGTTCCTCTGGTTGGACATTTATGAGTTGCAAATAAGGGAAGTGAAATATGTAATAAAGCCAGCCATCACTTTAAATCACATGACAGAGATAGAGAGAGTGTAAGAGAGAGACTGAGTCCTCTGAGACAGGAAGATGATGACAGTACTCTTGATCAATATTTATGATCACGGTCACAACATAGTGATCTCAGAAATAAACCTGTTAAACACACACACACACACACACACACACACACACACACAGTGCTGAAGTGCTGACGACGAGTAAACATCCCATTTCTGTATGCAAAGATGTGAGTAATGAGATTTAAAGGGCTAGAGGAACAGAGCGGAAATGGGCCAGCCCGCCGCTTGATGACTGGGGTAATGTGGCACAGGAAGTGATGAATATATTGGTGGGCACCATTTGGCATGACTCAGCACTTTTCTCACAACGCAGGTCTTTAAGACAGCTAGATTAATGAATCTTGCTGAAATTAGATTGAAGACTTATAGCCCTTATTTCTTTCCACCACCAATAACAGTGTCATCTGAAATGTACATCCGCAGATAAATGACAAATTCATCATGGGTATTAGTGGTGGCTTTTGTATTAATCTGGAAAGCCATTTAGTATTTTATCTGGAAATCCCTTTTATGTACATGTGCTGTCTGTGTTGTTTTAACACCCAATTCACTAAATTGTGTAAATCAGCTCACAGTGAAAAAAGCACCCACAAAATTGGTTCTAAAAAAAATCAGTTTGCCACCTGTTTCTGTGGGCAGTAATAATGCAATTTTAATTGTGGCAAGCAAATAGCAGTGAGCATTCTATAAAAATATGAATTTGCATAGAAAGGAGGCACATTTGTGTTGAAAGAATGACAATGACTGTTTAATACAGAGCAGCACTATTTTATGAATAATATGCATGTTATTATTTTGAAATACAACGAACGCTAAAGTGGTATATCTGTTTTATTGAATGGGGATAACACAATAAAAGTAATGTGTGTTACGTAATTAGATTACTTTTTCGAGTAACGAATAAAGTAATGCAAACATTTTTAGAGTTCTTTTTTTTAATAAGTAACACTTTGCTTTTGTACTCCTCACCTTTCCCCATATTGTGATAAATTAGGAGTAAAAGTGTGCAAACTTTGAGGAGAGGCATGATGGGCATTGTAGTTCTAGCGAGTGGGAGGCTTACTAGAGATGTTTAATTGAAGTTGTATTATATGTGTGCATGATGGGTATTGTAGTTCTAGAGAGTATGAGCCATGCTAATCAGTGATGGGCAGAGCACAACAAGTATTCTTTTAGCCCACCCTGAGATTTATGTTTTAAAAATGGCAAAATATTGCTATTAAAGAAATGTAAATCTGAATGCTTCAGTGGAATCCAGTTGTACTCATCATTTGTAGCGGTGGATTTTTTTTGTGCACTGGAGCTTAAATGAGCAGCCATCATAAACTTTACCGTTCTCATAACAATCGCAGCAAGAGTTAAGAAATGTGTCCTCATAAGGCAAGATTTTGTTATTATACATATGACATGAAGATCTACTGATTGTAGACTTTCTAAATATCTGTTTGTTTAGTATGTTGTTTTGACTTGAGTATTGTACATTAGCTAGCATGACCTCTACAAGAGAGAGTGGCGGTGAGTAAACACAAAAGTAACGTAACACTACATAAAAAGTAACTTTTTAATGAATTTATTTACTTTTTTATGGAGTAACGCACAATTCTAATGAGTTACTTTTTAAAGTAATGTTATCCAACACTGATGAACACCCCTTGCAAATGATAATGACATGTAACATTTCTCCTCAGTCAAAACAATGTGAAGAATGAAAGCTGCATTTTCAGGCTCTATTTGTCACTAACAACAGAGAAAATTGGATTGAGTTGTTCTTGAAAGCGAGGGGTGTCAAATTTTAATGCAATCAAAGTGAAGTACACAGCCATTTATTCTATAGACACATCGAAGGTAAGCAGGTGAATGCATGCACACGGTCAGACGTGAACGGAATATAGCTATACAGGAAGACATCTTGAGCCAAAACGGTCCTCATTTGAATGCAGCAAACATCAGAGAATGCACACACACTTGAGATGAGCTTTCAAAAGTGAGCAGACAGTTGAGGTGTTTAGGAGAAGAGAGCAAGCAACTCTGAAGGAGTGTGTGACCTTTAGATTGCATCTTTGCGTAAGTGTGTCTGAAAGAGCGAGGTGGAGAGGATCTCTGATGAACGTACCAGAGAGAGATGACATTTTTCATTCTTTCAGTTTGGACACACCAGGACTCTGACAGAGAGACAGAGAGGGGAGCTTAAAGAGGCAGGTGGGATTCTGGAGTTATGCCCAGAGATGTTAACCCACTCCCAGGAAACGGAAAATGAAAACGTCTCTGGGGGACAATCTTTACAGGGCCTGATCGCGTTTCAGACCTCAGTCATTACTAAACCGCTTAACTTACCCTGTTTCACATTCACTTCCCCCTCTCTTTATCTCTGCTGTCTCTCCACACCCTGAGGGTCAACAATGCATCAACACATGTATGCATACAAAGAAATGAAGTGTGTAGCAACCTCCCCATTCAATGAACTTAAAGACCTCATGAAATGGTTTGACAAGCACATGACTTGTAAGGCGACACATATTAACATTGGCATTACATAACCAACTATATTTACAAGCTTGTTAAAGCGTTGTAAAATTGCACGGTAGCTCAACTGATAGAGCATTGCACATGCGATGCAAAGGATCAGGGGTACGAGTATGATAAGCATGCAAGTCTTAGATATGGTGATTTCACTTCGTATATAGTGCGATAAGTGTAAACGAACCACTAAATATTATTTAAATTAAATTTGGCTGATAAACCCTTTCAAAATGGATAAATTCTAGCCACTTCTCATTAAGTACATTTTTGCAAAAAAAATTAAAGTATGAGCGAAAGCACAACTTAAGACACACCCATGAATAAGTTTGTGTAGTGCAACATGCAATGTATTAATATTTTTGGCATATGTCTGCTTAAAATGTATCTTGTTAACTTTTTGGAATACACTAGCATACCATTGTGCGACCATGTGAAATTAGAAATAGAAATCCCATATTTACTGTGCATTTTCACATTGAGAATCAATGGGTTCATCTAAAAGCTAAAAAAAAATTACTTTCAGAGGATTTAATTTGAGGTAGGATGAAAATAAATGCCATTTTGAACTGTTCTGAGACCTGTGCAGATAGATAGCACAAAGGAGATTAAGACATTCATTAAATTGGCAGAAAGGGAGTGTCCTATAGCTTTCCTTATTTCTTTGTATTCATTCTTTAAATCCGACCAAAAGTTCAGTTTCAGGCTCCAGATGAAGTTTGGACCACTCAACATGTTTGGCAACATGGGACAATGTAATCAGTACACAGATTTAGAATGTATAATTTTATTTTTAAATAGTTAGCAGTGATTGGGTGATGCTGGCCATTAATTTGTTTCAGAATTAATTATGCTAATTTCTGATGTAATGTCTGTAATGTCTCAAAAACATGAATAATCAACACTCCTGGAAACAATTGATTAAAATAAAAAATTGAATCTGAATTTGTATAGCTTTGTATTATTTAAAATGTAACATCTTAGCCTGCTGTCCACATACTGTATGTTGCCATACATGTTTAGGATAACCCTCAGGATGATACAGTATACATGGCATCACAGTTAACAGATATGAACTAAAAACCACAAAACTCCAATTTTGATTTCATGGGGTTTTAACAGTCTCTGAACATAAGATTCTGGGTTCCTCTGAGCTGGCTTACAGTATTCTCTCTCGCATTGAATCTGCGCTACCTGTTCTGAGTAAGTTATGATATTTCATAACACACATCCTTTTACAAATGCCTCTGAAAATAATGATTTTCCAGCCCTGTGTTGGACCTGGCCTTGCCCTTGAGAGGCATTCAATTCAATGCTACACTGAGCTCTTCTCAAACTCATATTACTTATTTTGATCCGTGGGCTCCATCTCCTCAATGTTTTCTAATAGTGAGTGAATGCTGCAGATGGAATCTACAGCAATTTTTTTATTATTATTATGAGCTTTTCAACAGTGCTGACCCGCCACTTTTGCTAAAAGTGACTTACGTTTGTCATGAAGATTGTGAAGCATAGCTTAGTATGATTTACTGTATAGTAAGCTTTTTACATCAAGACAGTGGCGTAGCCAGAAAATGACTTTTGGGTGGGCCACAATAAAAATAAGGGGAAAATACAGTGTATTGCTGCTCACTAATGGCATCACAGGTTTGCTGAAAAGCTCACTCCACAACTTAAAACATGCAACCCCTCTCAAAATCATAATATATAAAAAACACAATGCATCATATGCACAAACATATTTATTTTATCAATAGCGAGCTGCTATAACACTTTCCATAAGAAAGGACCTGTAACTTCCATTAGACATTAACTGAACATATGCCTACATAACCATAAGGCATGATTCTGATTCGTTTGAAAAAAACAATACAAACACAAAAGTTTAAATCGACAAGGAGAAGTGGCAGCTTGCATGGGAAAAAATGTGATCCCTAAATACAACTTTATAAAAGACACACTGATGCCAGGAGTTTAAATGAAATAATGTGAGTACAATAATTACAGAGGCTATCTTCAGTCACCTAAACACTGTATGAAAGCAAATGCCTTGGCAGGCATATACATATTAATATCCTAAAAACGTTTGGCGTACCTTTTGATGCATTTTGATTGTTGAGGGTGGACTACTTTTGAGTCGAAAGCGTTTGGACTTCCAGAGATGACAGCAAGATTGAATGGAGATTCGAGTTTATTGACTGTGATGCAGCTAATTAGATCACATTGATATTTATTTATTTGTTTGTATATTTTATACTCTCAGTTTCACACATGTGTTACTATTTGTAGAATAGACTTTCAAAAATCTGAATTTATGTTGTTTTGTTTTTTCTCTCAGAGAAGAGTTAGGGCTAGGTTAGGATGGGTTAGGAGCTTAGTTGGTGTCATTCAGAAAGTCGGTGAAGTTAGACTAGGAACCAATCAAACATTTTTGCCAGAGCAAAACATTTAAATTCTTTCAAAATTTACTTGCACTCATGTCATTCTAAAAAACCATATGAGCAACACAAAAGCTTGAGAGGCCATGGTCACTGTTACCTCTTTTGCATGAAAAAGTGCATCATCATCATTCTGCTAAACATCTACTTGTGTTACCCAGGAAAGAAAGAAATACTTAAAGGTTTGGAATGATACGAGGGTGAGTAAATGATAACAGCCCCCCCCCCCTGTGTATATATACACAGTCCCTCTCCTTTATGACTCATTTAAACACACAAACAGACACTCATGGGAGAGGTCAGTTGCTACCGAGACTTGATAATGAGGATGATTAAAAATGGAAGGCAACACACCAGGGTCTTGTTGAGTCATCACACCAATGTAACATAAAACAGACAGACTTACACCCACAGTCTATACACACATTTCACACATCTGCACATGCAGTGGTGTATACTTCATGAACAAAAGTATGTGGACACCCAAATTCCAGTTCAATATGTGCTTGTTGAACTTTTAATTGATAGGGAATCCGTCCTCCCTTTGCTTGTATAACAGATTCCACTCGCCTGGAATGGCTTTCCACTAGATGTTGGAACATGGTTGTGGGGATTTGCTCCCATTCAGACACAAGAGCATCAGGTCAGGCACTGATTTGTGTTCCAATTCATCCCAAAGGTTTTCAATGGGGTTCAGGGCTTGACTTTTTGCAAGTTCTTTCACACTCTGTAAACCATTTCTTTTTAGACCTCGCTTTGTTTACAGGGGCATAGTAATGCTGGAACAGAAAAGATCCTCTCCCCAAATTTTGCCACAAAGTTGGAAGCATACACAACTCTAGAATATCATTGTATGCTGCAGCATTATAATTTGTCTTCACTTGAAATACTGAGTTAGCTAAACCTGTTAATTAGAAGTGGGTGTCCACCTACTTTTGGCCATGTAGTGTTTTTCCAGATATTCAACAGACACTCTTGTTAGCAGTTGGTGAGTGTGTGTATATGCACTTGTGTATGTATGCACGCTAAAGCATTACAAGCACGGTTTATTTAGCAGACGACGTTCCTCTTAGTGATCTATCATCATCAACATAATAGCCATATTGTTTATGGAGATGTTCTCAGCTTTCATATATTCAGGCCAAGCGCTGGATGATGTATCTCCCAAACTTCACTCTTCACCGGCCAATTACAGTCTGATCTGCTGAGCATAACTCACAGCAAAAAGAGCCACTCAAAGGCTATTTATTTGTGGTTGATATTGAGAGAGAAAGAGAGACTGAGAGAGAATAATCCAGTCAAACAGAGGAATAAATTCAGTAGTAGTTGCGGCAATTGTCCATGCGGTATCCCAGCGCAAAAAAATATTATTTCTGAGTGAACACTGTTCTGTATTTAAATAATTAAAATTCAGTTATTGCAATTATTTATAATGCAAAACATGCCTTCTTTCTATGTAAGTTATGCATTTTATAGATTGATGAGGTTTACAATATGGGTTTTAAACTCAAAATAAACTTTGGTTTTGACACGAACGCTTAGCATCTGTGTACAGTTGAACTGTGCACAGATCCTTTCAACGTATGCTTAATTTGACCGTGCGTTCGTACACAAGCGGTTAGCGTATGTGTGCTACGACTGCTTGAGATACTGGACAATTTATCTTTAAAAGTTTAGACCCATAAATATGTCTTTATATTCCTTCAGAATGGAGTTACACAAATGCATGTATTTCCTGGCCTCCTCGCACATGTGCTCTTGACTTGCACATGTTGTTGTTTCCACATTCTTCTCCAATAGTTTACTGGTGATTATGTCTTCTTTAAGCACTTCTTCATTAAAGAATTGGCTCAAATGTGAGTGTTGCCACCTTGTGGACCAACTAATTAGTACAAATTATTCCAGGCACATGCACATTCAAAGATGCATGGCTATAAAAAAAACGGCTGCACGCGTTCAGTGCTCAAGCACTCTGCTGATGATGAAATTTCTGTGTGAAATTCCTGTGTATGACCAAAGTGTACTTTGTGCTTTTGTATAAAAGCATTATAACTGGGCATATATCCACACGTGCAGTCTTAACAAGCATTCTTTCTTCATTTTTGGCATTTTGAAGACCATTGCCATTCACATTAATGGTTTTGTGCTATTTTACTACGCATGGAAAGCAGGCAGTACATTAAATCTATTGATCATATCTGGAATAATTTAGCAAATTATGTAGAAAATTATTATAACAGTCATGTATCCAGGTACGCAGTGTAAACAAGAGTTTTTTTCTGTGTTATTTATGGCATTTTAAATACCCGATTCAGGCCCCGATAAATGCAGTGGTGGTGTGATGCTGTACCGTCCCAGTAAAATATGCACTCACAAACAACCTGCAAGATAAGAAATTGCATTTTACATACAACCATACTGTGTTCAGCACGCAATTTTCAACTGTTAACTGATTTGCATTAGTCCTAAAACATTGCAGACAGTGCATACAAATAAATGACTACATCAACAGGGGCAATTTGTTGTTAGTGAACTCCTCTCCTCTTTCTCCTCCAGCCTTTATCTCACCCGAGACAGTCATGGGGTTTAACCAAGGAGCAGACGGTTAAATGCGACTCTGCATGCATTCAGGAGTGTGCTTATACACATGCAGGTGTCCATTGTTTTTAATAGTACTAAACTTTCTCTCAGGTCCATTTGAAAACATGCACAGACAATCCCTCTGGTGCCTTCAGTTACCCAGGCAACACAATTTCCCCACCTTCTATCACGAGAAAAGAGAGGGAGTGGGAGAAGCTTTGTTACAAAGGGGAACAATGTGCACTCTTTCATCTGGACAGCAGACACCCATTTTTCTAGAGAGAGGAGATGCCTACGCACGCTCTCTAATAAGGGTTTATGAGACAGAGAGAAAGAAAGATGAATTCTATTGAGGTTCATTGGTAAGACAATCTATTGCAGCCCTTAGTTATTTTCTCTGCTAAATAATTGCAGTAATATTTGTCACTATTATTAGTGCTCATGCCTACGGTTAAGGATTTGTCTATAGAGTTAGATAACTAACCTCTAACCAGAATATATATATAGATATATATATATATATCTATAAGCAATATCACACGCAAGAGTGCAATATGGCCCTACATCTGCACTGCTGTGATTCAGCCGAAGGTAATTACAGCAGTGCTGATTTAGGGCCATATAGCATGATTGCAAGTGTGATATTGCTTATATACAACAGTTCAATGAACAAGTAAATTTCCCAAAAAATTGAAAAACTGAGTATGGTAATAAAAAACACATTTGTGCATGGAACTACTTTCATAAGCGACGGATCAGAATCTGCCGTTGCTGTTCAAAAAATGATGTGTCCAAGCCTACGTTAGTAATTAAAAAATATCACTATATCAGGACTAGTATCACAGCTTGGGCTGTTTCTAACAAGTTATTGGTGAAACAAGGATATACTGTATTTGTTTGTGTGTGTGTGTGTGTGTGTGTGTGTGTGTGTGAGAGAGAGAGAGAGAGAGAGAGAGAGAGATGGAGCGTGTGTGATCACCTGTTGATTATGCTGTAGTCTGTTAGTCAGCTTTTTGAAGATAATGTCATTTTGGTGTAATTCGTCCAATTTTGCTGAAATATGTCATATCACAATATTAAATGTAAAGAGACAGATGGTTCTTAGTACCATCAGCACTCGGACGCTTCACTGTGTGTATCACTCCGCTTGTGTTCGTGCCATTCTGAACTAAAGTGTAAGAGCAGTGCAAATGGTGTCAGACCATCAGGCTCATGGAACGTCTCTCATCCAATCAGATTCGAGGACTGGAACTAACTGTTATATAAATATATATCATAGAGACTTGGGGGTGGGCTCTTTTGACTTGGGCCAGTAAGTAACCACTAAGCAAAGTGATAAAATCTACTCAGAATACATTAGCAATCACATTGCATTGCCATAAAAACCAGTCACAACACCCTAGCATGATGGCAGCAAGTTCTGCACAGGCAAGCACCTTTTCTCTTGTGTCTCAGCAGATGTTTTTGTCTTGCTTGTTAAACCCGAGCTCCAACAGCATAGACGTATCAGATTCAACCACAAAAGTCACATGCTCCCCTTACTAACATTACTATGTTAATGATCAGTATCAAATGTTGAACAACAACCTACATCAACTTGAATATTTCTCAAAAGTTCCCACCTAATCCCCAGAAAACAGCTATGTGGGACAAGCCTTTGCCAACATGCTGAATGTGAGAAGAGTTCTGATGTTTTAAGAGCATGACTGAAAACATTCTACATGCATGAATACACACATACGTGGTCAAAATCATGAGCACAAAACAGATTAATGCTCACACATGGGTACAGTCCCATCTCGTCTGCTTTTGCTTGAATGCTGCTATTTGATGCGCACAGGGTTGGGGAGTAACAGAATACATGTAATGGGATTACATATTTAAATTAAAAAATATAAGTAACTATATTCCACTACAGTTACAATTTAAATAATTGGTATTTAAATTAATTACAGTTACATTCAAAATTACATTTTACATTACAACTAATGTTAACAAATGCATTTATTTTATATTAACAATAAAAAAAATTATATTATAAAATAAATCATATAAATTATACAGTGTTACTAGTATAACTATGGCAGTTGTACTTATAGTTTCAAAATTTTCATAAGAAATATCATACTTATTTTATAGAAACCATAGTTACATTTATGAACATGGTAATGATGAGGCATCTATGGTGTTACATATGGTTATACTATTGTCTTATTTCAAAAACTACAGTTTAACTATAGTTACTACGCAACTATATTTTTTTTATTATTTTCTGTTTTGCTGTACACTGTATTGTGGGATGTTCCTAGCTTTAAAGCCACATGTTTGTAATTGTAATTTTGTAAAATATCATAAATATCAAATCATCTTTTCTCTTAGTTACTCTCTCAGCGTACATTATGTGTGTGTATGTGTGTTTTTACACAGAGCTTTCACTACCTGCACTGATGGGCCGCTAAAAGATGGGCTAAATGTTGACTGATTTCCCTGCTAAAATCACTCAATCATGTGGTGGATGCAGCATTGGCTCTGCTCGTCTTCAGTCTAACAGCTGTCACAGTATTTTTAGCAGGCATTGTGTCGTCCAGAGAGAGTGAGTGAGAGAGAGAGAGAGAAGAGTCATGTGTGCCACAGAACCTGACCTGTTTATGTTAGTTAGAAGCATGTGTAATTGTATGTGTCTCAGTGTATTCTTCTCAAAGAGCCAAATTTAATGAGGAATGTTCAACCATATAACACCAGATCTTTCCTTAAGGGTGTCAGGTGAATGCAGTGTAAAGTGATCACTCCTCAAGACATATGTTTTAATGAGGATCAGAGCTCTCTCCCCCTGTTTGTGGCTACATGACTGTAATGTTCTTACTGTAAATGAGTGTATATAATTGCGCCGCATGCTGAAAAAAACCATAAAAGCACTCTGGATTTTTTATTGCGGAAGCTTCAATGCCCCATGAAATGTAAACGTTCTATATGCTAGTGTTCTCCTTTATGTTGACAAAAATATTGGTGACTCATGATGCACTACTCAAATTTTTGTCCAATCAAATGCTCTCTAGAATGAGAAAGTCCCTGCCTCTAATACCACCTGCGAGTATCAAGTAGCAAATCATGGTTCATGGATATGTTGTAACTAAAGCCTATAGGCTATTTACAGTGTTGGGTATTTTAAAATGTGTAATCAGTATCTTAGTTACTTTTTTAATGGATTACACTGTCACAGTTTTTATTACATTACAAATCAGCTAACTTACTGATATGTTCCTAAATTTAACAAAGGTTGCATGACTGAAACATTAATACATTTGTAATACATTTAGCAAGCAACAGCAGTGTATGTTTTCCTGTTTATTACTAATGTTTTATGAAAAGAGTGTTAACTCTAAGGGGGCATGACATGAGGAATACAATTTCCCTTGATCTTTTGACATATAACACGTAATTGTACTATAAAAACATACTGTTATTTTCAGAGCTCAAAACTTCCACCACTCTGCAAAATGAGTATTTGTTAAAACAAAGCTGCTAAACTTCCTCCATATTGTGACGTCACACTGTGGTAGACATTTGCATCTGACATCCTCCAAATCAATTCAAATCAAATCCCTTTATTGTCCACAACAACACATCAATGCATACTTTACCTTTAATCTCTTCCGTAGCCTGCCCAGTAGTAGTGAACAGTGAGATAGTAAGAAGAGAGCAGATCAGTCAAGAGCAGAGAGCCAATCATAACAGTGGGCGTTTATTATAAAGTCTTAAAGGAGAGGCAGCAGCAAAACCAAGTGTTTCTGACAGAGGGTCAGAATGAGAGTGGAAAATGATCATGTTTTACAAATATATGACTGTGTTTTTGTGCAAAAAACTTTACTAATATTATAAGTGAACCTTAACGAACATTTTTAAATAATAAAGGCATGTTATGACCCCTTTAATACAATTGGTACCACACCGAACCTCACCTAAATTATGGACCACACCGAACCTCACCTATATTACAGGCAAGATTGAACTGCGATGCACCTCACTGATCTCTGCCTGCATCACCTCGGTCTATTGATGGACTACACTCTTGAAATGGAATGCATAGACTATCAATTAATTGCCAACAAAACCCTTCATCAGCCAACCAACAAGGACATTTGCATCTATGTGAACTTCTGAAGTTAATATAGGATGAACTTCAAATACATTAGTCATTAATCTTACACTTCATACAATATCTATATTTAAACACTGTCCCTTAACACTTACTTAGTTTAATCATTTTAAACCATGACTTGCACTATACATAAGTAATATTGGCATTATATTCATGATGTTAACCAGAGGGAACTGGCCCCCAGAGTGACTCAGGTTTCTCCCAAGGTTATTTTTCTCCCATTAACTAACATCTTATGTAGTTTTGTGTTCTTTGCCGCAGTCGCCTTCAGATTGCTCACTGGGGTTATAAATACAATTATAATTTAATTCTTTATTTTTAAACACAATTAACAATCGTATTTTATCTAATTACACAATGATGATTCATCGACATTATAGACATTACAGTTTTATCGTCTGTTAATGCCTGGTCTTCTGTAAAGCTGCTTTGAAATGATGTGTGTTTTGAAAGGCGCTATACAAATAAAATTGACTTGACTTGGTACTTACAGGTAGTACAGTTTACATTTAATGATTAGTTTTATAAAAACATGTAATGATTAATCCAAAACAATCAGATTGCCTAAAAGTGTCATCTAAAAAATGTAAATGATAGCTCTGTAATTTTTAATCAGGAACGGGCTACACTTCAGAAATAATCTACCCAACAAAAAGAAGTATATCTTTAAATATGTATGTCTAATTTTGCCGCATACTGAAAGCCATAAACTGTAAAAGAACTTTGCGAATGGCTTATCCAAAAGAAAATTAGTTATTTGATTGCGGAAGCAAAGTTCACTCAATTAGCTCTTTCTTTAACACACAAATACGCACATACACTCATTTCACACCTGCAAGTACACGAGAGTGAAAAGTAGGACAGCTAAAGACACTGGGACAGCCCAAGGCTGAAGGTCTGACTCCAACACATACACGCAAACCCACACACACACATAAAAATACTGTTCGTCCACCAGCAACACTTTTCACAGCTTATTTAGCACAAGCTGCCAATTTGCAACATGTCTCACGTCAGGAATGTGTCATGGCCTCACGTCAAGAGCTGGGAAACTGAGATCTCGCTTGCAGCCACCTGTATCCACTGATCCGGAGTCAGTTTTCTCGAGTTTAAAAAAGGCACAGTAATTTATAGAACTTTTGTCTTAGCAGTCAATACTCAGACAGCAAAAAAGACGATTTCGTGAGGTGGGAGGTTAGGTTGTCATGGTGAGGGGTGAACTTTAACGATAGTAAAATTACCTTAAGGGTGAATCTGTAATTGCAGGGCCTGAGGGCGTGCATATTAAGCACTCATTTAGAGAAAAAGTTTGCCAACACTGTATAATGCACTATCACTGGGAAATCTAGGCACTTACACGAACAAAAATACTTCAGGTTTTCATTGTGATATAATTCTTAAAGGAATAGTTTAAATTAAAATGAAAATTCTATTTACTCACTCATATCCTTTTAAGCCTGTGTGATGTTGTGTTTTCTGTGGAACACACAGAAATCTTCCTCTATTTTCTCTGAAGAATCTTCATCTCTTTTCTATGCAACAACAGTTAATAGAAACCACATCTATTGAGTTCCAAAAATACAAATAGTAAATAATTGGCAGAATTTTTATTTTTAATTGCATTATTCCTGTAAAGTTGACATATGTCACTTATCCATACAGTGTTGTGTTGGTCAAATGTATGTGTTGTACACATAGTGTAAATTGTGTAGAACAGGGCCTGACTGTGGTTACCTTTGCTTAAAGTGGCAAATATAATTTATTATTGATAGCGATCAAAGTGTAATTAGCTGCAGTTGTGAGCCTGGGGTGTACTTTACCCAAACAATGTGCAAGGAACCATATTCAACCCACTGGATACACTTACCTGAGCAGACGTGAAAGACACAGCTCTGTCCACACAGAGGAACACAAACATAAACACACACATACACACTCGCAGGGAATGCACTAGTACATTCTAGTACATTAGATCAAGGAAAATACACTCAAACACGTGTTATTTGGAACATGCATTAACGGTTCAAACGAAACAAGGATCAAAAAGCTGTGGGGGAATTCACTAGGAATAAATTGATTGCACCATTTAATTCTATGCGCCGTCTGCGTTGTTTTATCACATTATATAACACGTTCACAACATTAGTGCTGAATGCAATTTGTGTGCCTCAATTCCTGTTCTTGCTGGTTGGTTTTAGTGCTTTGGTTGTTGAGGATGCGATGCAGCAACTGAATCGGCTCTTTAAAATACTGTGATAAAGTGTGCTCGACTACATTGCACGTCTTAGACCCCGTTTCCACCTGGTATTAAGATGCATCTCAGGTGATCCGATCACATTGTTGTTTACATCTGGCTGCTTAAATGCATCTCCTGTAACCACTTGTGTTCTGATTTGGAGATGATGGTCACTGTTTCATGACGACATACATCAATCACTATGGCAGTGTGTTACTGCATGATATTAAAGTGCAACAAAGTCGGAAAAGACAAAGAAAGCAAAAAACAAAACAGTGGTTTTTCCCTCAGAAGTGGTCGAAATTTAATCTAAGCACAAACATAACATGTCAAGCAGAATTATCTGTTATTTTAGTGGATTATCTGTATTAAAGAAGCTTCACGTGTTCGTGTTTGTTATTTGACTTGATATCAGACACACTAAAGAAGATCCGTGAAGCTCTTGGGATTGTGTATGTTTCAGCTTTTTTATTTTCTGATCGGACGGTTATTTCCTTCCACTCATAACCGGCAAACTTTAAACTTTAAATAAGGAGGTTCTATAAAAAGCCTCATTTACATACAACAAATGTGTATTTGTGCTCAAAAGAATGACAATAAGCACATTTACATGCACATTTTACACTGGTTATGCGGAATAAGCTGACAACATGTGAGTTCATGTACATACATGCCTTAAACTGTGTCGTTTTTTCATGAACGGTTTAAGTAAACTCTGTTTTCTTGCCTTGTTGTTAACTAAACCTTTTGATAGTTATAGTGTATTGTTTGTATGTTAATGTACTCAATTATTTAAATACTGAAAGAACAAAAAAACTTCAGTGCATTTAGTACATTAAACTGGATTGTGGGTTGTTAGTGAATAAGATTCAACGTTTTTGTGCTGAAATACTGCATGAAAAAGTAGTGTAACTGTTTAATTCATTAATTCCTGTGGTTTTCAACAATATGAGTGCATGTGTGGGGGCATAGTCTCTTTGAGCTGGGTTAGAATGCAGTCATTGGAGGGGGAGATTGCTGCAATTTGCCAGCAGCCCATGTAAGTTCTGAGCTACTGATCTGATGAGCGCTCAGAGAGAAAACAAAACAGAGGGAGAAAAAATGAAAGAGACATACAGGGTAAAGAAATAAGAGAAAAGGTCAGATGGGTGTTCAGCTGTCAAAGAGTATGGAAAGGTACAATCTTCTTAGAATTATTTGAAAAACCACGATGCGCACCATCCTCAGTAGAAATGTGCTCCGTGTTACACACACACACACACATCCTCTCTCTATGTTTCTTTCTCAAGATTACCTTGTGATGAATTTTTTCAAATTGTAATAGTAATTTTTCATGTTATTAATGTCCTGACTATAAACTGTGATCAGTTGAATGCCACTTTGGTGAATAAAAGTACACATTTCTTTCCGTAAGAGCAAAATCTGTCCATTATTCCAAACTTTTGGCTGCCAGTGTATATGTAAATGTTAAAACAAATGTACATAAATGTAAACAAAACTGTGTCTTACAGTAACCAGGTGCTAAATTGTCTATCTACACTGAAAGTGAAAAGGCTGGACGATGAAACACAATCACAACCAAACAGAACATTTCATGTTTAACATACAGTTATTTGAAGCAGAATTACGGACCGATTAGATTTCACTATGGGTGGGGCTTCTTAGCAGCATAAAGAGAAATCAATCGACTGACAATATTTGCAGCGCGTCTGGTGAGGATATACCATAACACAAGCACTATTATTTACATTAATAGATAAAACTAGCATTTACACCAACAAAAAAATTTACATTGCCATTTACACACTCATCCACAATTTGTAGACTGTAATAAACCAAAGAAAAATAGTAACCTACATTCTATAAATAAAACAATCAATTATATATATATAATGTGTAATAAAAATAAAGCAAACGCAATATCTTCTGAACACTTGTGCCTTGTGATTTAAACCCCATGCACTCATGTAGACCTCTCCTAGAAGGGCCATGTAGCTGATTTCAATAAGCACTTGTTATATACTGGCACAAAAAGCCAGCGGGAATCTCCTGCTATTTTTATCCACTGCAATAATGCAATCCAATAACACAGCCCTCAACCGACATGCCATCCGCAAGAAATGCAGCGCAGCTGGGGAACACAATACCTGCGACATGCTAAGACTGATGATCTCGGTGCATAAAGGGCAAGATGTAAACCATTTCTGAATGCAAGTTATCTCTGATCCCTCTGACGTTACTGTCTAAAAAAATGGCATTCATCTGTAATGTATATCATGAACATGGGCTTGGGATTACTTTAGTAAACCTTTGTTAGTCAACACCACTCACCGCTGCATCCACAGATGCAAGTTAAGACTTTACTATGCAAAGCAGAAGCCCTACATCAACACTGACCAGAAGCACTGCAGACTTATCTGGGCTTGGTCTCATCTTAGATGGAAAGTAGAACAGTGGAAATGTGTTTTTTGGCCTGAAGTGTCGACATTTCAAAATGGCTTTGAAAACAAAGCCATTTTGTTATCCGGGCCATAGAGCAAGAGGGCCATCCGAGCTGTTATTAGCATCAGGTCCAAAAGCCAGTGTTTGTATGGCCCAGGGTTGTGTCAGTGACCATGGCATGGGTAACTGGCACATCTGTGAGAACACCATCAATGCAGACAGATATGTATATATTTTGGAGCAACATATTCTGCCATCCAGCACTGTCTTTTCCAGGGACGTCTCTGCATTTTCCAGCAGGATAACTTCAAACCAAATACTCAAGGATTTCAAGTGCATGGCTGTGTGAGCAGTGTGTGGGTGCTAAACTAGCCTGCCTGCAGTCCTGTCTTGTCTCCAATTGAGAATGTGTGACACATTAAGAAGCACAACATATGGCAACAAAGACTCAGTACAATTGTTCAGCTAAAGACCTATTTAATGGATGATTGGGGAAATTCCACTCTCTAAACTTAAAAAACTTGTGTCTTCAGTGCCCAAATGCTTATTAAGTGTTATTAGAACAAATGGTGATGTTTCACAGTGGAAAACACTCGACTGTCCAAACTTTTCTGTAGTGTGTTGCAATCATCTGATTTTAAATTACTGTACATTTTCAAAAAAACAATTAAATTCACAATATAATTTACAAATCACTCTTTTTTTATCAGCATTTTTTAATATTGTCCCAACTTTTTTGGAATTGGGGTTGTAGATTAATAACAGCTAGCATTAGAAATAATAGCGTTTGAATGTCTCAAAGTTTTTTGATAAATTGTTTAAATGTTGACAGTTTTAAAATCATGATAATGATTAGGACAAAGCTTAATTAGCTGGTTAATTTGTCCTATATCTTCAATGACCTGTTGCTTGTCCTATTTTTCTTTGTCTGTATTACTTACTTGGCTAAAGATTGGGGACAAATCAACTACATTGTGGAGTCCAGACAGTGGTAAACTGCTTAAAAAATTTACTAAATATTGTCTTGATGAAAATATGAAGATAAAATTTTATGTGAGGATTAGGTTTATGGGTGCGAACAGGGTTAACGGGTAGGAAATATAATTAGCTTAGTCCTAGCAAGGAAAGAAAAACAAGCATTTGTGTGTGTGTGTGTGTGTGTGTGTTTGTGTGTGTGTGTGTGTTTTAGGACATACAGATGTCCACCCTAAAGTCCAACTAGAGCGATTTGACTGTGACTTTCTGTCTATGTTGATTTGACATTTTAGCCAGAGCTTTATAATTATTCAGTAGTCTCATATTGTCCAAGGCTCTCGCCATGCCCTCGGGTCTCATGATCAAGTGCAAAGCGATTTATCCAGAGTGACTCAGCATTCTTCCACATACTCCACACCAACCGGTCAGCCTATCTGTTTTGAATTCCTCTCCGTTTTATGAAGCCATAATTCTGATGTGTTGGGTCATGAATACTGAGAGCGTGTAAAGTTCACCAAAGCCTCTGTAGGTGAGTTTATACTTTACCTTTTGTTAGCCGAATCTGTTCCAGATGTGAATTTTCAAAACACTTTCACACTAGAGCTGTTTGGTTCTTTTGGTTGGTGTGAGAGTCAATATTCATTTACATTTACATTTATGCATTTGGCAGACACTTTTATCCAAAGCAACTTACAGTGCACTTATTACAGGGACAATCCCCCCGGAACAACCTGGAGTTAAGTGCCTTGCTCAAGAACACAATGGTGCTGGCCGTGGGGTTCAAACCAGCAACCATCAGATGGGTCTGATTGCCAGTTATGTGCTTTAGTCCACTACACCACCACCACTCCCATTCTCATTCACAAGTCCACTTGAAAGAGTAATCTAGGGTTGGGTTAATGTGTACTTCTGTGTACAGTTTGCAAAAGAGTGCAACTAGTCTTATTCTTTTTTTTTTTTTTACCATAGAGGAATGGATTTTTTAATGATAGACCTTAAAGCCAGACATACCATGTGCTCTGAGGTTGTTAAGCAGTGGTATATGCTTCTGTTGAAACCCTTATTCAGAGTTTTCAGCTTTTTTTATCAGTTTTAATAGTGGAATTTTTCCAATCACGAATCAGAGTATTGCAGCAAACAAAGTGCACCAAACAAGCGCAGCAGTGACTGCACACACACACACATATATGTATATATATATATAGAGAGAGAGAGAGAGAGAGAGAGAGAGAGAGAGAGAGAGAGAGAGTATATTAATATTTTGCAATAAACTTAAAACATATAATTTATAATCAACAACTTTTAATCAAATGTTTAATATTTTTTCCAGCATTTTTAATTCAGTTACCCCATTTGCAATGCTTCATGACAATGTAGTTCATCCCCTTCATGAAAAACATTAAGTACACAGTCTTGCACCTTTTTGTATGTGTCTTTTTGTCAGATTTTCAAATATTTTTTGGCTAATTTTGTGATTCACCTTGGAGCTGGTTGATTTAGTTCATGGCTTAGAACTCTTGAGAAGAATTTGATATATTCCTTTGTAAAAAATGAATGGGAAAAATACTCCTGGAACCAAAATAGCTGAAGAAGTGGACAGGCATTGTTGCGCTCTAAAGATACTGCTTTTGAAAATGCAAATTTCTATATAGCAAACATTTGAAATAGGGATGTGCCAGGGTGGTCAACTAATTGACTAGTCATTTAACAAATGACTAACAAAGTTGATTAATGGGGTTGACTACAAAAATATATATATTTTAATGGTGGTGGTTTTAATGGGATATGTAATTTCCAAATTAATTGAGAGCAAACAAATTAAACTCCTTAGAGAGATCTTTTGCGTGATGAGAGCTTGCTGTGAATAAAAGTAATCACAGTAAAACCCTCTGCAAGAAGTTTAGTCTCTTTAATGCTTTAGGTTCAGTCTTTTTATGTACTTTTGTTGCAGCAAAATGCTGCATCAACAACACATTACAAGACGATCACTGTCAGAATTATGTATCCTCTTCTGTGAGTAATATTCCCATATATTCGGAATGTTCTGTGGTGAGATTAAAGTATTTTGCTGATTCTGTCAGAGACTTCTTACTTTAAAAAAATTATTGCAGTAAAAAAGGGTTTAAACTGCTGGATGTTGTGAACTAGATTATCTTGAAGTTCTGCGCTCCTGAATCACTCCAGTTACATTACAGCACTTAATTCTGCGTTCAGGATGTGCATAAGTAGTTTAATCCCGCTCTCTATTGAAGCCTTTCTCATTTCTTACATTTCTTACTTAGATAGGTTTGTGCAATAAGATGTTAAAGTTACAGTATCTAGTCTATTTATTTGTTGAATATCCATGCACATCATGTTGACGTGCTGCACTTAGCATCTGTTTATCCCTTTAAAAGGCATCTGATTGGGGTCACATGAATGTGAACATAATTATACAACATAAAACGAACTAGTCAATTGTGGAAAAATTGGTAGTTTTGCACATCCCTAATTTAAAGTAAATAAATGTGCTGTTTGTCTGATTTGACAGATGAACTCGTGGCTCGATTGTTTTTTTTAAAAAGTTGCCATCTTTGATATTTACTAGTCGCTGTCACCATGGTTACAGGTGTTATTCAGGGCTATCATGATAATAGAAAAAGAGATGAATTTGGTCATTCCCTCATACAGACAGTATTCGAGCCGCTGCTGTAAGCTGTTGTATGAACAGGACATTTTGAGACCCACACCTGTTAGTTAATACACTTGTCAACTATAAACACTTCTGTCTGAATGCAGCCACGAGTACTAATGATGCAAATGATATGGTACCAACAGAGTTGGGGAGTAATGGAATACATGTAATGGGATTAAGTATTTCAAATACAAAATATAAGTAACTGTATTCCACTACAGTTACAATTTATATGATTGGTAATTAAAATACAGTTACATTCAAAAAGTATTTTTTATTACTGAGGAGATTACTTTGCATTTTATTGTAATTTGTTTCATTTAATATTTAGTCCTTTCAGATGGAAAACATTTATACGTATAAACGATGCGATCCAAAGTGCATTTGAACAGCGGTGAAACACTTTCTTATGATGTGTTACATTCATACGAGCAGACAGAGAAGTACGTTTGAAGTAAGAGTGGAGCAGAAGATAAAATGCTATTACTAGCCATTTTACATGCACATGTTACCAGACACAATCATATTTTTTATCAAGAAAATTCACATTGAATCAAAATATATATTTTTTTCTAGTAAGACCTTTGATATTAGGGCAAAAATCATATTCTTGATAATAATTTTGTATTGTTTTCCTGTAAAAATACCTAAAAATCCTTAAAACAAAATCAATTAGATTAATCTTGTTTTAGTAACAACAGTATTTTTAACATGTGTATTTTGTCTTACTGTACTGGCAGAAGTTTATAGTCAAAACAAGTGAAAAAATCTACCAGTGCTGAAGAAGTAATCCAAAGTATTTAGAATACTTTCTGTTCTGTTATTATCTGACACATATCTCTGTTTTAAAAAAGCAGAAGACTTATGTTGTTTGGACATAGTGTGAATGTGTAATGTTCTTTCAGCTAAACTGCACATTTCTGATAGATTACCACACAGCAAGTGACTAATTGTTTTCACATTGAGTTTGTTTTATGCGAACATGTATGTGTCAGTGTCCGTGACTGATTTGTTAATAAAAACACATCATAATGTTTCTGAATTGGCAATTGTATGAAGGAGAATTTGTGTGCAGTGCATGTGTATGTAGGGTTGGAAGCTTTTTCTCTGTGTGTCTGTGTGTGTACATGTGTGCGTGTGTCTGAGCTGGGTGTCACTGTGTATGTGAGAGAATTTAAAGGCCTGCCAGCAGACACACAAAGTCCCTCATCACTGGAGATTAAAATGTCAAAGGAAAGATGGCAAGAAAAGTGGAGCAGTCGCTCATATCTCTCTCTCTTCCTCTTTCCCTTCTTTTTGTGCAAGCCCTCAACATCTTCCAGTAGATTTCATTGCACGGATGCATTTCAGCATACACTACATGGCCAAGAGAATATGGACACTCCCTTCTAAATAATCCATTTGATAGCTACATCAATTAATAGCAGGTGCACAGAATCAAAGATACAACCATACAGTTTCCTTGTACAGTAGCTTGGATGATTTGCTGTTTAATTATGGTAGTTAGTTTGGTAGTTGGTTGGTACTTACAGTTATACAATTCCAGTACTTTTTACTTCCATAAAAATACATTTTTGATCATCCAAGATATTGCTGCTTAAACAAAATTTATAGCGTTTGCAGTGCAATTATCTTAATTATGTTGATCATCTATTGTGTCGGATGACCAGACATAGTTATGTGCCAATGGGAAACGTAACGTTTCTTTTAACATTTCCTCCCTTGGTGTTGCAGTGTATGTTTGAAATCCTTTACTTTGAGTGGGCTGACTGAGCAGCATATTGGCAAAGCCTGTTTATCATTAATCAAAGAGGATATAGCCTGTCAGATAAAATATGTAATTCAATTTTGCGGATTGACTTTCGCATTTAACTCCATCAATATCAACATCTCTTAACCTGTCAGTCACTCTTCTTCTCATCATCTCGTTTCATTTTCTCAATTTAATTTTACACCCCGTCACCTAGTGGGGACTGTGATGTCATAATGTGTGGATTCTTCTCATCCCAATCTGCAGATCTAATCAGCCAAACACAGCACATGTGTAACAAATTGTGCATTTCCCGTAACTTTAAATTGTTGAGCATAGCGGTAGCAATGCCAAGGTAATGGCTTCGATTCCCAGGGATTGCACATACTGATCAAATCTATAGCTTGAATGCTCTGTTAGTTGTCTAAGCAAATGCATAAATGTAATTGTAAGAACATGTCCAACTTGTTGAAATCATTTGAGTGGGTAAGTAAGGTTAGTCTTTGATGTTGGTTTTATGTTATGTGATGCATAACATACTGTAAGTCTTATGGAGACTGCTCTATTTGGACAAATGACCTGTGTCTTGCATGCATTATCCATCATAGTGTATCTGGCATATACTACAGGTACACATACTCTACATGTCCAAGCATTTAAATGGAACATTGACACATTTCTCCTCTAATGCCCCTGAATCTACAGTACATGGCACAGAGATGTCTGCATTAATGTATGCTCTTTATTGTAGGCAACTAGAGAGCGAGAGAGCACAGGGACGGCAGTCATGATTTATAATGCATATGTTCTGCATCATGTAAGTGGTATATATAATGGTAGTATCCATGGTGATTGCATCTGCCCAGTTCTGATCTTTGGTTCATCGTTCAAACATCTAGCAAACTGTGTCACCTGGCTTGTCTTTCTGTTATTTATTTCTACTGTATATACACTAGCAGTCAATAGTTTGGACACATTTGACAGAATTAGTTCTGCATGATCTAAAAAAACCTTATATATTTGAATACTTGAAATTAGTTTAGTCTGTATACATTTCTTTTCAAAGCTAAGTGTTTAATTATTACAGTATTATGATTATTATTTAGTTTTGTTTTTGACAAATTTAACCAAATAATAAAGTAAACAACAACTGACCTGCATACTTGGGAACTTTTTCAAAACTGTTTTAAAAGCATTCCAGGTGGAAGTTGGTTGAGAAAATGAGTGTACAGAACTGTAATCTTGGAAAAAAGTGTCTACTTTAATAAATCTAAAAAATAAGATAGTTTTGACTTGTTTAACAGTTTTTGGTCACTACATAATTCTGATACTTCCATTTGTGTTATTTTACATTTACATTAATGCATTTGGCAGACGCTTTTATCCAAAGCGACTTACAGAGCCCTTATTACAGGGACAATCCCCCGGAGCAACCTGGAGTTATGTGCCTTGCTCAAGGACACAATGGTGGTGGCTGCTGGGATCGAACCTACAACCTTCTGCTTACCAGTTCAGTGCTTTAGCCCACTACGTCACCTCCACTCACATTTTTGTAGTTTTGATTAGTTGATGACTAACTTTTAAATGTGTAAAACAGTAATAAGACAGATTGAGATGGCATGTCTAAACTTCTTGACAGGTATTTTTTACAAAAATATGCACATTACAATATACAGTTACCAAATCAGTAATGTATGCTAGATTCTGGCCTCAAGGTTTAATTAATTTAATACAAAAACAGAAAAATGGATTGTGAAAAATAAGCAGTGGCTGAGCAGTAACTTAGTTTGCTGTGAAAGATTGTGAAAGTTGTCACTCTGAGTTAAAGTAAAAGGCATAGGCTGATGTGTAATCAAATGAAGTGGAAAATGTAAGACCTGTTTCTAACTGTATTAGAAATATAACATTCTGAGCCCACTCTCTTTCATTTTAGAAATAATAATAGAAAATATATATTTTGGCAACAGAAGAAATAACCGCAGGGTGTCCGAGCAGCATGAATGCACATATAATGAAAATAAAATTGCTTTGGCCATAATAAATGTTAAATAAAATACCCCATTTTCAGCTTGTGTTTTGCTCAATGTGATTTAATATAGAAAGACTATTTAAAAATATATATATATATATATATATATGATCACAAATATTGCTATTGCTGTGTGCTTGATATTTTCCTTGCTTGATCGGAGGTATTTAGGTTATTTTATAGGCTGGTGATTTTGTTTATTAGAAATATTGCCTGGGTCTGCCTGGGCTTTTGTGTGTGTGTGTGTGTGTGTGTGTGTGTGTGTGTGTGTGTGTGTGTGTGTGTGTGTGTGTGTGTGTGTGTGTGTGTGTGTATACACATATGGCTGCCTTTATTAGTGAATGATATAAATAGACTTGCATAGTCCTGATATAGATGCCTCCAGGAAAATTGGCAAGATTCCTGGTGACACAGTATTCTAACAAATGAGAATGTTCTTTTTCTTCAGTTCTCACCCACATTGTCTTCTCCCACACTAATTTTTCTTCTTTTGCTTCCTTCCAGGAAGTCTGTCATATTTCCATCCCTTTATTATTTGTGCGTAAGTGTATGTGTCAGTGTTGAATGTGATGATTGTGTTCAAATTGGCACTTCTGACTGATTAAATGCATTTTAGTATGTTATTCAAATTATCCTTCCAGCTACACTTGTTTGTATGTTGGAGTAAACAAAGATTTAGATTCGTCCATTTGTTTGTAATTTGAAACTCTGGAAATATCAAGGAATTTCAAAAATGTGATTTCCAGGCCTGGAAAAGTAATTTAAATAAATGAAATCTTAGAAGTCATGCAACTTTCTTTAGTGAATATAAATGTTTGTAATTTTCCTCTTAAGAAAAACATTGAATATGTAAGATCACATTTTTACGAGTGGATGTGTTGAGTTAAACTTACCTGCAAACCTCATGCTTTCCATTGAGGGTTTTAATAGAGTCGTTTGTACATTACAAAGGTGCACTCAGTACGTTTTTGTTCACGTTGGCTTGGAGTTACACTGACATCTAATGATGTGGACGCATCATCCTTCAAACTCAATAGTTTTTGGTTACAGATGCCATTTTACAAATTCACTATTCACAGCCAGAGTGAAAGTGTCAAATAACAGGATGGTTACGGAGATTAAGTGAGTAGTATTCGGCTGGTCATATGCGATCCCTCTCCATGTAGAATAAAACCGCTTTTATAAGGTTACTGATATGACTGGAGTCTTCATCTCATGTGAGTGCTTGTGATTTTAGACATTGGTTTAAAAATTAAAATTAATTTATTTTATATCAATTACTGAGTGCACCTTATAAGTATAGACTAGTTGTTTAGTTTATATTAAATCCAAAGATTGATACCTGACAAGAATAGAAATGTATTAGTCAAAAAGGATGGCAACCATGTTTGAAGAAGCAGTCAAACAGTCAGTTTCTACTGTATTGCAATCCGGTTTAAGATTGCTTTGTTTGTATGTGTAGTTACAGAACTCAAAACACCATGAATATGGTGCTGTACCACTATGAATTTCCAGGAGTGCTGGTCGATTTGTGTCACTGTACTGTGTGTTATCTATCTATGTATAATGTGTTATTCATCTTATCTCTTTACATAACTCACTGACTCTCTTTGAACACATCGTCTTGTTTCATGGGATTATTGTACGCTCAATCTGTAAGCGCGCGCGCGAGTGTGTGTGTCGCGTGTGCGTGTGCGTGTACATTTCAAGAAATTGAAGTTTTGCCAAACATTCATCTTTCATTTAATCTCTGTGGATCTACTGAATGTAAGTGAACTAACGAAAAAAAGAAAGGTTAGAATGGAAAATGGAAGTGTTTTTTAAACTCGATTTGAATGAAGTTTAAGTTGTTATAGCCAGCATACCATGACATTATGCAGTACACAGGGCTCTCAACATTACCATACAAACAAAGTAAGTGATTGATTTCATATTTTGTTGTTTTTGAATCGGAGAAATAGTGTTTCAAATAAGAGAGCTGTACAATATTCATGAGGGGAAATTTGAGCTGTGTTATCAAATGTAAAAGCTGCCTCAGAAATACAGCTGTGTGTGCTGTGTAGCGACATCTGTTCGGTTGTTTTGCTACATTGATCATTCAAAGTCAAATCGCACAATAAAAAATCAATTTAGAGGTTAATTTATAGAGATCACACCTGCATTGTATGATCAGTTCACTTGTATTATGTGTAGAGTAAATGGCAACATGGCACGCCAATAATATACACCATGCCAATGGCACGTTTTCATGAGAATTTCCTATATTTAACTGTATATAAACAACTTCCGCCATTAATAATAGTCATCAGTCCTCATAAAATAAAGATAAAATAAGCAGGAGCAGGAGCAGGAGCAGGTGGAATCTGTAGACTCTTTTGCATTTTCTGGCTTGTAACGCCTGCGTTTCTAAATCGGGGATGTCTATAACGTTGTGAATGATTGCCATTTCAGTTCTTCAGAAACCTGTGGAGCTTTATGTGCAGTTCAGTGAACAATCAGTTTACTAATTAGAAAAGACATTGTCAGCAACACAGTTACATTACTTCATAATAAATCTTATACTGAAACCTTAAATGTGACAGGGCATAGCTATGTTAGATATTGTTCAAAACCATAAACAGCAATACACATTTCCACTGTCCATGTTCCTCCCTAATGAATCTCTGTCTCTGTTTTATTGCCGTGACCTGTGCAGCATCCCTAAAGTTGGCTTAAGAGAGAACGTAAAGAGAAGAAATGGAGATCAACTCTTAGATAATCTCAAAAAAGCTCAGGGAGAGAGAAGTGAGAGCGAGAGAGATAGAGCGCTTAGGGCTCCTAATTCTCCACTTGGATTTGAAAGAAGAGCTCCCAAAGACTTCCTTATCGCTTTTGACAGGCCTTTGTTTTGGAGCAAGGGAGGTGACAGAGGAGAAGAGAGATCAAAACGAGAGAAGGAGGGGAAGAGAGAAGCAGTGCTCCACTCTACTGAGCGCTAGAGAGACCTGGCACTCTGTACTACTGCATACACTATCCAACAGAGCAAGGGTTTATGTCACTTGTTATGTGGTTTGCTCACGCTCACTTTGTCCTCTCACTTTTGTATCTCCCCTTTTATACCATTGGTTAAACCAGCTAAAGATATTAGGGTATAAAATATAATCCTGATTTTACCCTTTTCAGCCTCTTTTCTCTTATTCTCCCACAGTTTGCTTTAAAACTGTGGGCACTATATTTTTAAATACTGCTGTCCCTGTTTAAAAAAGTAGTTCACCAAAAAAGAAAATGTTGTCATAATTTACTCAACCTCATGTTATTCCAAACCTGTATGATAGTCTTTCTTCTGTGGAACACAAAAGCTGATATTTCACAGAATGTCTGAGCAGCTGTTTTCCATATAATGAAAGTGGACAGTGATTTTAACTTCCAAACTCCAAAAAAGGAAAAGAAAAAGCACCATAAAAATATCTTCAGAAGCTCTACAACAGCTTTGTGTGATGAACCAGGGTCTTTTATTGTTAAATAACACTTATATCATTGTATTAATGACACAATAATAATCATAGAGAACATTGACCACTGTTAGTGTGTGAATTATACCTCTTACTAAACACTGAATGAAAGTTATTTTTAACATTTACATTTATGCATTTGGCAGACACTTTTATCCAAAGCGACTTACAGTGCACTTATTACAGGGACAATCCCCCCAGAGCAACCTGGAGTTAAGGGCCTTGCTCAAGGGCCCAACAGTGGCATCTTGGTGGTGCTGGGGCTTGAACCCCCGACCTTCTGGTCAGTAACCCTGAGCCTCAACCACTGAGCCACCACTGCCCATCTGTTTTAATGTTTTTGTTTGTTTGTTTGTTGAGGCGTTGATAATAGTTTTGTTTAATATGCTTCTCATTCCAAATCTGGAGAAATGCTATAATCTCCTACAAAACATTATATTAGTTTTGTATGTTAACTTGATAGCCAAAAATATATGGAAATACATGAATGAGCAAAAAGGCGAACCCGGAATGTGATGTCACAATGCACAATGTTCAATCCATGTTTTAGAGTTGGATGCAATTGCATCATTACAATTAAATGAATTCTTAGCACTTTAATCAAATGAAAACAACAAAATATCATGTTATTATTTTTATCAAATAATAACTTTGAATGAAAAATTACCGTTATCAAAATTGTTATCATATCAAGTACTATAAGCATATTATTTTCAGAGGGAAATTCCTGTAGGAAAACACACAGGCTTGAATACACTGATTAGCTTGCAGCAGTAGATGGCGATGATATCAGTATTGATAATCTAGAAGAGCCTTCTCTGTATCGATTATCAATAGAGCAGCATGTTATATTAATTAAGCAACAAGAAGGCTAAGCACTTTTCAGTGAGTTGGCTGTTAAACTGCATCATAACCAGTGTTGTATCGACCAATTGCACAGCCACTGAGGAGTTAATGTGTGTGTCAGCAAACTCAGCCGTGATCGATCAAGCGCTACTCAACATCTGTAGATTTTTCTCTCTTTTACATCATGTTTACATCATCATTTATATATGTCCTCTGCCACATGGCTGGCTGAGTTTCTCTCATTTTTATTCACTCTTTCTTCATTCTGTCTGTTATCAAAGGACGCCTGCAGTTTCGTCCCATAAACAGGCTGAATAGTCACTGTGGCCTTGGAAATAAAGTGAATATGGAAAACTTCAGTGCAGGGGTTGGGTGATTTTCACCTAGATAGGCTTCACCAATGGCATGAGTTATCGTGTTGGTGCGCGAGTGTGTAAATCTGCCCCAGAGCTTTGCGGTAAAGCTGCTTTCTCTGTGAGTCCAACAGCCTTTGAGAAAGGAAGATGTAAATAAGCTCTGTTAATTAGCTCTTGCTATCAGCTCCCTCTGGACTTCTCTACAGAACTCCTACTTAAATAAGGTCTTTATCTCTGCCCCTCCACGATGCATGACTTAACAACTGCAGTACACACACTTTTAGATGAAGAAAGCAATACTGTAGACTAGTAATAGCTTGCTGATGCTACTCGGCCCAAGCCTGATGGAACCCAACAAACTGGGGTTTTGGGTTTGGGTTCGTTTTTCATGAATAACTTTAGGTTCAGAGTGGTGTTGGCGTAGTGGTTAAAGCACAGGGCTGTTAATCAGAAGGTCAGAGGTTCTAACCCCACGGCCACCACCATTGTGTCCTTGAGCAAGGCACTTAACTCCAGGTTGTTCTGGGGGGATTGTCCCTGTCATAATTGCACTGTAAGTCGCTTTGGATAAAAGCATCTGCCAAATAAATGTAAATGTAAATGTAGGTTTGAGTTCGTAATTAATCAAAAAATAAATTATATTTATTATTCGAGGATGACACTGTGTCCTAACCAGTTGTGATGCGATCAGCTTTAAACATCAAGCAATTTGCCTGTCCACACAGAAAGCAAAAATTTGGATCGAAGTAGCACGATAACAGCCAATCAGACCATATTTGACGCTTAGTTTTCAGCTATGAGGATTTTAGACCAATGAGATTTCACTGCAGTTCCGTTCGGTGCCACTAGGGGAGAAATTGCACACTTCACACCCTAATTTTTGTTTGTGTTTTGTTTGCATTTTTTTAATTGTATTTCAATGTAAACATACGTTAGACGGACATCTTTAAACTTTGTGCAATGTCTTGCTGTTTTTTTCAGCATCAAGCGCTGGAGCACCATGTTTTTAGATGCTGTGTCGAATGAAAAATAACTTTTAACTAACTTATAAAAACACATCTTGAGACACCTGACTTCTGTTAATTCATAGCACTGCATCTAGATTTTGTAACGTAAGAACACGTTTGGTCTGAAGTGCCTCTTAGTCTTTAAGTTTGTCCGTTGCTGTGTGTCTGTGTTTCGTTAACTCTGAGTTTCAGTCTCAGGTGATCAGCAAATTTGCCTGCAGTGATATCAGGCTCTGATTTCATTCTCTTTTTGTCTCTCTCTCTCTCACTCTTTGGTAATGCATGTTAAATATTCATGCGCTGGTTTGTGTTGTAAGTAGTACCTTTTATTGCCGTCTCTCTCTGCTGTTTGTGCACCTGTCTCAGAGGGAGACACTCTATGAAGACAGACGCTGAAGAGAGACAACACTGTTGCTCTGAGATCTTCTAACAGTTCACAGTCAGAGCTGTTAAACACTTCGGCACTGAGCTGTTTGCTCAAGGTCGGTTTAGTCAGGTCGCGGGAGCAGAGAATTTATGCCTCGGTACATTAGGGGTTGCAAATGTAGTCGACACTGTCAGTCTGAATTCGACTAGTCGCTTACCACGTGATTTATAAAACACTGTCTGTAGGAAAAACAGAAGGTGTGGAGCCCGGTGGCTCTGCGCCCAAAAAGAAAACTTCCTCAAATGTAGGTTACTTTGATAAAGATGACACAAATGCTAAGGTAACCTGCAATATATGCAAATTAGCCATCAAATATAAAATAAATACTAGTGCTATGCATAGGGCTAGCTAGAGATTTTCAACCTGATTATTGGCACAACTTTGGGTGTTGGGAAATCTGACCTTGTTGCTGTTCACTCCTTGAAGGACACGATTAGGCAATAGTTTAGAAAAGCATACGATAATATGATGGAATGTATCCCCATTGTCAACTTTGTGTGTTGGGACATCTGACCTTGGTGCTGTTCGCTCTAAGTGCTTTAAGTTATAGTCCAATGGCATGACTGAATGCATCCCCATTATCACCTGCACACTAGACCCTGTGGCCGCCAGTAACCAGTGTTGGGTAGATTTCTTCGCAAATGTAATCGGTACTGAATACAAATTACACTACTTAAATTGAAATCTTTTACGTAATATTTTAGATAACACTTTTTAGGTAATCTAATCTGATTTCTTTTGGATTACCCATCTCATATTTTGAGTCATATAAATCTAATAATGTATTTTAAATATTTTAAGTTCCAATTAACACTCCTTACATTAAACAATAGTAAACATAAAATCAAATGGAAACTTGTTGTTTGTCAGGTGCTGAGTTAAAAAAAAGAAAGTGCTTAAACTGGCACGTAGTATATTATAGAATCCTTATATATAAAGTCCTTATTATTTGTTTGTAAGGGTACATGGTTTGGCACCTCACTACATACACTAAAAATTGCCTGCATTTAGCAGTAATTTCTTACAATAAAATACCTTTTCAGTATTTTACTGTAAAATCAATGCAGGTCATTTTCGGTTACAACACAACAAATTACTGTGAAAAATACATTGTAATATTGCACTGCATTATGGGAAAATGGCTTCGTTTGAAGTCACCATTATGGATTAGTGTTCCCTTTGGATGGTACCTTATCATATTTATTTCTAATTAAGTTTATCCTAGTTGGTGCAATTGTGTTTCTAAACACAATTTACTGTACTGTGATGTATGGAGAAAATAGTCAATTTAGTGGTTGACTTTATGTTGGACCATGATGTATAAACTACACCATATGATACATTTGAAAGTAAATTCATAATCTAATTTTAAATGAACAATGAGGAAGTGATGAAAAGCTAGGCTATAATATGGATGGTTTTATTGCTCAATAAAGTCATGCAACTAGTAGCCAAGAATTTACTGCAAAAAATCTTTTGCATTATATTTCTCAGTATCAGACCTCCAGGCCTTTAAGGTCTTCAAACTGTATGCTGTTATCTGTGCCCATGTCCTAATTAAAATGTAAGGGTGACCGTGCATTTTCAGTTGCGGCACCATGCCTCTGGACCAGTTTGCCCGTCCTACAATTGATCCTTTTAAATCACTTCTTAAAACTTACATTTTCTCTATAGCTTATGAATCAATGTTAGAGTGGCAGTGTCTTTGTTTTTAAGTATAAATGATGTTGTCTTTTAATGTCTTGTTTTAATCGTTAGCATTGTGTTGCACTATGGTCAACAATTGTTTTGTTGTTTCATTTTAATTGTTTTAAAATGCACTTTATAAATAAAAATGACTGACTGGAGTGACTGAATAAGAATGTATGTTACTCAAGAGCAAAGACAGTGAGAACATGCTTGTTTTAAAAAATATATATAATTGTTATTTATTAATTAGTAAAAATAAATTAGTAATTAGGATTGGACATTTAATTAGAAATCATTAATGAGATAATGTCTCTAGATATAATGTAGAGTTGTACAGTTTGTACCTCCTCATAATTATTAATGAGAAGATGTGGCCTTAACCTAAGACCAGCGCTCTTTCTGCCATCCTGAAGCATTGGCTGAAGTGCAATTGCATTTTGCATGGTGAAAAAACACAAAGTTGTATGTGACCAACACCTCTAAAAAGTTTGTTTGCATCATGTGTTTTTAATGAAGAGTTTGTAGAATTAGGGACAGGTGGGCGAGGGTAGATTTCAATTTTTCGATTAAATTATAACAATCACCAATTGCCCTCTTTGTATTTGTGAATTGTACTAAGCACTTTCAATGCACTGTCAATTTTGGGTAGCTACATGAACACATGGCTAGATGTTACATAACATATAAAATACAGCCTGTATTTTTTAAATTTAGGAGCATATTTAGTAAATTACTAGATATTGCTTTTGGCTGAGTGGTGATGTAATCAGAATTTTATCATGTAATCCATAAAAATGTAACTATAATCTGATTACACACATCATAAAATGTAATATGATTACAAGTAATCTATTTTTGTAATCTGATAATGTAATACAGATTACATGTAATCCATTACTACCCAGCAGTGCCGGTTACCATCTGAGTGGAATTAAAGGCTCAACTAGTTGGCTATTTTAAATCTTTTGTTGTGCAAACCCTAGGGTACATTAGATGTCATAAAAAGCATGACCTGCCAGGTGTTGAAAAGAGACGATTTTTGCATTAACACTGTTGAAAGATTGAAAGGATTGTTTTGCGCTATACATTTACTTTTGTGATCGCCACAGAAAAACTGACATTTTCTAAGTGCCAGTTTTTGAGGATTTTTAATTGACTCTGTCTGTCTGTCTGTCTATCTACCTATCTATCTACTGTGTCTGTCTGTCTGTCTATCTATCTATCTATCTATCTATCTATCTATCTATCTATCTATCTATCTATCTATCTATCTATCTATCTATCTATCTATCTACTGTGTCTGTCTGTCCTTCTGTCCTTCCAATGCTCTATTGTACATACAATATCTAGCTGTAGTACCAGCATACAGGATTTTGTGCTTGTTTGCTGTGTTTTAGCATTGTGTATTTATATACACATCTGTACAACAACGTGCAAGGTTATACCAATTTGCTCTTAAATTCCCCAGGCTTTCTTTTTAGGCATTCTGTTCTATTTTTGTGGTTGCATCTGTGAGATGTTAAAGTGTTAACGATAGCAGGGGAATGAGAGCGGTGAGGAGAGTTGGATCTTTTCCCAGACAGTGGGTTCGTTGTGCGGTCTGAAGATAGATGCATTTGGCACGGTGATGACTCTGGGAGGAATTGTCTGTTTCGGGGTGGCAGGGACAGATACGACAATTTTAATCACCACAGAGATCACTCCTGATCCGTCAACACAACAGACTGACCAGATGCTTACCAGATGCATCAGCAACTACTTTCTTTCTTTTTCTTTGAAGTGTTTTCTCAAGTGTCACACAGTGCAACATATTTCTAAATAAAAGAGCTGATTCCTTTTGCACGTTGAGATAACGATAACACTTCCCTGACTCCAACATATGCCACAAATGCATTTTGGAAAGACAGGAAAACAGGTTTTTTTTATGATCAAATCCTGATGGATAAAAATGAGTTCCACCCACATTTTAGTTTTTTCTTTATTTCTCTGAGAATATATTTTCACATTACAGAAGTAAAATTGGTTCCCGTTAGAAAATAGCTGTGTTTTATAACATTGTGGCTGGTTTCTAACTGGTCGTTAGCTGATTGACCAGCAACCATTTTCAAAACACCAGCTTGACCACCTTAAACTGGTAAAAAACCAGATTGATCACACTGTGAATTTGGTATCAGGATGTTTGTCTGTGCTTACCAAAATGGAAATCACTGGCCCCTGTGGCCAAAACTGGAAGTGTTGTTGAACGTTTGGGCACGTGTGAGCTACAGTTTCCTGGTGAAATGTCCACAGCGTGGCACAAAAAGCCAGTTGTATTTTTAGTTGTAAATATTGTAATATAATCAAAAGGAATGCATATTTTATTAACTGTACTACCAATCCCCAACCCTAAACCGAAATTTTATTTTAGAGCTAAAACGCAACTTTTGAGTCCTTGAAAACCAGAAAGTAATCACATTTACATTTAAAAACATGGTGAGCATAATTACTTCCTGGTTCCCATGGGACCAGAGGTTGTCTCTGAGGTTGTTTGCGCAGCATGGTATCATTAGCACTAGAGGGAAATGTGTTAATGCTTAACTTATGCAAAAATGTCTGATGTGGGGGTAGCGTTTGTCAGTAATTTGGCTGAATGTGGTTGATTTCATGATAATAAAGAGAAATGACCCAAGGTTTTGAGTTGATAATACTTATGGGTCATTGACAAAAAAGGTTGTTAAAGGTGTTAAAATCTAGTTTAAAACACTTGTGTCATGTTCTCAGAAATGTAATCTTTGTGTCCAATTTGGTCTCATACTTTTTGAAAAACTTTAAATTGTCATGCGGTGAAACCATCAAGTATAAAGTATTATAATACTTAATCATTCATTTCCAAAAAAGTGTTCAAACACTATTTTCATTTATTTATTTATTATTTATTATTATTTATTTAAAATGTATTTAACATTATGAGATTATTCTGCACTAGTCATGTCAACGTTTATTTATTTTTTTCAGGAATTTCAGCTTTTAATGAGACTTTTTTTTACTGTCTCTGGACACAACATGACATTTTTTACTTTAAGCCCCAGAAAAAATATCAATATGACTTTAATCTCAGAAATTGAAAATATGCTGATCATAGAAGAGTAAACCATATTCAAGTAAATGGTTTGTGTGAATTGCGTTTTTTTATTTGAATAGATCTGGACAAAAATGAGTGTCACTTAATTGACCCTTAGGACACATGGCCATAATATGCACCTGTTACCCTCCGATATTGTATGTTATGATGAATTTTGTGAAAAGAATCACAAATTTGTTTTTCTAGGTTGCTCGCCCACTGTCACAGACACACTACTCCAATAGCTGAACTATAAAGGAAGTTTAGGCTATTTCTATGAAGCATGCTTAAACGGTGGTTTAAAAAAGTTGATCTAAACACAAAAGCGTTTTATGGGCAAAACCCTTAAAATTGGTTGAATTAAAAACATGTATATATTGTAACAGTACACTCGTCATGGCAGTATCTTACCATCTATTCTCTTCTTTTTAATGAAAGACAAAAATATTTCCTTGAACTTTTCTCTTGGCATTTTTAAATTGCGTGAAACTTTTGAAAACTTGCATTACCTTCGGTGGCGTAAATTGTATGTGAACACTGGGATGGACAAATCAACACATCGCTAAACAATGACCTACTGTACTGGTTTGCCAGTGTTTTCAGAAATCCGGCATCTTTTCGCTGTGGAGAGAGCTTGTGCGTTCATGGTTGCCAGATTGCTTCACTAAAGAATCACCTTGGCAGAATATTTCCAAACTGTAAATGTCAAGATCTAAATATGGGATTTCACCTATAGAAATCTGGTAACCCCACACACGTCGAAATCTCATTCTGACCAGCTAATCACCCTTAATTAAAGTCTGTTATTTATTAAATGTAGGAAATGTAATATTTTACTTGCATGATTAGTTCTAAGTAATACCTGAAACAATTTATATAAAGGGGTGATGGTGGTTTTAGAATGTTAATATTTTTTAGTATTTCCTGCAACAAGGGGGACGGCAACACCTCGCATCCCCCCTCAACTCGAGCCCTGAGTCCATGTCTACATAAGTACTGGAAACTGCTTTGTTTCTTCTTTAGGCCTAATTTGACCATTGTTTATCATGCTTATGCCTCTCTTCTTGAAATCATCTGTTCACCATTACCATTTAACTCATTTCAGAGAAACCTTGAGATCATTCTTTTAAAAACCCAAGTAATTAAAAAAAACTCTCTACTTATATGACCAATTATGAGGGATCTTCACAGAGATCAAATCTCCAATAGTACTGTATCATGCTTTAGCAGCACTAAACAACCTCAGTACTCAGTACATGTGGATTATAGCTCACTGCAGAGAGCTGCAGGCTAGAAAATTACAACCAACCAGTAGAGTTCTAAATGAAAGTCCGCTGTGGAGGAGGGAAGGGCACTATATGTTGGATCGGCACTCGTGTTTCCACAGGCTTTGTGTGGCCCATGGGTCCACTGTGGTTATTACCAGACCAATACAATCAGCTTTCACTCAGCCTGCTCAAATGAGGCTGCAAATGCGATTACAACACAACCAGCAAAGGGGAGGGTGTTTAGGAGAGTAGCCCCGGCATTGGCAGAGAGCAAATTTAATTAAAATGGAACACATTTGACTCCCGCTCTCTCTGTTTTGTTTTATTTCTCAAGGACTTTCCAGCTTAGGTCCAGCAAAGAGATGAAAACAGATGAGCAGAATTCAAAACCTTGGGTCATTTCTCTTTATTCTCTCTCTCTCTTTTGCTCTCTCTCCATATCTCTATGATAAAGATAGATATTGATAAATAAAGTTTCACTTTTAATTTTATTTTCAGTTTGTCATTTAAATTTATGTATCCACTTATTTTTTGGACTCTATGTGGCCATTTACACCATCTTTCCATCCATCTGTGTTGTTTATGTTTTTTTTTTTTTTTTTAATGTATTCATGCGCTAGATGAAAGTCTTTGAGCAACAAAGAACAGCAGCTTTCTCAAAAATCTTGAGACATCTGCATTATTTTTTTGTTTGTTGCACTCAGTCAAGCTTGATAAGTGCAAGAATTGTTCATTCTAAATAGCCCATAAGACTGTTAGTTTTAGTCAATGCATTATCATTTATTTATGTTTAAACATTTCTCAGGGGCCTACATTGTTATCGCAATCTAGTGTCATTTTCATGCTGTCAGATTGTGAAGGTTGCACATTTTGTAGACTTGAAGTAAAAAATGTGTTTGTGGTAATTTTTCCCCCTCTTTATCACTGTTGGTTCCAGGGGTGAGAAATTGACCAGTGGGGTTATTTCCACAAATTGTATCTGGCATCTCTTTCACAAAATAGCCACACATGCTCTCAGAAACTTTGGAAGACCACCATATGTAGGCTGTGTGCTCACCGCTGCACAGTTCATTAGACTACTGACCTTTACAGCACAGGTTTCACTGCACTGTAGTTTCAGCACTAATGTCAGCAGATGTCTTACAAACGCACTACACCTTGACATTCATTCAATTCCTGGCCTGCACAGCTGTAAACCACATGGGTTCAGATTCATACTCTCAAACACACACACACACACACACATATAACACTCGCTCTCTCAGCATCAGTCTAGTGTTAGGAAAGAGGGACTTGAGGCATATTTCCTGTATAAAAGCTACTTATGAATGGCTCTTTTGACTTGGTCCAGTAAGTAAGCACCCTAAATACTCTATCAACACCTAGAACACCTAGAAAAACCATATAGCAATGTGCTAAAATTAGCTCCTTAGCAACATAGCAATGCCCTGGCAACCACCCACATAAACCTAGAGTTCTTGGTGAGTTTTTCACTGGCAAGCTGAAAATCTGGTTATTATGTTGGCTTGAGAAAGCTAACATACTGAAATCCTATTTAAACTTATTATTATTCTTCTGAGACAAAAATTTCTGACTCCTAGAGCTGTTAAGCTACATGCACCAAACTTGGCACAGATCTTTAGACTGATCACGAATAGTGTGCTATTTCTTTTCTAACTAATTGGACTTATGGTATTGGAGAATCAGACTTCCGAAAAGGCCTCATGTCACATTGACTTCATTCAAGGTGTGAAAACTATTTCCTGTTATATCTCCTTTAGAAGATTCAATCTACATCCTATAACTCCACCACTCATACTTACTATATATCTTCCATCACTTTCTTTTTATATCTTGTGCTAACACATGCTATCAACACCTAGCAAATTGCTAAAGCGTACTAAAAACATGCTAGCATCGTGTTAAGACATGCTAGCAATGCCTGGCAAAGTGCTAAACATGCTAATAACATGTTTGCATCGTGCAAACACATGCTTGATGTTAGCATGTTTTTAGAATATTTTTGCACTTCACTAGGTGTTACTAGCATGTGTTAGCATGATGTCAACATGTTTTTAGAATGTTTAGCTCTTCACTAGGCATTGCTAGCATGTGATAGCACGATGCTAGCATTTTTTTAGCAACATGTTAAAACTAATACTTGCTGAAAACATGTTAGCATCATGTTAACACATGCTAGCAATGCCTAGTGCAGAGCTAAAACATTCTAAAAACATGTTAAGATCATGCTAAGACATGCTAGCAATGCTTAGCAAAGTGTTAAAACATTCTAAAAATATACTAACATTAAGCATGTATTTGCATGATACTAGCATGTTTTAGCAAGTTTTAGCACTTTCTTTTTCTATCTTGTGCTAACACATGCTTGCAACGCTATCAAATTGCTAAAACATGCTAAAAACATGCTAGCATCATGCTATAAAATGCTAGCAATGCCTAGCAATGTCTTAAAAAGTGCTAAAATATGCTAGCATTGTGCTAACGCAAGCTAGTAATGCCTAGCAAAGTGCTAAAATGTGCTAAAAACATGCTAACATCGTGCAAACACATGCTTGATGTTAGTATGTTTTTAAAATGTTTTAGCACTTCGCTAGGCATTGCTAGCATGTGTTAGCAAGATGCTAGCATGTTTTAGCAACGTGTTAAAACTAATACTTGCTAAAAGCATGCTAGCATCGTGTTAACAAATGTTAGCAACACCTAGTGAAGTGCTAAAACATTCTAAAAACATGCTAACATCATGTTTACACGTTAGCAATGCCTATCAAAGTGCTAAAACATGCTAAAAGCATGATAGCAATATATCTGTCTGTCTGTCTGACTATAAACTTTCAGGCTAGGCTTTCTCAAGCCAATATCAAAGTTTTACTTGACAAACTTTTTTATCTAGTTAAAGTTGTTATATCAGAAATGTACTACAACAAACACATCAAATCTTTTGTAGCAGATGCGACATGCTCTGCATTGTGCTGCAGTGGTATGTCTTTGAACCAGTATTCTCTGTAGATTTACATGAGCAAACTGTCTCAGAGACAGTCACACAGGAGTAATTCAGTGAATGATGGAGCATTATGGAGCGTGTTTGTGCATGCATGTGTGTGCGTGTTGTATAGACGGCTTGTAATTAATTTAGTTTATCGGCTCACCTTGCGAACATGAAGATGTAGAGCAAACTAATCTGTTTTTATAACAACAGACAGTGAAAACACATTCGCACAGACACAGAAAACTCCCATACAAAGTTACACACACACATTTCAAGAGATAATCCTTTCTAAATCAGATAGCAGCAAACAGAGAGACTTGGAATTAAAAACAAACTGGAACAAACATATTTCTACACACATAGGCTACATAATGTTCCAAAATCTAGTGGACTGCCAACTCCATACATAGATAGCATTCTAACCATCATGGGACAGTCATTTGGAACACTCAACAGTACATAGTAAGCAACTCCACAAATAACCCTGTGCACAGGACACTTGAATTGCAGTTGATTTCAATAGTTTGACGTTAGCATGTTGCTAAGCTAATGGCATGCTAAGAATAAAAATACACAGCACACACAAATATTGGGTAAAACAATCCATTTTGCACTGAACCATTTTATTAATCTTTTTCAGTATTGAATGAAATAGTTGTAATTTTAATCGTCATTTCTCTTGGCTCAACTGCCATTTTGCATTAATTGTGTCATGGAACTTCTCTGCATGTGTTGCTGCCTAAGAATATGGTCAAAATGAGGTATCTTAGGAAGCAGCATGATTAAAATTCCTACATTTTAGAACATCCTTTGCGTTGAGAGCATGCCTTTGATGCCTCAAAGTGCTGCCTCCGTATAGCTGTTTTGGAACAGTGCATATTGTCTTGTATGTTGGACATGATTTGTTAGAGAATAAAGAATGAAAAGTGTTCTTGAGTTCAAAACTTAACTTTAAGTGAGAAAAGAGCCAAATTTTCTGACAGTAGCAGTCATTCAGACGTGTAGGATTCTGAGTGACTCCGTCTCTCACCCTCTCCATTCCTGTATTTTCTTTCTGTCACATCCTTCCTAGATTTATTTTTTAAATACATGTATTTATTACCTTCACCACCTGTTGCCTTTTCACATTTTCCTCTTGTTTTTGTTGAAGATTGTCATATATTAGTATTAGTACTGGTATATTGGTATATAGTATATTGTCTATAAGGTCTATACATACTGTTTGTATATCCAGGTAGTAGATATGTATTCTATAACATATATACTGCTTTGTGCTTTACTTTATTTATATATATATATATATATATATATATATATATATATATATATATATATATATATATATATATATATATATATAAGGGAGAGTGTATTGTTTTAAATAATATGTATCAGTGTAAGAAATATTTTTAAGGTGCAACATTTGCCACTAGAATTGATTTTCAGGGGGTATGCTTATCTTTTATGTGGCCATTTTCCCCCAAAACATATTATAAAAATATATAGAACATGGTGTATATAGTAAATATAGATAATATATGGTGTATATGTATGTATAGTATATACACACATTTTTCTTCTGATTATTTTTTTCATTTAAAAGTACTTTATTGGCATGATTGTGTTTACATAAAACATTTCCAAAGCATTAATACACAAAACAGATAATGACAAGAAATAATATACTAGAAATAATAAAAGAATGATATTAACTCTCTGAGCACTTTATTAGGAATGCTATAAAGTGCCAGACGGGTTCTTCTGCTGTTGTAGCCCATCCGCCTCAAGGTTCGACATGTTGTGCATTCTGAGGTGCTATTCTGCTCACTACAATTGTACAGAGTAGTTATCTGAGTTACTGTAGACTTTCTGTCAGCTCGAACCAGTCTTCACATTCTCCGTTGACCTCTCTCATCAACAAGGCATTTCTGTCCACAGAACTGCTGCTCAATGGATATTTCTTGTTTTTGGCACCATTCTGAGTAAACTTTAGAGACTGTTGTGTGTGAAAATCCCAGAAGATCAGCAGTTACAGGAATACTCAAACCAGCCTGTCTGGCACCAACAATCATGCCATGGTCGAAAATTATCTGAAGCTCCTGGCCCGTATCTGAATGATTTTATGCATTGCACAGCTATATATATATATGGCCAGATCTTATGGTTTTCTGTTTAGACTGCAGTTGCTTTTGCTAGCACAACCACATAAGTTGTCATAGTAATGAAACAAACCTTCGTAGATTCACCATATGTGAGAGTTTAGCAATAGATTTTTATCCATTTGATTTTTATCCATGTTTTCCGTGAGGGCAGTATCCAAAACACATACTTCACAGACAGCGGCTTAAAAAATTTGAAAGTGGCATATGGCATATGCAATGTTTGTTGCTGCTAGGTTTGACAACTAGGGCTGAACCAATTAGTCTTCATTATCGACAACGTCGACAATAAAAATTGTTGACAAAAATGCCATTGTTGAATAGTCGTTTGATGTAATTTAATGTAACGAGATCATATGAACCCAATGACATGTAAGATAGCATTGCAGTTTGCACCTGACTGAGGAGAGGAAGAAAACACAGCTCACAGTCCAGATGCACTCTAAACTTTTACAGCTTCAGGTGATGTAGATCACAAAGTATGTGGGAATTATACAAAAATACCAAAAAAGTAAATACAGAAGCTCTCTCGTTGTGGAATAACCGGAGCCAGAGCTGCCGCTCCACTGAAGCAAAAGCATTTTTAAAGGAAACACACCAGGGTTAAATTTTTAATGCAGTTATATTTAATGCATTATAGCTTTATTAAAGTTCAAATAATAAGGAAGCAGGTAATGTAAATAACTACTAACTCCGAAACTGGCATTTATCTGTGCGGTCAGCACCTCTTCTATGAGTTATGCGAATGTCCCGATCTAAGGGCGAGAGATTGAATCGTTGAATTGAGTCGTGGAGACGCTCATCTCTTGAACATGCACGTTTAATGCAGCTAGATTATAACGTGATGGCTCGAGACTTATTGAATCATAATACAGTATGTGTCACTGAGCATTTCTTATCGGGAAGAAAATTGGCAATACCCAGCTTTATTAATAAGAGAGAGTTTGTTTTTTTTGTTAGTTAAAGATGGATTGAAGTGAACAGAAAGGTGAGAGAGGATGTCTTCGCCCCATTATACACTGCAACAAAATATGTTTTTGATTTTATTTTGTTTTGACTTGTTTTCCAATATAAAAATATAAAACTCCTTTAAAACAACATATATTTACATTAGTAGCTATACTGCAGAAGAAAAAATTGTTATCTGAGAATGTTGAATATAATATTAAAAATAAAAATATATTAAAATATCGAAAGATCCTTTAAAAAAAGACGCATTCACCAGAGAAGCAGCACATAAGATATTTAGACTTTTAGAGAATAGATCTTGAATATAAGTATATTTTGTCTTTACTGCACTCGCAGAAGTATAACCAAGTGAATAAATACACTTATATACAAAATACACTTATATTTGTCTCTTAAAGCAAGTCTAAATATCTTATATTTTGCTCCTCATTTTAAAATGGAAAACAAAACAAAACCACTTTATAACAATATGATCTTTTACAGTGAATTTCTTTACTGAATTAAACTTAATAAAAAGTATTTTTTCCCTTTAATTCAGTGAATGTCATTTAGAGGTATTTATAAAGGATGATTTCTTCCACTTTATTGTTAGTAAGTTGGGGCACAAGCTGAATTGTCGGTTAAGAGCTAATGAATAATTGTTGCAATAATATTGCCGAATAGTCGAATAATCGTTTTAATAATAAATCAAAATAATCATTAGTTGCAGCCCTAATAACAACTGTGCTATTTTAGCCGGGATATCCTGTATTTTTGTACAAAATTGTGATGTACCCATTGTCCCATATTTTATCCCGTAAGGCTTTGTGTCCCATATTGAAGCAGAAAAATGCTCAAAGATTCTAAAGACGAAATGCTTGAACGGGACTCCCTTTCCGTATTGAAGTGCTTTAAAATGCTCAAGCATCCCTTATTTGTGTAAGACATTCAAGACCATATTAGTGTATCTCTTTTGGTGGGTAAAGCCAATGTCTGTATTATTGTAAAGGATGTTTTCGCTGCTTTGGCTGCCATGTGGCATATACATGACATATGGGTGTGTTCCATTCAGAAGTGATCATCCCTTGGCACTATTACCCTTAAAGACTTTAAGTTACACTGTGAAAGTTTTAATGGCTTAAAATGTATAATAAAATTGTTATTTTGAACTCACTCACAGTTTTATTGACAAATCTGTCTCTAGCGATACCAACAGTATGGCCTGCATTATTGTTTTCCCTTCAAAGTGCCATATGAAGACATACAGTATGACATTTGGAACGTAGTATGTCTTCTTTTCGCAACTCCTGACGTAACAACACGGCGCACACAACGAAAGATGGAAAAAACCCATGGAATCTTATCTTAATGTTCAGACTGAGATGCATTAACAACATTTTTATTTTAATCCGATTTCAAACCACCTTCGATTGTGGTTTGGATCAAGCTTGTAAAAATCATATCCTCTCCATATACAAACATACTACAAAAACTTAAAATCAGGTTGGGTTATTTCTGCCTGTATGAATATAGCCTTAGTTCCTCTAAGGTTTATAATCCCATGAAAACTGTTTAAGAGCAGTCAGTGTCTTCTGTCCAAAATTATTCATGGACTGTGATTCCCTGCAAGCTAAAAGCAACAGCTCATATATTGTAGATGTAACTTGCATAGCCTTGCTTTCAAAAGTGCAGGACCTATTTCTGTAAATGCTGCTACTGGGTCTTTAACACAAAAGCGTATGTACCCACACACACACAAATACGTACATACACAGCTGCTGTTGCTCAGAAGCCATCTGCTGCGTTTACTGTATACTGGAGCAGCAGGTGAATTAGGATTCTGTCAGTCTTTGGTTTGTCATCTAGACACACCGAAAGAGAGAGAACAGACAGGTCTTGATATTACTATAAAGCTGACCCTCTTTTACTGTGGCTTCATTCATATTGACTGGGTCCATCTGCGCTCTCTCTGAGTATCTGACTCACTGTCTTGAGAGCTAATTTGTCCTTCATCCTCATTTCTAATAGGAAGTCATTTGGGCCACATAAGGATTCATTATCCTAACAAGTCTTAGAACAGATGGGCTCACATTACCAGTCTAGAACATTCACCTTGTGAAACAAGAGAGCCATGCAGAGGAGACCAAGAAGTAGACGAAACTATATAAAAAAATGAAGGTTCAACGGGTGGGGTGGGGAATGGAGAGGCACTTTCCACAAAAAGGCCCTGTCTATAATTAGGCTTGAAAATAATGTTTCTTTTTTTATTTGTATTTATTTATTTGCAGAAAATTCTTCAAGTTCTTAACCATCAGTTGATCATCAACCTCAGGTGGTCAAACTAAATATAATTTCTATTCCTTTAATTTGTTTTTGCAATAAATTTTACATAGACATCCAAATTAAATATATAATAAAAAAAATATAATAAAAAAAATGTGGCAGAATTGGTAACAGGTTTGCAGATTTAGCCTACATTCAGCTAAATCACTCCATAAGGACTAGCTCATTTGGGACCAAATATAGATTTTATTGTTGATAAACTATAAATTAAATACAAATATTTTTGATTAATAAATAATTATATTATTTACTAGTATTCCTGCTATTCAGTAGAAAGAGTTGTTAAGAGTTGTGGTTGCTGTTACTTCTTGAGTGTCATAATTTTAAGGAATGTTTATTAAAATTCTTAATTAATACAATAAAAAATAAATTATTTAACATTTTTACTACAATGAATTCAATGCCAAAATCAAAATGTTTAGGGGTAATACAGACAAAAGGGTAATTTAAAAAACAGACACACTGATTTGGCCAACTTGCTTCATATGCTAATTAAATTTTATGTTAGAAATGTTTATCTAACTTAACGTTCGGTTACGTATGTAACCTCCGTTCCCCGAGGGAGGGAATGACACGTTGTGTCGGAGAAGCGACACTAGGGGTCTCTCTTGAGCGCCGATATTCACCTCTGACCTATTGAAAAGGGCCAATGGGAGTTGGCAGTCAGTATTTGCATACCCCGCCCCCGGACATACGGGTATTTAAGCGGGGCAAATACGGAAGTTTAGTCAGGATTTTTCTGAGGAGCCGGAATGGTCCAGCCACAACAGTGGCTCGGTTCAGTGACATGGCGGAGGAAAGACACAACGTGTCGTTCCCTCCCTCGGGGAACGGAGGTTACATACGTAACCAAACGTTCCCCTTCTGTCGCTCTCTCCACGTTGTGTCGGAGAAGCGACACTAGGGGACCCATTCCAATCTTGCCATGTGCTGAACCATGTACGTGAACCGCCGATACAGAGGCGGGCAGGGATTTCATCCAGTGCCGCGCATCGTCTGTACCTGGCTGCACGTACGCTTCCCCAATGCCCCATAAGAACATCGGAGTCCTTCTAGTTACCCTGGGAGGGGAACAAGGCGATGTTTGCCAACATGGGAACGGGCCAGCCTGGCTGTGCAGGGGCACTCCTGCCCATAGAAAGCAGAGGTCTGTCCAGGGTCGGAGTGTTTTGAGGCAGTTGGGGGTGATCCTTACCCGATGCGTGGCGTGGTGCCATGCTTGTCTCGGGACTCGAGTCTGGAGCCAGTGCTGGAGTGGTCTCATATGCATCGACCCCAACGGCGCGACCGCCGCGGAGGACGCCATATGCTCCAGGAGCCTCTGGAAAAGTTTTAAAGGGACCACTGTGCCTGGCTTGAAGGAAGCGAGGCAGTCCAGCACCGACTGAGCACGCTCGCTCGTGAGGCGTGCTGTCATTGAGACTGAGTCTAACTCCAACCCGAGAAAAGAGATGCTCTGAACCGGAGTGAGCTTGCTGTTTTCCCAGTTGACCTGAAGCCCCAAGCGGCTGAGGTGCCGGAGCACCTGGTCTCTGTGTGTGCATAGTAACTCTCGAGAGTGTGCTAGGATGAGCCAGTCATCGAGGTAGTTGAGAATGCGGATGCCGGCTACTCGTGAGCGGGCAAGGGCCGCCTCTGCGACTTTCGTGAAGACGCGAGGGGACAGAGACAGGCCGAAGGGGAGGACTTTGTACTGAAACGCCTGGCCGTCGAACGCGAACCGTAAGAAGGGTCGGTGTCGTGGCAGAATTGAGACGTGGAAGTACGCGTCCATCAGGTCTACCGCTGCGAACCAATCTAGATGCTGAACGCCAGCCAGAATATTTCTCTGCGTGAGCATTTTGAACGGGAGTTTTAACAAGGCCCGATTGAAAACTTGCAAGTCCAGGATTGGTCGTAAGCCGCCGCCTTTCTTGGGTACAATGAAGTAAGGGCTGTAGAAACCCTTCCTCATTTCGGTTGGAGGGACGGGCTCTACCGTGCCCTTGGCTAAGAGGGTCGCGATTTCCGTGCGCAGGGAACTGGCATGCTCGCCGTGTACTGCGGAAGCGGACGCCCTGAAGGGGCGGAGCCGGGCAAACTGAATTGCATAACCGAGTCGAATGGTCCGGTGCAGCCAGCGTGATGCGTTGGGAAGCGAAAGCCACGCTTCCCAGCTCTGCGCTAGGGGCACCAAAGGGACGAGTATTTTGGACGTACCCGGTGGAGCCTCGCAGCGGGGTGGAACAGGTAATGCAGCGTCGGGCGGCTTCGTTGCGGCCTGAGGCTGAGGTGCTGAGAATAGACTCAAAGCACTTACCTTGCTCCGCGCGCCCGGCAGGGTTCTTGACTGAGGAGGAGGTCTGATGTTGGCGTACTCTGGACTCGTCTGAACCGGCCGGCCGGGGGACAGTCGTGGGCAGGCGGAAGGCGGGATCGCCGCATCCGGTGTACCGGGACTGTTGTGATCTGAAAGCACATTGCCGTGAAAATGGCATTTGCGGGCCTTGTGACCCAGAGGCAAAGGAAATAGCTCTTTTATTGAGAATGTGGGTACCACAGCCCCGTCAGGGGGTGTGGCAAATGAAAAAACAAAGGATTCTCCTCCCGGCCCTCCACCGGGGGATATAGCGGTCTTACCACCTCCGGAGCTAACATCTTTGGCTCTGGGTCGGCTGTCTCAGGAACGCTTGGGAGCCTTCTGGGTCCTGGAGGGGGTTCGTGAGACAGGGGCGGCGCCGCCTCGCGGAGTGCTCGACGCTGGGGCTGAGAGCTGGGCCCGGGTTGAGGCGGAGCAGGAGCTGGTTTCCTTGCAGGGGACACCCTCGGCGGGCAGACGAGGCAGGGCCCGTAGCGGCAGGTCTGCGGCGGGGCATGATGTGCGAAATGGCCTCCGTCTGCTTCTTCACCGTGGAGAACTGTTGGGCGAAGTCCTCGATGGTGTCACCGAAAAGGCCAATCTGGGAGACAGGTGCATCCAGGAAATGGTTCTTGTCAGCCTCACGCATCTCGACCAGGTTGAGCCAAAGATGGCGTTCCTGGACCACTAGGGTGGCCATCGTCTGTCCGAGTGCCTGCGCTGTGGCCTTCGTCGCTCTCAGGGCGAGGTCGGTCGCTGAGCGCAGTTCCTGCAGCACATCAGGATCAGGTCCACCCCCGTGCATGTTTCTGAGAGCTTTGGCCTGGTGGACTTGCAGGAGGGCCATCGCATGCAGGGTGGAGGCAGCGCGTCCAGCCGTAGTGTAGGCCTTCGCGTTGAGCGAGGATGTTGTCCTACAGGGCTTGGATGGGAGTACGGGCGACCCCGCCAGGAGGTAGGGCTACCGGGCATAGATGGTGCGCAACTGCCCTATCGACCTGGGGAATCGCGTCGTACTCGTGGCGCTCTCCGCCGAGGGTGGAGAGAGTGGAGCGGGTGGCACCTAGACGAGCGGAGAGCGGGGCTCTCCACGTAGACGCCAGCTCATCATGCACCTCCGGGAAGAAAGGGACCGGGGGATGCGAGGCCGCGAACGCGCGCTGCCTCCAGGAACCAATCATCCAACCGAGAAGGCTGTGGGGAGGATGGAGGGTTCCAATCCAACCCCACGCTCAAGGCGCCCGGCAAGCATGTCGGACATCTGAGCGTCGGCCTCAGCCTGGGCCTGCTGGCCCGAAGGCGGCAGTCCAGGGGAGTCCTCGGCATCAGACACAGCACTCTCCGATGCAGCGGTGAGCTCATCTGCTTCGGACTCGGGAGGATAGACAGCCAGGCCGTGAGGCGAGCTGCTATCGCCACGAGCGTGGACGGAGACCAGCGAGCGTGTCGGGGAACGGGAGTTTCTAGGGGGGTTACCCGGCGAAACTGCACCTGCTGCCGCCCCCAAATCGCCCCCAGCGCCAACCGCACCGTCCTCAATCCCGTGGGAAGAAGGAACAATGCGGGGTGCAGCTGGGGTGGCTTGCTTTCTGTTGAAAGCAAGCCGCGACCGCAACGTGGTCATGGTCATGTTCTCGCAGTGAGAACATGAACCATCCACAAACGCCGCCTCGGTGTGATCGCGGCCCAAACACACGTGACAGCGCCTGTGGCCGTCTGAAGCGGAGAGCACTCCGCTTCAGGAACGACACAGGGGCAGAAAGGCATCTTGAAAAAGACGCATCCTTAAAAGGACGTTCAACGCCGCTGTGTTTGCTCTTTTAGAGGAAATTACTCTTTTAGTAAAAACTCTTTTAATACACAGTGTGTGTGTGTGTGTGTATGTGTCTGCGCTGTCGAAGCGCTCAGGGGCAACAATGCACGCCGTGCAATGAGAAGGAGAAAGCCGCTGTTGTGCGCCGTCAAGATCCAACAGCATGCAGATAGTCAGAGGAAAACAGGAACGTTTGAGTGGTGTGTAACTCGCAGCAAACTGCAGACAGACCATCGGCTCCGAAGAAATTTTCTGACTAAACTTCCGTATTTGCCCCGCTTAAATACCTGTATGTCCGGGGGCGGGGTATGCAAATACTGATTGCCAACTCCCATTGGCCCTTTTCAATAGGTCAGAGGTGAATATTGACGCTCAAGAGAGACCCCTAGTGTCGCTTCTCCGACACAACGTGGAGAGAGCGACAGAAGGGGAACTAATTGTTCTCACAAAAAGGGATTTTGCCTCTAACTTGTGATACCAAAAAAAGGAAAATAAAGGAGTGTAATGTAAAGAATGGACATAGAATTGCAATGAGGGTGGAGAGAGGCAGGAGGGAGGTAAAGTGTGAAAGAGAGAGTTGTAAATCTTTTTCGGGTCTTTACTGACTCGCCACTCACATGGTTGATCAATAGCTCAGGCAGTAAGAGGTGCTTTGTTATTGAGGCTTATGCTTTTGAATAAGGCTTAGAACTGCTCTGAAACCACACTACAGCAGGAGAGCACTCGTAAGAGCAACTCATATCCCTGCTCTCTGAGCAAATCCCACACATCCAATAACAATTCAGGGACAGAGGTCGAACTCGCTCAAATTTTATAAGCATTAGCATTGTGCTGACTCTGCCTTTGGTGTACACAGTGATTAGTGATTGGCCATTTTATTGGTTTCCACTAAAAAGAATAAGGGTTTAAACCAAATTGTATTGTTTGGGGCTCACTGCTATAGAAGTAATGCACCAATTTTACTTGCAAAGCATCAATAGTGAGTCTGGGTGGTCAGTTTCTGAAGATTTACATGGTCATTGCTAAATGTGTGATAGGCCCATGAAAATGGCTAGTGTCAGGCTGATGCATAGCATGACGTACAGCTGATAGTTAGTCTTTTGTCATTGGGTTGTATCAATAAAAGTGGACTCTGTGCATAAATTCACCAGCTAATCAATCAGCATCCATAAACCATACTGTCATTTCATTGCCCTGTTTCTCTCTCTCTCTCTCTCTCTTTTGCATCCACTCTCCACTTGCTTTGTGCATAAATCAAACATAACGGTCTATAACAACCACAACAAAATGCTTACATGCTCTCACATGGTTCCATTCATGAACACAGGCAGAGGTAGTGCAAATGCTAATTTATTGGGTGCGATGGCACGGTCAAGCCGCTATGCCCTTGTGATAAGCCTTCACCTGTGATTTAAGGAGAACAAATGAAAATGATAGAGTATATATATAATCATCATTAGACTGATTTATAAGTGGAAGAATAATAGGTTAGAGAATCTTGAGATAAAGAATGGAATGGGATGAGGGTGTTGAGGACAATTGAGAAATTAGAGTCAACCCTGCTAAAAAAAAAAACAGCTTTAACCAGGCTAAACTGGTTTGTTGGTCTTAGCTGATCTATGCTGGTCTCCAAGACTGGCAAAGCTAAGAGTGTGTTTTATGCTAAGTAAATTAAAGCTCCTCTTCCACTCTCATCTGAGGAAAACTGAATTGTTGGGCTGAAAACTGTGGCTGGTTAACGTAACCATAGCAGCAGCAGCTTTGGGGGCATTTCGGTCTGCGCCTTCTTTTGTTAACATGTGAATGTTTAATGATCGGTGGAAGTCCTGACGTCTGTTTTGAAAGCGAAACATGAAGAATTATGTTCACAACAAATGGCCTTGGTCCCGCTACACTTGCTAATGGTTTTTTTATTGTACATTTTTTTAAATGGTCTTCAAAGCATGTCCTTAAGAACCCATGGAAGAGGGAGCACTTGTGGTCTTGAATTATATATCATGCTTGTGTATATAAACATACATGCATGTTGTAGATGTATAAAAAACATGCACCAAGACCTCAGAGACCAGTGTAGAAATTAGCTTGAGTAGAGGTTTGTGGATTGCAAACACCTCAGATTCAGAATTTAAGAACTGGCTCCCTATAAGAATAAATTGAATTGGCCACACCCTACAAAATGTTGATTTGGAATTTAAATGGTACTTTATGAAGATAAACAGCTGCTGGGGCAATTTGCCAAGCTGTGTGGGTGTCCTGGAGGGGGTGTGGAACTTAGTGCATAGAGAAGCGGAATCTGTTCAAATCTCCTAATGAGCAGCCGACCTCCATAGATCCACACAATTTCATACTGTACCTTGTCAAAAACACAGTTTAATCCACTGCAATAAATAGAGAGTTACAGAAAATAACAGAACTGTGAAGAAAAGTGTGAGTTTGGAAATGAGGAACAGCGCCTTCATCAATACCGTACATCCTGATCCACTATGATTCCTCATCCTCATGATGCCATATCATTTATACAAATTTGATAAAAGAAAGTAGAAGTATTTTCCATTGGCAAACCTGCAATTACGCCCAAGGATACACACATCAACCGCTGTGATTTTTGTGTTTGTGATGGCAAATGATTTCCCTGGGTGTTTATGAACAATTTTGTCATTGAACAATTCATCTGTGTACATTATTCCAAAGAAAAATGCTTGACATTGTGATCTTCCATCTAAATGTAATAATTAGATTCACCTGTGAAATTATTGTCTGCTTCTTTTTAACCCCTCCCATCCAATCAGTCATATACAGACCACTTTTGATGACATAATAAATTCCCAATGAATAAAACCAAGTTTCTCCCATACTTTTTTCTTATTAAAATTTTCACTTGGAAATATATCACATTATGGAAGTAAAATTGTTTGCGAACGCCATTTCGAGTCCCATTTTTTCCTCATTAAAAAAGTTTACTCCAAACAAAATCTTAATTTTAAAACATATACTTAACACCATGCATAAGCACTCATATGAGATGAAGACTCCAGTCGCATCAGTAACCTTATAAAAGCTGTTTTATTCTACATTGGAGAGGGTCACTGTCATGGAGGCAGCCATGTTCTGATCACATGACCAGTCGAATACTACTTGTTTAATAACAGTAATCTGCCTGTTATTGGACCCTTTCACTCATGGATTCAAATAATTATGGCCGAAAGTAATTAAAGAATTTCATGGTGTTTACATTGTTTGAATAATGGTGCATCCTTGCCCCCTTCTGTAGCTGGCAGAATGAGTCCAAGATGACACCTTTAAATTAGTTCAAGATATGCACATGATAAGTCTCTATTCCATCATGTGTTGATTTTCATGCCAGGACTACCCACATAATGACATGCAAATTTAAATTATTAGCTGTGAAAGGTCAGTGGCAACACTGAAACTGTCTGAACGTTGAGCATCATGTTAAAATGCTTGACCTGCTCTCAACATGACACAAATCAATTGATCTCTTGTTCAGAACCGGTTCCTTTCTTTACAAAATACCAGAATCGCCTGTCATATATATTTTATTAAGTCAGACTATACTTTGTGATCAGTTGAATGCCACTTTGGTGAATTAAAGTACCAATTTCCTTCTGAACAGCAAAATCTGTACATTATTCCAAACTCTTGTCCACCAGCGTATACCTGGAGAGAAGTTGGAACGGATTGATTACAAAGTACTTTGAGCGGGTATGGGAAGCTCAAGTACTTTTGAGTGCGTCTACATGTTTTGTTGTGTGTGATGATGGTAAGTATTCTAAGAATAATGAAAAGTATCTTCTTAAAATGTGAGAAATGATTATGAGTGCTTTACTTCCATTTTATATATACAGCTGAAGTCAGAAGTTTACATACACCTTAGACAAATGTTTTCCAAAAATGTTCACAATTCCTGACATTTAATCGTAGAAAACATTTCCTGTCTCAGGTCAGTTAGGATCCTGAATTGTTAGAATAATAGTAGAGAGAATGATTTATTTCAGCTTTTTAGTTCTTTCATCTCATTCCCAGTGGATCAGAAGTTTACATACACTTTGTTAGTATTTAGTATCATTACTTTACATTTTTTAACTTGGGTCAAACATTTTCGGTAGCCTTCCCACAATAAGTTGCTGGAATTTTGGCCCATTCCTCCAAACAGAACTGGTGTAACTGGGTCAGGTTAGTAGGTCTCCTTGCTCGCACACACTATTTCAGTTCTGCCCACAAATTTTCTAGCGGATTGAGGTCAGGGCTTTGTGTTGGCCACTCCAATACCTTAACTTTGTTGTACTTAAGTCATTTTTCCACAACTTTGGAGGTATTCTTGGGGTCATTGTCCATTTGGAAGACCCATTTGCGGAAATTTTTGAGGAATCGATATATTATCATCAGCCGACATTTAAGTTAGAAGCCTAATTGGTGTGCTTCCAATACACTGTCAATTATCTTCCATTCAATGTAGTCTGATGTAATAGCTTTGGGAGACCACAAGGGGACGACTTAACATTTACTGAAGCTGGTTGCAGCATGGACAAGGCATAGATATCACACACATTACGAGCTGATGGCAGTCCAAAGTTACGAAGATTTTTGTACTTCTTCAAGAATGAACAAAGTGGCACTGATGAGTTTTCTGGTTAGTATGGAACTGGTGTAACTGTGCAAACTGAACAATTATAAATGGCAACATTTGTTATGCAACTTCCCTGTATGAAGCATCGAATAGGTTTCATTCAACTGTCAAATCACAAAAAGACACACATGTAACTGAAAGTACATTGTGTAGGCTCTTTGAAAGATACATATTAACAATATATCATCCAGTAATGACTAGAGTAAATAATCTTTGTACTTTGAAAATGATTTGGGTTGAATTTAATGAAAAACTATGTGAGTTGAGCTCCACAGTGTTGCAGAATTTTTAACAGCCTCCATGAGACTGCGGTGTATGCAGACCTTCATAGCAAATAGTTGTTTCTAAAATAGTCAAATTTTAGACCTTTAGAATTTTAGTCCGGTACGTGACCCACTGTAACCCTGTGCTTACACTTTACCAAAGATGTGTTGAGAAATATGTTTGAAAAGGCTTCTGTGAAATAAGCAGCATCTGAAAAAATCCAGATATATATTGATAATTATCTGAAAAATCTTCCAATTATCGATACATGAAAACGGCATAGATCCCAAGCCTAATTAGTACATAATTCCATATGTGAAAAAAATATTTCATCATGTTTTCTCAACACAAAAACTTTTGTATTTTTATTGGTGTCTTTCCAACAATTTTCACAATTCCATCTTTCTTTCATTCTGTAGAATAGCAGTAGTATTTTGGGTTCTGTAATGTATATTTCTCAGAGTTTGATTCACATTGTTAACATTGACGTTCTGACTTTCAAAAGAAAAAAAAACTTTCATTGCTTTAGGCAAAATCACTCTGCTCCAATCCCACTCCACACTGCTCACATACTCTGCACAAGAGCTACTCTCAACTCTTTCTGGCCACAAAATACCTACTTTGCCTAAAAGCATTGTGCATAGTTTGTGTTATTGTCTCTCACCTGCTGCCTCCCTTTCTCTCTCTGTTTCTTTGTCTCTTTGCCTCTCCCCTATTTATCTCTCTTCTCTCTGAGTGCAGAAAGAGTGTTTGAAGTTTGCAGGAGTGTGTTTGCTGGAGTCTGGAGATGACGGGTGATCAGTCTGCACTGTTGAAATTACGGCAGATAAAAGGTTCTGTTGGAAGGTTCTGTACAGAGCCCAACTCTCTTAGTATTAAACTTTTTAAGGTATAACGATATATTTTGAAATGAGAAACAGGATGAGACAATATCGTTTAGATCGATAAAGTTTGAGGTTGCATTACATAACACGTTTCTTCTGTAAAGCCACACCGTGTTTGCATCTCTCTCATCCTCTCCGATCAACCCTGCCCCCACTCTCTCAAGTTCTCATGCAACATGGAGAGAGACACAGTGCTGGTTCACACTGCCGAAGAAGACCTGGTTAGTAAAAATAAAAACAATGGTTCAATTATTTGGAGATGGTTTGGATTGAAAAGACCAGATTAGCAGCAAAACAGCTGCGTGCTGTTTGACTGACAGGCGGCTTTGTGTGTGTGGCACGCTTTACATGCTTGTGTACCCCGAAAATGCTCGTGCTTAAACGGTCCGTCTTGGTGAGGTATTCATGTAAACGCAGAAAGTTATGTCTAAAGTGAATGTAAACATTAGCTAATTTGAATCGAAATGTATGACTTGTAAGTTTAAATGTAACCTAATAGACATGCCTCTGTCTAGTGTATCCTTAATATTAATCAAACAACAATAACAAGTATAACTAATCCACTCAGTGCTCAGATCTTATTCCATAGAAGTGTGAGCACCCCTGCTGTAAATGATGGTGATGGAGGCTTTCCTTTATTTGGCCACCGTGCATAGATGTAACATAAAATAACCTCCCCACAAAGCCCTTGCAGCCCGAAAAGTCTTCTGCCCTGAAAAAAAAGTGTGATACAAGCTTAATTTACCATCTCACTTGTGGATTTGACATACAACTGAACTTTTAGCTGACTTTGTAGAAAATACCAAGATCTATATAGTTTATCGCCATTCAGCCTAAAAATACAGAGATATGATTTTTGGTCCATATCGCCCAGTCGTAGAGTATTAGCAGGGTCACTGGGGGGTCTCGCTTTGGGTTGTATCACCTCTCTTGAGAGTGGAAATCATATAAAGTGTCTTTTGAAAAAGTTGTAAATTGTAAATGGCCCTGTTAAGTAAGTTAACACCTAGATTCTTATTTTTAGAATAGGACGGATGAAACTTAAGTCTAATGTTTTTTTTTTGTTGTTTTTTTTCTTCTTCTCTTTTTGCTTGTTCTCCAATGTGGCCTTGGGAGCCTGCGTAAAACAGAAGGGAATGAATTATATTCTGACCTCTCTGTCTTCTCTTGCTCTCTCTTCTTCCTCCCATACGTCTCAGGGCGCTAAAATAAAGCGTAATGGTTGAGTTGGAAGTTTTGAAGTGAGCTCTGGCAGGCGTAGGGCTCGGCTATGGCACTCCGGAGAGCTGAGCTTGCCCAATTCAGACACACCACCCAGGGAACATAAATCTGCTCCTGGTGTGAGTGTGCCGATCAGCTTGTGGGCCCCTTTAGTCTCTCCCCCTGTGTGGATGTGCTAGGAGAGGTGATGGATAGCAGGTTTATTGCCAGTCTTATGGAGATTAGCTCCATCCCCAATGAGTCACTTATCCTATGTTTGAAACTTTAATGTAGATAAGTACTCCGTCTGGGGGACAGCAGCATTTTGCACACATTTATTTCACCGTAGTACTGCAAAGAGAACTGTGACAAACCCTTAACAATTTTTACAGATTCATGTGTTCATCTGCATTGTTGTGAGATGTTTATTAATCATAATGCATATTTACTCTCACTTCCATGATTGATATTGAAAGTTACTGAGTCATTGCCATTAAATTAATAGTTCAACTCATTTACACAGACATTTGGAAGGATAATATGATGTCTGTTTTTCCATTTAATGCAAAACAATGAGGTTCAACACTTCCAAGCTCCATAAATTACATAAAGGCAGCATAAAGGTAATTCATATTACTCAAGTGGTTTAATCCATGTCTTCTGAAGAAATACAATCAAGCAGCACAAGCTTCAAAATGTATAGTTAAACGAGTTAATATTTTGTCTGTTACTCAATTTAAACTAATAATATCACTTTAGAAGATATGGGTTTAACCACTTGAGTGCCATGGATGCCTTTATATGCTGCCTTTATGTCCATTTTGGAGCTTAAATGTTTTTGACTCATAGACATCATATATCATTCAAAATATCTTTGTTTGTGTTCCGCAGAATAACGCTAGTCATACAAGTTTGAGACGGCATAATGGTGAGAGAATTATAATTTTTGGGTGAACTATCCCTTTAATGAAGAAATTTAGTAATTGGCCTTTAGTGCCTTACTTGGCTTCAACTACTGCATGTGTTAAAGTCAACATTAAAAATCAATAATGGCTCTAGTTACTGTTTCAGTACATGCTCATGGTTTAATTGGGAATGATTCATTAGTGCAAACAAGAAAAAATGAAATCAGAATTGACCCCATCCAATCAATTCCCGATGGATAAAACTAAGACCTGCCCTCGATATCCTGTTTCACTCTGAAATAGGTCACATTATGGAAGTACAATGGGTTACAAATGCTGTTTCATGTTGACTTTAAACCATTTAGTGCCATTATCACAACTGAATCTGTTTATACGAAGGTGTTGTGTAAACATACCCACACACCACCTTGGTAATGTACAATAGTAACACCATAGGCGTCTCATTTATGTCTAAAGTGAAAACTAAGTGGAAAAGCTAACCACTCTTGTAAAATATAAAAGCCCACACTTACATATACAGGTGGAAAATCTTAAACCCTCTCCCTCTGAGAAAAGGAGCTCACCTTACCCCTCTGTAAATGAAAAGACCCATTTTGTCGGCTCAGCACTGATAGAGAGATATGCTTGTCGCTGCAAACCAGGATATAAACTGCCAATCCTCACTTCCACTCATCACTTTAAAACCTATGAAAATGGAGGATTAGAGCTAGTCTCCTCCACCCATTAATAGCACTGCGTTTGATTGGATAATCTGTCAAGCTGCAGATAAGCACGGCTGTTTCTCTGACTGAGGGAAGAGAATGTGAGACAGCTCATAATTCTGACCCAGAGCAAAAGTCTCTTAAAACTCCTACACTCCTCACTGGCTTATTTCCTTGTTTGTGATGGGGGTCATGACTCCAGTCTATATAAGCAGATATGCTCACTACCGCATATACAAACTTGCAATGAGAGAGAATGGTGACTGAGACTATACCCTTCTCCTTTTGTGTTTGACAAAAGAAAGAATGTCCATTGTGGCAGGGCGGAGGGCGGAGCCGGGTCGTGATCATACACACCCGGTCCTGTATTAGGCTAATCAAGCCTCTGAGGTTTAAAGGTCGACTGCAGAGGATCGTGCGGGAGAGAGAGATCGTTAACGGACATGTCCGTCATGTGTGTGTTTATGTTGTCTTTTAAGTTTACTATTAAAATATGATTTACATCGTCAAGCCGGTTCTCGCTTCCTCCTTTCCATAGATCCCTTTACAGTCATATTCATGCATTCATGTATTTGTGAATGCAGGGCATGTGCATTTTTCAACGAAATCTCTCCAGTTTTCAGTTTGACCTCGTTAGTGTGGATTCTGTCTGAGCAATCAGGGCTTATTGTTGGACTGGGCTGAACATGAGCACTTGCTTTTAACCTGGCTGGAATATAAATGAGGGATTAACACAGCCATTCAAGTGACTTCTATTCTCCTGATATCCCTGCTTGTGTCTTTCATGAAAGGCCCCGTTGGCAAGTGAAACCCACCTGTCCGCTCTCTGATTCCAAACACTCTGGTTTTTTGGCTCCAGGTCAGGTAGTCACGTCTGGAGGAATGTAGATCCGTGTTAATGTCTTCCTGACAGGTTCCCAGTGGAAGCTCATTCTGGGTTTACTCATGCAGCAAGGGGAAACAGATTTAGCATGAGGACAGGATGAGAAAGATAGAAAGACAGAAAGAAAGAAAAAAACTAATGTTAGGAAGAAACAGAACAAATGCAAGAAAGAACGATATAACAAACCCAAGAAAGAACAAACAAACACAAAAAAGAAAAATAAGAAATGCAAGAAAGAAAATAACAAATGCAAGATAGAAAAAGAAAGACAACGTTTAAGAAACCATTTAGTAGTTGTGTGATGTTTTTCAAGGTGACCTTGCAGTTCTTAACTTGAATCCTTGATCATGTTGAAAAATAAAGAGAAAATGAACATCAAAAAGATGGAATGAAGGTAAGAAAGAGAACAAACAAATGCAAGTACCAAGGCAAGAAAGAAAAAATGAACGCAAGACAGCACAAACAAAAGCAATAAAGAAAAAGAACAAATGCATGACAGAAAAGAACAAACTCAAGAAAAGAACATAAAAAATGCAAGAAAGAATAAACAAAAGAAAAGAAAGAATGAACGAAAGAAAGAAAGAAAAAACTCAAGAAATATAAATCGCAATGAACAACAAAAAGAACAAATGAACGTAAGAAAGAGAAAAACGCAAGTACGAAGGCAAGAAAGAAAAAACTCAAACAAGACTCAAAACTCAAACGTAAGAAAGAAAAAGAACAAATGCAAGAAAGAAAATAAAAAATGCAAGAAAGAACGAAAGTAAGAAAGGAATGCAAAAAGTATAAAATGCAAGAATGGAGCGGATGTAAGAAAAAAATTACAAACAAGAAAAAGAACGAACAAATGCAAGAAAGAAAAGAACAAATACAAGAAACAACAAACATAAGGAAAGAAAGAAAAAGCTCAAGAAGAAAATGAACAACAAAAAGAACGAAGGAAGGCAACGAACAAACACAGTAAAAAAGTACAAATGGATGCAAAACATAACGAATGAAAGAGAGGAGCTAAAGCAAGAAGGAGTGAATAAAACAAGAAAATGAATAAACACAAGAAAAAGAATGAATGCAAGAATGCAAGTAACAAATACAAGAACAAATGAGCGCAAGAAAGAATGAACGGAAGAGTAAAAATGCGACAGAACACAAGAAAGGAAAAATAAAGAGAAAATGAGCAACAAAAGAATGAATGAATGAGTGCAAAAAAGAAAGAAAGACAACATTTAAGAAAACATTTAGTAGTTTTGTGATGTTTTTCAAGGAGACGTTGCCGTTCTTGACTTGAATCCTTGATCATGTTGATCAAAGTCATTATGGCTGCTAGCGTTCCTAGGGACCAAAATGAACTCTTATTTCTTCTGTCCCTTTCCATTTGCATTCAGATGAAGACCTCAATGATGCGCTGACCCTGCACTTGTCCTGTTGTTCTGTGTTCTGCCCTGCTCCTTTTTATCTTGATCTAATTTCTGTTCTAGTAGACCTTATTCAGTGTAGACGACATATTCAATTTAAAGTGAATGGAAAGACGTTGCAGTGGATTGAAATACAATCTGTTCAATATTTATTTTAATTTAATTTAATTTAATTTGTCTGAAGGTCACATCTAATTTTCATAACACTGAATTTTTTTGACCACTTTAAACAGTCAGGTGATTCATTTTGGCAGCGTAGTTTTGATGGGAACAGTCTTCTCAGGCACACTTCGCACAGATGCTGACTTGTAAATCTGGCAGCGTTCATCCTCTTTTTCTGTGCCATGTCTGCTCTTGTGTACTTGTATGGGAGTTTAACCATTTGAACAAGCTCTCAGGTGCCCTGCTTTAACATCATCCATATCCGTGTAGTCTCCATTGTAGTGGTCCAGCAAAGTAAACAAGGACCATGCTAAATTCTACATGTGATCTGAGTTCAACAATTATCTGTAATCTTCGCTCAGGTCAGAAAGAACTTATCTTACTTCAAGTCTCCTGAATGTATTACCCTTGATCATGATAAGTACCAAGCATGAAATAAAAACACCAGCTGCCTTTATCAGCTTTCACTGAGGCAGCTGGTAAAGAGACAAATGGAAACCAAAGGAAAACAACATTAGCTTACTTTTCGATTTTTTACAAGGGTTTAACGCTAAAGTGTGCTGCAGTACTTTCTCAACTTAATATACAGAGACAACTATATGAAAGATTTTAGAAGGCTGATTTTCCCAAATAATTTAATCATTGTGGCTCTGAGATGGTATCAAAATATTACAAAAATAGTTTGTTTGACCAGCCCGACACAACAGCATTGGCTCAACCAATGGTGTGAGTTTGGGACTGTATTTTTTTGGCCAATGGATCACAGGTGGAGAAGTCAGGGAATCTGTTTGAAATCAATCAGAATTTACCTAATGGAATAAAAAGTACACATTCAGCTTAATCTCGTGCAACCACACTTCCACATGCATGGATGTTGTATTTTGGCTTCGCTGAATAAAAACCCTCTGAATACTGTTCACAAGACTCTAGACTGTCATTTAAAGGTTAACTTCTGCTGCACCGAGTCACATGACACAACAGCATGCCATTGATTTTCTTGAAGCGCTTTTATGGACACAGCACCAACAAGTGCTTCTGGTAAGAAATCTCTTTAGGTGTTTTCACTGAAACGTGTTTGGTTGTAAAGAGGAGAGTTTCTAGTTTCGTTTGGAAAAATCTGTTACTTTTTCGCATGTCAGCACCCTGATAAACATGATGTCCTCACACAAGCATTTTGGGACATTATTTCTATCGGGAAGACACGCAGGCTTGAGTGAAGTTTAAGATGCCATTTATTTGATAGATGTAAACCAGAAAGTAATGTCTCTCTCTTTGGTGTAGGCCCCGTCCGGCGGTCCGAGGGAGTTGTATCCGGAACCGTCATGTCCTGCCGGAGATAGGAGGCAGGGGCGAGGAGCCTACCCCCGTGCGGGACGGGGCTCAACTGGTGGTGGTGGGGTGGTGGAGGTTGCAGTGTTAGCACACCGAACCAGCAATGTGATAGATTGTGAGCGGACTTATAAAGCAATGGCTTACATGCGATTGGTTAGGAATTACCCAGCTAATGGTGTGATGATGTACAGCTGCTAGTCTTCCTGCTAGAACTACGCTGCACTTCCATTTCCTCAAAAGTAGAAAAGACTTGTAACTTAGTTATTTTGAATAACTTTCAACATTAACACATATGTGGGTCATTTCACTTCATTTTCCCTAAATAGGGAGCAAGGGAGCATCCTATAGCTTTCTATACAGTTAAGTGCGTTCAATCCTAAAATCCAACCAAAAGTTCATTTCTAGGCTGCAGATGATGTTTGGACCACTCAACATGTTTGGCAGACATGGGGCAATGGTAATCAGAACATAGATTCAGAATTTAATAATGCAATGTTTTATTTTAACACGTGGCAGTGATTGGATGATGCTGGACTTTACTTTGAATAAGAATTATTAATTCAGCTTTACAGAAAATCAGCTGTAATGTCTGTAACATTTCAAAAACACAAATAACCAACACTCCAGGAAACATAGTACACAATTTGATGAAAATAAAATCTTAATTTCTATAGCTTAGTATTATTTAAAATTAACAACATGGACATTAACATATGTGGACATTATATTTAGGAAAACTATTTGCTCTAGACATATATATATATAGCTTTTCTTGTTATTATTATTAGGTGCTGCTAGTTACAAATAAAAATTGGAAATGGAAAATACACACAGCAGTCACGCTCGGGTCTCAGTCGATTAATATACAACATACAGTCAACATTTGGCCATATTTACTATTTCTGGGGAAAAACAATACTAACCAACAAAAATCATTAATGTTGATTCAATAAAATCTCAGTGGATAAAATCAAGTTTTGCCCTGCATTACTTCTCACTAAATACTTTACACTATGTACATTAAATGTGTTGTGACTTTCAATGTTATTCTGTAATGTACAATGTTGGTATAAACCTATATAAAATGTTGGAATAGCCTGATATTTGAAAGATTTTCACATTATTGTTTTATACAAATAAATTATGCTACATTTCTAGTTTCAACATTATTTGTACTTCAGAACTTTGTTTTGTTGGACAAGAAAAACTAGCTACATACCACTTGATGCACATTTGGTTTTCAACAATTTAAATAGGTCAGATTTTACAATTTAGGAACGGAGCCACATTGAGAGACCCCATATATCTGGGTTTTAACCATATTGGGCCTTAAAAACAAAGACTTTTAAGAATTGAAAGTTTGTTCTCAACCAGAATCTAAAAGCATATTAAGGTATATTTAATACATCTGGTGTTATAGGCTCTTCAACTTTTAAACTATTTAAAAAAGTAATTTTTTCCTCCCATTTTTGGACTCCATTGGCATATAATGCAACACCATAATTTAAGGAAAGGTGATGAAGCCAACTGATTTTAGTAATAGACCTACCTAACTCTGTGTATAATTAAAATAATGGCCTAATACATTTCCAAGGTGAAAACTATCGTGTTTTCCCCCTCTACAAAATAATGCATTACTCAGTAAATAATGATCCATGACATTTACAATTTTGGCTTTCATCATCAATTGTTTATTTAAAAAAATATTTTTTTAAATTTCTGGAATTTGGATGATTTGACACGGAATAACCCAATGGGATTAAAACACAGGATCATACTATATTTACCGACTATGCTCTTCACGCATGCCCTTCACTCAATTATCGTGTGATCTCTATCAGACTTGTAAATTATTGAACAATTCATCTATTCAGCCTTCCTCATTTACTTTCTGGTAATAGCATGCAGTGAAAATTGTGTTATTTCAGCTTTGTGTGAGTGCATTATGCCCTATATTTTATGCATTGTCCTTTTGCCATTCAGCTGGAAGGAACATTTAGGTCTTTATAAATGTTACACAAGCTCGCTCCCTTTATCTTTTAATATTCGTCATTTATAGAGCAACGCACATCAATGTATGTGCGCCGCTGGGGCTCCATGTTTACATCGGTGTGAATGTTTGTGTGCATTTGCCAGTGCGTTATTATTCATATTCATCTTCTGCGTAAACTCTAATATTGCCTCAATCAAAAACTCTTTATATGACTTTTTCTCTGCCCAGCGGGCTGTTTGAAACAAAACAGCAAAATAAAGAGCTAGTATTAAATATTAGTCTTTGAGCAAATCTGCTTCAACTATATGTTCCTGACATGTTTACTTGCTGTACAGAAAGAATGCACAATGCTTCTCCAGTGCAGTGCAGTCAGCCAATTACTGACAGATTTCTCCAGAGAATGAGCAGTTAGCTTGAATTTACCCTCTTTTCACTTGATTGCACTATCTAGATATGTGAAATTACGGCTTTCTAATGCTGCTCTGGGGTAAAGATAGATTGCATATTCTCAGTTGGAGGAATAGAGAGAGAAAGATGTATATTCCTGTACAATGGAGAAAGCTTTTTTTAAACATTGATCTTTTGCACTGTGAGATTCCAAACAGTTGGTGTGCTAAATTGACATCATCCTGCTTTAGTCCCACAATAATCACCAAATTAGGATTTTACTGAAATTAGACACTGACATTATTATTGTTTTCTTTTTTTTCATAATATCAATAAAGATACATTGTGTAATGTTTTTGCACAAAGTCCCTTTGTTGGTGTAAGAATGGATTAGACTCAAGAAGTCTGAATACGTTTTGCTAATCAGTGCGTTTAAATTATTTGATTTAATGAACAGAATCAAAAACGACTCGGTTACTAACGTAACCTCGGTTCCCTAAGAGAGGGAACGACTATTGCGTAAGTAGCTTACGCTATGGGAAAACTCCGTTTCTCGAGAAATATTGAAGTCTTTATGTAAAACGCATTGCAGCTGCACAGCAGACAGTGATGAGCGAGGCAGCTCGGTCATTGGCTGTGCTGCGGCAACTGCTCGAACCAATGACGGGGCGATTTAGAACGTGGCGCGCCCCGCTTTCGCGCGCTCATAGCCTGCTGAAATTAGCATATGAGGGCTATATAATGAGCATCCCGTCATTCCGGTTCTTTAGGTTCAATCGACTGAAGCGACTGACCAAGCACAGGCACGGCAGCTTACGCAATAGTCGTTCCCTCTCTCAGGGAACCGAGGTTACGTTAGTAACCGAGTCGTTCCCTTATCGAGAGGTCTCTCCTATTGCGTAAGTAGCTTATGCTATGGGAACCCCATGTAAAACGCTGTGCGTGCTGACTTCGCTGTATAAAGCCAGAGGCAAGTGCCTGAGCCTTAAAGCAAAGTGATTATTCCACGAGCCGGCCAGAGGCGAGCTATTTAGTGGGGTATGACAGGGCGCCCTTACCTACAAGGTGGAGGGCTCCTTGTACAAACACAAGTACACATCTTATGTACTGAGTTTTTTGTGTACTGGTACGCATAATAAACCCTCTAAGTCGGTCAGAGACGGACCTTATAAGGGAGGAGATAATGCCCAGCATGTACATACTCCAGCTCATTCCACAGTCAGACTGATAGAATGTTGGAATGTAGTGAGGGGACCTGTAGGTTATAAAACCTGATAAATGTCGAAGGCGAGGCCCAGCCTGCCACTGCACAAATATCTTAAATGGGTATCCCACTCGACCATGCCCACGAGGAGGCCATGCTCCTCGTAGAGTGAGCTCTGACGCCTAAGGGGCATTGAAGGCCCTTGGCTTCATAAGCTAGCGCTATAGCATCCACTATCCAGCGCGATATTCGTTGCTTTGAAACAGCGAGACCCTTAGTTCGGCCGCCAAAGCATATGAATAATTGTTCCATCTGTCTGAACAGGGCAGAACGTTCCAAATATACTCTGAGCGCCCTGACCAGCTGAGGACGATAGCGCTGCCAGAGATATCACCTGTGCTCTGAAGGGAGTGGAGAGCACCTTAGGAATATACCTGTGCTTTGGCCTAAGGACAACTCTGCAGTCGTTAGGTCCAAATTCCAGGCAAGCAGCGCTTGATGACAGCGCGTGCAGGTCGCCCACTCTTTTAACTGAAGCGAGTGCCAGCAAGAGCGTGGTTTTGAGCGAGAGCTGCTTGAGGTGCACGGTTCGGAGAGGTTCGAACGGGGCACCTTTGAGTGCGTCCAGGACCGTGGCCAGGTCCCAGATCGGCACCGAAGGTGGACGAGGAGGGTTCATCCTCCTAGCGCCTCTTAGGAAACGAACGATCAGATCGTTTTTTCCTAATGAATGTCCTTTATCAGGACTGTGTGACGCCGCTATGGCAGCCACATAGACTTTGAGCGTGGAGGGTGTGCAGCCCGCCTCCAGCAGCTCCTGCAAAAAGGCGAGTACACTCGGTATCTCGCACGTTTTGGGGTTCAAGCTCTTGGTATCACACCAGTCACTGAACACTTTCCACTTTTGGGCATACAAGTGCCTCGTAGAGGGGGGCTCGTGCCTCAGCAATGGTTTTCAGAACTCCACTGGGGAGGTTCTCGGGAACCCGTTGAGGGGCCATGCATGGAGGGCCCACAGATCGGGGGCGGGGATGAAGAATCATCCTGCTGGCCTGTCCAAGGAGGTCTTGCCTCAGCGGAATCGGCCATGCGGCAGATTGCATCATCTGTACCAGCTCTGGAAACCACGTCTGGTTTTTCCAGAGTGGGGCTACCAGGAGCACTGCACATTTCACCTCCCTGATCCGACTGATGACCTGAGGCAGCATCGCGATCGGGGGAAAAGCATACAAGGGGCGGCTCGGCCAAACTTGGGCGAGCGCGTCCGTGCTTTTGAGAAGAGAGGGCAGTGCGCGTTTTCCTTGGAGGCGAACCTCCGCCTCGCCAAAGGTTCGCCATAACCACTGAACCGTCAGAGGGTGGAGAGACCATTCTCCTGGGAGAACTTTGTCTCTGGATAGCATGTCCGCTCCTTGGTTCAGGACGCCTGGCACGTGCGCTGCTCTTAGCGAGCGCAGGTGGTGTTGTGACCATAGAATGAGCTCCCTGGCCATAGAGTGCAGGGAGCTCGACCTGAGTCCACCTTGGCGATTTATATACGAAACTACCATCATGTTGTCCGTTCGGACCAGGACGTGTTCGTTTTGCAGGTACGGAAGCAGGGCTCTGAGAGCCAAGGCGACCGCTTTAATTTCCAGACAGTTTATGTGTAGGCGCTTTTCCGGGTTTGACCAAAAACCGGAAACAGGCCTGCCCTCGTAAAGGGCCCCCCATCCTATTTTGGAGGCATCTGTCGTGATCATTTTTCTCCGCGTATTCACGCCCAGACTCACGCCGGTTTGATACCATTTTATGGCTTTCCAGGGCGTCAGGGCTTTTATACAGCCGTGATTCGCTCTGATCAAAAAGTGGCCTGAGCGCCACGCGTGAGTGGGGACGCGGCTCTTGAGCCAGCGCTGGAGAGGACGCATGTGCAACAATCCTAGCTGGAGTACAGCTGATGCCGAGGCCATGAGGCCGAGCATTCTCTGAAATCGTTTGACGGGGGCGTGCGTGCCCGTTCTGAACGATGTTGCAAGGCGTCAAATAGAAAGCGCGCGCTCTGATGAGAGGCACGCTGTCATCTGCACTGAGTCTAGCACTATTCCCAGAAAAGAAATATTCTGGCTGGGGGATAGCACGCTCTTTGCAAAATTTATTCTCAGACCCAGGCATTGTAAATGGCTGATAGTCCAAGATCTGTGTGTCATCAACTGAACCTCTGACTGTGCTATGATTAGCCAATCGTCGAGGTAATTCAGTATCCGCACTCCCCGCTGTCTCAGGGGGGAAAGTGCTGCATCCATACATTTCGTGAATGTACGGGGGGCCAATGATAGGCTGAATGGTAGTACTGTGTACTGGTATGACTGTCCCTCGATAGCGAATCTCAGAAAGGGCCTGTGATGAGGCGCTATCGGGATGTGAAAGTAAGCGTCTTTCAAATCCACTGATAGAAACCAATCCCCGGGGCGAACTTGCGCGAGGATGTGTTTGGTTGTTAACATTCTGAACGAGCGAATCATTAACGCTTTGTTCAGATGTCTGAGATCCAGGATGGGGCGAAGGCCACTGTCTTTTTTCGGGACGAGAAAATAGCGGCTGTAAAAACCCGCCTCGCTCAAAGAGGGAGGAACAGTTTCTATAGCGCCCTTCTCTATCAGTTTGAGCACCTCGGTGCGTAGAACATGTGACACATCTTTCCTCACTTTCGTCTCGACCACCGCTGAAAAGCGGGTGGTCGAGACGAAAGTGAGGACAAGATGTGTTGAAGTGAGTATCCGTGTTTTATTATGTTCAAAAACCCATTTCGGCATGTTGGGGATTTTTTCCCAGGCTTCTGCTCGCACAGATATGGGCTGAATGCCGGCTGGGGTGTGTCGCAGTGACGTATGGGCCCCGCCGGCAAATCGCTTTGTGCTAACACAGAATCTACGGCTCTCAGAGGCGCAGGTGCGCGCTGAGCAGCTGTATTGAGTGCCGAGTGCAGAGGTGCGTGTGAGAGTACAGGCACATGCGCTATTTCCGAAATGCTGACAGCATGAGTGCTTGAAACTGTATGAACAGTGTTTTGAAGTGGGGTGCATTCATCATTATGGGCACGCGCCACGTTCATAAAGCTTTCCGCATTTAGCGGGGAGTTTCTTAGCTCGCGCATTACATCTGTGATGTTTGCGGCATAGCTGTTTGAAACTGTGTGGGTAGCTGTGTGTAGGGGTGCGTGCAATACAGCAGGCACACGCGCTACACTTATAGCACTTCCCGTTTTTACTGGGGAAGTGTTTATAACTGTGGGAACAGTGCTTGTGTGTAGTGGTGCATACATGACAATAGGCACACGATCTACATTTATGGGTCGTCCAGCTGGAGCTGGGGAAGTATTTGGCACTGTTTGGACAGTATTGATAAGTGGGAGTGCGCACTTTAGCCTGGACACGTGACCCCTTAGTGACACAGGCAGAAAATGATTTTTGTGTTTTCTGTGTATTGCCGTTAACACGGCGTTTGAGTGCAGGTAAGCGAGTTCTGTGACTGGCCCATCGACTGCTGTACAGACATTTCCAGCCGCCTGTAAGGAGACTGGGTAATGTTTTACACGTTTTGCTCGCTGCTGCTGAGGCGGTCTCTTCCATGCTGGTGCCCGCGCTCGTGTCCGCTGATGTCGATGGCGCGGGGTCAAACGAGCCCGGCCAGTCGTTGGATGCAGCGTCAATAGAAAGAATGTCATCCTTTCCATCGTCGTCCCCTGGCGCGCCGAACGAGACGAGACCCACCGCTCTGTTGGAGGGGTGCTGGTCCGCTCTCGTGGGCGGCGGGGAGATCTCTGGTAGCGGTGAAGCACGCGGGGACTGAGCCGGCATGACGTCACCGAAGTCTACGTGCTCTGGCAGCCTCTGTGAGCAGCGCTTTTTCTTGCGCGGCTCGAACAGAGGTGGCAGCACGGTGGCAGCCGGCTCGCTTGCGGTGAAAACGGCAAAGCGAGCGCGCAGCCCGGCGAGGCCCAGTGAGTCACATTCGGGGCATCCGCCCTGAATGAGTGTAGCTTCTGCATGGTCTGGTCCCAGGCAGCGAGTGCAAATGATGTGATGATCCCCGTCAGGAAGAGGGCCTCTGCACGAGGCGCAGGCTGAAGGCATCTTAAACAACGCCTTAGAAACATCACTCTTTTACTTAAAAAAGCGTTGCGGGGGCGAGCGCTTGCAGTAAAAGGATATGCTTAGTAAAAGGATATGCGATGCGCGCCGGATGGCGTAGCAGAAGGCTTCGAAGGCGGCTGAAGGTGCCGGCGTCCTCTTAGCAGTCCCGCTATAGCTTTTCAACGGCGGCGAAAGACTCCAACAATCCGGAGGATCCAGCGAAGAGAAGGTCTTCGCTGAAGGAGATTAAATCTAAAGAACCGGAATGACGGGATGCTCATTATATAGCCCTCATATGCTAATTTCAGCAGGCTATGAGCGCGCGAAAGCGGGGCGCGCCCCCATTGGTGGCGTGTTCTAAATCGCCGCGTCATTGGTTCATCACTGTCTGCTGTGCAGCTGCAATGCGTTTTACATAAAGACTTCAATATTTCTCGAGAAACGGAGTTTTCCCATAGCGTAAGCTACTTACCCAATAGGAGAGACCTCTCGATAAGGGAACAGATTTGAATTATTCATTTGAGTTAAAAGTTTTCCCAGAAAGTCCTCACTCAGAAGCGTTTGTGGATGTCCCAGTCCAGCATTTTACATGCTCTTTAGTATTTTTTAGCAATAGATAAATAAATGGAAGCGCAGCATAGTTCTAGCGGGAAGACTAGCAGCTGTTCATCATCACACCATTAGCTGGGTAATTCCTAGTCAATCGCATGTAAGCCATTGCTTTATAAGTCCGCTCACAAACTATCACATTGCTGTTTCAGTGTGCTAACACGGCAACCTCCACCACCCTACCACCACCAGTTGAGCCCTGTCCCGCATGGGGGTAGGCTCCTCGCCCCTGCCTCCTATCTCCAGCAGGACATGATGGTTCCGGGTACAACTCCCTCAGACTGCCGGACGGGGCCTATGCCAAAGAGAGAGACATTACTTTCTGTTTTACATTTATCAAATAAATGGCATCTTATCAGTGCCGTTTAGTACAGCTAAGAGATTTACAAAAGATGAAGTTGTTGACTAACCAAACATCACTACAATGAATGAGAATTTAACATTAACCAATCTGTGGTGTGTGTGTGTGTGTGTGTGTGTGTGTGTGTGTGTGTGTGTGTGTGTTTTCCCTGATGTTTCCGGTCCATTCCATCAGTGTGTCCTAAGTGTTTAATTAGTAAGCTTACAGAAAGCCCTTTGGATTTCCACAAACTGCCCCTTTATTTCCCAAACACGTAACAGACTGAACATCTGAGAATGCACACACATCATGCACTTTTAAACACACGTACACACCCTGGGGACATTTACAAACACTCACACACAAATACAGGCCGATATTAGTATGCAAGACTGTTTGCTGAAGAGAATGCTTCCATGGCCAGAAGAAATGTTTAGAAACATAAGCTTTGTTTAGCCATCCATTAAACCTAGATGAATGCAAATACTGTGACTCTCAGCATGGAAAGATGCCGTTAAAGAGACATGCATGTGAAAAATGGAGGAAAGGAAGACAGGCTAATTTCATTAGCATTTGAACATAAAATGTGGTTATACATACATATATTTTCATATATTTGGAAAGAAACGTATTATAAGACAGGTAGTTCTGTCTCTCTAACCTTATTGGACAAGCAGCATTCCGAGAGTGCTGATATTTAGGATAAGCAGTACCGCCGCTCCCTATTAGCAGACTACGCTGTCTGCATCGTGCACAAACTACCTAAGGGGGGGCACCATCTTACTCTTGGAGGGCACCAGAAAGTCCACCGGCTTAGGACCCGAAGGTGTGTTAGTATTGTATGTGTCAGTGTCTATCCAAATATTCAAAATGTATGTGTGGACTTTAAGTACAAATACCTATGAATTCAAATGTGATCATCATGGACTTCTAAAGAGAAAATGGAAGGCAGACATGATTATGTGGTATTGAGAAGAGTGAGATTTGATGATAAGATAGCGGAAGGAAGCAGCTTGAAATGCAGACGGAGAGAGATCATCTTTTTGCGATAATTCCTATTCAGCCGTCCAGACTCCCAGTCCAGCTGAGGACTCTGCTTTTCAAGGGCCTCTTTAGAAAAATCAAATGAATGGTAGAAAAGGAAAGAAAAGGTGTCACATCTGCTGTGTACAGAAACAGAAAGGCAGAAAGGCAGAGTGGAGAGATGTGAGGATCTCGCTTTTGAATGAACAGAGATATATATTCTCTATTGAGAAAGGTGAACTGAAAGAAGGATGTTCTTGAAGAGAAAATGGGTTTTATTTTTCCTCTTTTATCAGTCTAGACTGAAAGAAAATTATTGAAAGCTCACTGGTGAGAGTAAAATAAAGCACATATACAGGTAGAGCTTGGGTCTCTTTGTTGCACCTCTGGCATCAGTCCGTTTGTGGAATATACTGTGTTGATGTGCTTGTTTCATGAAAAGACAATTAGCACTGTATATGTACGGAAAGGAACACAGAGAGTTTTGGACAGTTTGTTTTGTGTTCGTTTTACAGGAAAAACGTGTTGAATGCAAACTCTCTGTGTTTCGCACATACAAAATAGAAGACAAAATGAGAATGATTTTTACTATACTTTTTCGACCTCTCCTGTAATGTTTTCATAAAGGTCTGGTGTTTTCAATGAGTCTTACTATCATGCAGTTTTTAGACTTTCATAGCCATACTTTTTAGACTGATCTCACTGTGAATTCGGCGCTGCCCCCAGTGGCTGAAGCTGGAAGTGTTGTTGAACATATAGGCATGTGTAAGCTGGGAAAATTACAATGTTTCCCATCAGACTGAATACAACATGTGCACCCTGATTCCCTGAAATTGCGTTCAGCCAGCCAATCAGATCGGAGCTTGCCTTTTTGTCATTTGTGTGTGCAATATTCATTAGATGGTTCATGAATGGTCCATGGCAATGCCTTCTACAGGCTAACTTCTACTTACTGGGCAAACAGTCCTCTTTTAGTTTCCTTAAAATTAGGACAAAATGCAAAGGCAGTTTTGTTCTGCTAAGGTGTTCGTTTGGTAATATTTTTCCTGTTTGCGGACATCATTTATATTCTTGACCTAAGAACTCTACTACATTTACATTTACATTTATTCATTTGGCAGACTCTTTTATCCAAAGCGACTTACAAAAGAGGCAAAACATCAGCGAATCATCTTAGGGAGTCAGTGGTACAAAAAGTGCCATATTACAAAGTTTCACTATCATCGGAATAGTATACAAAACAGATTTAAGTGCAACAAGAAATGTTAATAATAATAATTATTTTTTATTTTTTTAGTGACCGGTTAAGTGCTTTTGGAAAAGATGTGTTTTTAGCCGTTTTTTGAAGATAGAGAGTGAGTTAGCTTCCCGGATTGAGTTGGGAAGGTCATTCCACCACCGTGGTATGATGAAACTGAAAGTCCGGGAAAGTGTTTTGGTGCCTCTTTGTTTTGGTACGACAAGGCGACGTTCCTTAGCCGACCGCAGGCTTCTGGTGGGAACGTAGCTCTGCATAAATGTTTTTAGGTATGCTGGAGCAGACCCAGTGACTGTTTTGTATGCCAGCATCAGGGCCTTGAATTTAATACGTGCATGGACCGGCAGCCAGTGGAGAGAGACAAAAAGTGGTGTAACGTGTGCTCTCTTAGGTTCATTAAAGACCAGACGTGCTGCTGCATTCTGGATCATTTGGAGAGGTCTAATAGCACATGCAGGAAGGCCTGCAATGAGAGCGTTACAGTAGTCCAGTCTAGTTATGACAAGTGACTGAACGAGCAGTTGTGTGGCATGTACAGAGAAGAAGGGTCTTATCTTCCTGATATTGTAGAGTGTAAATCTACATGATCTACTAGTTGAAGAGAGTTTATGATTTGTTAAAGTTAACTGATGTCGTTTCAACATGGTGTTCATTTTTAATCTATTTTCTTTAACAAACTCATTTTAGAATGACCCTACACATGGTATAAGCAATGGCTTTGTTAACCTCGGTGCTTTAGTTCTAACAGGAGGAAAAAGTTTGGTTTATTTCATTGTATAAATTAGGCTCAAGACTGAGACTGCAAAAGTTTTAGACTGTCAACGGAGACCCAGACAATCTTCAACCTAATTTCCATCAGCCACTACTTCTTTCAAAGGCAATATACACAACCTGTGTGTGGATGAGTTTATGCGGGATAGTATATGAAAATAAATAGCTTGTGCCAGACGTTATTGAGTCGACCGCAATCAGGGTAGAATCAGGTAGTTCTGCTGCTCTGATGTGGATCTTCCTTTATGAGGGACAAATCAATGTGTCAAGACTCTCTCTGTGTCCCCAGGTCCCCAGTGTTTAGGGTCTGTCTGACTCAGAGTTGCGAGTCATAAACCGCTCTTTGATAGAAGGGGTGTAAAACGAAAATGCTTTTTCTCCCTTTCTTTCTCTCTCTCTCTCTCTCTCTCTCTCTCTCTCTCTCTCTCTCTCTCTCTCTCTCTCTCTTGCACTCAATCTCAGTTATATTCCCCTATAAATGACACGGCTTGTAGAAAGAGGCCCTTATTACTAGAATGTCATGAACTAAAACCCATGATTAGGGTTCATTGTCACAGCCCCAAAGGAGCCAGTGCTTGTAAAGATGTCTGTGTTTCATAGTTTTTTATGGTGTGACGACTACCGGGTTTACAGTTTGAAGCCACAATCCCCAAGAGCATGATGATGCTTTCCTCAGATCTATGATACTAACAGGAAGAGACAGGCAGATATTTTTTTAAGTGACAGAATTAGGAATCTTCTTTTTATCTGCATCCCACGCTTTTCTTGTGTTTTTTGCATGTTACTTGTTGAAGTTTTCAATATGCCATCCCAGCTGTATTATAAATCAAAATGTTGGGTTTATTTTGGATTTCTTGTTACTTCTGTGGCATATTTCTATCAGATTTCATGCAGCACAACTTGTTAGTCTTTTATCTGCAAAGTACTCTGTAAAGATAGTATAAGTTACTAGTGTCTTGCAAGTGTGATTACCACTGTCAAGACCAGACCCTCCAAGATTAATACCAATACCAGACCCCTAAGACCCAGACCAAGACTAGATCACTCAAGAACCTGATCCAGACCAAGACCAGTCAGTCTTGAAAAACAGGCTGTTGATTTTTATGAATTCAGACTTGAGGTTCAGACCAAGATTTTAAATTTGGAGACCCAGAACAAGGCTGTGATTATTTAACTGGAAAACCAAGACCCCAGCTTAGGCAATTCCATATTCTTTATGCCAACATGACACCTACACCATCTCATGAGTGTGTCACTGTAGAGGTATGAACCTTCAAACATCTTTATATAGAGTAGAGGTCCACCAACACCTTATTACACATCTCAGTCACACTTAGAGAGAGCCAGAGACTAAAAAAACAGAATGAGAGAGAATGGCTAAAGCTACACGCCCACAAGGCTATGTATGACAAAGAGAGAACAGACAAGCTAGCTGAAGACAGGCTGTGATAGTTTTTTAAATGACATGATTCTCCCCTGATGCTAGTTAGAGACACAGGTCATAGCTTTGAAGGAACTTCTCTGTCTTAATCTTGTCAGACACCCTCATTGAAGCACTGAAGACCTCTATAGCTGTGATACACATACAAATGAAAGGAAGCCATAAAAACATTTAAAGGAATAGTTAAACCAAAATGGAAATTCTAAAAATGCTCTCATGTTGTTATACATCCATGAGATTTTTATAACAATGAGATTGAAGAGCTGCTGAGGAGGGGGCATTATCAGCAAATAACGACTTTCGAGCTGTTGCTCACACATTTACATTTATGCATTTGGCAGACACTTTTATCCAAAGCGACATACAGTGCACTTATTACAGGGACAATCCCCCCGGAGCAACCTGGAGTTAAGTGCCTTGCTCAAGGAACAATGGTGGTGGCTGTGGGGCTCGAACCAGCAACCTTCTGATTAACAGTTATGCAATTTAGCCCACTACGCCACAACACTCCAAACCAGGCTTTATTAGGCCTGGAATACACAGTATAATATGAACTACTTTTGATGTGCTTTTTTTGTCATTTTTGCAGATGTGATTAGAGATATACCTCTTTACATTTAATTTTGTGACATTACATATTTTAGCCAGCAGTTGGAGGCAAAAGAAAATTATTGTGTGTAATTTGAGGCAGTTGGTAACATGAAGTGAGTCGGTGTTACTCAGTGATTATATTCAACAGCACTTCCATGATCGCTCGTATTACTACTACACTACTAAAGCTAGGAAATAGCTTTAAACTGCTATAAACTAACAACTTCAGCAATAAGTTTCATCACAGCTGAGAGACACAACAGACTGATCAATTACACAAACTCAAGGCGTTTACATCTTACCAGACTTTCCACATTGGAGAGGACAAAATGGAGGAGGACACTGTGGTTTCTATAGTGAAAGACTCTTGCGCACTGGCTACCGCAAAATTTGGAGGAATACCCCTGATTCCACTGAGAAAATATGAAGTAATTCACCAAAATGATAGTATCTTCAGAAAGCTGACTAACAGACTAAAGCATCATCAACAGGTGATCGCACACGCTCCATCATTCTATCTCTCTCTTTTTCTCTCTCTCTCTCTCGCTCTCTCTCTAGCTCTCTCTCTCTCTCTCTCTCTCTCTCTCACACACACACACACATCCTTGTTTCTCTAATAAAATGTTAGAAACAGACCAAGCTGTGATACTAGTATTTCTGAAGTGATGTTTTTGAGTGGCTTGGACACATCATTATTTTTCAAACAACAATGGCAGATTCTGATCCTTCGCGTAAACAAGTAGTTGCACAAATGTGTTTTTTTTTTTTAATTGTTTTTAATTTATTTAATTTACTTAATTGAACTGTTGTATATAAGCAATATCACACTCGCAATCATGCTATATGGCCCTAAGTCAGCACTGATGTGATTACCTACAGCACTAGGCCTGTGGCCGAATCACAGCAGTGCTGATATAGGGCCATATAGCACTCTTGCTCGTGTGATATGGCTTAAATACATAGATTTTTTTTTTCAATATAAATAGTGCTGCTCATTGCACAATAGTCTTTGTCTCTTCAGACGTATTTATCAACACAAATTGGTAAAGTATGAGCGGCAGGGTAAATTATAGGGGGTCACAGACGTCTGGCTGACATGTCGCGTTGTAAAATTGAAAGAAATTATTTATTGTCTACAAACGTACGCACACACCACCAACTGAGTTTATTGGAAAGCACGCCAATTGGGCTTATTACTTAAATGTCGGCTAAACTGAATGTGTCAATGCCTCAAAAATATATCTATAAAATAACATGCTAAACAATAATCAATGTATTAATATTTTATGACATCACTAATTAACACCCTTTTCTGAGTGGGCAAACTGGCTGCAAGAAGAAAGTTTTACTTTTGCTTTAGTGTTTGTTTGGTTGTTTTCTCAGATCAGATTATCTAGAGAGTTGAAAGAAAAACAGTCAGATCAGCTTAAGTCAAATGTCACAGACAAAGCAAATAACATAAAAAATGGTGACATTTACACCCCCTTTTGTTTGCTGAAGACTAAGACACGGGACGTTGTCGATACAAAAGCAAGGAGAATTACTGACTTCCAAAGTGTCACATGCAGACAGATTTGTATTGGGGTGAGTCAGGTTTTGCCTACAATATGACAACCGACCAATGGTCCTCACAAGGAAAATGGCTTAATAAAAATACATAAAGTCATGAAAATGTAAAAGTGCAGAAAAGGTATGGTTAGGGGATAGAAAATATCATTAGCTCAGTACAAAAAAATAAAAAATCAATAGAAAGTGCACCATGATGTAAAAACAAATGTGTATGAGTCAGTCAGACAGTATCATTATTGATGTGAAGTGTCTTGTGTTGCCCTGGGTGACAGCCAAAGATGTTGGCAGAGTGTTTGATATGAAACCTACTGACAGCTTCAAGCGATGTATGTGTGTGTGTGTGTGTGTGTGTGTGTGTGTGTGTGTGTGTGTGTGTGTGTGTGTGTGTGTGTGCCTAAGCACTTTTACGTGCATATTAAAATTAAATAGAAACAAACAGGTAATCTGATAATATAATAGGATTACAAAACATAACTGCAATAAGGCCAATGTGCAAATTGATTATAGTTGCATTCGCAGGAATGGATTTGTGTAATTAAGTTTTTGCTTATCTTGTGAAAATGTTGCAGTTACATTTTGCAACTTTAAGACTATAACAGTGCAATCAAATCTTTTCCTCAATTATAATACTAGCATAATGCTTACTGCTTACGGCAGTATACTACCTAGCTTTGATTAAACATAATATGTGAAACAATACGTATTGTGAAATGATTTTTAACAGTATGTTACATTTTTGTCACATAGCCTTTTGTGTTTAATTCAGTGAGTGGTATTCAGTTATTATGAAAACAGTTATTTTACCTTTTTAAAAATGTATACATTTCTCTCTTTTTTTCTTCTTTCTTTTTTTAAATTGTGGGACACAGGGAATGCCTGCAAATTAATTTATCAAAACGGTCACATTTATTGAGTATGTTTCATTTTTATTAAAATGCCACTACAGTAGTTTATGAATACTGAATTTCAACCATAATCAGAATAAATTCATATATAAACACTATGAATATATTACCCAATTGTGTTATGTAATGAACTGTGTCTCAAATCACAAAGACTGACATTCTGTGACAGATCACATTTTGAGAGATCTCACAATGTGTTACATGTGTGTGTGTGTATTTGAAGCATTGGTTTTCCAAATGCAGCCACATAAATAATAGCATTACTCACAATTGAATTACATGCCTGGCCATGAGCTCTGTGTTTGTGTGTGTGCATCAATACAAACTTGGGTGTCTGTATTTTGCAGCTTAATGAAACCTGTCCGTGTGTTTGTGGGTGGGTTTGGGTGGTTTACGGGGACTTTTTTTTAGGTTACAAACATGTAATTACAAGGGTATGATACTATAAATGTGGTTTATGGGGACATTTCTAGTGTCCCCATAATTCAAATCGCTTAAAAAACATATTAAACTATGTTTTTTAAAATATCAAAATCCAAGTTTTTTGTGAGGGTTAGGAATAGGGGATAGAATATATAGTTCGTACAGTATAAAAATCATTATGTCTATGGAGAGTCCTCATAAGGATAGCCGCACCAGTGTGTGTGTGTGTGTGTGTATGTGTGTGTGTGTGTGTGCAGGGAAAGCATGGCATCTGTGGGCAGTAAATGTGGATTGCTGTAATTGGATTATACCTTATTAAAGTCCTCATAGTTGACTGGGAATTATTGTGGCTGAGCAGTATGGTCAGATTAATTTAAAGCCGATAGATTGTGTTTAAGGTGTGTTTAAGGTGTGTGTGTGTGTGTGTGTGTGTGTGTGTGTGTGTGTGTGTGTGTGTGTGTGTGTGTGTGTGTGTGTGTGTGTGTGTGTGTGTTGTGGACGCTGGAATTAAAGGCTTGCTGCGATGTCTCCTCTCTCTCTCTCTCTCTATAAAACTTCTGACATTCAGGGCTTTACTGTCTCTCCAATTCTCATGGAGATAAAAGGCTTAAGGGCAAATATTCTCTCGCAATCTTTGTCTACACACACACACACACAAATAAATCCACACTTTTCCCTACGGCAATCCATATAAACATAATTAAGTTTGTGTTGTTACAAACATAGACTTGGAAACTGCATAACATTCAGTTACAGTACACATTAAGGCATGTAAACACACACATATGCACATACACAGGCAAACAGAGCAAGAGGTTTAATTTCCTTAAGTGACAGGGTAGGTTAAAACATAATGTAATAATAAATCTGAATGGCGTAGTTTTATTTGAACATTGTGATACAGTGCAGATATTTGAGTTACTGAATTCTTGATTTCATGCTGTTCATTAATTTCAGAATCTACCACTATTACAGCATTGATGAGCAATTATTAAAAAAAACCCTGTATTAATGCAGCATTTATTGGCATCTCTACTAAATTCTTTTGAAAAGAAAATAATTTTCTTAGTGTCTGCTTAAAGCATTTTACAATACCCCAAAAGAGAATGTGTCTGAGAAAAAGTAGAAAGTAGATATTTAAAACACTGCAGATGTTTTGTCTAAACTCTAGCAGTGTTTGTGTGTTTCCAGTGCAGTGGGCTGTTTTGGGGTTGTCTTGGGCATTTTAGTCAGTGAAAATAGAGGTGAGCGTTGATTCAGTTAGACACTTCCATTGCAGAGCGCCAGATTAAAATGTGTCTTGTTCCACCACCGCACGTTACATTAACACAGTTTAGCAACAAATCCTGGCTGCAGGCCACTGCTGCCATAAGCAGAGACACACACAGAGAATTGATGTTAGCATCTTAATGCCAGTTTCCCAGGTGGAAAAAAGCGACATTCACATCGGGAAATTAGGCAAAGAAATGTGTGATGCAGCAGTTTCCTTCAGGTTTAAATCATGTTTAATTTTTTCAGGCAACATGAAGTGGTGTATTATCAACAATTTACTGTGATAAACCCTTTGGCCTGTTGTTTCATGACAAAATGATCAGAACAAAATTCACAGGTTCTATATAAACCTAAATAAAGTTTTCACTCCGGAACAATTGAAAATGACTTTGTTCCGGATTTGTTTTCAGTTTTCATTTTCGTTCCTTGAACCGTTTTTAGTCCCTGCTAACAAATATGAATTGAAATGATTTGATGTCACGATAAAACAAAAACAAAAAATTATATTTGATATAATTACTGGACAACTCAGATAATTTGGCCAGCATCTGTTAAGATCATCCAAAACTAGCTCTGTGCACGTTTAGAGTTTAGTGTTGTGGCATCCCATCAGTAGATTGAAAAGTTACGAGTCAAAAGCCTATTCGCTTGTTCTGGCGGCTATGTGCATCTTCATTGATTTTAGGTGAGAATATGCAAAATCCTTAGAAATATAGGATGACTGTATATGCTTGTTTATGCGCTAGACTTCACTACTTGTCTAAACATTAGTTTTGAGTGTATGTGTGTAGATATGTGCATTAGCCATTCGATAACAGAGTTCATCTTACAAAAAGACCAGTGACAGAAAATATATTACAAAAGTCTGTTAAAGCCGAGGTAATTTTCTGTGTCTCTAGCACCAAACGGACTGTTTTCAAACAGGTTTCCTGAAGCACTCCCCCTATCCTCTATTGGTCAACAAACAAACAGTCCTGCCACAAACTCTTGCTATTGGTTGAGCCAATGTTCCTTTGTCAGGCTAGTTCTTGGTAAGTTTCTAAACACATTCAATTTCAGTATGAGTTACTGTTGTTATTTCTTCAGAGCTGTGTCTTTTTTAAATGTTGCTTTGTTGCGTCACATATAAGTTAAAGGAAGAAAGTCATGCATACAGTCTCACGACAAGCAAGAAATACTGGAAACACATTCACATTAACAGCACATTTGCTTTCAAAATCATAATTTTTTGTTGCTTTACATACATTCACAAGCACTAACAACTCTACCAATTACACATTCCCGTTTCTCTCTCAGTCTTGCTCTGTTTCATGCTAAAGAGCTATAATGAACTTTTCATAACTTTGCTCCATTTAACTGGTGTTGAATTCACTTACACTTATCTGGTGTCAGACGATTTTCTAGGGAATGCACATTTATGTCCACACTAATGAAATTAATAGTTATATCATAGAGTTTTATATTTATTTATTTTTTACTAAGAACCACTTATATAGTTAGTCAAGTGGTTTTGTGCCAAACAATCATAATTTAATGTTTCATAAAAAAGGGTTGTTTTAGCTACTGTGCCTTTAAAGGTGCACACAGTAATTGTTTCCTCATTACAAAAGATTTACTCTTAAATAGTAGTTTTGAAACATATTTATGAAATCATGACAACTTTTATGAGTTGAAGACGCCAGTCATATCAGTGACCTTAAAAACAGATGAATTCTACATTGAGAGGGTCCCCTCATGGCGGCTGCCATGTTAGGATAACACAACTAGCAGAATACTACATGCTTAATCTCAGTAACGGCCCTGTTATTGGACAGATTTACTGATGGATTACAGTAATCATGGCTGTGAATAGTGAATTTCAAAAATGGCATCAGCTGCTGAAAATATTGCCTTTGAATGATGCTGCTTCCAGGCCACTAGGTGTCAGTGTTAGTATAAGATGGCATAAACAAAACAGTTACTGAGTTCACCTTTAAAGGGGTCATGACATATTTTAAATTTGAATATGTTCCTTCAAAAGGTTTTCAGTCATATGTTTGTAAATCATCCTCATTTTCCACCCTCATGCTGACCCTCTGTTAGAAACTGTTTTGGTGATGCTTCTCCTTTAAGACTTGACAGTAAACGCCCCTTGTTCGGATTGGCTCTCTGTTCTTGACTGATCTGCTCTCTCCATGCTATCTCACTGCTCACCACTACTGGGAGGGCTTTGGTAGTGACTAAAGGTAAAGTAGGTGTTGATGTGTAATTGTGGAGATGGTCAGATTCAAATGTCTACCACAATGTGACATCACAATGTAGAGGAAGTAAAGAACGAGTCATGATGCCAGCTTGGTTTCTACAAATGTTTTTACAGTTAAATGAATTCTTATATATCAAAATATCAAGGACAATTTGATTCCTCATTTAATGACTCCTTTAAGACTAAGTATGTGAAATGAGAAATAGCTCTTTGCTGCACTCACAACCAGGCAGCTTTTTTTGCAGCTTAGTTAAAAAAATTCTCTTTTTGGACTCGGGAAGACGTTTTGAGTTTTAAATGTTTTCATAATACATTGAAATATTTTATCTCAAAAGATCAAAGAGTTTTTAATATGACCAATTTAAGATGAGATAAAGGAATTGTTTCTATTCAGTGAAGCTGACTATTGTTTATTTACTTGTAATAGCAGAAAATGACCAGTGTAAGGTGGGTTTTTCAAGCTACCATGGTTCAAGCTTTAGGAATGCCGAGGTGACTGAAGAAATATTAACAGAGAGGAGGAATTAAACTGTGCATTGCTTGTCTATTACCACCTTCTGCTACTTATGCCAATGACGGATACAAGCGCAGTTAGAATAGCTATTAATGTGGGAGAGCATTGTTTAGAACCGTACTGTGACCTTATTGTAATGCAATATGGAGCACTTAAATGTATGTAGTTTACACAGCGAGAGCTAGACTTAGATTAAAAAGAAATGTTTAATAACAGTTTAGCCTTACAATGTTACAGTAGATGGTTACAATTTAGATATAACAGGTACAAATTGGATGTATGAAATGTCTATATGAAACCAGTATGCATACTACCTGAGTGAAAGAGAATGGAGGATAGGAAGAGTGAGAGACGGTAGAGAGAGAGATGCCATTGAGAGCTGGAGTATGGCCTGATGGCCTTTAACTCAGTCAATTAAGAGCAGAGCCCAGAGAAAAGAATGAGATGAAGATGCAAAAAAAGCACCAGAGCACAAGTTACAATCTTGTTTTAGCCTTTTCTTGACCTTATGACCACAAACAGACCAGATACATTTAAATTGACCAATCAGCAGACCACCTTTAACCCCCACTGTATTCAAGCTGCTAACATTTGCAGAGCCCCAATACACAAACACCTCATCCAGGCGGATAGATCACCATCAGCACTCTCTGGAATGCACAAAGGAATAAGGGTTGTAACACAGAAATGAATTTCTTTGTTAATTTTCAATCCTACACCAGTAAGTATAGATTGGTTGGATCCTGTGTGAATTAGGATGCTGGCAGTGATTGTCAGGTCTAAGAAGTTGTTCTGCATTATGGTCGGGTGCAGAGGGAATGTTAATGGTGCGCGTGACTAATCTCTTTTATTGTGTGTTCAATACAATATGGCTTTGCCTGCTTTGGATGCAGTACAAGAGATTACATCCCTAAAACCGGCTTCTGCAACCAGCTAATCTGTGTGTCCCTTCCCACTCATCTCCAGAACACCCACGTAACATTTTCTAATCCTTCTGTTTATTTTACACATGCATACACCAATGGGTCAAGTTTTGGCTGGTTAGAATGGGTCAGTTAGGCTCGGATGATAGATGCTGTAACTACAACATTCTGGACACAGAAAGTATCCTTCTCCAATGACGGCTAGGGCTAGAGGAATCCTCTCCATGTCTCTCTGACACTGCACTCCAACATTAGAACTATTAAACAGACAGAGTAACAAGGACATGAGTGCCAGATAACCAAATCATGGCCTCAGACTCACCAGAAACGATGAACTAGTATCCATTACCTAGTATCAATTACTCAGTATATAAACTTACCTTAACTTGAAAACAAAATCCATGCATCTCTCCTTGCGAATGTACATCTCTGTCACTTTGTTGTAAAAAATGCGTGCTTGTTGAAGTTTCGATTGCTTTTTTTTCATTTAGCCATGGCTATTTGTAGCAGCAGGTGTGATTCAATTTGAATGAACATACAGTGTTGAATGAAAGGGCCGTAGCATTGCAATCAGAGAAAGCATAACATAAAGTGCTTATACCTGTTGATGGCTGCTCAACTGAGATGAAAGATGACGATTTTGAACGAAAACACTAGTTTGTACTGTTTGTTTATGAACAATTATGTTTAAATATTTCATATCATCGTTTTTCATTTCACCCTTCTGTTAGGTAAGCACTGCTTACCTTGCTTATATGGATCGCACGTCCCTGGAACTTAGACTGTACTTAATACTATGGAACATTACTGAGAAATGCAGCCTTAAAAGCATTGTTTACCCCAAAAATGAAAATGATGTCATCGTTTACTCACCCTCATGTCGTTCCAAACATGTATGACTTGCTTTATTACGTGAAACACAAAAGGACATGTTAGGCAAAATTTTACCAGACACTTTCACTGTATGGAAACTTTCATCTTCTGAACTTACATATTCTAAAAATCCATGTTAAATTACATTACAACATTATGGTTGAATTGTTGCTATGGCAACGCTGGTAATACTTTATAGGCATTTATTGTTGACGCTATTATTTTTCCTAATGCACAATGAAGTTGATAAACTCAAACTGAAGGACTTCCAAATTCCACAACTCACTCATATAGATATTTCATTATACAACTTTTTAATGTTTATTCAGTATCACTGTAAAATACAAATAAAATGCCCACAACAGAGCTGAATATCTATGACTCTTTGACTAACTGATATTACTCTTTTATTCTTTGTAGCTCTTTGAGAAAAAAACACGTAAAACTGCTTTTGTGTTTGCACTTCGCTAATGAATAAAATATGTACCTTGCAGCTAATGCACTGAAAAGCAGTGACAAGGCTGATGAAAGTTTCACAGTGCGTTTTGGACAAACCATCAAGCAATGCTATAGAGCTGTGGTTCTCAAAAGGCAGATTGCAGAGAAAAACAATGCTTAAAAAGTAATTAAAATTATTAAAAGTATACATATTTTCAAATGTATTTATTTATTTATGATTTATTTATTTTATTCATATATAATATTCGTGTGTGTGTGTGTGTGTGTGTGTGTGTGTGTGTGTGTGTGTGTGTGTGTGTGTGTGTGTGTGTGAGCGTGTATTTATCACTTTGTGGGGACCAAATGTCCCCATAAGGATAGTAAAACCCGAAATTTTTGACCTTGTGGGGACATTTTGTCGGTCCCCATGAGGAAAACAGCTTATAAATCATACTAAATTATGTTTTTTGAAAATGTAAAAATGCAGAAAGTTTTTTGTGAGGGTTAGGTTTAGGGGTAGGGTTAGGTTTAGGGGATAGAATATAAAGTTTGTACAGTATAAAAACCATTATGTCTATGGAAAGTCCCCATAAAACATGGAAACACAACAAGAGTGTGTGTGTGTGTGTGTGTGTGTGTGTGTGTGTGTGTGTGAATAATATAAATAAATGATAAATAAATATAAAATGTTTGACTTAAAGAATATTTTTGTTGTACAGTAAAGATAAAGATTTTTTCAATGTTTATTTACCTCTATGTCCAATATAAAATCAGAGTGTTGAAGCAAAACAGTTGAAAACCGCGGCTAGTGTCTCTTTGCCTCTATTATTCATTTGTTTTCTCTATATGACCCTCTCTTACACTGTTGACACTCCAAAGCTTGAATTCGTTAGAAATCGATGGCGCCCACTAGAAAACCAGCTGAGATCTATCTGCCATTGCTGCATGCTGAGCCCAGCTTTCTCTCATTATCCTGTCCGCATGACTCTTTTTAGAATTTTTTCTCTCACTCATCCCATCCTCAGCTCTCCGAGGATGAGTCCAAGGCTCTGTCTCACATTTTGCCTTGAGCAACAAGCCTCAAATTCCCTGTTGTGTGCTTTTTGGTCATACAGCTCCCTTCATTTCTGTAAACCCCCAACACATACACAAAATATGTGATCCCCTATCTTCTTTCTGTCATGACACATGAGGATGCGTCCCGCAGGTGTCTGTCTTGGGTAATCTGCAGTTCTCAGCAGGTGTTTGTGGTCTGGTGGGGGGGTTGGTTCTGTAAGGGGTTTTTCCATGAGGGAATGGATTGTCAGGTCTCTGTTATCAGTAGATGCTATCAGAACTGTAACACCATCCCTCAAGCCAGCGGCTCTGGCACGCTACTCTATTGTGTGCTGTGAGCTACAGATGTGGTCCTATACCTCCAGCCAATTATCAGATGTCTGTGTGTGCGTGTACATGTTTCACAGTTGTATACTGTCTAGGGCATGTTCAATGTCTCTCTGATATAATAATAATAATATTATAATATTATAATTGGAGCAAAGACTAGCAAGCCTTCATTTAGGATCATTAAGATTTTTTGCATTGTGACCTTATTTTTAGGACTCTCAAGCACATTTTACCCCCCGGTTGTCATTACCATAACATGTTCGGATGTTTTACTTTTACTTCTAATATTTTCAGTAGGAATTCTCATTGCTGAAGCACAGTTATATTTGTACAGTTTTACAATAAAAATGTGCAGTTGTGCAATGATTTTCTTTTTTAAAAACAGCTAAAATGAAAGGCAGTACCAAGGGCAAGCTACCAAGTTATGTTGTATCAAAATGTAACATTTTAAATAATACATCTTATTAGGGTAACACCTTACAATAAGGTTCCATTGGTTAACATTAGTGAACAATATTAGTTTACAAACTTACAATGAACGATACATTTATTAATGCTGACCATGTTAATTTCAACATATAGTAATGCATTTTTTAAATCAAATGTATTTGTTAACATAAGGTAATGTAATATGAACTAACATGAACTAACAGTGAAAATGTTTCTGATATTTACATAGATTAATAAATGCAGTAAAACAAATTTTCATTGGTAGTTCATGATACCTAATGCATTAACTAATGTTAACGAATAGAACCTTATTGTAAAGTGTACAGGTGCATCTCAAAAAATTTGAATATCGCTGAAAAGTTCTGAAAAGCGACCTTCTGAAAAGTATGTTAATTTATGCACTCGATACTTGGTCGGGGCTCCTTTTGCACGAATTACTGCAAATAATTATTGCTCAGTGGTCCAAAGTCCTCTTTTCAGATTAAAGTAAATTTGGGATTTCGTTTGGAAATCAAGGTCCCAGAATCTGGAGGAAGAGTGGAGAGGCACAGAATCCAGGTTGCTTGAAGTCCAATGTGAAGTTTCCACAGTCAGTGATGATTTGTGGTGTCATGTCATCTGCTGGTGTTGGTCCACTGTGTTTTCTCAAGTCGAGAGTCAATGCAGCCGTCAACCAGGAGATTTTAGAGCACTTCATGCTTCCATCTGCTGACAAGCTTTATGGAGATGCTGATTTCCTTTTCCAGCAGGACTTGGCACCTGCCCACAGTGCCAAAACTACTAGTAATTGGTTCGCTGGCCATGGTATTACTGTGCTTTATTGGCCAGCCAACTCGCCTGACCTGAACCCCATAGAGAATCTTTGGGGTATTGTCAAGAGGAAAATAAGATACACCAGACCCAACCATACAACCTGGGCTTCCATAACATCTCAGCAGTGCCACAGGCTGATTGCCTCTATGCCACGCCACATTGATGCAGTAATTCATGCAAAAGAGGCCCCGATCAAGTATTTAGTGCATAAATTAACATACTTTTCAGAAGGTCAACATTTTTGTATTATAACTTCTATATTCTATTCTATATTTTGAGATACTGGATTTTTGATTTCCATGAGCTGTAAGCCGTAATCATCAAGATTACAACAAAAAAAGGCTTGAATATTTCCAAGATATTCACTTTTTTTGAGATGCACCTGTATATATTTTCATGTTGCGGTAATGAGAATGTCATAATGACCATCTTTTTCCACAGTGCAGTAATGACAATTTAGGTCTCAAATTTGCATGAGAAGTAATGTCACAATGTAAAAATGATGAATGGCCCTAAAGATATGCTTTATTTTCTATAGGATAAATGTCATTTCTTTTTACTTTGGAGTAAAATAGGATGAGGACATTTTCTGGACAGGTTTTGTGAGAATCACCTTTCTATTTTTTCTATCTTTCCCTTTGGTGATGCTAGCGTGCACAAAAGACACACTTCACATTTAAGCATGACGTTTCCAAACATGGGCAAAAACAGGTAGTCCCCCCCAAACTCACATCATTGGTTGAGCCAGAAGTTGACGTATCGGACTGCTCAGACAAACAGGTTAATGTTTTGAAAGTGCCACATTTTTACATACTTTGGGAAGTCAGCTTACTTACTTATTACTTATAATTGTCTCTGCATTAAGTGGGTCAGACATACACAAACACATACATACAGTTGCACATACACCGCGAGTTAACCTAGATGAGACTTGCAGAGAGATTTGGTCCAAATGAGGCTGTCAATCAAACTGAGGCATCGTGTGAAGTGACACCCTTCCCATCATGCAATAATGTATCTCAATTTAGCACCCTCACATATTTCTCTCTCTCTCTCTTTCTCTCTTTGCCTCTCTCTCTTTGCAACCTCCCTCCATCCTCAGACAGGCAATCGGCCCAGAACCCTTCCACATAGTGATGGATGGATGAGGTGCAAGCAAAAGAGTGAACAATTCTTTTCATCAAATACTCCCTCTCTCCCACACCGAGATCTAATTTAAACACAACACCTCTCACCTTCTCGGCTCACCTGTCAATATTGTTTATCGATTAGCACCCACATGCACACACACTCTTTTGTGCAAACAAAAAGTTGTCCCTTCCTGTCGTATGTGGGCCGCCGCCTGCAGGTTCTCTGGGAATGGGGAGAGAGATGGTTTATCTAAAAGCTACTGACCTGTGAGAGAAAGTTAATTAGCTGAGAAAGCTCCACTAATGGTGGAGTGTTCCACCCAGGGGTCTAGCCGGGGGTCATCCTTGATTAACCTCGGAATGGATCACTCTAGCACCCAGTACCAAGTTAAACTGTCTCACAAGACATATGGACACTAGCTTGAGTAATTGATAGTATGGAGAGGAAGATAGAATAATGGAAGAAGTTATTTATGCTTTTACAGTGTGGTTCAAAAGTCTGAGGTCACATTGGGAGTCTGGAATTAAAATTTTAATCTAAACCTGGAGATACACTTATTTTATGATTTTGAAACATTTAAAATGAATAATAAATATTTAAATGTTATGCACTATTTCTAGGGTGCTACATTGTCCATGGAATGTGTATAATAAAGCTATCATTGAGAGGTTTTTTTTTTATTTATGGCCACATGCGCATGAGTTTACACATGCAATGTCATGACAAGCACAAATGCACGCAGACTAATAATGCAGTCCATTAATTTGAAAAACTTGATCGGAAATAAAGTATTTTGTGGAAACACCTCAATCAGAGTCGTTTTGGCAGCTTGGTTTCATCAAATGGCCTTTTTGCAGTGTGCAGGTGTGAACTCTTTTTTTTTTTGCAGCAGCAGCAGCACTCTACACTCTGACCATCTTTTTTGACGCATTGACAAATCAAAGCCATTTGTAGACTGCAGAATGTGTTGTGGCATTTGCACTAACCACTAAGCTACTGTACATCTCTGATCCTCTTTTCTCTTCGAATCCTCTTTTTTTTCTATGATGAATTCCAACTGTAATTCAGTTGTGCCTACCAAAGTTCATTGGGTACAACTAATTATACTAGCTATCTGACATTAACATTAGTCATTCTTCATGTACAGAATGCATATTAAAATCATGTAGCTTAATGAGTTTTAGCTTCCTAGAATTGAAACACGGTCACAGTGTGGCCTACATGTAACGTCTCCTCGTATTATATATGTGGGTCCTCTATCACAGCTGTCAGCTTCTCTATTATTCATGCCGTAGTGTTAGCCTAGCAAGAGCGTTGTTCATTTAAACCGCCCATTCATCTGGCCTAACAACGTCCTGACAATGTTTGTGCAATGTTTTAAAGATGCAAATAGCTACACTGTAAAAAAACATTCCTGTTTTTTTGTTGTTTTTATTACAAAAAAAAAAAAAACTGGCAGCTGTGGTTTAATGAAATATGATGGGTTATTCAGGGAATTATGGGAATGTCCGATTATTGTTTTTTACAGTAATTTTAACAGTAATTTACTGCAAAAAGTACATGTACTCTCTTGTTAAATCCACATTTTTACCATTTTAACATCTAGAAAGTGTCATTTTCACAACATTTTATTGTAAAAACGACGGCATTGTCTTTTAAAATATATTAAAAAAATGTACACTATATTTTACAGTTAACATTCATTAATCAATTCATATTTATTTTTCTGTAGCATTTTTGCAGTCATTTACCGTTAAAATTACAGACATTTTTACAGTGCTGTTGGGTGTCGGGCGTGTCTCTGCTATACGGCTCAGTCAGAGATATCGCATTAGATGCTTGATTAAGAAGTGAAGAAAATCGAGGTGGCCGGGTCAGTAATTGGTTAAATTTTGCCTGGTCTGGTGTCTGGTGGTGTTGATGAAACACTCAGGTTTGCTGTGGTCGATGCGTCGATAGATAGTTAGCTCGGCTGAATTCTGATTGCAGCCTATTGATTTGCAAATGCTGTTGCTTGACTTGTGCATTTTGAGGTATTAGTTTGAACAGTTAAGGGATATTCATTGGTTATTGGGCATTACTTGTATATGAGATGTTGAACATTTAGCAGTGTTGGATGACTTAGAAAAAGGTGGGTTGAATCTTTTGTGCTTGTGAAGCACATTTATGAAAACATAGTATTTATGTTTTTTGTTTGGATATGATGCACTATAGTATCAAAATGTATTTTTGATATTATGGCTACTTTCAACCTGTATGCTATAAATTTTTTCGTGGTTCATTGTACATTAAATAAACACTAAAGGCGCTACAACAACAATTGCTTTTATTCCCTTTTACACAAACTATGAGTAAAACAGCAGATATTCAGTTCATAAGAACTTACTTTTCGCCCTGTAAAATGATCACTATGATATCATAAAAGCACCACAAAAGGACATGGTTACTTGAGCAATTGCGTTTTTCCTATAACATTTGCTTTTTATGACATTATCAGTTTGGGTTAGGTTTAATATTTAGGTTAGGGATTTCAGTTTTGTTGGTTTAAAACCTGATAGAGCATTAACATTAAACACCTCATCTGTTTGGGGGGAAATGTAGGCCGCTTAGCACAATACAGTGGACGTTTCACCTAACTGCCATGATATATGTAACGGATCACATTATAGCAATTTTCAAAAATGTTTCCACATTCAAGTAATTTTCATTGAGATCAAGCTGCTTTTATTAGTAGTGCTTGCTAAGATAAGCATTAATCTTACTAGTATTATAATCTCCTATTCTAGTAGATAAAACACTGGCTCACAAGGTAGCTGTGTCTGAAGTACTGGACTGGAACCGGTACTGTAACTTACCGTTCCTTATCAACTACCTTCTTTCCCTCTCCTCATTTTTATTCATAAATCTCTGCTTTCCTTGTGTAAATAAAGACAGGATGAGAGGGATAAGAAGAATGTGGAAAAAAAGGAAAGCAGAAAGGGTAAACAAGAAGTTTGGTAGCTGGAGGCAAACAAACTGGATTGTCTTACCTCTGAAAATATATGCATCTCTTTTTCCAGACACTTTCTAAGCCTGTTTTGTCATATTTTCTAAATTCTGTGAGTTGATGAACTTGCAAGAAACCCCTGTAGCGTACGCTGAGGGAGAGAGGAGGATTTGAGAGGAGAGGGGATCGGAGGGTGCTGATTTTAAGCAGTTTCCATCTTTTTCTATTTCAAGAGTCTTCACCCCCCCACCCACACACACACACACACAATTCTACATAGTTGATTTAAATAAGTATGTGGTGAAAACTTATGCATTCAGAAGAGATTTTTCAACCAGGGATGTGTTTAAAAGTCTAGTTGGGGGAATTCTCTAAGAATTAATTCTTATGAGTTTATTGGTCACATGACAACATGATCACACGGGAAGTCTGCGTGTTGTTTCCGAGAGTTCCAGTACCCTAGGATTGGCCAAATTATGGCGACTCACTGACAAGTGCCATCTCCTATCAGCATTGTTGGGTAACATTCATTTAAAAGTAACTCTTTAGAATATTGTGTTACTTAATTAAAAAAGTACTTTTTATGGAAAGTAAGCGTTATGCTACTTCAGCCTTACTTTTGCATTACTTTTTTCTCGCCGCCACTCTCTCTTCTGCTAATCAATTTATTCCATACAAATAAGCTATGCATTGCATGCAAGAGACATTACAGGTATTCATGCTAACTACTGTACAACACTCTTGTCAAAACAACATACTAAACAAACTGATATTTAGAAAGTCTACAATCAATAGGTCTTCATGCCATATATATAATATAAATTCAATAACAGAAATATGCATGATATGTTTTTCTATCGACATGGCAGCCAACATTAATAATGAAGAATAACCACTGTCTTACCAAATTCTGCAAAGTTCAACATCTGAATCTGCATCATATGTCATCATATGCAGGACCCATCGACAATGTCAGAGTCAACTTGAGATGTTTTTCAGAAGTCAGGATACAATTTAGTGGGGGATGCCAGCCTAACATGTTCAAGGAATGAATCTGATGAATATATGAATATTTTTCACTTAAGTCATCTCAGTGCAGGTTGTTTTGAGTTGATCCATGATGTGTACTGCAGACAGCCTACTGCAAACGCGCATGTTGATACAACTTGAATGGAATTGTTTTTAATGCTACCAAAATGTAAAAAAAAAAAACATTATGTTTCACAAATCACATTACTTGATTATTTTAAAACATAAATGTTGAATATTTTAAGAAATTAAGACATTTTGTCTGCATACACAAACCATGTAGTGTGTTGCTCGCAGCCGCTGATCCAGAGTCAGCTTTTCTCATCCCATCCTCCTAGTTACAGGGAGCTCTAACATGGAGCAGTTTGGCTGCATAAGTCAGTGAATTGAATTAGTATTTCACACTGTGTATCATGTCGTAACCAGTGGAAGACTAGTTTTATTATCCTTTGCCTAAATGTGTTTACTGATTTTTTAATGCAGCATGTATTTACACATGATTCAATCATGTTTCACTCAAAAATATGTTGAATGTTAAATGCTTTAACACTGAGCAGTTCTGATGCAAACTGATTCTAGAATAGTTATGGGCAGCTTTAAAATAAAGCAATTCAATTGTACAAAAAGTCAGCGATCATTCCACATTGTATTTAACTATACAATCATGCCATGGCCACGGGAAGACTTTTCCAGGCTTATGCCTGTGCTATATTATACCACAGATATGTGTGTTTACACACTTTTTAATGCAGCCTACATGAATCAATCGTGAGAATCAAAGTTTTACTTACGGAAATGTTATATTTTTGACAAAATGCTGCTTTACATTTCTCAACTCTTGCTGTGATTTTTTATGACAATAGTAACGTTTATGACAGCTGCTCATGTAAGCTCCAGTGGATAAAAATATCAACCACAGCAAATGATAAGGACAACTGGATTCCACTGAAGCATTAAAATTTACATTCCTTTACCAGCAATATTTAGCAGTTTTTAAAACATAAATTTCAGGTTAGGCTTGAAGAAGACTTGTTGTGCTCTGCCCATCACATGTAAGCATGGCTCATATGCTCTAGAACAACAATACCATCATTCGCACACATACTACTACTTCATTGTGCATCTCTGGTAATCAAGCCTCCCACTCTCTACAACTACAATACCCATCATGCACTATGTCCTCCCCAGAGTTTGCACACTTTTACTCCTGATTTATCACAATATGGGGAAATTAGAGGTTTACAAAAGCAACACAAAAAAGTAAACTGATTTCGGAACACATTACTTATAACGCGTTACTCCCAACACTGCCTATCAGATATTTTTGCATTGGCTCCATTGTGTTTTCCATCCCCTGTGGCGTGACCAGAAGCATGCCGCATCAGCAGCATGGGAGACCTGGGTTCAGATCTCGCATTGAGACCAGGAAGTAATTAGTTTGCATAATCAGTGACAAGCACGATTCTGAGGTTGCATATTTCCCTCTAACATACATTTTTTTTTTATGTCACTGATAGTTAGGTTTAGGTTTGTGTTTAGGATTACAGTTTATAAATGATGCATTCCTTTTCAACGTATTACAGCCTGTGCAGCTTAAAACCCCTTCACAATTCGCTTTTGCTGCCTCTGCGTGGACATAACACTCAGAAAATGGAGCTCACATGTGCCCATATGCTCAATAACACCTACTGCTTTGGCCACTGTGGGCACTGTTTTAAATTTCGGTGAGCACACACCGATTTTAGCTACAGAAAAGACAACCTACTGTTTCCGATATCACTGTGAATGCATCTAAGTTGCTCTGTGCCTCATTACATTCTAGATGGCTTTGCAAAAATGATTATTGAAAGTGAATAAATTAGTGCCGAACGCAATTTGCATGGCGCAGTTTGGCTTTTTAAAAATGTTGAAAGTGTGCTGGAATTACTGCTGTCATGATCAGTACAGAAGGTAAACAAACAATCACAGGCGGAAATTGTGTAATGTTAATTGCACCAGGCAAATAGCGTTGAGTTTTGCAAATAAAGTCCAATCCAAAATTAGCCAAATTTACATAGAAAGGAGGAAAGTTTGCCCTGCGCATTTAGAAGGTGGTTAGTAAACAAGACGGAGGCTTTTGCCAACATAGTCTCATGAATCCGTACGATATGGTGAAATAATACGATTTTGTACGACTTGGCTCAGATGAAAAGGTATGACTTTTTAGTGACCTACCAATCATTAAACAATTACAAATCGATGCTATACAGGCATTTTATCTAGTCTCCTATCCAGCACTTTATTTAAAAACCTTCATTCAAACAAATTCATATATTTACATATTTATATATGCAATATAAATGACTGATGTATGAGTACCTGACGTTTCCTTTCATCCGTGGTACGCAAAAGTGAGATTAGCAGAAAAAAATCATGGTTAGGTTTAGGGTTTTTTCCATGTTAGTTTTCTCATGCAAAAGTGGTGCAACTGTTAAGAGAATTAACCCCTATAGTCTCATCAACAAACATTTTACATAATCTGGTTTACATTAATAACATTTTGCCACACATTTGAGATCAAAGACTATTTTGGCCAATTTATCTTCACTGACACTGATTTCAAAGGTGTTTTCTAGCTGTGTGCATGGCTTTGTGTGGCTGAGTATTACAGTCAGTGTACTAGCTTGAGTTGCCATTAGCAGCAGTTGACTGAGGTGAGAGTGCGGGGTTAACAAGTAATATTCTGATAAATGAAGCGTGATTTTTTTCATGTGAAGGAAAGTACAATGTTGCCAAATCAGTCATTCTGTCTAACTGTGCCATAATTGAGGTACTGAGATACACAGCAAAACTTTTAGTACATTTAAAATGACCTATTCAAATAACCAATCATGGTGCTGCCCAACAGTAAGATCAGCCATTTAGAAGCCTTAGAATTAAAAAGAATATTAAAAAAAAAATCTAATTTATAAGTACAAAATGCATTTGATGAGCTAAAGCAGATACAAATACCTGTACTTCTATCTCTATGTCCAATCACAGTAAATCACGCATCCCTCTTGTTCTATCGGGAAGACACGCGGGCTTGAGTGAAGTTTAAGATGCCATTTATTTGCTAGATGTAAAACAGAAAGTAATATCTCTCTCTTTGGCGTAGGCCCCGTCCGGCGGTCCGAGGGAGTTGTATCCGGAACCGTCATGTCCTGCCGGAGATACGAGGCAGGGGCGAGGAGCCTACCCCCATGCGGGACAGGGCTCAACTGGTGGTGGTGGGGTGGTGGAGGTTGCAGTGTTAGCACACCAAATCAGCAATGTGAGCAGACTTATAAAGCAATGGCTTACATGCGATTGGCTAGGAATTACCCAGCTAATGGTGTGATGATGTACAGCTGCTAGTCTTCCAGCTAGAACTATGCTGCGCTTCCATTTCCTATAGATTCACAAAGTAATTATCATGTGTTGCACCGATTATGTTTATCATTCATTCATTAGAGGGTTTAGATTTTAGGATCAAAAATGTCTACTCTCATGTTACTTTCTACATTTATCTCTCTCGTGCACACTCACTCTGTCATTTCAAGGTCAGATTTAATTGAGAAGTGCATCTAAACTCCTCTGTGCTTAATCTCATACCAGATGGCTTTGCAAAAAATTGTAGCAAAAAGAATGAATAGAGGTATATAATTTAATGACAGTTTCTCATCACTGTTATCTGCTAATCAAAGCCTTTCACTGTTGCATTATGAGACAAATCTGTATTTTCAATAAGCCTGTTATTAGCCTGAATCACATAAAGAAGATTAAAGCAGAGGATGTGCCAGCGCTTTTGTTTATGCAGGATAAATGCAAGCAACGAATTAGAAAACAATTAGCAGCTTTATCGGAGGTCACGGCCTACTGTTATATCATCAAGGTGTTTGTTGAGCTAATGCTTGGGTGCTAAAAAGTATTTAAACATTCATAATACAAAGTATATATGTAACAAGGTTTAAAATGGGCAAGGAGGAGGCAGGAAGCGTCTGAACAGTCAAAGTAATATTTAATGTCAAATGAAAACAAAAAGACAAAGTTTCCCACCAAGTTTAAAATGTATGGTGTCTGACAGCCAAACCCTATTAGGGCAGAAAAATAATAATAATAAAGAAAGGTTATATCACATTTGGTGTTTGAATTTGCAGAGATCGAAACCCTAGATTTAGATATTTCATTACTTGAAGTCACATAAGTTGCTTTTTCTTAATAATGGTGCATTTTAAAGCTGCATTTGTAGTTTTAACATTATAATAGCTTCATACCATGTGACCTACATTTGGTTTTCAACCATTGTAAATGGGTCAAATTAACAATTTAAACATGAAGCCATTTTGAGTGCCTAATATCTCTGGCATTTAAGCATATGGCTTTAAAGATGAAGATAGAAAAATAAAAGTTTGTTCTGAACCAGTATCTAAAAGGATATTAAAATATCTTCAATACTTTTGGAGTTAAAGCCACTCTTACTTAGGGAAAACTATTTTTTTCCCCCCATTTTGGCATATAATGCAACAAGCTGTTCTGAAGTCAACTGATGATGATATATAGACCTACATGAATAGACCTAGCTATCTTTTTGTAAAAATAAAATAATGACACTGCCACCTTTCTATTTATTTATTTTTCCTCTAGTTTAGCTTCAAATAATAGGTCAAAAATGTCATTTTGACCCCACTCTATAAAATAATGGATTACACAGTAAATATTGATCCATAATGTTTAATATTTTGGTTTATCTTCTGAAAAATTATTTACAAAAACTATTTCAATCTGTGAAGTTTCTGAAATGTGGTTGTTTTTACCAGTGGCAGAGCTAGGGGTGGCCAATGGGATGGCCACCATGGACCGAAACCTGGCCACCCCATTGGCCACCCAAATTGCTTATTGCTGTTTTAGTCATTTGGTAATTTTTTGGCACAATTTAGTCCTTTAGAGATTAAATCATCTCTGTACAAATGTACAAACTTAACATGTGCATACACCAAGGTCGGTAACCTCTCCGTCCTGGGTGTTATTGTATCCACTCGATATAAAAATGCTGCCCGAATATTTCTTTGCCACCAGAGTATGATCGCTTTCCCCTGCCTGGCCTGAGACAAAACTAATTATTTAGTTTCATTTACTGATTTTTGCTTCTTGTTTCTTGAATGCACACTCACATTCACACACTCAAGGTTAACTAGGTTGGTGGCATGAAATCACAGACTCACACACACCCGCACAAACAGCAGGACAGACAGGCATGGCGAGCCCAACCTCTGAGCCCCACCTGCGGTTTCATAACAGAGCAATCTGTCCCTAACACACGCGCACACACACACAAGCCTGCTGCTGCTCTTCCACAGGTACAAAACCTGAGAAACACACACCTGCTGCTTCATCCTAGTTGCAGACACAGCCTCACAGACCCAAGAGGGCAATAAGACAGAGAAAAAGTGAAGCAGGCAAAGAAGGGAGTTCGCATAAAAAGGCGACTTCTATTTTAAGCTGTGTTTATGACTCAGGGTGAAGGTGTCATCTGTTTTCTACCTCCTTGAATACATCATCTACTTTTCCTATTTTGGCCTTTCCTTTCTTTCTGTCTGTGTGTATTTGAGTGTGTGTAGTGTTACTACTGATCACTAATGTCTTTTGTGTGCCTATGTGTTTGTGTCTGTGTTTCTGCTTATGTATTTTATGTGTGCACCTACTGTATGTGTCTGTTGGTGTACACTCTTTCGTATTTACACCTTTCCATCTGTGCAATCACACCACCAAAGTGTGCACCCTGCTGAGTGATGACAGAGAGCGAGCAGGCAGAGAGAAAGAGAAATGGAGGTAGTGGGAGAGAAGAATAGAGGGATACAGAGTCTCCACTGTGAGCAGAGGAGCAGTCTACGTGAACACATTTATAACCGTCTTAATGAGATGACCTGTTTGTTACACACGCAGAGATGAGTGAGTCCTTCAGGAGAGACCGTGATTCCTGCGCTGTGGTGTTAAACAAGCAAACGTACAGAGAGATTTTTGTCTTAATGGAATACCTTACAGAAAAAGTGTGTGTGAGCCAAGTAATTATGGACAGCATGATTGTGAAAAGACCCGAGGACGTGTCGAACACTACTGAGGGCCCTGCGAGCAGAGAGAGGGAGATGTCAGTGTCAGTGGCTGTAGGATAATTTGCTCACAAAGTAAAGTTTTCAAAACAACTTTGGCAAGACTGACGGAAAACAAAGCTAGATTGGTCACTTTATTATTGACCAAACTATTTACATTGTAGATGGAAACTGCGGCACCATCATTCATTTGACAGATATTACGTTCCCATATACGATTTGTAGCTTTGCACAGAGACTCAAGCCACTTTGTTTCTCTGTCCGTCTAAAATAGGGTGATCAGATGTCCCAATTTTCCAGGGACAGTCCCAGATTTTGGAGGTCTGTCCCCGATTGGAACTGTCCCCGGAAATTATATAACTGGCCCGCATAGTGAATTATATTACATGGCCAGAAACTTAGCAAAGCCTACCATGTGCTGTTTATTTTGACCAGCAGAGGGGGCTGCTCGCTATAGCAGCTTCAATTCATTCGTCTTCTTTTACTGATTACATGGTCAGGCCAGTTTTGCCATTAAGAACTGGACAAGGCAATTGAAGAGAATTATCATCCTTGTTATAAACATCAAGGTAAGGCACATACTGTACTAGCTATTTATATTATAAATATTGTTATGTATTTTATAACAGGTTCTGAATTCGGCATGTGTTTGTATTCAAAGTTTGGCCTTCATAATGCTGGAATTCCCGCACAGACTGCACAAACTAATAACATGCTGGTTAAAAGTAGTCCCTGCAGATGAACAAATAAAATCAATAATTTTTTCTTTAACCAGTGTGTGTTTTATATATCAGTGTTATCGACACACCATCCTCTCTCCCTCCCTCCCACAATTGTAATATTCACACACTGACTAAGGAAGCACCTTCTCACATATTTGCTCATTTGTTGTTTTAACATATATCCAAAATATGACATTAATAACATGAAAAATATATAAAAATGCAAAGAAATGTACAGTTAGTTGGTACATCACAGCATAGATTACATTGCGGCTTTATTCATAAGACTTGATCAAAATAAAATGTGGTAATTAAGAAAAACAGGTCCACGTGAGATATGCAAACAGTTAGGTAAAATAGCATTAAAATAAGAATAATTATTATTATTAGACCACTAAAATGATCAACTTTACCTCCGTGCTTGAATTTCATTGAGACATAGGCTACAGTATTCAATAGAGCATGATACACCGCACCATACAAATTATTTTCATGAAATATCCATGATTTGGATATTTGCCAAATCAGTAGCATAATCAATAACATAAGAATTTGTGTTTTTATTGAGTAAACTAATGACACAATGGCAATGCACTGATATAATGTATAATGTAAAAAACACTATTTACTATAAACATTTTATTCAAAATTATTACTTATTTATTTTATTGTAAAATGTAATTTTAAATGAACTCAACATTTTAAGGCAACCAGGTTACTTACTTTTTTAAGTTAAACATAAATATTTCCTTACAGTGCATATAGTTCAGCAGCACATCACAACATTCACAGTGGTCAAAATCTTAGTCTAAAAAAAATCTTAGTCTAAAATAAAATATTATGTCCCACTTTATGTAAGGTGTTTAACTACAATGTACTAACATTAAAATACACACAATACAATTTACTTATTTTGTAATTACATGTTGTTCTACAAAGTTCTCATCTGATTCACATTTGCTGCTACTGAGGTCGGGGTACGGGTAGGTTTAGGGGTATGGTTAGGTGAATATGATATGCCAAAACGGGTTTATATTAGGGTTAGGGTTGGGTTAGGTTAGGTTAGGGTTATGGTCCACGAAGCTCCTCAAAGGAAATTTCTTCAGTGTCATTTATTTAATTCATAACAGTGTGAGAGCGCCCTCTGTCTGCTTGTATGATTAATTCTTCAGTTTCCCAGCCGTTCAAATGCATCATTTAAAGAAATAAAATGTTTTCCAACTGAATAGACTAAATATAAAATGAAAAATAAAATTATAGTAAAATGCAAAGCAATCTTCTCAGTTATCAAAATACTTTTTTAAAGAAACTGTGTTTTGATTAGCAACTATTTAAATTGTAACTGTAGTGGGATACAGTTACTCACATTTTGTATTTGAAATATATAACGCCATAACATGTATTCCGTTACTCCCCAACCCCAGTTTAAATGTAAGTACCATACAACAACACGTATGTACATAAGGATATTATATCAAATGCTTAAGTACATAGTAGTTAAAGATGCCTAATACAAAAAAGTGAGTTGCCACATACAGAGATCAAATATGAGAATTTATTGCTTTAAATTTTATGCTTTATATATTTAAATTTTTGCTACAAAAGTAGCTGAATCAAATGACTAACTTCTCCAAAGAAAAAAAAAAATTTTTAAACAACTCCAGCCACAGACTGTCTAATGTAAAATTATATTATTTACAAATATCATATGTGCATGTGTGAGTTGATTGCTTTGAATTTTATTTAGGAATGGTTAAAAGCATAAATTGTCTGATTGATTGTGATCTTCATTTAAACAATCCCGATTTTGATTCTTAGGGTTAGGGTTCATTTCTTTGACTTTGACTTTGACTTTAAAGTTTACCTCAGTTTAGGGTGATGATTATATCTTTTAAATAAGTAGCAATTGAACTGCATAGTTTTAGCCCTATAGTTAATTAAAACAAATATATATTTTCATAATGTACCAAGAAGTTTCCCTATATAATTTACAGCACTAAAGAGAGAATTTCTTTCGTATGTTAGCAAAATGGACATTATAACTGAAATATACCCAAATTAATTGGAATCTAATCAAATCGTATCAAAATCGGAGTTGAATCGAGTGCTTGTCAATCAAATCAATTTGGGGAATCTGTATCAATTCCCAGCCCTAATTTGATTTGGTATAGTTTTAATTGAAAGTGTTGAAAGTGGCTCTTGATTTCTTAGACACTGAATCAAAGTACGTAGGATGGTAAAATAATGACTTGTCCTAAGACTCGTAAACAAAGATCGGAATGTGTTATTTTTATTTGTAGACAGGTTATGTAGTAAGTCAGTCAGTTACATCATCATTCAGCTCTCAAGTCAAGGGGTAAGAGAGGGACAGAGGGAGAAAGACACTGTGACTGTGTTTATGGATTTTAGGACATGGAATAAATGGGACATGGGTCTGAGATCAAAGCTTAATGAATACAAACAGTACTCAGAACAGCAGAAAACTATCCACAGACTTTGTGATCTAGTACATAAGAATGGTCTCATTTATCTTCAAAGACGCTGGGACAAGAGGTTATTATAACGGATGCATAATTCGACTGGGGGCCGACTCCCTGTGATCGGTCAGAGCAAATTTGTGCAAATGATAAATTATGCTGGGGATGTGTTTTACATTGTTCATGTCCTGTTCGATAGAGGAATAATTCACAAAATTAACATTGTATCATGTTGCACACCCTCATGTCGTTCCAAACCTGTATGATTCGCTTTGTGATGCCATCTCGACCCACACTGTGAGATGGCAAACATTATAGCACATCTGAAGTCAGCTCTTACACTGGCAGACTATTTCATATTCAGCCCATCTTAACACCACACTCATTTATCTACATCTGCTGCCATGGTTTGATATGAAAGAGAATATATTAATGGACGAACACTCTTCTCTTTTGGCTTTGTCATGCTCCCTGTTGGTTGGGAGCAGATGGCGAAAGGGAGGGAGAGAGTTCTGGAAAGGATTCAGCGGCTCAGATTACTTTCTGGATTAGAGATTGGTTTAGGTTTGTTCAGTTTGGTTTGGACATGCTGTGCACAGGACACCTCAGTGTCACAGAGGTTGTATGGAACAGCTGTTGTATGTGAGTGCCCCCTATTGACACTTTCATTTTGCTTAGGGCTTTAAGCAGTGATTTTTGCAATCATTGTAACATGAGGGCTTTTTCCAGAATAGAGTACTGGCTTACTAAGTGAATACTGTACATATACACTGTACTGTATGCTGCCTACAATTACTATTAAAATACTGTATGAGTAAGCATTATTCCACAATAAATGTTTCTAGTATGCTGTTGCCACATGACAACTTTTCTTAATTTTGCATTTATTATCCAGCATTACGCTTGGCAGACTGATCAAATAAAGAGACAAGAAATAGTCCAAGGGCTAAGTTTGATAAAGCATACTACCATACTTCTCTTCTTCTATACGTATATAGTGTATTGCAGAAAATAAACATCTGAAATTAACATCTGACTCATTTACTGAACTATAGAGTAAAACTGATGCTATAACTATTTATGAAACTTAAATCAGTCATTAAAGTTGTTGGTCATATGATAATGTGTGGGGCTAGTTAAAAATAATTCCCTACACATTTGCAACATATCTTTTTGTAATGGTTTTATGATATCAATGCATGATTTAAAAAGTTTCAATAATAAATAGATGCATGATGCCGCATGAAATTGCAAGATCAGTTCCCTTTTCTGTGCATTCTCAAAGGCTGCATCTCTGAAGTACGTACTATAGTATATACTGCAGCATTAGTAAGTGTAGTATGGTAGTATGCTATACGGAACAAACCCAAGCACAATGCAAAAACACAAAGGCATTTTAATGCACTATTAAGCACACATTTCTGCTAACAATTGCACATACAAACAAGCAAATGCAGTGGATGTAAACAGTGGAGTTCTGTTCTTCAAAGGAGCATGCTTCTCTGTGCATGAAACAAGCCACCAATCAAAGAAGACATGAAACACGCTTCACTGCAGCAGCTCGCAACTCCCTGTAAAACAGCTCTTTTAAGAAGAAAGCGGCTTTCATTCAGAGTAATGGCGTGTGATACGGAGTCATTTTTATTTTCTCTAAATACACGCTTCTTTGAAGGTGCATCCCCCTCTAAAAAAAGTACAGACTGAAGAATGCAGGGTACATTTCAATTGTAGTTTTGGCATTTAAGTTTGTTTCTGCGACGTAATCACATTTATTGGCCCCGAATGTGATTACGGACTCTGCGGGGAGCCTTATGTTCTGACTGTATTTAGCTCATCAAACCCTCGCAGAGCAAATGTGATATGCCAAGTGATAATCACACAAACACTTCAACAAAATACTGTACGCATACACTTATATATAGATAAATATGTCCGTCTCAAGAAAACATGTCTAGGTCACATTTCACCCTAAAAGAAAAAGAAAAAGAAAGTTTACAGATAAAGGGATAGTTCACCCAAAAATCTAAATTCGCTCATCATTTATTCACTCTCATGCCATCCTAGATGTGTATGACTGACTTTCTTCTGCTGAACACAAGGAAAATAATATTTTAGCTCTGTTGGTCCATACAATGCAAATGAATGGTAACCAGAATTTCTAAGCTCCAAACATCACATAAAGACAGCATAAAAGTAATCCATATGACTCCAGTGTTTAAATCTGTGTCTTTAGAAGCGATGTGATAGGTGTGAGTTAGAAACAGATCACTATTTAAGTAATTTTTTTATTATAAATCTCTACTTTGACATTATGAAAGTGGAATTTTATAGTAACAAAGGATTTAAATATTGATCTGTTTCTCACCCAATGCGATTGCATCACTTCAGAAGACATATTTTAAACCACTGGAGTCAGATGGATTACTTTTATGCTGCCTTTATGCAATTTTTGGAGCTTCAAAGTTTTGGTTAGCAGTGGGCTAAAACACATAACTGTTAATCAGAAGGTCGCTGGTGTTCAATCCCCACAGCCACCACCATTGTGTCATTGAGCAAAGCACTTAACTCCAGGTTGCTCCGGGGGGATTGTCCCTGTAATAAGTGCACTGTAAGCCGCTTTGGATAAAAGCGTCTGCCAAATGCATAAATATAAATGTAAATGGTCACCATTCTTTTGCATTGAAAGGATCTACAGAGCTGAAATATTGTTAAAAAAATCTTCATTTGTGTTCAGCTGAAAAATTCATACATATATTGGATGGCATGAGAGTGAGTAAAAATTAGAGACTTTTTATTTTTGGGTGAACTGTTTTTTTGGGTGAACTAGTGAGATTTTCATGACAATTAAGCTAATTTTACCCCACAATTCTCATTATTGTATTAAAAGTTTCACTTTTGAATTTGCCATTATTCTTAATAGTAATTCTTATACTGTAATACCAAAGTGTTTTACTATATTACAGTTAAAATTACAGTAATATAATTTTTATTTAAAATGTGTAATTCATTTTAAATATTTTATATTTATTTAAAAAAGGAAACAATAAAGCCAATTAATAAATACTACCAAGGTATAAATAATACTTAACAATTTAAATAATACATCATTATTGTATTTGTTTTATTTATTTATATTCCAATATTTAACTTTTTAATTTTGCTTTCCTGTAATGTGAAGGGGGTCATGAAAAATGAAAATAATGTAATGATGCATAAAAATATTTTTCTTTACATCAAATTTGATTTGGGGCAAAATATGATCTGGACATTTTTTTATTTATTTTATTTTGGGGTTACATTAGATTCACCCAAATGCAGCAACTGTGTAATAAATTAGAAAGAAAACTCAACCATTGAGTTTTAATGAAGGTCCCTTTATCACCTTCTCTGTTTGTAAAATGTGTGTTTCTCTGAGACTCAAACAGATTTGGATCTGATAGTGTGATGGATCAGTGTGCGAATGAAGGATTGCGCGGTTGTTAGGGGTACAGATCCTTCACCACCTTTCTTCACCCCTTTTCCAAAAAGAGATGGATGGCATGGCCTGCAGCACCAATTTGGCGAATGACAAGTTCAAAAGCAGACAGATGAGTGAAGCAGACCAGGTGGGCTATTTATAGCACGTTTGCCTTTCATCCCCTTCCATCCTTGGCTCTGTTTTCCCGCTCATTTTTTACTTCTTGAATTATAGCAGCTCTACCGGAGACACTTTTTCAGAGGTAACCAGACTTGTTTATCTGTCATGGATTCGAAACAGACACAGAGGTGATTGAAGAACTTATGATACAATGATGATTAGGTTTTTCAATTCTTCTGTTATATTCTCTTTCACAAATCTCTCCTAACTAGGTTATCAGTCCCAGATAAAACTCCACTTCTCATATGTAGGCCCAGATGGGATGTACAGAAATGTTTGGTGGGAAAAAACTGGAGCTGAGAGTATTACACTCTTATTGAAGGTATAATCAAATTAGCTGAAATAAATGTGTCGAACTTTGTGAATGTGAAAGGAAATCAAACCAAAAGGTTAGGTGTGAAAAATAATTTTTTGCATACAAGTATATAGTTTCAGCCGGGTATTCAAACATTTCTGTAACAAATAAAGTTAGATTGAAAGTTAGTGAATGTGTATTTTCATCTTTCAAACTACACTCACAGAGCACTTTATTAGGAACACCTGCACACATATTTATTCATGTGATTATCTATTCAGTGCATAAAATCATGCAGATACAGGTCAGGAGCTTCAGTTAATGTTCACATCAACCATCAGAATGGGGAAAAATGTGATCACAGTGATTTCGAGCATGGCGTGATTGTTGGTGCCAGATGGGCTGGTTTGAGTATTTCTGTAACTGCTGATCTCCTGGGATTTTCATGCACAACAGTCTCTAGAATTTACTCAGAATGGTGCCAAAAACTAAAAACATCCAGTGAGTGGCAGTTCTGTGGATGAAAATGCCTTGTTGATGAAAGAGGTCAACGGAGAATGGCTAGACTTTCAAATTTAAGAAAAACATTTAGATAATCGCCAAATAGATGCTAGCAAGCTGCGTTCAGCTAAAGAGGTAACCCCAGTAGCAGGACTCTCAAGTCAAATAATGTCTTTATCACTTTAATGTAGATTATCTACATTAAACAAACATCTTAAAAAAAAAACTTCCTTCAAAAAATCCTTTAAAAAAGTTTGCCCCCAAGAAAGTCATTACATAATCCACACATTGCATATATTCAAAGCTAAAATGAGGGTTTTGTACTTCATGTATGCCTTAACAGAGCAAAATCCAATCACAATGGAGGAAGATGTTCCTCTTGGAAACAATAAAACTTGAAGAGAAAAATCTGCTAATAAAACTCCTACTTCTGAATTCTTCATGCATCATGAGTACTCACACACACGTTCACCATGGGAACACGGTAGAGACACTATTACTGGATTAGAGAGAAATATGGTATCTGCATCTGTCTTGCCCAAGGCCTCGTAGACTAATTGTCCTCTGCGCTCGTGTCTGTAGGTGGAATGAAGTGTCAAACTGGAGTTTGTCTCTGAATGTTTGTGTTTGTGTGTGTGTGTGTGCGGGTGTTTGTGCGTGTGTGTGTGTGTGTGTGTGCGTGTTTGTGTGTGTTTATGCGTGTGTGTGCGTATTTGTGTGGGTGTGTGTGTGTGTGTGTGTGTGTGTGTGTGTGTGTGTGTGTGTGTGTCAGCCTCTCTTTGTTATTAAGTGTGATTGTATGTGTGTGTTTAGCTCAAGAGCTAAAAGAGAGGGCAATAATTTTTCTTTCCTGGAGTGTTTGTTTGTGGCCTTTACTCAAGGGCTATGCAGACGATCAATGGAAGTGTCTGAAAGACTGAATCAGATCTAGATTTAGACGAACGCTTAATCTGACAGTCATCAAAGGAGACATTCTGTGTGTGGGTTTGTAAATAACATGCCTGCTGTTACATGACTGTGCATAAGTGTGCAAGGGTAAATCTCACGAAACTGATCAAGAACATGTCCGGGTCATATTTATTCATATTTATTATTTTCATTACTGTAATTTAAAAATGTAACCCTCATTTGTGTTTATGTGCTTTTTTGTGTGCCTCTGTGTGTTTGTTACTATTCCCTCTCTGGTAGACAGACAGATACTGATGTACTTTGGTGAGAAGTTCGGTTAGCACATCACCCTAACTGTAGAAACCTGTGTTAGCACCCCTGCAGCACTAAGCATTCCCTCAATGTTCCATAGACATTTCGGAAACGTTACTGTGCCGTGATAGCATTTGACACGTGTGCCACACTGTGACCTCTTTGAGTGCCACAAGGCACTGTTGGTGTTCTATCGGTTCATGCACCCCCCAATTATCAGATATGTCCAGATTATCCCCAAACCCAATAATTGATAGCCTTGTTGCTGTTCTGCTGCGGTCCGTTACGCACCGCTGTCTAATTGGGGAACAACATAATGGTTAAAAAATGTAATTTTTACAGCGCTCAGTAGTCTAACATTGCTCGTCAATGTCATAAGAGATAGCCAGTAAAATCACTCATTTACTCACCCTTATGTTGTCCAAAGCCCACATGCTGTTACTTTTTCTTGGAGTACAAAAATATATATTTTAAGCAGCTCTATTCCATAGAATAACAGTTTATAGTGAGCAGGAGCTGTCAAGCTTCATAAAGGACAAATACTATAAAGCATTATTAAAGGTTCAGTATAAAGACATCATAACAGTATTCCATATGACTTGTGCATATGTGCAGCTATGTGTTGTATGGACTACTTTTATGGTATTTGTTTTTTCTCTTTGGGCCTTGACAGTAGTGGTCAATATGAGCTGTATTGGTATGAAAAGAGCAGAGTTAGGAATCGTGAAGAAAATATTGTGTTAAGATTCTACTGGGGAAAAAACATTGAGGGACAGCTTGAGGCAAGTAAATAATTTTGTGTATTTTCTTTTTTGTAGCCTGCTGAAGCAGTCATGTCATTTTACATAATACATCAGTGATGAAAATAAATTAAAATGATATTCTTCTTTTCTTCGAGACAGCACAAAAAGAATGAAAAGATGACTGAAAGAGGCACATTTCTAGCAATGCAGACAGAGTTTGTCTTGTACTGTGTGAACTTTAAAAATGCATGTATCTTTTAAAATCAAAAATGATAAAATGTTGGGCCTTTATTGCATTTCAAGTCTTAATTCAGAAAACGATTGCATTCGGCACCTTTACTATATTAAAGGACCAAAGAGGACCATTATATTTGTGACATTAACGCCTGTGAACCCCCCACCCCCAAAATGGTTTGGTCCCCTGCAATGTTCAAGACATGGTTATGACCTTGCTATGTGATAACGTCAGGGACATTGATTTCTCATTGATTTGACCTTGCTCACATGTTATATGCTCAAATCATTTTCTTTGGAAATAGAAGAATGAAAGAGTAAAGGCATTTCTCACGTTCAGCTGCTCTCACTGTGGCTGTTCTGATATAATGTACAAATAAATAAGATGAGTTATTATATAGTGGAGAACTGGGCAAGTTGTCAGGTATTGTACTACAGTGAATTCTCAGGATAGCTTTATTTTTGAAAGTCGGCACATACAGAACCTTTTTTCTCCATACAATGCAGGTCTTGGATACAAAAAACACATTTCATTATTGCCTGGAAAAAATTATACATTTTATTGAATACATGTTGACATTTTGTGACAACATGCCCTAATAGCGGAGCATGGTGTCACACTATATGGGGTAGATGCAAGTGAAGCCTAGTAATTAGTTATAAAAACTTTATAAAATGGATAAATCATGGAAAAAAGGATTTAACATTTAAAGGATTACTTCGAGTTTAATATAAATCCTTTCTTGTCTTACAAATTGGCCCCATTCACTTACAATGGATGTGAATGGGACCAGATTGTAAACAGTAAAGTACTCACTGTTTCAAAGGTATAGCCACAAGATGTAAACAATATGGAAATTAACATGATTTTAGTCTGATCAAATCGCTTACCTTTTATGTGTAAAGTTAAATTAAATTTTACCACTTTGTTGCCATGGCGACATAACACCTTAAACCTTGAAATCCTAAAGCAGCTATAAAAATTATGATTTAAGCAACTTAAATAATACACAAGTGCTTTTATAAAATTATAAGCTTCACATTTCTGCCTTTAAACCATGTTCAGCAATGTTATGTGCCTCTGTAACCTTGATTATATATATATATATATATATATATATATATATATATATATATATATATATATATATATATATATATATATATATATATATATATATATATATATATATATATTGTGGTGGTGGTGGAGTAGTGGTCTAAGCACATAACTGGTAATCTGGTAATCAGAAGGATGCTGGTTCGAGCCCCACAGCCACCACCATTGTGTCCTTGAGTAAGGCACTTAACTCCAGGTTGCTCCGGGGATTGTCCCTGTAATAAGGGCTCTGTAAGTCGCTTTGGATAAAAGCGCCTGCCAAATGCGTTAAAAATAAATAAATAAATAAATAAATATATATATATATATATATATTATTTTTTTTATTTTGTTTTGGTAACCAGCATTATGCCACAAATGCTGTCAATTGAGCTTAACTTGTGTTATCCCCGTAATATTTGTCTTTAAGACATATGTGACAACTTGTCCGAATAAAAATTTAAAGATGCTTGACATTTATGACCTGATGTTTATTAAATATATACTTGTCCTGAGAACACAGTTCAACATTCTGGTTAAATTAACATGTGCGCATTATCTAATTGACCCTTACCAGAATGTATGCCAGTCGGTTATATTGTATCCGTTTGTTTACTCTACAATATCATCATATTTTTTCTGGAAGGATAGTTTGTGGAAGTTTGAAGGATATAATTCACAAAAATGATTCTAATTTAAGAGGGTATCCAACTAGGTGTTTTAAAGCAACATGCAAAACATCTGCTAGAGAAAACACACATTTCTGCTGTTGAACTTTTTTTAGTTACTGAGATGTAAGTGATAGGACCAGTCTCTCCTATATAAAACCACACATTCAGTAGTCAAGTATGCATGTGTGAATCATAAATGTTTAACTAAGTGTAACTTTAGCAGTTATGGAACATTAAGTATGGCATGTCCATGGACATGTGTTAATGTACTAATCTGCATACTCTCCCACCTCCCTCTCCCACAATACACACACAACTGCTACAGGTGCTTAGCGGCACTAATGTCTTCTCATCTTCATGTGGACTCCCATTTCCCATCCAGCCGATTTTCTCAGATCATTAGTGCTAATGCTAGCAATAGCCTAGTTTCAGCAACCTCCCAAAATGTTTCTTTAAGACACTACGTTGTTGTACTGACATGCTAATAAAAAGGCAAACACAATGTGCTTTAATATATATATATATATATTTATTTCATCACATTCCCAGTGGATCAGAAGTTTATATACACTTTGTTAGTATTTGGTATCATTGCCTTTAAATTATTTAACTTGGGTCAAACATTTTGGGTAGCCTTCTACAAGCTTTTCACAATAAGTTGCTGGAATTTTTGCCCATTCCTCCAGACAGAACTGGTGTAACTGAGTCAGGTTTGTAAACCTCCTTGCTCGCACATGCATTTTCAGTTCTGCCAACAAAAATCGGATTGAGGTCAGGACTTTGTGATGGCCACTCCAATACCTTGACTTTGTTGTCCTTAAGCCATTTTGGCACAACTTTGAAGGTATGCTTGGGGTCATTGTCCATTTGGAAGACCCATTTGCAACGAGCTTTAACTTTCTGGCTAATGTCTTGAGATGTTGCTTCAATATATTCACATAATTGTCCTTCCTCATGATGCCATCTATTTTGTGAAGTGCACCAGTCCCTCCTGCAGCAAAGCACCCTCACAACATGATGCTGTCACCCCCATGCTTCACGGTTGAGATGGTGTTCTTTGGCTTGCAAGCCTCTCCCTTTTTCCTCCAAACATAACGATGGTCATTATGGCCAAACAAAATATTATTTGTTCCATTAGACCAGAGGACATTTCTCCAAGAAGTATTATCTTTGTCCCCATCTGCACTTGAAAACTGTAGTCTGGCTTTTATTATGGCGGTTTTGGAACAGTGGCTTCTTCCTTGCTGAGCAGCCTTTCAGGTTATGTCGATATAGGACGACATCTCGATGTTGTACTGTGGATATAGATACTTGTCTACATGTTTCCTCCAGCATCTTCACAAGGTCCTTTGCTGTTGTTCTGGGATTGATTTTCACTTTTCACTCTAAACTACATTCATCTCTAGGAGACAGAATGCGTTTCCTTCCTGAGCAGTATATTTGTGTGGTCCCATGGTGTTTATACTTGCATATTATTGTTTGTACAGATGAACGTGGTACCTTCAGGCATTTTGAAATTGCTCCCAAGGATAAACCAGACTTGCAGAGGTCCACAATTGTTTTTCTGAGGTCCTGTCTGATTTCTTTTGATTTTCCCTTGATGTCACGAAAAGAGGCACCAAGTTTGAAGGTAAGCCTTAAAATACATCCACAGGTACACCTCCAATTCAGAACACCACTGATCAGAAGCTAATTGGCTAATTGTCTAAAAGCTTGACATCATTTTCTGGAATATTCCAAGCTGCAATGGCACAGTTAACTTAGTGTATGTAAACGACTGACCCACTAGAATTGTGATATAGTCAATTAATAGTGAAACAATCTGTCTGTAAACAGTTGTTGGAAGAATTACTTGTTTCATGCACAAAGTAGATGTCCTAAGCGACTTGCCAAAACTATAGTTTGCTAATATTAATTCTGTGGATTGTTTAAAAAAAAATGTATTTTATGACTTCAACCTAAGTGTGTGCACATTTCTTATATATATCTTTGCTTCCCCCCTTAATACAGCTGGATTAGCCTGCATTTACATGTTATCATATGATTACATGCTACCATGGTGATTATATTGTACTTCAAAAGTGCAAACACCTTGGTGAAAACAGGAAAAAGGTATTTTGCTGGTCTTTGGTGGTTTAAGCTGGTCTTTCAGCCTAGCCAGGGTAGTCTTCAGCTGTTCAGCCTTGCCTCCCATCCTGATGCTCTGTTTTTAGAAAAGTTCCCTGAAGACCTAAGACCAACAAACCAGCTTAGGCTTGTTTGAGCTGTTGCTTGAACTACACCGATTATGTGGCCTTTTTTTATGTTTTCTGCTCTCTGATTTTTGCAGAAACCTTGCTTTTACTAAACATATGAGCATTAATTTTATCTGTAAGTCTAAGCTGAAAGTATAGCATTTTTTTTTTCTTCTCTGCCCACTGGCAGATCCAGGGGGGCCCCCTCAGTTCAGTATGTTGGGTCATTAACATCCACACATAATAACAGTTATGCCATCGTAATTATGCTATTTAGCACTTACCCACAATGAAAGTCTTGTTAGACCGCAAGGAGAGAAAAACATAATTAATGCATTAAAATCTCTTTAGAAAATAACCAAATCACAGAAGCAAACAGCCAAAGCTTCAATTATGTCTGGAATTGGTGCAGTTATTATTGCAATAGTTTCTCTCTCTCTCTCTCTCTCTCTCTCTCTCTCTCTCTCTCTCTCTCTCTCTCTCTCTCCCATGCTCTCTATGCCAGGAAAGAGAACCAAAAATGGAAACTGTAAGGCAGGGCTGGCGCTGGAAGTATCATTAAAACTAATCAAAATTCTGCTGGAGTGTGGAGTAGAGAGAAAAGAGAGTTTTGTGGTGTTATGCAATTTAGCATACATTATCATTTTGTCCTCTCTTCTGTGATATCGATCATTCACTCTAAACTAAGTCAGACTTTACAGAGGATGAATTGATGCAAACTCAAAGACATGGGATTCTTCATGAGCCACTGCCTGAATCATGGGACAATGCATCTATGTGTATTTCCTCCATTAATTCGGAATGACTTCAAGGAATTAAACACTAACTTATAGTTAATATAAAATAATTTTGTTTAATCATTGACCCACAACACTTATTTAGTTTATTAATTTTAACTACTGAGTTCAAAACATAAATAACTAATATTGGTGTTGTATTCATTCATTTTCTGTTATAACATAATTTAATGTACAGCTGCTTTGAAATAACACCTGTTGTGAAAAGCACTTTACAAATAAATTTGACTTGACTAAACGATAATTCAGTGGGGAAATGAGATTGCTATAATTGATTGGGTTATGAGTGTATTGGGTTTGCCCATGATGGCTCATTCACTCTCCTTTATTTTAATGTCACATACACTAGGATCCAAAGTGTGAGACTAGTAGTGAAAATGCTTTTTTCATTATCATTTAACATTATTTTCAGCTTGGACCAGTCTGGCCATTCTCCTCTGACCTCTGTCGTTAACAGTGTTGGGGGTAACGTATTACAAGTAATGTGTGTTATGTAATCAGATTACTTTTTAGAGTAAAGTAACACAATATTTTTTTAATTTTAGACCATAATGTCACAGTTACTTTTTAAATAAAGTAATGCGTTATTTTATAAGTAAGTGTGCAAACTTTGGGGAGGAGTGCATGATGGGCATTGTAGTCATATAGAGTGTGAGGCTAGAGACTATTTATCAGAGACGAGACACTTCTATTTAAATTAATGGGAGAAATTGGAATGCCCAACCAAGAAGCGACAGCACCCAACAGTCAATGGATGTAGAAAGGAAGTCCCGCCTTGCAGGTAAAATAGCCAATCACCTTATAGATACAGACATCGCCTGTCAATCATCTCGCTAATTCGCATGCGCATTAGCTGTACAAGCCGGGTGTGTTTGTGTGTTTTAGCAAAATAGGTGGTCAACATTCGGTTGAGTGAAACGCGATTGATTCATGTGTTAATACACACTGCATTAAAAAAATCTGTAAATGCATTTAGGCAGAGGGATTATAAGTGTAGTCTTCCACTGGCCACGACATGATACACAGGGTGAAATACTTGCTCAATTCAACATATGCAGCCAAACTGCTGTGTGTTACAGCTTCCCATAACAGGGAGAATGGGATGAGAAAAGCTAACTCCGGATCAGTGGCTCCGAGCAACGTTCTACATTAATTGTGTATGCAGAAAATATGTCAGCCATTACAAAATACTCAAACCAGCCTGTCTGGCACCAACAATCATGCCATGGTCTAAATCACTGAGATCACATTTTTCCCCATTCTGATGGTTGATGTGAACATTATCTGAAGATCCTGACCCATATCTAAACGATTTTATAGATTACAATGCTGCCACATAATTGGCTGATTAGATAATCGCATGAATAAGTAGATGTACAGGTGTTCGTAATATAGTGGCCGGTGAGTGTATATACTGTATATATATATAAATATACTGTATATATCTATATTTGCATTTCAGCTGGCATGCTCTCCAAAATTGTGTGCAAAACCTATTTGTTTACATTAATTAAAGCATTAGGAATTATATACCAACAATACATTTTTACAGCATTTAATAATCTTTATTAATATAAAAAGAAATGATACTATTTGTGATTGTTTTTTATGTCAGTTCATAATGCATGTACTACTGTTAACAGATACAATGTTAATGTAAAAATTTATTTTAGAAATTAACATTAACCAATACGTGCTATAAAAACATTGTTTATTGTTAGTTCATGTTCACTACTGTTAAATAATGTTAACTAATTTAAGTGAAGTGTTATCAATCAATGTTATTCAGACATGATTTGAGAATATTCCAAAGATTAACGGGACCTAGGATATCTGGCCTTTTGTACAAATAAGTTTACATGGTCAATGTCACAATTTGCTTACATTTGATTAGTGATCTGGAAATATTCCACAATCTAATCTTATCTAATACATTTTCTGTATTTTACTTTTTTTATTATTCTACTGTATACATGATTAATTTAAGCCACTATAATTTATTGGTCTACAAGAGATTTTATAGATTATATTTGATTTCTTCTTTATTTAAAGGGATAGTTCACCCAAAAATTATCTCATTATATTCTCACCCTAATGCAATACCAGTTGTCCCAGATTGACTTTCTTTCTTCTGCTGAGCTCAAACAAAGATATTAAGAAGAATATCTCAGCTCTGTAGGTCCATACAATCCAGGGTTTCCGTTGTCCGGTAATTACCGGACATTGGCCGGTAAAAAAATTAAATGTCCGACAAAATTAAATCTCTCCGGTCAAATTGTCCGATTAAAATTGCCTAATAATCCAGTCCCCCTAACACAATCTGAATTTGAGAATAAGCCTAAAATGTATAAAGCAAAAATACACCGATCTCTTGCTATGTTATAAAGGAACAGGCTCTGTCGTTTGAAAGTTATGAAACAACATCGCATGCTGCATTTCAAATAAAGCGCACGCCTAAAACGGCTGCAATATAGACCTAAACAACGAACGATTGAGTGAGACGTTTCAAATATGGCCAGGCCCAGGCAGACTAGCTTTAAAAGCTTTTTCAGAGGCCAGACGATGGTGAATCAGGAACATCTCATTATAGATCGATCAGTGCTTCTAATCCGCGCATTCGTGCAGTTTTTTTCTCTATCATCAAAACTGAATAGCCTATGTTCATCAGTGCATGGTTACAGTCTATATCAAGCAGGGACACGTTTGTGTGCATTTTATTTTGTGATTTCACCGGAATTAATAGAGAGTCTCCGCAACGGCGATAGATTGAAACGCGCGTCCTAGTGAAGATTGCGCAACTCGCGCAGCGCGTCGTCCATGCAACTGATAGCAGCGGACACGAGCGCTCAGCTTGATTTCAAAAACAACAGATTTTAGCGCTAGATCTCTTATTTAATAACGGACTAAATGAATGATCTGCTAGTTAACTGGAGATGTTTTATTTATTTGTATTAGGTACATCCGTGCCTCAATGTTTCAAAAAGTGAATGTGTGTGAAACCACAGTAAAAAACAATTGGCGTTGATTGACGCCAATCGGACGTTCATGTTTTTTTTTCGTCTATTTGAAAGTTAAGCTAATAATAATATGTTGCATTCTATACGGCCTGATTATGTCATTTTTTAAGTTACATAGACTGCCTCCAGTTTTCCTCAACTTGACTAATTAAGAGGCGATATATTTGACCGGCATATCATCAAAATGTCCGTAAAACGAAACCTCTGCCGGTCACTTTGACCGGCACCATTTTTTTCTAGCGGAAACTCTGATACAATCCAAGGGAATGGTGATCAGCACTTTAAAGCTCCAAAAAGCAGACAGTCAAAGTAAAAGTAATTAATACGATCTCAGTGGTTAAATTTATGTCTTCAAAAGTGATAAAATCACTTTGAGTGAGAAACAGATCAATATTTAAGTCCTTTAAACTATAGTTGTTTACTTCTGGTTGCTCTCCATTGCACGTTCATGAGAGTCCATGCAGCCTCTCACGTGACACAAGCACGATGGCATGTTCACGCAAGAACTGACAAGATACAACCGGAAGTGCTGCTTGGTTTAATTACAACAGAATGCTGATCACAAACTTAATTGGTTTTGCTATCATTTGAACATGCCAACATGCTTATGTCATGCCTTTTTGAGCTTGAAAGTGTTAATCCCCATTCACTTGCATTATATGGACCTACAGAGTTGAGATATTCTTCTAAAAATCTTTGTTTTTGTTCTGCAGAAGAGAGAAAGCTATACACATATGGGAGTATTGATGCAAGAATTAAAAATTTTGTGTGAATTATCCTTTTTACTTTACAACTTTTCTTTATTCTAAAGATTCTAAAATATTATTTCCAGGTTTAAATGAAAATCAAAATCCCATATTTTCCTCTTAAATAAAAATCCTGTATTTAGAGTCCAGAAGTCTGTGGTCTCAGACTTTTGGAACCTACTTTTTCCCAACCAACAAGCTTTCACCATCAACAATAGCCAAAAGATGCTCCTCTAAATCTCATCACATTTCATACGCTGTTCCTCGAGCCGTGAAACCAGCAACCCATCTGTGTAAAAATTGGCCAATCCATCCATATAATGATCATCAAGTGTTATTTTCTCTGGAAATCGAACACCTTAAGCTTCACCCCCATTGTGCGGGGAGTGTATTTTTTTCTTTGACACAATAGTGAGTGCGGAGCTTTATCTCTGATTGATCTGTTGTGACTCAGTGGAGCAGGAGACCATTCTGTGGGTTTATAAGAGAAGATAAAAGACTCTTATCGTCTCTCTCTCTCTCTCTCTCTCTCTCTCTCTCTCTCTCTCACTTTTATCCCTCAATGAGAAGTTGGGTTTGAATGCCAAGAGAACATCCTTCATTATCAGGTCAAGGACTTTGAACCTTGCTACTAAAAGCCGTGGAGAAGAAAGCGCTGGTTGATGCGATAAACTGTGTAACTGACTCTCTTTAGACACGCTTGAATGGGGGACAACTCTGATATGGTTTTGCATGAGTGTGTCTGTCTGAAAATGTGTGTGTATTTGTGATAGAGACAGGAAGAGAGAAAAGAGATGGCAAAGTATAGTGGGATAAAACAGATTGTTCAGCATTCATGGAAAGGATGGAGGAAAAGCATAGACAGAATTATTGATGAGGGAGGAGGGGGAAGCTTCTAACCGCCTCGGCATAAAGCATTCACTAAAGGCTTTCAAGAAACCCTCCGTTGTGAAATTTCACCTACACTGCTGCACCCCAGACTTGTTAGAAGAGGATCACATGCACTGAGATCTGCTCTTGCATGTCAAACATGTCGGGTTTGATTTGGTTTCTTCACATAGATGAGTCGAAGACCACTAAAATCGAGCTATAGCAGGTTATTGCATAGTCGAACTACAGTCTGCTCAAATGTACATTAAATAATGCGTAATCAAATATTTGAAGGAAGGATGTCAGCTCAGGAAATGTTAAACACATGCCGCACTTCACTTCTGTCGAGCAGCACATGCTCCGAAAGCTGAGCTACAATCACATTATCTACAGTGGGTCTGTTAAGACTAGGGTATACTTCGTCTTTCCACATGCTGTTACATCTCATGCACAGAAGACTGTAGACTTCAGAGTACACTCTTCTGACTGCAAGCCCATACAGACACATTCAGCATACTCTTTTAGTACAGTCAACTGTTGATTTCAGTCAGAATAAAGCGATTACATGACATTTTAAAAAGATTACTTATTGTTTTAGTCCAACTGAAATTGAACTTTTAATGTTTCAGGGTGGAACTTCAAGAGGAATTTCATTTACAAGTTTGGGAGGGTCATATTTGTAATCTTTCTAATCAGTATGTATGTAAATGTATGTAAACAGATGTTTAGTTCACTTTTTACCTTCCTCTATTGCTCCAAATCTTCATTTATTTCCGTAATTAGGTCTAGAGGGGGAAATGTAGTGCTTAAATAGAATCTCACACTTCCATTGCACACCGCAGGACAAGCTTCACAATTGCTATTGCTTATACATGCATTTAGGGATTTGAACAAACCACTTACCATAACTATTAAACTTGAATGCATTACTTATCCTGCACTGTTTGTTATACAAACATGAATGATACCTCAAAATTGTACAGCTTGTCAAGGAGTAGTGTGAAATTACTTTTCTATGTGATCAGACTTTTGATTTTTGCCCGGTGGATGATTAAACGGAACAATTTTTTTTTACAAACTTCACTGACAGGAACTAGGCCATAGCTTGGGATAGCTTTGGCCAGTAAGCAACTGCCCAGGACACCCTTGCAACCATCCAAAAAAAACGAAGAAACTGCATACAAATGCTCTGAAAACCCCTCCATACACCTTAGAAATGACCTTGCAACACCCCACAACACAATTTCATTTTGGCAAGCAAGCACCAGTCACATGTACTGCAGAAGATGTTTACATGTATTGCCTCCTTAGACTATGTAAGAATATGTGTATTATACTGTATATTCGAAGAAATACTGTTACCTAAAAATTGAAGTCTGAGCTTTAAACAATCAAAAAGAACAGTTCAATTGTGTTTCATTCCATTGCGGTGTGTTGGAGCCCATGCAGACTTATTTGAATGGAACAGTAATGTCATTAAATTGTCTTTCAATATTCTAATAATTCAGCCCAGAGCTTCATGAAGCAGTAGTTATTTAATCAGAGCTTACCATTTTTAAATCTCTGCCTGTATCTCTCCATACTCCCTTCTTGGTTCATTTTACATTTCACATTTCTATACAGTATATAGGGAGTGCTTTCCTGTTTTCTTTGAGTACTATAGTATTTTAATGTTCTGCCCTTCTCTGATAATATTTATCCATCTCTCTTTCATCCTCTCTGTGTGTTTCATTGGAAATCGTATATCCCCTGTAATCTGCAGGAAAGTGTGAAGGCGTGTGTTTGGGTATGCATGCTTTTACAGCTGTTTACTTTCAGACATTGTAGCTGTTAAGATGCTCTCAAAGTGTCTTGCTGAGGAAGTGATAAATCCACTCTGTGTCTCCATGTAGGTTGTTTCCTCTTACATCAAGTTTTTCAGCAGGTAGACTGTATGGCTTGTGTTCAGCCATCATATTGAAACACCCTGTATATACATATGCATATTCATCTTATATCATGTCATATTCATGTCATGTGATATTAGAATTCTGTACTTACTTTCATATTAGCTTAAGATGTGCATACTTGAATGTATTGTATATCATCTTCCACAAGCTCAGCTGCTAGCTCATGGAGCTAGCAAAACCAAGGTCACAGGTTCAATTCCCAATATAGCTTGAATGCTTGAATAGCTTCTGTCAATTGCAGAAAAGTTAAAGCAGAACAGTAATAGATAGGTAAAGTTTGTCAAAACAAACTTTGATATGGGCTTGACTAAGCCTTGTCTGGAAGGTTAAACTAGTTTTAAAGGTTAAAAGTTAGACATTTCAGTAGCTAGATAGCTAGCTAGACAGACGGATGGACGGACGGACGGACGGATGGACAGACACGGATAGATGGACTGACTGACAGAAGGCAGATAGATAGATAGATAGATAGATAGATAGATAGATAGATAGATAGATAGATAGATAGATAGATAGATAGATAGATAGATATCTATCTATCTATCTATCTATCTATCTATCAATGGAGAGTCCCCATAAGGATAGAAAAGCAAACGTGTATGTGAGGCCAGTGTGGGTCAGCTGGGTTAATAGTGATGCTGTCATATGTAACTGAACTGGACAGCGAGCAGCAAGAAAATGACAAACGCAGAGAGCAAATTAGAGTATTTGCTGTCCCCTCTAGTTCACTTCATACAAACACACACACACCTGGCTGACTCAGAGCAAGGTCAATGGCTTTTATTACAGTCAGTAGGGGCGTGGAGTATTTGAATGCAACGCTCGAGACAATACACACACATTGCAGATAATAGCATGCCTCAGTGTGTGGATTTGGATTAGCAGCTACCGGCCAACATATTCATCATGTACACAAATCTAATTATGAGGATAATTGCCTACAAGGGACTTTATTGGTCCCTTATAATGAGTCTATTGTCTGTCGGTCCAGGGGATCACAAAGCTCTCTATTGATCAGTTGTGAATGCCATCATAGCTCATAAGACCATTAATATGGATATTTTTCAGCGCTCGGAATGACTGGGTCAATGACATCGATAGTGTCAACCACAGTACAATGCTGGAAATGAGAGCATTTTAACTCTTTGCATGTCTTGCTGTCTCTCTCTTCATCTCTCTCACTCTCTCTCTCTTTCTCTCTGACATTGTTAATTACAGCCGTTTAATTGGAGAAGTCAACTCTGTGTCATCCGTAATTATGGCACAGTCTTTGGGCCCCTTGAGCTCCTATACTCATCGCCATAATTCAATTAGAACTGCAGTTAGAGCACAAAGCCCCTCAGCGCTGTTAAAGACACGTTATACTCTCAGCTTTCCGAAATACACAATGTATTTGAAAGTTTTTCATTCATGTTTTTTTTTTTCTTCTTTAAATCAGCACACAGTGGCCCCAATATGTATTTGGACACTTACGCAACACTTAAAAGTGTCTGTATGTCATTGCACTAAATAACAAAATATCAAATCTCATCTCACCCCCCACTAAAAAAAATCAATTTGGGGCATTTAATTTACTTTCCAAATTAATTTTCAAAAACATAGTGTAATTATGGTGCATTCCCAAAAGCATGGTATTGTTATGGTAAATGTCCAAAAACACGGTATTACCATGGTACAATTCCACAAAAATGTTTATTATCATGGCACATCCAAAAACACAGTTTTACTATGGTACAAGTGCAAAATAAAATTGTATTATCATGGTACACATCCAAAAAACTTAGTATTACCATGGTACATGTCTAAAAGAAAGCATAGAATTAACATGATACAAAAACATGGCATTATCATGGTACATGCCCAAAAAACATGGTATTACCATGGTGCATGCCACAAAAAAAAAATGCTATGATCCTGGTTCATGTCCCAAGAAACATGGTATTATCATGGTGCATGCTTAAAAACATGGTATTACCATATTACCTTTTTTTTAAGTGCAACTTATAATACCATAGTACATTAAGTGAAAATTGTAAATTTTACCATCAAGATATTCATGTAAGACCTGTTAAACAACTGTTGATGAATTGATATGAAGCAGAACAGTGTTGATTTGGTTTCGATTATGAAACCTGGGACATTGCCAGATTGTGACAGAAATGGGCTGTGATTCATTAGCATGTTTTAAAAAGACAAAGAAGATGTGGTATGACAAAAGGGCTTGTTGCATGTTTGCTTGAACGAGAATAAAATCATGACAATCTTGTGTTACCAAGGCGACATGTTCATATCATGTATACTCCATTATAGGATGCTGTTATGTTGTATGGGGGGGGAAGAAAAAAAAAAAGAAAAGAAAGAAGCTTTTACACTACATTGTAGAGTGAGCGCTTGTTGGGTGCTGTATGGTTCACTAGTGCCTCCTAGTGGAATCATCTGACAAAGGAAATCGACCAAAGCTTGGAAAACATGAAGAATTGTGATATTGAAAAATGGCCTTGTGGAAATCAAACTTTGTCCTTTATGATTGTGGTTCTCAATCTCAACTAAGTTTGCTATCAAGTTTCTAAAGTAGAGCCACAGAACCTGAGCATTATACATGTTAACATGATTTTTGTGTTATAAAATCACTTGCTAACCTTATATGTGTGACGTTCTATCCAGTATTGCAATTTCATTGTCAGAATGATATAACCTTGTAATCAACTGTATCACACTAAAATCATGTAGAACAGATATATTTTTACCAGATCCCATTCACTTCTATTGTAAATGTTTTTTTGTAAACAAACGTGGGGTCAATCTAAATACTCCACATTTATCCTTGCAGCAAGTAAACCTTTTTTTATTGTAATCTTTGTCATTTTTTGCCTTGCATAGTTTGGTTTATGATTTTTGAGGGTGAGGATATGTCACGCAACCCACTGACTCTGTCCGTTTGTGTTTCAGATATGGAGACATGGTTCCTAAGACCATCATGGGAAAGATCTTTGGCTCAGTTTGTTCTCTGAGTGGAGTACTGGTGATTGCTCTTCCTGTGCCCGTCATTGTGTCCAATTTCAGTCGGATCTACCATCAGAGTCAACGTGCAGAGAAGCGGCGTGCTCAAAAGGTACCCTAAACCAACCACCCCAACCCCTTGCCCGGGTCTACAGCCTCTGATCACACAAAGTTCTAAGGAGCTGGTGTCAAATATAGATGTTCTTTTGAAATTCGGACAGGTCTGAGTGTGGCAAAGAGATTAGCCCATGACATGAACACAAACACAGAAAATGATGCTGGGATAGTGTTTAGTACAACTTGGCACAATATGCTTGTGACCCAGATGTCTGCACGCTGTGTGATGTGTGCTGTGTGTGTGTATGTCTCTGTGGTATGTTAACTGCAGGTCTCTATGGAACGATCATTTCTAGTGCATGCCTAGATCATCTCGTACTTCAACACAGACTGAAAAGAAAACAGACAGAAAGGAGAGACAGGCAAACAAATATTTTAAAGGGATAGTTTACCCAAAAAGGAAAATTCTGTCATGCTTTACTCATCCTCATTTTGTTCCAAACCTGTATGACTTATTTTTGTCTGTGGAAAACAAAAGGAGATGTTTGGCTTAAACGATTCTGTCCCCATTCACTTTCATTGTATGGAATAAAGTTGCATCAAATGTGAATAGTGGCTGAGGCTAACATCCTGCGTAGCATATTTTCCATAAAGACTTTTTATTTTTGGGTGAGCTATCCCTTTAAGGAAGAAATAAATGAAAAAGGGGAGACAAAATGGCCATGTACACATTGCAAAGTTATGGAAGTGACAAACACATACTGGAATTAATTCACTTAAAGGGATAGTTCACCCAAAATTTGTATTCTCTTATTATTTACTCACCCTCATGCCATCCCAGATGTGTCTTATTTTTCTTCTGCTGAACACAAATAAAGATTTTTGTCTGTGGGTCCTCTCAATGCAAGTTAATGGTGGCCAGACCTTTAAATCTCAAAGAATGACAAAGGAAACAAAAGTAACCCATAAGACTCCAGTGGTTCAATCCACAACTTCAGGAGCAATATAATTAATTGGGGTGAGAAACAGGTCAATATTTATGTTCTTTTTTTACCACAAACCTCCACTTTCACTTTTACATTCTTCTTTTGTTTTTGGCAATTCATATTCATTGTACATACCGCCAACTACTGGTCAGGGCAGGTCAAAGGTGGAGATTTAAAGAAAAAAAGGGACTTAACTATTGATCTGTTTCTCACCCACACCTATCATAGCATATCCGAAGACATGGATTTAACCGCTGGAATCACATTGATTACTTTTATGCTGTCTTTATGTGATTTTTGAAGATTCAAAATTCTGGCCACCATTTACTTGCATTGTATGGACCTACAGAGCTGAGATATCCTTCTTAAAATCTTAATTTGTTTTATGCAGAAAGTCATTCACATCTGGTATGGCTTGAGGGAGAATTAAAATTTTTTGGTGAACTATCCCTTTAAATCAGTGTTCCATGTGTATGTATGGAATCAAAATAAATAAATAAAAATGGACACATTGCCAACAGTTTCAACTGTTTGGTGGCAGACATTCAAATGTTTGTCCGTTTTTGGTAAACTGCCATTTACTTAGTTTCCGTGTTTTTATTATGGGTGAATCTAGGACATATATCCCCCCAAAAATTAAATAAAAATGAATTAAAAACATTATGTTGTGCCTTAAGAAAACACAAACACATTTTATAAAAACTTTCCCTCAAAATGTATGTTTACATTTCCCTCAAACATTTTTGTTATGTGTCCAGATAGTTTTCTGCATTTCTTATTATTAATAATGATTCATAATAGATTCGAATTACTGTAATAGAGATTTTTCATGGGCAGCGTTTTTCATGGACAGTACTAAGCATTCTGAATAGGAGTGATACTCGTATGTAGTGGGTACGTGGCCCGTGAAACCAAGTACAGAAAGACCAGATGCTTTTGTTTATGTAAGCTGTTCTCAAGAGGATGATCAGAATAAGTACAGTAGATATAGAGTACTGACATCACATCCTAACTCTTTAGAGCTACGTCTTCTCTTAATTTAGCTGTTTGAGACTGGTCAACCCATGGGAGACAAAAGCAGTTTAGATATTCCATTCCCAATATGAGCACACACACACACACACACGTAGATAAACAGTACACCAAATTCCCCCCAAAAACAACAGTCTGTTTTTATAATTATCCAGAGAAAGAAAGATTGAGAGTAAAACAGGGAGAGGGAAATGAGAGAGAAATGAATGAAGGTGGAAGAAAAGGGGGACAACGAATGTCCAAATGTCCAAGAAATCCACATACACTGCAAAAAAAAAAATTCTTAATCAGTATTTTCGTCTTATTTTCCATTAAAAAACAAATATATAATATACATTATATATCTATCTATCTATATATATATATATATATCCTTAAAACAAGATACATTTACACAAGAAGCTACATTTTGAAAGATGTAAGACTTGTTTTTTCATGTCTTGTATTCAGATTATTTTTCTTTCTCCATTAGCATTTTGTTTTTCTTGTTTTGAGCATAAACCCCTTTACATTTTGTTAGATCTATGGTTAGAATAAAAAAATAGAGTATGAAAACTAAACTTAATCCAATATATATTCTTTGAAAACAAGTGTTATTATTACAGATGCACCAATATACAAAATTGAAATTCTAGCAGTGCAAAGCTCACAAATGAAAACCTCTGTTGTCATTGTCACCCAATGTAATTTCACATAAGGACATGTTTTTCTGGCCGCTTTTGACAGGAAATAATTGGCCCTGATCATTGGTATTTTTTAACTAACTGCTTTTATCGGTCGATGCCTATTTTTGGGCATACATTGGTGCATCTCTACTTATTATTTCATGCCATTTTACTATTATTATTTTAAACAGTTATTTAACATTTTGTTATCTTGTTTAAATGATGTTTTGATATTTTTACAGTAAAACAAGACAAAATGCTGAATAAGAAAATATTTTTTGCAGTACAGAAAATTACACATTTCCATTCTTCATGTTGAACGTAAGCATGCAACCTCAATCACACACACATACACACACTTCATGAGAGGTGAAAGTGTTAGGCTGAACGCTCATGTGTTTATCCACTGAACAGAAAACCAGGCTTGCTAGAATTCATGCGGCGAAGAGCGGTGGTGCTAACGCTTATTTGCATTACAAACGCAATGGGATGCTGGCGGACACGGAGGAGGAGGTAACCGTGGAAACCAAGTCGCCGGGGTCTCTCTTAATGGAACGTGACATGATGGGCTGCGGCTGGTGCATGTGGAGCCCTCTTCCCCCTGATCTTTCACCTCTTTGTCAGGGGGCCGGGGTCCAGCAGGGCTGTCCCATTCAAATGCTTTCGTGTTGTATCTCTAACCGCTATCTCTCTCTTTATCTCTTTATCTGTCACTGTCTCGCTCTCTCTAACACCTAGACCAGGTGCACTCGCACCTCTTCCTGGTGGCTGGTCATGAGATTAAAAAACTTGTGACCTCTTGTCCAATGACAGTGCAAAGCATGTGGCTTGGCCTTGCGGGGGCCACGCCCATCCGCTCCAGTCCCAACGGGGCCCCCAACCCTTTGCTCCATCCTTCAACTACTTTCTTTTGGGTTTTTCTATTGTTTACCTTGTCTACTTGTTGTTTTAACTGCTTTTTCGACTACTTACCTGTGCTCCATGCATTTTTTAACATGCATTTTTGAGTGATTTATTCACGGCTGTCCAAATTGGCCTGTGCTCTTTCTCTCTTCATGACATCATCAGAACGCATCCCATGGAGGAATGAGATTGTCTGAACTGCATGTCGTTGATTGGCCAGCATCTTAATGGAGGGCAGGGTTGATGTGATGCAGAGACCACAGGGGCGTGTTTAATGGGTGTCTGTAGGGGGGTATTGTGACCCTTCATGGCACTTAGTAAACGGTGCCATAGTGGACTGCGTCACATTGAGTTCTGCTCTAAGGGACCAGAGAGTTTGAAATGGGTACGGTGGCCCTTTTGGTTCAAATACAGCAGATGCTTACTTTTTTTTATATTCAGAACAATTTTTAGTGCTGAGGCACTGTCTCTTGCTATTTGAGCCTTTTCTAAGGTACACATTTTATAGACATTTTTACAGTCTGAATATTCTTTGCACCTGTTGTCTGCTGTGTTTCAACTGAGAGCTATCCGTCATGTTTGTGATGTTACTAGAATATGACAGATTAATGACCAAGAGCCTACCGTTTTCACAATGACTCAAAAATTCTCCAACATTGTCTGAATGTTGCCGGATCATTGTGAGAACTCAAGCTTTGCTGTCAATCTTCTTGCCTTTTATCTCTTTGATTGGTCCTTTGATTGGTTGATAAGCTTTCAGTCTTTTCTGTATCTCCTATAAGGCATCAAAACAGGCAGGACAAGCTCTGGTATGCAAGACTAACCCCACTTTTGAGACCCAGCATCACCATCTGCTGCACTGCTTGGAAAAAACCACGGTAAGAACCTCAGGGTTTGGGTCCATTTCATCATATGGTACATTCTTCACTCTATCTTCCTACAATATCCTCCATTTGACATGTTTGTTTATTCTGGAAGAAGCCAGTACAATAATTGGAAGCTGTTTTCTCTTCAAAGTTATTTAATTTTGGTTCATTTTGATAGGCTATAATGTGTCCTGAGAAAAGGTCACTAAGCACCTCTGTGAGAAACATTATGAGGGCCTTCTACTCATTTTACGGTGCTACATCACAGTTTTCAGGACGAAACATACTCTACACAAGTACTTGAATGCAGATGTGAGCGCTTGGCCATCGTATTGCCAACATGCAGTCTGGATGAACATGCTTAACATGAGTTCTTGCGTTACTGTGGCAAATCTCAATACACAAGGGGATGATAGACTAACCATCAAACGTCTGTGCCATTAAACTGGATGTGTTATTATTCAGGTAAGTTGCTATAAATATATTTACTTTAACTTACTTGAGTTGAAAGAGAAAATTCACCTTAAGAGTGGACAGTTCACACTGGTCTCACATAGATGCTTGGGTAGAGTATGTTTTTGCCTTAAGGATAAATACAGGTAGCCTACATTTAAATTGATATTATGTTTGGGATTTAGCATTAGCATTAGCAACAAACAAGACACATACCATGAAAATGGCAAGGCAGATCTGATGTGGCTTTTCATTTTCACAGAACCAAAGCCTAAAACATTTAACACTAATTAAAATTGTATCACTGTCTTCTAGTTTTATTTTTCTCAGCTGTTTTTATTTACTACCTTATAAAATTATCCTGTCACCACAGAGTCTCGAGTAAAGGCTTCAATTTATTCAACATTTGCAAAGCTAGCAGTAGTGGACTGCTTCTGCAACTCAGTGCTTTTGGGACTGCCACAAATAAATAAAATATTTCTCAAGTGAATTCATTAGTCAGATACAGTTATGAAATTGACTACTGTCATACTCTGAGAGAAAAAACTGACAGTGGCTTTCATAGGGTACTAGACACTCATGGTAATTCCCAGTATCCTGCTAAGGATACAGGACTGTTTGGGACACAGGCAAAGCTACAGTGAATTTTTGCCTTTGATCTTTGTTTAGGCTGGTTCACGTTATTGAAAGCCTATATGATATTTGTTTTAGAGACAAACGGCTCACATGTAATTGATAGAATAGAATGTAATTGAAACTATGATAGCATAAGAGAGCATAATACAGGCAAAGTAAAAAAATAAATAAATAAATGAAATTCCCCAAGTGGCCAAAAAAATACAGTGATAATGCAGATTTTATAAACTGTACCCCCCAACCCAAACCCTAAACCTAACCATCAGTGGATTAAAAATTTAATGTTAAATGTTAAAGAAAGAAATGCAACCTCCGAGTCGTGCTCTTCACTGATTATGCAAATGCATTTACCTGATTTCAACGCATCCTATTCTACTGACGCAATGCGCTTTCGGTCATGCCGCAAGGAAAGGTAAACTTGCTGGAGCAGATGAAAAAATCTGATAGGAGGTGCCGCTTGTCAGTGAGTTGGCGTAGTGTGGCCAATCCTAGGGTACTGGAACTCTCGCAAACAACAAGCTGACTTCCTCTGTAATCATGTTTTCATGTAGCTTAACTGGTAGTGTAGGGTGCTAGTGTAACCGGTCCTGTTTGACCCACTCCGAGCGGGATTCAAACTGGTGTAAGCTGGAATGGGAGGCAGGTGGGCTAACAAGGAGGCTAAAGGCTACAGCCTCTAACGTCATTCGCTACTGAGCCTCTTGAGGATAGGGGAGTGAGGTTAACACATACCGCACAGCTATCACGTACCAGCTGGCTCCCGTTACACTCAACCCCCTAAACCACACCCCCAATCCGGGTCACGGCACCATTTTAACTGGTCCTGCTCGATCTGCTGCTGATTGCCATAAAGTGAGGTGGACACGCTAATAAGGAGGCTAAAGGCTACAGCATCTAGTCTCAGTCACTAGTGCGCCTCTTGAGGCTAGAGGAGTGAAGTTTACATATAAAATACAGCTATCACATACCAGCTGGCTCCCATTACACTAGCAATGCCGAAGTCATGGGTTTGATTCCCAGGGATTCTTTAAAGGGCACCTATTATGGCATTTTAAATGTTCCTAATATTGTTTTGGGAGTCCCCAACAACAGTTTTACACGCATACAATGACAAAAAACACTTTTGTTGTCTTATAAATGCATTTATGTTTACCTGATTTGCTCACCGACTCCCAAATGATTCGTCCAACGACTAATTTTTTCCAAACCCCTCCTTTGGCCAGATGACCCAGTCAGTTGTGATTGGTATACTCTGTGCAGAGATTGTCGGAAACGGAACACCCATCACCGCTTTGTAGTAAAAAAAATCTAAATCAGAGAAGGAATTTGAGTTGATTTATGTTAGCGATCATAGCCCAAAGTTCGGTGGTAAACACCCAATCAGTTATTGTTTGCGTTAGCCCAACACATAAACATATTGATAAAGCACTGCATTACTACAAGTTATTGCTCTATTCTTTATGACAACTCCAATAACATCGACAAACATTTCACATATTTCAAAAAAATTGACATTGGAGACCTAGAAGCTGCGCTGAGCGTAACGTACACAACACACACAAATACTTATTAAGCATGCTAAAAAACACATAAAAGCAACAATTATTAATAATACTTACAGGTTGTGATTCGGAGGAGGAAGCTGATCCAAATAAACTTGGTACTGAACCTTCCTTCAGTATCAACCGGCTCATGAATCCACACTTGAAAGCATTCATGTTCAGTAAAGCAATCGTCATTAAAATGACGCTGAACACAGCACAAGGTTCGGGCTATACTTGTGTGGTATAGTTGTAAATATAAACTCTAGTCACTGATTCTTCACATGCTCGTCCCTGGGCAGTGAAAAAAGGTCGCTTTTGATACGCACTTCAGAACACAGCGTCTTGTTGTCGACATGATGTTTTCAAGTTTTCCCTGGTGTCTGCGCGCGCAATGAGTGGGCGCGGCCAATTTGATAATTTTTCGTCTTGACGTCACAACGAAAAGGAAAATGACTCATTGGAAAATTGATTCATTAAATTGACTCAGAGTCGACTCCTACTTTTGAGCGACAATAACTTTTTTTATGGTGAACTTTCATATATAAAACTTTGCAGGATGTTTTTGTTCACTTAAATCTATGTTACACACTACATGAAAGGTAATTTTCAAAATTCCATAATAGGTGCCCTTTAAAAAATTACTAGACTCTAAACTTTACATGTGTGCCTAGTTAGGACAAGGTGTTGCTCTTGTAGGATGTCAAGTACTGCTCTTGACATCCTACAGTAAGTAGAGTAAATGAGTTCCAAAATCAAACCTTTATTATTTCATTCAGGTCACAAAAATGATGCCAAATCATAATAAAGTGATAAATACGTCCTGTTTATCTTTCTCAGAACCATGAATTTGTGGACGAGCAGACCTATGAAACAAGCTGCATGGAGGTTTCCATGGTGAAGCCGTCCATGTCCCGCTCCTCCTCACTGTCCTCCTCTTCACACGGGCTCTCCTCCTGCTGTTCGCGCAGAAACAAACAAAAGAGCTTTAACGTGCCCAATTCCAACATGGCCGGCGGTCGCAGGGGGAGTATACAGGAGCTCAGCACCATCCAGATCAGAGAGAGACCGCTGAGCAACAGGTACACAAACACACACACACATGAACACGTACAGGGAGGAGATCTGGAACTCTACCCCCAGACCAGTATGCACAAAATCACAAACAAACACTATTATAATTACGGTAGGGGTGAGAAAAATCTGTACTGGTGCAAAAGACTCTTTAGTATGCCGATGGAAGACTGTGAGAACAACTCACCTTAGCACCCCAACTGACAGACACAAGGTGAATCTGCCTGCGAAAGTATTCCTGAGCACATCTGCTCAAGCCACCGACATTTGGACAGATCTTCCCACAGTATATATACGTAGTTCTATATAACTTCTGTATTTTATCACATTATGATGCCATATTAGATCTCATTTTACAGCGTGTGATATGAAAATAAATGTAATGCATTCAATGGAGATGTCCAAGCATCCTAAAGTACAATTTAAGAACTATTGCTCGAACATGGTTTCACAGAGATATGTTAATGTGATTCTTTCTCTATTAGTGGCCTCTGTTTTCTTTCAATTGTCTTAGTATTTTCATTCCACTGTGATGGCCATTTCTTTGATGTTGTAACAATGCTCAGACGGTATAAGAAGGAAACTTACAGCTGATCGGGGAGACAGTCTAACTTGGTCTCTCCATCAGAATAGTGTGTCAACTGTTATTGATGCGATTCTCTATACAATTCATTTTCCATTCTACTGTTTGTATATTTAATTGTGTAACTTAATAAATAACTTTGCTTGCTCGAAAGGTTTTAGCGATATTTCCTTTTATTATTGATTTGAATGCTATAGTGATTCCAACATTTATTCACTCATAAATCACAGTAGATAGTGAATTAATACTATATACGTTTAGACCTTTGTACAATTAGCTCTAAACCTCTGAAATAGGTCACCCACTTCCTGGTAAACCACAGAGGCTCTCATTCACAATTTTAAACTTTAGTGGTCCCTGAATATTGAACTTTACGCTTTCCATCTACTCTCCAAAAGTACTGTCCTTTAAACAATTTAAAGATTATATATTTGCAACAACTTAAAATGGATAGTTAACACGAAAATGAAAATTCTCTCATCGTTTACTCACCCTCATGCCATCCCAGATGTGTATGACTTTTTTCTTCTGCTGAACACAAATCTCAGCTCTGTAGGTCCATACAAAGCAAGTGAATGGTGGCCAGACCTTCGAAGCTCCAAACATCACATAAAGGCAGCATAAAAAGTAATCTAAATTACTCCAGTGGTTAAATACATATCTTCAGAAGTCTTATGGATTACTTGCTGCCTTTATATGCTTTTTGGGGATTCAAAGGTCTGACCACATTCACTTGCATTGTATGGACCTACAGATCTAAATTATTCTTCTAAAAGTCTTTGTTTGTGTTCAGCAGAAGATGGCATGAGGGTGAGTAAATGATGAGAGAATTAAACATTTTGGTTGAATTATCCCTTTAACTGGAGTCAGATTTATTTTAAAGAATAGTTAATCCAAAAATTATCATTCTCTCATCATTTACTCACCCTTATGTCATCTCAAACTCAATGACTTTCTTCCACGGAACACAAACAAAGATATTTTCATGGAGATATGATGTCTGTTGTGCATACAATAAAAGTAAAAGGTGATCAAATGTTTAAGCTCATAATCCATAATCAGTGGTTTAATCCATGTCTTCTGAAGCTACAAAATGTAACTCCTTTTTCAATGTACATCTTACTATTGCAGTCTCTATCGTCTCTGCAGATCGTATCGCACGATCACTATTTCAAGCTTGATTACACTTCCTAGTGCTTGATGTATGCGCAGAGCTCTAGATGGCGCTAGGAAGTGTAATCAAGCTTAAAACATGTTTGTCAAGGAGACTTCAAGATTTATAGTGAAAAAGGAGACACATTTTGGGCTGTTCTCACCCAAAATCAATTGAATCGCTTCAGAAGACATTGATTAAACTACTGGAGTTTTATGTATTGTTTTTATGCTGCCTTTATGTGCCTTTTGGAGTTTCAAAGCTTCACCATTCACTTGCATTTATATTTTTCTTCTAAAAATCTTTGCGTTCTGCTGAAGAAAATAATCTGAGATGAGTGAATTAAAATTTTTGGATGAACTATTCCTTTAACACTTAAAGGGGTCATGTCATAAGGAATAAAATTGTCCTTTATAATTTGACATATAAGAGGTCATTGTACAAAAAAAAATACCCAGAATTCAAAACTTCCTTTTCAGACCAAAAACAAACATTTATTGTTTCCACTCTGAAAAAAAAACGATTAATTGGTGTGGTGTTCATTAGAATATCCCCACCTTCACAACATACGTAATCATCACAGAGAATTGATAAAGAGAGAGTGGCTGAGGTATTCCAACACTGAAGGTGGCACTATTATTACTATAGTTTGCTTTTAACCAACAAAAAGATTAAGATGTCAAGTAAGGTCCCCAGACGTTGTTGTGTTCCTGGTTGTGGAAAATCTGCATCTCTGCATAGACTCCTGAAAGATCCCAACATTAGGAGTGAGTGGCTTAAATGTATTTAAACAAAGTTCCTGAATGCGTCAATGTGGGATTATACGTTTGTTCGGCACACTTCTCTATGGACTCTTTTGAGAACTATTATGATTCAGACTTTGCAAAGAAACTTATATTGAAAGATGGAGCAGTGCCAACTATATTGGACACGACAGTAATCCCGGTGAGTAACAAATTTAATACTACTGTTTCATCTGTCTGTGTTTGTTTTATATGTAAGGAATTATATAGTCAGCCCTATTTATCTCAAAATAAACCATGATCAGCACTCCAAAGTGAAGCGGATCGTGCTTATTACATGGTCAATTATAAGAAATACAAAATTGCTCACGAAAATGGATTTAAAATGAAATTATTGTATTATGTTAAGAGAATGCACTTGTGGCGTCCAACGAAAGACAGTGGTGAATTATATGCTAGTAAGGTTGCCAGCTGTCCCGTATTAGCCATGACGTCTAGTAATTTGGCCCAAAAGAATGCATCGGGATGCTCACTGTCCCATATTTAAGCAGCAAACTATTGATTTGGGCCCCTTCCTCAGTTGACCAGAGAAACGGGGTCTCCCCACTCGGCGAACAATCCTGTATTGAAGTGGCGTAACCACAGTTTATCTGGATTATTTTCACTGTTTTTAGCTTTATAAAGCATTATTGTATCACCATACATTTTATGCCTGATAATATAAGTATTGGGGAGCAACATTGTGCCGACTTTGTCGAAGAACTTTACTAGTTTGATTGTGTGCTTCACATAAATTGGGACATATAGCGATCAATGATTGCCTGGATTGAGAGATTTTAGGGGATTTTGTAAATCGCTTGCATGTTTTTATTCCTTAAAAAAAAAAGTTTCATACTAGTTATAGAAGGCGCCGTTTGCTCTGCAAAGATGTTAGCCAGTCATAACAGTGGGCGTTTATATTGAAGTCTTAAAGGAGAAGTAGCACAGAAACCAAGCGTTTCAGACAGAGGGCTGGGACAGAGTGGAAAAGGTCATGTTATATGACATTCTGGCTGTTTTTTGTTTATAGATGATAAGTGAACCTCAAGGAAATAATAAAATAAAATAAAACTGCATGACTTGACCCCTTTAATAGTATGTAGACTGCAGTGCACTCTACAATGTAAATAGTATAGAGTATGAAGTTTAAAGCATAATGCTGCATGCAAAAATATGGAGTGCACATTATGCAGTTTGGAGGGCATAGTACTTAGTATGCAAAATATTAAGTACATGGTATGCAGGGTACAGTGCCTAGGTCATAGTATGTATAGTATTTATTTATACAGTGTTTAGTGCATAGTTTGTAATGGCTAGTGTAAAGTATGTAAAAGACTACTGCACACACGTACCACTGTCATGTTATCAATACAGAGGGTATATGAAGGCCCAAATTTGTGGCTGTTTTAGTGTTTTCTGCACTGATTTTTGAGGTAAAATCTGCAGAATTCTGGTAAAATAGTAAAATGCGTAGAACGGAGATGAAAGAACTGGACTCTCATTGGTAGCTGAAAGTGTTCATAAATTAGAAAAAATAAAGTGTAAAATTAAATATTGAATATCCATTTATTAATATTTAATATTAATATTGAATATAGATGAACACACACAGGCGTGGAATGTGTACAGCTTTATGAATGAACGCCGTTCCAATTCTTTGTAAATCTGTGGAGTTCTTGCACATAGATTAGTGTGGGCATGTGGAACTGTTCCCATAGTGATTCATGCTGTTGGAATCCTGTAAAGCTCCGGTTGTGGCACTCCTACCATGCCAGAATACTCTGGGACGCTCTCATGATTCCTACCAACAGCTGTGGAAATTTGCTCATCAGCTGGATATCATTCTTACCCTCCTTTCTTTCCTTCTCTTTCAATGCAGCCGATCCAGTCTCAATGCCAAGTTTGAAGAGACGGTACCCCTTAACTCGGAAGAGCCCTCCTACATCACTGCTGCAGTCATCAGCATGCCGACTCCGCCTGTGACCACACCCGAGGGAGGAGACTCTGCCAGCTCACCCAACTTCTTACAAAGCAACATTGTTAGGGTGTCGGCATTATAGACCATCCACAGTGACTATTAGCCATTTCATTTGATGAGTGGACACTGGAACAGGAGGGATTGAGAGTGCCCCTTGTGTATTGAAGAAGGCATTGCAGCAGGATGGGCCGTAGCTGGACCTTTTTATTTATCAGCTCCTGTCTAAAGCTCTGCTTCTCTGTACCGGGATGTCAGAGCCACTACTAGGCCCATCACGTCATTTGATCAACACTTGGGTCAACAGGCTTTCACTCAACCCATAAAGGAAATCAATGACAATAATTACCATTGTGGTTACTACTCCTATAATTTTTGAATATTGTGTGTCTTTGAATTTGTTGTCTTAAATTTGGTGGGATGGTGAGGTAATTACGAGGAAAAGGGAGTGTACCAGCAGGGCAGGATTCTACAGTAGGATAGTATTGGTTTTAGACAGTGCTTCATACACACCAATACTTCAAACTCTACAAAGAAAAGCTGGGCTCTACTAGGATGTGCATTCGAATGCTTTTCTGTGCGAGCGTGTGTGTATGATAAAGATTAATCTCTTGCATGTTTTTCATTTGTAAGTCTTTTTTCAATTCGGCATGAGCAATAATGATTGGCTTAACCCTGAACCATTCAGTTACCATGTCACTATTCCATAAAATTTTGTAATGCTTGGTATTTTTTCAAATCAAAATTGATAACAGAAGAACTTTTGTAGCAAGAGCTCTTTTAGTCTTACTGAATTCACTGTTGTGGCTTCTTTTTCTGCTCTCACAATGTGAATAAGAGCACAAACACTGCTGTCTTGTGATCTAGGCTCCTGAATTCATGAACAATATCCCATCAATTATTCTATTGGACTACACTTGGGATCTGTAGTTTTTCTCCCCAAATCCTCCCTTGCAGGGGTGCTTTAAATCATTATTTTGATCTTTCTTCACTTCTAATCCCTATTAGCATCCTTTATTGTGGAAATGTTTCTTAAAGTTATAGTTCACCCAAAAATTTAAATTCTCTTATCATTTAGTCGCCCTCATGCCATCCCATACAGTATGTGTATGACTGACTTCTGCTGAACACAAACAAAGATTTTTAGAAGAATGTCTCAGCTCTGTTGGTCCTTTCAATGCAAGGGAATGGTGATCAGATGTTTGTATCTCCAAAAAACATATAAAGGCCACATAAGTGGTCAAATCCATGTGTTCAGAAGTGTTATGATGGGTGTGGGTGAGAAACTGATCAATATTTTTTACTAGACAAAACTAAAAACTAATTAACTGGACACAAAAAAAGTCATTTTTACCATAAATCTTCAATTTCACTACATTTTGAAAGTGAAAGTGGAGATTTATAGTAAAAAGGACTTAAATATTGATCAGTTTCTCACCCCCACCCATCATATAGCTTCTGAACACATGGATTTAACCACTGGAGTCTTATGGACTTTTATGTGGCCATTATGTGATTTTTGGAGATACAAACATCTGGTCACCATTCCCTTGCATTGTAGGGACCAACAGAGCTGAGATATTCTTCTAAAAATCTTTGTTTGTGTTCTGCAGGAGAAAGAAAGTCATACACATACTGTATGGGATGAAGAGATTTTTAATTTTGGGGTGAACTCTCCCTTTAAGTCAGGGATAGTTAACACACAAAAAACTCAATATTTTTAAAATGCAGTAAACACAGACATATTTTGGTTAACACAACCTCTGCTCACATTCTCTCCCACCCCTGTTGTGTTCACTCCTTGTCTGGACTGATGGGATGTTGTTTATTTTCGTATTCTTTTCTGAATAGTACAAAGCAAAGCTAAACGGAAAAGGAAACACCTTTTGAATTTCAAAATCTGGATATTTTGTCTGACTTTCTCACATTGACAGTGGAAGCTTGCGGACTTGAGCTCAAATGCTAGCCATTCAATTTTATAATCCAAATTGTGCGAGTTACCTGTGAAAAAAAACAATGTGCTGATTTATTATCTTTGTTAAAATTCCAATATTGTGCATGTTGTCGTGAACAGCCTCATCATTTCTTTGCCTTCTCATTACACAAGTGATGTACTTTAATCTGCAAATATACATGCCATTGGAAAGACACATAGTGACATATAACGGGGCATCAATGGTTAACATGCACCCAAGACCAACTAGTGGAAAAGGTTTTGGATATATAGTGATCTAGTGATAACAAACAATTTCCACTTTGATTCTGATGATTGTTTTGCAGATTATTTTACCACCATGATCATCCACACCCACTCAGTGTTATATATTCCCAAAAACCATCTGCTCCCGAAAGATGAATTAATCATCTTTCCTCTGCCGTTTGATGTCTGGAATTAGCATTTAATGTCAGAAGATATTTTTTATTATATTCTTTACACTGATGTCAGTGCAATTTATTATGCCGAGGGGCTCTTTATGTGCCTCACTGAGTACACACACAGAGACACACACACACACCACTGCCCTCCTGCTCAATGCCTGCACTCATTCTTGCTTTACCATGTGACTTATGCAACAAAATTCTTTTTTGTAAAGATATGCTTTGTATTAAAGGGTATACTGGGGGTATAGAATCGCACAAATGCATATTTTTAAAACTCAAATGGTGTTGATTATATATAATAAATGTATTTCAGTTGTACAGTAGGCCTACTTAAAAAGAAACATAGCTGAAAAATAAAAGAAAGTGTTGCTAGTGCACCTGTGCTGTAAATTCGTTCTTCGGTGTAGTGAAATTTATTGCAGTTTCTTAGTTTTTCCTAATTTGTCAAGGACAGACATTTTGATGTCTCACTGTTTACTTTATGGCTTTGAAGAATTTTGTTCCTGTTTTGAGGGAAACAGGAATGACTGAGTGCATGTGCTCACGAAGAGTTTCATCATCGCCCAGACAACACGTGTTTTTCTTTTTTCTTTCCTTTTTTTCTTTCACTTTAAAAAATGACTTCCTGTTTGTGATATAATGTACATTTAAATGACTACCAGGATGATGACGGTCTTTTTGGAATTTGTTACAGCTTGTTTTTTGGACATTAAAATACATGAATTATTGACAAGCTATGGGAAAAAATACAGATAAGTTGTTTAGTCTGGTGCAGTGTCTATAAATAAATAGAAATAAATAATTGTCCTATTAAAATACAGATACAAAAACAGCTGTTGTATTGTGATCATTGAAGCCATATCTCACAGTGGAAAATTTTATCAATCTCAATTTTCTTGTCACTGCATATTAAATCATTTTAAAAGACCCTTTAGCCACTTTCATTATATGGAAAAGAGTGCTCAGGGGATATTCTCCTAACTTCACCTTTTTATTCCACAGAAAAAGTTGTACAGGTATGAAATGACATGAGAGTGAATAAATAATGAAAGAATTCTCATATTGGGTGAACTATCCCTTTGACCAAGAAACCGTTGTATTTATATATGTTTTAGTTTTGATCTTTATTCTCTTCCATTCATAGATGGGTGGCAAGTCCTCACTGTCATTTTGACAATTTCACACATGTTCCTCAGACGGCATGTTTATGGGACCCACTTTAATGTGGGTCAACCAAATCAGTCTCACACTCTACAGGCACTTTTCATGATTAAGTTACACATTAGCTTTCTAATGGGATGACCGCTCATCTCTTCATTATACACTGGAGTAGAGGGATAAGGAGGGCCAACAGGGGGTTGCACCTATTTATCGCACTTGCACAGAACAAGCCCACCACAGGGCTGTGGTGAGCTTCCAGCAGGTGAGCGATAGGGGTACACATTAGCATATTTTCCATCAGACCGAGGGTAATTGAGATGTTTGAAGTTGGTTGTTGGAAGAGACAGTATCTGAGCGAAGCGGAAGGAATCGGTGAGGGGGACGACTTCACCGCACACAGGGGAGATATTGAGGTCGAACATCATACAAGTTGCAGCTGGCCGGTTGCGAGCTCTCTATTTTTGCAGGGAGGTGAAAGGGTAATAGTTTTGATACAAATTGGCTAGTTGTATTGTACTCGGTGAAAGGAAAGGAAAGGGAGACTAACAAATTTAAGGTCATAAAACGTTGTGGATGTGGGAACATGAAAATATCCAGTTATCTTAACGTTAGTAGAACGTTATTTAAAGGGATAGTTCACCCAAAAATGAAAATTCTCTCACCATATACTCACCCTCATGCCATCCCAGATGTGTATGATTTTTCATACATGAGAATGTATGAGAATATCTCAGCTCTGTAGTTCTACACAATTCAAGTGAATGGTAGCCAGAACTTTGAAGCTCCAAAAAGCATATAAAGGCAGCATAGAAGTAATCCATAAGACTCCAGTGGTTAAATCTATATCTTTAGAAGTGATATGATAGGTGTGGGTGAGAAACAGATCAATATCTGAGTCCTTTTTTACTATAAATTCTCCTCCCTGCCCAGTAGGTGGCAATTTGCACAAAGAATGTGAATTGCCAAAAACAGAAGAAGAAGAATGTGGAAGTGAAATTGGACATTTCTAGTAATAAAGGACTTAAATTTTGATCTGTTTCTCACCCACACCTATCATATCGCTTCTGAAGATATGGATTTAACCACTGGAGTCGTATGGATTACATTTATGCTGCTTTTATGTGCTTTTTGGACCTTCAAAGTTCTGGCCACAATTCAGTTGCTTTGTATGGACCTACAGAGCTGAGATATTTTTCAAAAAATCTTAATTTGTGTTCAGCAAAAATAACACATCTGGGTTGCATGAGGGTGAGTAAATAATGAGAGAATCTTGTTTTTTTTTGGGTGCACTATCCTTTTTCTGTGCCACCAATCAGAACTGCATAAATAAACAATGTTTTTAAAGTAATCTAGTTTAAAGTACAATGTTTTCTCCAAACATTGTGAGAACTTTTATAGAATGCGATTTACATTATAAATGATGTTCCCTTAACTTTATTTTATCAACGACTGTTTCTAACCTTTACATAATGTTACTTTTAGATGGGATGATAGAACTGGCGCTTTTTTTTTTCTTTCTTTTCTTTTTTTTTTTTTGCGACAAATGGCATAAGACACAAAGTCAACCAATCTCGATTGCATTCTTGGCTGAAAAGAAAATTAGCTAAGAGTGCTTTCATCAGACTGATCTTACAGTGAATTTGACAGCAGTAGGTCTAAAGTTCTTCAGCTGAAATCGGTCTGTGCTTCCTGAAATTCAAACTATTACCCCATTGACTGAAGCTGGAAGTGTTGCTGAACGAATGGGCATTTGAGAGCTCCAGTTTCTGGGTGAAATGACCACAAAGTGGCACCAAAATGAAGTTGTTTTTAGTTGTAAATGATGTAATACAGTCAACAGAAATGCATAGAGTATTAACCATACATCCTAAACGTAATGTCATTGGAGTAAAATATTAATTTTAGAGTATAAGAATTTCCACAGGACCACAACACATGTCATGGGGCGCCAGCACACCAGCATCCCATGCTGGGAACGAGCATTCAAAAATCCACAATTCTGGTCTTCTCAACAGGAAAGGGAAACAGACATAAGGCCAGCTCTACAGTCTATCTCTTTCTCTCTCTCTTTGTCTCTCAAAGGAGATGAATAGTGAGTGGGGGGGTTAGCAATGAGAGGAAACAGTATGTCTTTTGTAGGCTAGTATGACGGTGATCTTGTGTGCTCCTCTCTTTCATAAATCAGCAGTGAGCTTTGGGGGAAAGAGGAAGCTTAGAGGAGAATTTCTAGCTGTCCCTAAGCTGCTATAACATATTGGCATACTAGTCATACTATTTCTGTAGTATGCCGTATGTATAGAGTAATGTGCACAAACTGAATTTTCTGTATGCATGTAATATTCAGATTACCAATTACCTTTGCCAAAATGTTGACTTTAAGACATTTTTAAACAAAATGGGATGAAAATAATAACTGGATGCCACTTTCTGAGTTAAACACATTGTCATGTGACATTGTAACAAACATATTGAGATCATGTGACAATAATGTATACTACTGCTTGAAAAGTTGATTGCTGCAATGCATTTTATTTCCCTTGCTCTGTGTATGCAGTGTATTTAGTACGCAATGTAGCATACTACATATTTAAATGTTATTGCTGCATAATGTGTACTGTTGTACATACTATTTTTAGAAAGTAGGAACTATGCGGTGTATACTGCAACAGTATGCATTAAGCAGTGTATGTAGTAAGCAATGTAGCATACTACATATTTGAATTTGATCCCTGAATAATGCATACTATTTCACATCTAGTTTTTAAAATTAGTAGGAAGTATGCTACTTTGACATACTATTTTTATAAATAGTAAGAAGTATGAAATGTATACCACAGTATGCAGTGAGCAATTTATGTAGGAAGCAATGCTGCACATTTGAATTTGAATGCTTAATAATGTATACTACATAAAATACTTATTTTTTAACTAGTTGGAAGTATAAAGTCAGGGGCCGTTTTATGATTTCTGAGGCCCCAAGCAACCAACCAAGCTGTGGCCCCATTTTGAAAAGATTTGCTTAAAAAATGGCATTTATTTTAAATCATAATTTTAAATACATTCTATCAATCATTGTAGTCAAGTTTAAATTTATATATAGTAAATACAAATAAATAAATACAATTAAACAGGGTGTGCAAACCTCACCCAGTAGCAGTTTGGAATTCAGTTGCTATTTATTAATTTTGTCAGTTTCCATTATAACATGATACAGTATTATTATTACTTTGAGGATTTGTTGTATACAATAGTAATATATTTCTGTCTTATTTACTTTACTTTCACCTGGAGTTTATATTCTTAAACTGAGGCTGTATTTTATGTAAGCATTGTAGGCAACATTCGCAATTAACAATAAACATACAAAGCACGGAGGTCCCTCAACACACTAGAGTAGGACAAAATCATTGCTGTTTATCAAGCGCTGAAACTTTGCTTGTTGCAGATCTGGAATAATGTGAAACATTGTAACAGTCACCTCTTTGCCACCTGAACTTGTTCAGAACGTTAAACCTTTGTGACACCAACCTAGACACAGTTCAACGACTGATACAGAACGCAGGTGTCTCGGCATGTGTTTTTTTTAAACCTGAAGCTCTTATTAACTTGACACTAACAGTGTCTAAAAATGTGCCAGTCCTCCGTGTGACACTGAAAAAACATCGAGACGCGGTGCAGCAGGTATGGACGTTCATCCAGAGCGTTTACACAGGAAATCAATGGAAAAACATAGCAGACGAAGGGTAAAATACGTTCGGTGTGAACAGCCCCTAACGCAACCATTTGCGCATATCGCGTAACTGTGAGTGAGAGCGCGTGCGTGAAACAAGTTCAGACAGCCTATATAGTTTTTCATAAATTACAAACCAGAACCCTACTTTAAAAAACTCACCTGTCCCGACCCCAGCGGCTTTAAGGTGAACCGTTCTATGAGCGCTGAAAACAGCGTATTTTATATATAGGCCTATATAAAAAAATATTTTAAAAAAAACATAAGAGGTATGCAGTTTATACTGCACAGTATGCAGTAAGCAGTGTGGTAAGCAATGTAGCATACTACACATTCATTTTATCTCTGCATGTGTATTATTTGACATAGTATTTTTTTAAATAGTAGGAAGTATGCAGTGTTTGTAGTAAGCAATGTAACACACTACATCTTTCAATTTTATCAATGCATAATACTTACTAAACATACAATTTTTAAAAAAAGAAGTAGGATGTATATAGTGTCTAATGCACAGCATGCAGTAAGCAGTATGCTAGGGTTTCTTTCAAAAATAGCTTGTCACCTCTGTCACGTGTCTATTTCCTCTCCGTTTCTTTTTCTCTTGTTCTCTCTCTACACTGTCAATTGTGGTGTTTTATCCATTGCTTTACATCTGTTTAAATTCATGAAGCAGGCCAGACCTTAATCCCTGCGCTTCCCTCCCTCAGCCAAGGATGTCGCCCATCAAGTCCAGAGCAGGGCCAAAGATTCCCTCCATGTTTCCACCCAGTAGCTCTTAAGCGTGACACCTGGAATGCTCACACAAATAAACAGATTGCTGGGCAGAAAATCTGCTTGCTTCAGCGGAAGAAACCGCTTGGTAAGAAACGAGGCTCCGTTACATGCTTCATCTGTTTGAAATTGCAGGGTTATGGACTTATGGTTACTGCGTGGCATGAAATGAATATCTTATGTGTCAGATATGTTACTAAAACGCGCCAGACTGTGCAGTATATGGCAAAAAGAACTTTAAATCTTGGTTACAGCCAAACAGATATTTATGTGAAAGAAGTTGAGATGTCAAAGCATTTGACTGAAAATCGAAACACTTCATGTTTAATGCACTGTGATTCACATGCAAGACAAAACAGAGGTTTCTCAAACACTAAACACAGTGCCTTGAAGAGTTCGGCCCTCTCTTGTAACCAAACAGTATGTGTGCACTATTATTGTATTAAAAATGAATACTACTCTGGTTCTAAAACACACTTGCAACAGTCCATATCATATATAACTGTGCTTTTAAATTAAGACATGAAAATCCACAATGTATCCCAGTATCTTCAATATCAGCCTTCAGCAGCAATGTCTTTAATTCCATCTGAAATCTTTCATTAAGCCTTAAGCTTGTGCATATGTGTGACTACATATGTCTGTGTGAGTGGAATAAAAATGACCTAGCTTGTTGTCTTTGTTAGTGATTTACAGCTAGGTCTGTGTTAGCTGTGACTGTCCTTTCTGTTAAAAGAAGAAAGGTTTAAAGAAAACCCCTTTCTTTTTTATCTTCCAAGTTTATTCCAGAACACCTCCTTTAGTCTATAGAGTGAGATCCAACAGCTTTATTTAGGAAGAACATAGTGAATCTTCCTCATCTTTCCATGAATGGACTACAAAAAATAGCTCCAACTTCCACAGGTAGATACAGGTAGTTTTCAAAATCAATACGCTTAGCTTTAGTTCACACCTTTGCCCAATGCACAACCAATCTTGACATCCTACTTCGTATTCCATAAGGTCCACTTTTTTGGTCTAGCTCTACACTGTCTGATCCAATCAGTGTCAGCAGAGCAAGAAAATCATTTTGAGTGTCTCCAAAGTGTCATGGTGGCAACTGATTTGTTGTCATGAAGACGGCTCTGGTCTGATTGACTGCTAGGAAAGCTGTTCCATCTCAAACTGAGTGTGTCCGTTAGGGGTCGTGTTGGCCCAAGCCTCAGGCACTCGTGAATGTGAATGGCTGGGCTTCAAGGAGTCTTCAGCAGGGCTGTGCGTATGGGTATGGGTTAGGGTGTCCGGGGATGCTGGGTCGGGTGGTCTATGGTCATAATAAAGAGCCCATAGGAGTGTAACAGTCAATGTCATGGCTAAAATCTGGGCTACTCCAATTGACACACCCAAGAACCTTAAAACTTGCAACTTCTTGGTGCCCCGGATAAAACTGTAGATCTTAGGACCACAACCCTGTTGAACAAACACAAACACACACACACACACACACACACACACACACACACACACACAACATTTTAGTAAGAACAGAATTTGGTATGTGGAATTAAAGCTGCTGTAAGTGGTTTAAGCCATCTTGCTAATGCTAGCTTTCACCAGACTTGGCAGTTGAATTGGTGCAACGTGTCAGAAATGAAAAATTATTTTCTACATTTGGGAGACTAATTCAATGAAGAGTTACACCAGAGTCATTAGTTATTTTTCCATCAAAGTTATAATTATAATCGCAAAAACAATTTGCGAATAAAGAGGAGTTTCCATCCCGTGTGTTCAAAAGAACAATGTAAAGCTTTACTGTTTGCCAATTTTATATACACTGATGTTTTTGTAATCATGTAACTTTCATTTATGTATCATTTGGTGATTATTCAGAGCTCATATTATTCATAATATGTTTTTGGTTATCACCATCATTGTGATTTGTGTGTTTAATGACAAGGTCTAGACATGGGTCAAATTCATTGCGTGAGCTCTGAGAAACTTAGAGCCACAGTGAATTTCAAAATAAATGTTGCAGAATTTCTTTCTGTGAATCTTAATTGCTGGTCCCCCTTAGCACGTCAGGGACCAAGATGGACATCTATTGCACAGGCCAGCACTGACCACATGGCCTCTTTCTAAAACCATTCTCCAAAGACATCAGCAAATCTGATGTCAACAAACCTCAATGTGCAAAATGATTCAAAAGTGTAAAATGATTCAAAGGTGCAAAATGATTCAAAGGCTGAGAGGCAATTCTACATGTTCTAAATGGCTAACACCAGGGATTTTGATCATTAAGTTGAGTAGCTATTTATTTCTATGCAGGACCGGGGGTGGTCCTCCTTGATAATTTAGCTTGGGTTGGTCCCCATTGTTCGCGTTTCAGCATTGGTCCTGGAGGGCATCAGAAGTTGCCCCACCACCACCTTTAGGCCCGGCCATGGCTAACATGCCTGGGTTGCACTTAGATTGTTGTTTTTGTGTGGTTTACAGAGTCTGTGGCTGTCACAGAGACAGGTGTGATTTCTCACAACACCTATTTCAGTGATACCTGTCATGTAACGGGGACATTTTATGCGTGGTATTCCAAAAAAATAAAAATTTGCTTGCAGCAGCTTTGAGAGCTTGTTTTCCATGTTTTCATAACTCTCTGCAGATCCAGCATACATTTCTGCCAGCACAACAGCTGCCAAGATAATATGTGAGCAATGTGACACGTTCATCCGCTCGCGTGTGTTGGGTATTTCCCATGTTGAATGGGGGAAAGGCAGGTAAACTATTTCCTGTTAGTGAGGGATTTATACTGCAGATTGAGATGCCAGACATAACTCTTCGTCAACCATTCAGAATGAGCGTCTGCTTAAAAAAAAAAAAAAAAAAAAACTGCCTAAGCTAGTTTGCTGGTCTTAGTTGGTCTTTCAGCCTGGTCAGGTTTGCTGGCTAAGACCAGTAATCCTAAACCACAAGAGTGGGTGAGGATCAGTCTCCACACCCTTGGTCTTTCACTTCTAACTGTCCCTCTAGTGATTAATGTTCCTGTCTTTAACAAAGCACTGTTTCACTCTTCTGCTATGGGACGGTCTATAAGGCTGGGCAGTTTTAGCTGGGTTTACCACACACACAGACACTGTATTCAGAATGTTTACTCTATTTAGTATAAAAATGAACCTCTCTCTCAGAGGACAGTGGTTCAGCCTGAGAGAAGGTGCCAGATGTGTGTGTGAAATATTTGCATCTCTGTGTGTATGGCCAAAAACATACTTTACACAAGTGTACAAACACAGATGTGAATGCTTGGCCAATACATTGCAATAATATGGTACCTTTAACTTTCATTGTATGGAAAAGTGAATGGGGATGGAGACTAACATTCTGCCTAACATCTTGGCGGAAAGAAATTCAAACAGTTTTGGAACTACATGAGGGTAAGTAAATTCATTAAAATTTTTGGGGGAGTATTGCTTTAAATTTGTATATTCCTTTAATTCACATTTAAATTGTATTATATAAATACTGGCATTGTATCAGACATTGCCCACCATGTTCTCTTGATATCGGCATCGTCCATTGAAAAAACAATATCAGTTGACTGCAAGTACCATGACCTCTCATGCAAGTACATTTATTATTCCATATGGATCCATTGGATGCATACACTATCACAAGTTAATGTAACTTAAACTCTGTTGTTGTGCCCTTCACATGCCGGAATCGGACCATACTGCACACCTCAACGTTTGAATATGTTTCAACAAGACAAGCCATCATAAAACTGATGTTGTTTTGGATTTTATGAGCAATATGTGGTGTGGTCTGCTGGACTTGCAAGGAAACAGTGCAACCTAATCTGGTAGGATAATTTTATTAAAATGGTTAAATGTACACATTTTTCAATACATTACTGAAACGTCCCCATACCTCCAACAAATATCCTAAATCATGAGTAAAAATGACATATACATCTTTTTCATCTGGCCTATGGTCTAATGTATCTTGGTTTATCTAGGATTTTGGGTCACAATCAAAAATAATCTCACCTCTTGATGAAGGTCACTGAGGTCATGGTAGTGGGCATGGCGGGCACATCCTGGATACTGATTGGAGCAGCAGGAGTCGGGTGGCCACTCCATCTCAGTCATCTCCAGCCAATCAGTAAAGTAGATCACTCCACAACACTTTAACTGCAACAAAGGTGGGAATGTTAGCATATAGGCCTACCATGTCGCACTAAATTCTGACTTTTTAACTTCACACAGCATTTTCACTTTAAGGACAGGAAAATGTGTCATGCTAGAAATGTGTCACAACATGCCAAGTTAAGTCACATGAAGTGCTATCCTGGTGATGTTTTTGTCCTCTTACCTCAGTTTGTATGGAGTTCCATGCGTGTGTGAGCCACTGGTAGCGTTGAAGGCCAAAATGAGACATACGTGACTTTAGACTGATCATATCAGACCTCTGTACCATAGGCTAAAGAAAAAAAGAGAAAGAAGTATGTTTATGTTATGTTATGAGAAAGAAGCCAAACTTTTGATGGAAAACAAATTAATCCAGAGTATTAAGGTTAAAAAAAATGAAGGTTTTGTAAGTAAAATTACAAAATAGTTTTGATAGCCCTGTCACTCAACTTTGTAAATAACTTCATAAATCATATAAAATCTATCCCCAAAAGTTTATTAATCACGTATTATCAATAAAGAAAACACTGTGATTCAATCGGGCAGTTTAAAAGACCATCCATAAGCCCACACGTCCAAATTTTGGCTCTCTTATGATAATTTTATTGGGTGATGTTATGAAATGCCCTATTCACAACTGCGCCCATGTGCTATTTATACAAGCTGGAATTTCACAGTCTGGTCCAAGACATCTCTGTTTTTCACACCTACATTGTGATGAGCACATGATAAGCCAAGTACTCAATGCCTTGAAGCTAGGAGTGTCAGCTCTTGTTTTGGTGGCAAAACGGCATAAATGCTAGTCAGTTTTAAAATCAACATGAAATTCAAAATTGACTGTTTACTTTCCTAATACAAGTGTCTTATTTTGCACGATTCATCAGTGCACGTTATTTCATAGAAAATGTTTGTCTTTGTTATCTTTCATCAAAAAGTAATAAACTGCTCTACCTCTGAACTAACTTTCCTTTTTGACTGATGTCACCAATGCCGTGTGGGTGGGAAAAATAATGTTAAGCGATAGCCAAATAGCTATTTAGGCACTGGAACACACATATTTCACAATCCAATCAATTCCTAATGGTTAAAATAAATTCCAGGCCTACATTTTTATCACATTAAATCTTCTGTTTCACTCAGAAACATGTCATATTATGGAAGTAAAATGGGTTGTGATTGCCATTCCAAGTTGATTGTTCCCAGTTCAATACAGGTTAAGCTCAGGCTACATCCACACTAATATGTTTTCGTTTTTTGACCATAAAGAAGGCGTTTTTGTCAGCGAAAACACTCTCCAGAGTGGATGCATTTGAAAATGCCGTCTTCGCATTGTAGTGTAGACAGGGCAGACGGAGATATCTGAAGACGATGACATATTTGTTGTCATGTGATGCAGTCATGTGATCCATTCAATCCAAAACAATCAAGATGACTACCCATGCTGTAGCTGTGTTGTTTTTTCTGATATCCACTTTGGTAGGATTTTTTTTTTGTTATGGTTTTTTCTCACCCTTTTCTCCCCAATTTGGAATGCCCAATTCTCAATGCACTCTAAGTCCTTGTGGTGGCATAGTGACTCGCCTCAATACGGGTGGTGGACAACAAACCTCTGTTGCCTCCGCGTCTGAGACCGCCAATCCGCGCATCTTATCACATGGCTTTTTAAGTGCTATTCTCCGCGCCATCCACGCACAACTTACCACGTGCCCCACCGAGAGCGAGAACCACACATTATAGCGACCGCGAGGAGGTTACCCCATGTGACTACCCTCCCTAGCAACCGGGCCAATTTGGATGCTTAGGAGACCTGGCTGGAGTCACTCAGCACGCCCTGGAATCGAACTCACGACTCCAGGTGTCGTAGTCAGCATCAATCCTCACTGAACTACCCAGGCCCCTTTTGACAGCATTGCTGAAGATAAATGTTACTTTGTACAACCTTCATATTGCATTCAAAGGCGATGGGAAGTTTACTGAGAATTGCTGTCCGGCGATGGAACACGAGGACAATTGCGCTTCAGACCGTACATGGATAGGCGATTTTTCGCATGCGCTTGAAAACGGCAGTGTGGATGTAGAGCATTTTTAATCTGGGATGGCATGAGGGGGAGTAAATGATGAGATAATTTTCATTTTTGAGTGAACTATCCCTTTAAAACATTTAATACCTATGTCTTATGGCAACAATTGAAACTGTTTGTATTTTTATGTTTACAGACTAGCCCCATTCACTTCCATTGTAAGTACTTTAAATGCAATTTTTCTTTTTTGTCAAATAAACGAGGGACGAGCCGAAATAATTTTTGTGGTAATCAACATTATGGGACAAATTCCACATCATGTCGTTTGAGCTTAATTTGTATTGAACCCGGAATATCCTTTTAAACAGAGAAAATTGAAAGTGGATGATACAATTGGTTAAAAGTAACCAAGCCAGGTGTATTGGTGTAAACAGGCTGATTTACCACCCACTCACCCAAACACAAAGGTCAGATTAGTTCAGAAATACACAACAGGACCATCAAACCCTTTCAAAGGCTTTTGGGTTACTGATAAGACCCTGTCTTGAGGAGTCTGTCTGAATGAGAGATTAAAGGCAGGTGTGTGATATCTCTCCTGAAACTCAGCCTTATCTCTTCTCTCCCCAGTTTAACAGAAGCAGATGCTACCTGAAATCCCTTTCCCCCTCGTCAATCAAATCTTTTAGTCTGCTTAGATCAGGGACAGCTTGATGGTAATCTTGCTGCAAGAGCCAACAAGATCATTTACATAGATGACTCCACCCTTGACACATATACACATGCTCTTGCACGTTAAAGCACCCCTTATTAACTCCCCAAAAGGAAATGTGTTTGAGCCAGGCTTTTGAACTCATAATAGTTAAGATTAGACTGTAAGCAGGCAGCTTAGAAATCCAATCCTTATTCCGCCACGCCTAGGAAGGGCCATGTTGTTGACGCAAGAGATGAGGAGGAGAGAGAGAGAGAAAGATGAGAGGGCTGGTTAAGAGAGCAGTTAGTAGGCTGGCATTCCTGTTTATTCATAGCACTACATACCTCGTCATATGTCCATACTCCGCTGGCCAGCTCCACACAGAATATCACCATCAGACTGCCAAAATACTGCAGACACACATACACACGCACAAAGAAAAAGTTGTCTGGTTAAAAATATCTCAAGCAGCTTTTGAAACAATGGAGCAGACGGAAGGTGTTGTTGATGAACAAACATTGTGGAGAGAAGGGTAGCATGTATGTGTGTGTACGTATGCAGAGATCTGGTTTGTCACTCTGTCGTCTCTTGAGAGTTCTGGGTAATCGTGACATGGGCTCTTTGAATTAGAATAGTGGTATGGTAAGTATCACACACAATTTTTAAAATCAACATTTCAAAATGTACCATATTTACTTTTTTAATACATGTTTATGGTCTTGTTCTGAACAATTCATTAGTGCACTTTATTCCAAAGAAAACAAATTCTCCGTAATCGGTCGTCAACAACTTGTGAAACACCGCCTTTGAAACACCCAGCATTTCCCTTATCTGGCCAAATGAGGGTGTGGTTGTGCATGCCAGAGCCAGTTGCGTTCCCACCAGTAGAGGTTCTAGCTCGTATGGCACCCTGGGCGAAACTCGCTTCAGCACGCCCCCAAAGTTGTTGACCCGCCAAGATGCCGCCCTGTCTAATGCCCACCCTGCCTATGCCTAAATCCGCCACTAGTTCCCACTGTCACTTTCGGGGCTTCATCGTGCCTCTTTGGGTCAAACAGCCAAGCACCCTGCCGTGCCAATTACCCTTGGGCCAAAGAAGGCCGACTTGGGATTGAGCCAGAGTAAATGTCAGCGGCGGAGTTTTGCTGACTCAGGTAAGAGGTTTCAGCACCAAGATACTCATTTCACAATTTTTGATTTTCCCTCTTGCTTGTGAAATGGGTGGGGTGTGTGATGTTGGCACCAGGGCGGCATACTAAGGGAGGGTTTTAGGGCATCACTGCGGGGCTATTGGCCCGATAGTGGGAATGCAAATCGATTTTGGTCTCACGGCTCTAGGCTTTTGGCCCCGGCTGACAAGTTGATAGCCCTGGCTCACCCGAAAAGTGGCTTATAGAGGCCTCTTTAGATCCACTAAATTCCTGATGGATAAAATCCCACCTTATATTTGTTTTCACCGTAAATATCCCGTTTCACTCAGAAATGTGTACATTATGGAAGTAAAATGGGTTGTGAATGTTATGTTAAATTTAACATCTCAGTAACACTTTACAATAAGGTTCCATTTGTTAACATTAGTTATTGTATTAGGTATCATGATCAAACAATGAACAATATTTTTTACAACATTTATTAATCTTAATATTAGTTAATAAAAATACAATTGTCATTGTTAGTTCATGTTAATTACCTTTACATTAATAAATACTGGAAAATTCATGCTAACTAATGATGTTAACTAATGTTAACAAATGTAAACTTATTGTAAAGTGTTACCAACTAGAAGTTCCCTCAACATCTCCTTCTTGTCTAATAATCTGATAATTAAAAATAATAATAATAATAATACTAAATAAAACAACACTGTGGCTTTCACTCCAGGTCCTAGTGCAGCTTTATACCCTGCACTGCCCGTATACAGTTTATACTGTGCAGTATACTTGTATTCTACCCAAATATCACCATGATGGAATACAAGATTCATTTAGAATTTTTTATCTTGAAAAAATGGTTTCAAAATAAGAGGGAAAGGGAGAGCGCTCATCCCAATTTTTTTTTTCACTCACATATGCACAAATTTAGTCTTTAGAACCATTTGAACAAACACACACCTCTTATCTCCTTCCTTCCCGAAGACAAACATGCTCTGTCCTTCTCAGGATCTCAGTAACATGTACACAGTTCCTCTCTGTTGAACACGCACTTTGAGAGAGATTATCAAGATGAATGACAGTGTTAGCAGCCGCATTCATAGCAGGTCCGCCTGACAGCTTGTTTATTTGGAAGACTCTAAATATTTGTTTCTGACAGATTGCTTGAGCTACGACTGTGTTAGCATTTCGGCACATTTGGAAACTGCCAGACGCCCACCACAAAAAATTATAACCTTTCCTTTTAACCCCCTTGCCTGCTAATAGTTTGAATTCAGTGGAATCCAAAACTCTGGGATTCTTATTTAAACAAGTTTTGGAAAATTGTAAAACAAAGAAACATTATGATGTTAAATGAATAGGATGCATTAAAGATTCTGCACTATTTCTTGGTCACTAATCAAATCAACATATTTGTGACATTGGCCATGTTAACTCCTTAGTACAAATGGTCAGATTTCCTTGCTTCCATTGAACCACACAAAATACTCTTTGGAACATTCTCAAATAATGCTGGATAACATGAATAAGTCCATGCCGGCTCAAGTACATGCTCTCATTAAAACAAAAGGGCAATAAAGAAATACTAAGAAATTCTGAATTTCATGTCATTTTTAAAGTTTTAGTTATTATGCTATAATATACACTCACTGAGCACTTTATTAGGAACACCTTGAACACCTACTTATTAATGCGATCAGCCAATTGTGTGGCAGCAGTGCAATGCATAAAATCATGCAAATACAGGTCAGGAGCTTCAGTTACTGTTCACATCAACCATCAGAATAGGGATCTCATTATCTCAATACTGTTCTCATTCCAACCATAGGATGTTTGTTGCTACCAGACGGGCTGGAACTGCTGATCTTCTGGGATTTTCATGCACAACATTCTCTAGAATTTACTCAGAATGGTGCCAAAAACAAAAACATCCAGTGAAGGGCAGTTCCTTGTTGATGAGAGAGGTCAATGGAGAATGGCCAGACTGGTTCGAGCTGACAGAAAGGCTACGGTAACTCCCTCTATACAATTATAGTGAGCAGAACAGCTCAGAATACACAACACGTCGAAACTTGAGGCAAGTGGGCTGCAAAAGCAGAAGACCACGTCTGGCACTTTATTAGGACCATAGTCTTCCTAATAAGGTCCTCAGTGATTGTAATTTGAAATGAAAAAAAAAACATATTAATTAGAAAATTCCAAAAAGAAGACTGGACCACACAGTACATCCCGGGTGAACTTCTAACCCCTGGAAATTCCCTCAGATACCTAATACACGCTGGCTCATCTGAAATCACACATTGTCAGAGAGGTTACATTCTCTCAGTGACCTCTCAGTTTATTGATTTGTTGAGAGTTTTACTGTTCCTCTCTCAAACGTATACATATACACAGACAGAAAACAGGACACGGCAAAATAGATGGATTTCCTTTTCACCGGAACAACCCCTTTCGCTTAGTCATGCTCAATGCAAACAAAACGAGTGACAGACACGTTTAGAGTCGATTACTACATTTTTCAGATTTGTTTGGACAGATGGCTTCTACTAACATCATTATTCTCCAATAAGTGATGCTTGAGAAAGCTATTGCTATAAATGTTTCAAAATCACAGACCCCAAGTATTACATTTCATCAGTTAACCTGTATGAGTGAGTTTTGGTTTGGCAAGCACCACACTCATATTTTCCAGAAAATCTCAAAATGAATTAGGATAGACTTTTGTGAGCTACTTTTAATCAATTCACATTCTAGAATATAAACTCTTTTCTCCTTTCATCGCTCTTGTGATCTCCTTGTCGCCTCCTTTTCTTTGCCCTGATAGGACAAAGGAGAGTGTGTGAGAGTGTTTGAACAAATGTGTGTGTAAGAGTGTGTGTTCTGCCAGGTCACAGCTCTCAGTGAGAGTGCTGCTTCTGAATAGAGCCACCACGTAACCCAAGTGCCTCTCCTCTCTTCATGTCTTCCCGCTCCCTTCGTGGATTGGTTTACCTATTGTATCTCAACCAGATAATATTGTTTGTGGGTAACACAAGCCTGGTGGGGCAGGGAGGACAGGAGAAAGGCTCCTAAGGAGATGAATGGGGATCCAGAGAGAAAATGACGAGGAGGGGGAGAGATGGGCAAAGGAGTCCCAGAAAACAGGCTCTCTGTCTGGGTCAGCAGACGGGGAACCCCACCCTCTCCACTGCCGCACACCTGTGATCGAGAGCCACAAAAAAAAAAAAAAAAAATGTCTGCCTGCCCTCTTCTCCCCCTCCATGCTGGGTGTTCTTTAGTTCTTCATAGTAAAACAGAAGCCAGATTTGCTGGCTTCCAAAAAACAGCATATCATCAGAATTCCCAAAATGTTTGACCATTGAATTTCTATGGATTTTACATGAATTTTGCAGTTGTTTGTAAATTCTAGGTTCAGGATTTTTTATATTATTCCAATTCAAATGTATTCAATAATAAGTTATTCAGACAAATTTGAGAAATGGTTAATTTCATTGAAGAGAACCAATTCAATTTTCTTACAAAATTGTTCATCACTATGGCCTGCGAATAGGTTTCTTTCAACACAAAAGCAATATTTATTCAATGCAGTATTTTAATGCAGTGCATATCTAGAAAAGCTATATTCACTATATGCCAATTAATTTTTTCATTTCCATGACTATTCAGGCCTGCCAATCAAAAATGTAACTTAAATGAATATTCCAGGTTCAATTCAAGTTGAGCTCAATCAACAGCATTTGTGGCATAATGTTGATTACCACAAAAATGTATTTCAATTTGTCGCTTCTTTTCTTTAAAAAAGCAAAAATCTGGGTTACAGTGAGGCACTTACAATGAAACTGAATGGGGCCAATCCTTAAACGTTCAAATACACATATTTTAAACATTGTAGCCACAAGACAGAAACAGTATGCATGTGAACATGATTTTAGTGTGATAAAATCATTAATAACCATTCCTGTGTAACGTTATAGCCAATTTTACAACTTCGTTGCCATGACGACGTAACACCACAAACACTAAAATCCTACAACGACTGTAACAACATAGATTTAAAAAGCTTTAAAGTTGAAATAAAATAAAAGTTTTAACATATAAAATAATAAGTTGCACATTTCAGCTTTTAAACCCTCCAAACATTGACCCCATTCACTTCAAGTGCCTCACTGTAAAGTTGATTTTTGCTTTTTTTGAAAAATAGGAGGGACGAGTCAAATATATTTTAGTGGTAATCAACATTATGCCACAAATGCGGTCAACTGAGCTCAACTTGTATTGAACCTGGAATATTCTCTTATTTACCTGATGTTTCAAGGCTTTCCATGACAGTGTTAACCCATTATCATTGAAAACAGCATTGATTTTCCTTGCTCTTTTGAAATACTGCAAAAAGCGGTCAAGCAGTCCTGACTAATTATTAGTGGGCTTCAGGGGGAAAAAAGTAATATGCTGCAAAATTTAAGAATATAGCCCCTTTAAAATGCAGAATTATGTCTTGAATTCCAACTCTCCTTGCCCATCAACTTTTTTTTATCTATGCTTACATTCTGTCAAGATCTTCAGAGGTAATTATGTCACTAATACATCCCTCAAAACACAAACACACACAAACAGCTCTGACAGTGGATATAACTGTGTGCCCTTTATTTGGCCCTGCTTGACAGTGCATCTTGTTGACTGATTGATGCGCAGTGCTCATCAGTTACTGCCATCTAACTCTTTGCCTCCAAGACTCAAAAGCTTCACGGCTTTCATAACCCACAGGAGCGAGTTGCTACACGTGTCTGATGGTGCTATTATGATCTGGAACACTCTCTCTGCTGACAATCGTAAGTAGACACAGGGTGTGCGTACCATGTCGGGATCATGTGAAAGAAATATTACCTTGTAGTGTTTAGATTCACAATGTAGTTATTAGATGAGAATATAGAAACTCTGTGTTCGTAATCGAGGTATGAAATAAAACATTTTGCCCACCGACCACAGTGGCTGGTAATTGACCAATTTTACCAACCACTTTGTTTTTATTTCCAGCCACTGTGATATATATATGTGAACCTGCAGAGCTGCATTCACAGTGCATGTAAAGTGCAAAATGCTTGGTAGATATAAAGCAAACTCAACTCAGAGCACCTCCTGAGATGGTCTGAGATCATTTGCAGCATTCTCAATTTGTTTTCCGAAGACCGAAACAGAAAAGAGTAAGAACTCTTTACAGGCAAGTATTCCACGAGACATGCTCACACTGCACACGTAAGCAGTAGACCGACATTGAACCTCTGAACAAACTGCGAATCGGCATTTCTTTCATCTGTTCTTCAAATATAATAAAGTGGGTTTCTTCAATGTGTATTTGTGTCTAACAGCATTTCTTGTCATGTGTTACTCTGAGATGTCTTACAAAATACTCTGGTCTAAACAGAGTGCAACTGTCTGGTTCCAGAAGTAAAAATTCCATTCATTTTCTTCATAGGTAATTGATTTTTAACAATAACAGAAACCTTTAAAGACAGTTCTGCCATGAGCTCTGAAGTTGTTAATCAATGGAATAGGCTTCTGTTGAATCTACATACTCTTGGTTGCATTAAAAAAAATATTTCTGAGGTGGAAAAAATGTATTACATTTTGATGAAAGATTATGAAAATAAATGTTTGCCTTTATAATAATGTGCACTGATTAACAATAAAACCAGGGGCATTTATTAAGAATGTAAACGGGTAAAATTTGAATTTCATGTTTTCTTTAAAGTCATCATGAAATGGCTTGTGCAAAAAATATTGTGAAAAATTTTATTTTTTTAAATAAGAGTGCTTGGTGAAAAGGAAAGTCTTTTCAGAGGCAGAACAAGATATTACATTTCAATGAATGATTATGAAGGCAAACATTTTTATTCTTTGTAATAGTGTGCACTAATGAACCATGTGCATTAAAACCAGGGACATTTATTACAAAAGTAAATAAGGTCAATTTTGATTTCATGTTGTCTGAAATCTCTCTCTCTACTCCCCTCTAGTGAATAAGATAAAGGTATCAGTGAGGGGCAAATGGATGTTGATAGCAAATATTATTTTAAGTCTGCAGCGCAGGGTGTTCAACCATACCAACAGCAGCCAAACTCAGAATAATCTATGCACATTAAACTACACAGAAGCCTTTTTTTGTTGTTTTTTTTTTTACTCCCAGTTATACGTACCCAGCACAGTAGGAGAAGATTGCACTTGAGTGTTCCGCAGTAGCCTACCATTGCCACGATGATTAGAAAACAGCACACAGCAATTATGACTGGATGGACAACAGGGGAGTATGTGAGGACGGCTGCCTCCTCCAGTCTGAGAGAGAGAGAGAGAGAGAGAGAGAGAGGGGAAGAGTCAATTCTTGGCAGTCTTTTTGTTTATTTATCTGTCCATCCTGCTTGCATTCCCACATCTCTCAGAGAAAGTCTCCTCTCTTTGGGCTGTATATATGAGTAATGCACAAGTTACAAATAAACTGTGATTATTCTCTGTAGGAATACAAACTCTCTCTTCCTTTCTCTTGCAGTCTGTACTTTTGTTTGGCTCTCTTTTTCTCCATTTCTCACCTTTAAGAGCTCACCCTTATTTTCACATAGGGAAGACATGGGAAAGTTTTTAAGTTAAACAAGATTTGCATTTCTTAAAGGGGTCATGACGTGGCTTTTTATTATTTTGATATGTTCCCTGAGGTTCACTTATAATATTAGAAAAGTTATTTTTTTGCACAATATATTTTTAAAACATGTTCATTTTACACCCTCATTCTGTCAGAAACACTCAGTTTTGGTGCTGCTTCTCCTTTAAGACTTGACCGTAAACGCCCACTGTTCGGATTGGCTCTCTGTTCTTGACTGATCTGCTTTCTCTTCTTGCCATCTCACTGCTCAACACTACTGGGCGGACTACGGTAGTGACTAAAGGTAAAGTAGGCATTGATGTGTTGTTGTGGAGACGGTCAGATGTGACGTCACAATGTGATGTCACAATGTGGAGGAAGTAAAGAACGAGTCTCCAGCTTGGTTTCAACAAATGCTCTTTTTGAAGTGAGGTGGAGATTTTGAGTTCTGAAACTTACAGTATGTTTTTATCAGCCTGATCTCATTAATATACATAGTGATGATTAATCGAGTGAAGAGTTTTTATTCATTTTAAGATTTTAAGATTTAGTCTTGATTAAAAGTGAATTAATCCTTTTATATATATATATATATATATATATATATATATTATAATGTCAGTTGCATTAAATAAATGTTAACTAATCTAATTAAACATATATGCAATCGAATTAATTGATTCATTCCATGCATTCAATATTAATCATTTCAAAAAGTACACATAAACATCTGTACATTTCTAATGGTGTTAATACATAATTATGATGTTTAGATGCTGTAAATACGTAATGTTGTCTGTGCAAACGTAAGAGAATGTACGTTTGCTTGTACCAAACTTTATGTAAGAATACATTCACATTCTCATGAGATCAAGTTGTTTTTATAGAACAATGACATCTTATATGCCATGGATCAAGTAAAATGTTATTCCTCATCTCATGACCCCTTTAAAAGGAAATTACAGTGCTTGCAATGCAGTAAAAGAATGCTAAAAAATGTCAAAGTACATATCATTAATATACCTAACAGCTATATGCAAAAAAGTTTGAATGGAGTCTGTTAATTCAGTGGTTCAATCTGAAGTTTAATACTTTGAGTTAGGTGTTTTGTACAAACCCTAACCAGAATGTTTCAGGAATATCAATAGAGTGCTGCCCTGAAAACACCATTTAACTAATAAAGAATGTGTGAAAACCACCAATAACCCAAACAAAAACCATCTTCAGTCACCTAAAAATAAATTCTATGCCTCCTCTTTGGCACCATAGAAAGAGCTATCACTGGAAGAGATTCAAACACATAAGTATCATATATTTAAAATGTTCAACTCTAATTAATATCAACTCTCTTTCTTTCTGTGGAGATGAGATTTTTAGAGTCGTCAAAAGGGGGGCTAACTCAGCAAGTCCCCACGATGCAACTCTGGAAATCCTAATGTGTTGTGTAGAATTAAGTCTTCACACAATTTTCACTCTGTTGAGTTCCACTTATGATGTAAGCCACAGAGGTCTCTGTGACGACTCTGTATTATAATACACACCTTGGTAATTAATAGTTTTTTCTATCAATCAACACTAATTAGATATCACTTGCCTCCAGGTATTATTGGGACTTTTGGGAGGGAAAAATCTGATTTTTTTGTAATGCTCAAAAGCATTTTGAAAAAAAAAAAATAAAAAAAAATTTTGATTTTTCCCTAGAATTGCACACCTCACTTATGCTTGTAATTAGTTCATAAGCTAGAGGCCAGGCCGGCTGAAAATTGGGAAAACAGTAAATTAGACATTTACATGGACCACTGCCCCAAATGAAAGGATTTTTCGGCTCACACCTGTCCGTCCACTAACACTCACCTGGTGTCGGCGGTTAAGGTGAGCACATTGTTCAGGTGATCCCTGAGGCAGGCGGCCACTCCTAGCACACACAGGGCCATAAGCTTGAGGGGTGTAAAGAGAGAGAACCAAGTTGCATTTATATTAAAGGAAGATCACATGCACACATTTCAGGCAAAACATAAAAAGAAGAAGGTTAGGTTTTGCTAGGTTTTAAATGACAAAAAAAATGATCTGCAGTTCATAGATAAGACAAAAAAAGTATTTGGACACGTTCTGGCTGTCAAACTTAGTGGAACATGTCTATTGTTAACATGATGAGTTACATCTGTGGTTACTCTGCTAGGACACCAGTGTGAACGTGAAGGGAGCTGACTTTATATATCCACTAAATAGTAGGGTACATGGGGCTAGAGGCCCACCGGGGTAAAAGGCACATTTGATTTGATTTTCTCCCAAAACACTAAATAGCAACAAAAACCACCACAGTACTTACCTAAACACCTGTTTGTCACTATATACTGCAAAACATTCCTGATCCATGAGATTATTGCATTTACTGTCTAAAGTTTTATTTTGAGGTAATTTGATCTAATATTTAATGATTTTAAAAATCTTGCAAATTTACGTTGCTAATGTGAATCTCTGAAATTATCACATTTATTTTTAGCTAAACTACTTATTTGTCATTTTTAGTTTAGTTCAAGTTGATTAAATGAATAGTATTTTAAAAATTGTACAATAAGTGAAAGGATGGTTTCTGGACTTAAAAGCCCCTTTGCTGCAGAGGCTAAATGCCCCAATAAAACATATTGTTTTTCTTAAGTGGGGTGAATAGATTGTTATGAACATTTTAAAAGTGGGCTCATATTTACTGATCCATTCACAATAGAGATTAATTTGTTTATAGAATATTTGAGATGTTATGAAATGCCAAATGTGACTGAAATGAACAGGAATGGTTAACCATTTTCTGTAGTTATTTTGAATAATAATGATCTTAATTTGTTACTCTTACTGTCTCAAATGTATTGCCTAAGTTTACAAAGTTTGCCCTATAAATATTTTACCCTATATCTAGTGCACATGATATCACTATAACCACCCTGTGGGCCTTTTACCCCAAGTGTCGGGGCCTTTAATATTTTGTCATCTCTAATTCCATCAAATTAAACAATTCTACTATGTTATGTCTAAATACCACAAATGTGTTACATGAATCTGTGTTTTGTGTATAGTGTTGGCTTGGAAACCTATTTAGGTACTGGGCTATGTTTGACATGCAGCAATATTATAGTGGCCTACGCAAGCATTCTTGGTCTAAAAACACCCCCTAATGCTTATCACATTAATTCCCTAAAATAGTTCGCAGCAGAATGTGAGCTGTGTGCCATTTGAGCATATCTTAGATTCAGGCTGCACTCCACATGAATATAACAAGATGGTGAGTGAGGGAAACAGATTGCGCGTTGGAGAGCGAGTGGCTGTTGCGCATCTGTAGCTCAGAGCGCACTGCAGCAGCAGCAGCTCGTCGGCGCGCCATGTAACGTGAGCGCTCACTCGGCCACCTGCTCCAACTTGGACTCGTCTTACCCAAAAGAGAAAGTTGAGCGCGTAGAGCAGACAGCGCAGACACTTCACCGAATCCTCCCGGGCCATTCTGAGCGCACCAACTGCTCGCCAAAAGCCCTCATTTTAACTTCTGCCACCATGGCACCATAATCCGCTTAGGGGCAAATCAGTTTTAACACTGCACTTTTTAATTGTTTAACATATATACAGCTTGCTTGAGATGGCAAGTGAATTATAGCTATGTTTTTAATTCATTCCCTGTTACATGTCCTTGTGCGCATTCAGTGCGCATCCATAATAACTTGCTATAACGCTGTATATATCCGTGGGAGGTTTAAGAAAGCAACAAGATGCAATTGTCTTGTCCTGCGGGGTGATGAAATGAATCCAGATCATTCAGGACAATTCAAACCAAAAAAATCCCAGGAGTCCCACACTTGAAAGAAAAACATTTCTCAGACATCACCAGAGTTTGTCTTTTAAATGTTGTGTGAAATAGCGTTGCAGGACAACTCCTCAGACTTGGTGCATAAAATGTTGACATTCATAACGGGGCGACGCGCAACAGTCACTGCCATCCATCCATTCACTCCGCCACTGTCATTCCAGGCGTTGTGTACTCCAGTCAATGCCAGTTGTGCACACCTCGCCTTTCCACAAATGTTGTGTTAAACTTGTGCCTGTACGAGACTTCCACTCTAAAAGTGCTTTCTGTCATCCGGAGCAGCGGTTCCTCTGGGTCCTAGAGGCAAACTTTGGATCAATGCACCCAGCCTGATCATGGGACGGGATATTACTGACTGTTTCCTATGATAAATAAAGAGCCTTCCTCAAGGGGCGCATGGTGGCTCAGAAAAGCGTATCCGCCATTGGGCCGCATTCAAATCTCAAGACGCATTACTGATGATTTTGTACACTAAACGTATAATATTTTTAACACGTTTATTCCAATTATTAGTTACTGACATTAAAGTGAAAATCTACTTTTAAAATTTAAAACATGTTTTCCACTAATCACAAACGACTTTGATTGAGCCATCTTCAACAGCGCGGAGAAAAGTTACAGCTACCATGTGAAAGCGATGCTCCGACCGCACTGCTTCTTCTAATTAAGTAACGCTGAAAAAGTACTAAACGACAATTAATTTAAATACACATCCAAGGTTGACTATTTAAATTGTGAGAATTATTACGGAGACCCATGTGAACCTGACTAATACGGTTCAACACCTAGCCGCTAAGCTCTCCCACGCTGGAACTCTTGTTTAATGCTTATTTCAATTTTACCAGGCTATTTTGTCTCTATGGTCATTATTGTATGCATCCCAATGCATGTATCAACAGTCCTTGGAATGTGTCCAGATCCCCGCCTCAGAGAGATCTGATCTCTGAGGTCAGATCTGATGAGTGTATTGTCTTGAGAGAGACAGTCACAATCTGCTATTATCTGGGGATGTGTTGATGAACTACGGTGCTTGCAGCTGTCCTAGATATCACTTTATATCACAAATGCAAATATAATTAGTTACAACAGAAACAATACAGTTTATTGGTTGCTTTACAAAACAATTACACAATATGAATATGCTAATGTAACGGGAGTGTATGATCAGGTTTTGTGAAGGACGACTCACAAGATGACTTCTTGTCTTTTCACAATTTATTGGTTCCTGTAGAACACAATGCACATTAAATTGCCTTCTGGCTTCCTCTCACTGCACCTCTGCTTCCCTCAGCAGTATAAAACGAGACTGAGCACTTATGTATTTAAAATACATTACAAATGCATTCATTCAACATTACATGAGGTATTTTGCTCAGAGTGCACATTACCTATAGAAAACCATTAACACTTCAGAAAATATTAAGCATTAAATGCAACAAACACATAAACACAGTACATATGTTTCCATAAAGAAAATAACAGCAACCCATGTTAGGCTGAATGAAAAGTGTGTGTAAAGTCATAGAGAAACGAAAATTACATTAATAAACAAAGAGAAAAATGCATACCTGTAGAACACAATGCACATTAAATTGCCTTCTGGCTTCCTCTCACTGCACCTCTGCTTCCTAAACATACATAAATACAGCGTTTACACAAAAGAGGCCCTGAAATCTCCGACGAGCTACATTGTTCACATGGCGACCCGCCTGTCGCTGGGTAAAATGGCGGCAAAAAAAAGTGAATATAAGAACACTGCTAAAAAGTATTTGTGCGATTAAACTAACACAAGACTGCTACATAGCATTATTGTATTAATATAAGACGTTAAAAGTAACTTAAATAATTAAATTTCCGAAGAAAACAATACTTTAGCCCAGCAGCACATTTCCACACAACTTACCCTCAGCAGTATAAAACGAGACTGAGGGAGATGGAGCACTACGGAAGCTTAGGAGGTACAAAAGGGTATAGTGTGCATGTAGGGTCATTTCCACAGGCACATTCGCAAAAATAAAGATAAATAAAAATAACACAATGAGATAAAATTCACAGATATTCAATAAAATAATTAAATGGCAAATAAAATTCACAGATGTTCAATAAAATAATAAGAATTATTAAAGTGCATTTTTAACTCCGTTACACCCACCCCCACTGAATTTTATCGAACTTGGGCACCTAGTACACAACCACTGAAGAAAACACTAACAAAATTACAAATTACAGAGGGTCAACATCAAGAAAACCAACACCAAATGTATCCCGTAAGGATGAAGTGGTATGAGGGCAGCCTAAACCCTCAATCCAGCAACTGGCAACACAGGGGTGCCTTGTACACCCCACAAGACCCTAACGCAGTGCAATGTAGGCCCATGATAGTAAAAAAATCTTTTACAGTTTAAAAGGATACCAAACACCAATACAAAGAAACTACAGCCAAAAACATAAGCTATATGGTATTGCTTTAGTCAGTAATAGCCCGAACATGGACTTGCAAACAGTCTTAACATTAAACTTTTCCTGAACAACGTCCTGCCTGGACATAGTTTGTATAAGTCTGTTTACAGGTTTGACTAAGCGTCCAAATCTTGACCTAACCTGTGTGAGTGCACTAGAGTCACTAGAGTATATGGATGAGGTCTGAACAGTAGTGTGTAAAGTGTCTGACAAATTGTCTGTCTGTGTCACAGTGTCATGAATGTGGTCTGATTGTCTCAGGACGTCCACAGCAGTCACAGGTCTAGAGTCATAAGTTTGGTTGTCCTCAGACAAGACTAGGGAATCGTGAGGGTCACGGGTCACACTTGTTACATCAGCAACATCCACTTCTGACTGACTAGGTGTAGACAACTGTGTGATCCATTCTATGGTTCTTTTCTCAGAGTCCACAGGCTCTGGAACCGTCAAGGGCTCTGTCCCTCTACCACAGTCATAGCTGAGTGTCCATCACTGCCATCAACAAGGCTGTCACTAGCATTGAAAAGAGTCCTGCTCGCTCTCTCAGAAGAGATCTCTCCTGCCTCTCTCACATCATCAGGTGTTGGGGCTGAGGATACTGCAACAGACACAGATGAAGCGTGGTCAGACAGTCCAGATGAGTCACCCACAGGGAGGAAATTTACAAGCATCAGCAGGTTCCTGTGGATCACCTTCTCCTGTCCAGTGATTGTGTCGCGGATCCTGTATGTGTGTGTCTCTGCGTTCATGTCCACCACAGTGTAGATTGTTGATTCCCAGCGGTCAGCAAGTTTCTTTTACCCCTCTCTTTCCTGTTGGCCATGAGCACCCTGTCACCAATGTCAATTTTGGAGCCCTTCACTTTCTTGTTGTACAGCTGAGCATGTCTACACTGCTCTTTTGCAGCATGGTCTTGTGCAATAACCATTGCTTCTTTCAGATCATCGGCGAGACATGCCACGTACTTGTCGTAGTTCGTCACAGCAGAGTCATGAAGGACACTCCGGAAGAGGACGTCAACAGGTAGGCGAGGGATACGACCAAACATGAGGTAAAAAGGGGGTAGCCAGTCGTCTCATGGGCTGTGCAGTTGTACATAAAAGTCAGAGTCTGTAAGCGTCGCGGCCAGTCAGCTTTATCTTCAGGAGAAAGTGCGTGAATCATGCCACCCAAGGTTCTATTGAAACGTTCCACACTGCCGTTTCCCATAGGGTGGTAAGGGGTTGTGTGTGACTTCCTTACACCTGAGACTTTTAGCAGCTCACTGATCAGCCGACTCTCAAAATTTGCACCCTGATCACTGTGGATCCTCTCTGGGAATCCAAAGACACAGAAGTACCGGTCCCAGAGAACTCTTGCCACCTGCTTAGCCGTCTGGTCTTTACATGGAAACGCCTGAGCCATCCGTGTAAAATGGTCTGTTATTACCAAGACATCAACAGACTTGTTTCTGGAATTTTCTGCCGACCAAAAATCTATACAGACAAGCTCCAGTGGCCTGGTTGACATTATACTTTCCAAGGGGGCCCGCCCTTCAGGCTCAACAGTCTTGCTGACAATGCATCGCTGACAATGACGGACATAGTCTCTCACATCTCTGTCGAGGTTTGGCCAGAAAAATCTCTGTCTTGCCAAGCTGAGGCTCCTGGACTGAGCTTGATGTCCAGCTCTGTCATGAACTCCTCGCAGAATATCAGTCTTTAGTGAGTCAGGAACCACATATTGGAAACGTTTTGCCTTGGTTTTCTGGTCTCTTGAAACCCTGTACAGCACGCCATTGCTCACTGTGAGCCTGTCCCAATGCTTCAAGTACCTAGTGACATACACTGACTCTTTGAACCTTTCTCTCCTAGAAGGCCTCCTACGTCTCTCAACATAGGACAGAACACGAGAGAGAGTTCCATCCTCCAACTGCTTATCACGGAGTTCCTTTTCAGTGTAAGCTGGTAAGCTATCTTGTCCAGGTGGAACCAACTGAGGTAGGTGTTGCAACACTGAAACAGCACGAGCCCTCGGGCCAGCATCCCACTCAATGTGTGACTGTAGCACAGCAGACACATCCTCCACTTCAACAGATTGGGCGTGCATGCGAATTGGACTGCATGCGGACTGGGAGTCGTTACTGACTGGATAAGGTTTCCTGTGACCACTGGATGACCGGAAGGCATTCTGGACAGAGGTACTTGACATGTCTTTGACCTCGTTCAAGAGGCCCGCATAAGGTTCAGCAAGCAGCCTGCAGCCAACACTCTCCTTGACAAATGGCACACGGCTCAGGGCATCAGCAACGATGTTCTGCTGACCAGGGACATACTTGATATCGAAGTCGTAACTCGCCAACTTGGCAACCCAGCGTTGCTCACAGCAGTCTAGCTTTGGCTTAGTCAGGATATGAGTCAGTGGGTTATTATCTGTCCAGATTGTGAATTTGTGGCCTTTTAGCCAGTGGCTGAACTTGTCACAGACTGACCATTTCAAAGCCAGAAACTCCAATCGGTGGGCTGGATAGTTCTTTTGGGACTGAGATAACGACTTGCTGGCAAAAGCGATGGGCCTGGCACGTGTTTCACCTTCTTGAACTTGAGACAGAACAGCACCTATTCCATCCAGAGATGCATCAGTCGACAGCATAAAGGGACGGGTGAAGTCAGGATGAGCCAAAACAACACTGTGAACCAGTGAAGCCTTCAGGTTTGCAAAAGCCTCTTCTTGCTCCTGTGTCCAGTCAGATACACACAACTTCCTGCTTGACAGTTTGTTTTTATATTGCTTGCCTTTCCTTTTCTCACCTTTCAGTAGTTGAAACAGAGGTTGGGCGATGGCAGAATATTTGGGCACGAAGTGCTGATAGTAATTAATCATCCCCAAAAATGATCTTATCCGCTTCTGCGACGGAGTAACACCATCAGTCTCCATGAGGTCAGAGCTCGTCATTTTTGTTATGTTCTCAACCTTACTGGGGTCCGTTGACACTCCAGTCTCATCAATTATGTGACCGAGAAACTTAACAGACCTCCTGAGGAAAAAGCACTTCTTGGGGGCCAACTTTAAGTTGTGGCTGCGCAGTCTGTCAAACACCATCTTCAGGCGCAACAAGGCAGTCTCTTCATCAGGAGCAAACACCAACAGATCATCCAAGTAGCACAGTAGACTTAGGTAGTTTTGGTCTCCAAAGATGCTGGTCATCATTCGCATGAAACTGCCAGGGCTGTTGCAAAGGCCCTGTGGCAGACGATTATACTCATACAGGCCTATGGGAGTGGTGAAGGCAGAGTATTTCCTGTCGTCCTCATGCAGTAGCATGTTGTAGAAACCAGAAGTCAAATCCATTGTGCTGAAGAAACAGTTGCCTCCCAGCTGCCAAACAATCTGCCTGGTGAGGGAGGGATGAGCATCCTTGAAGGTCCTCTTATTCAACCAGCTGAAAGTCTGTACAGATGCGGAGATCTCCGTTCTTTTTCCACACAAGCACCAATGGTGACGCATATTCACTTGTCGATTTCCTGATGATTTCCTTCTCCTCCATCTCGCTCAGTACCTGGCGAAGTTTCTGGTACTGGCCAGGGGCACTCTCCTGTATGGAAGCCTGAATGGTCTGCTGTCAGACAGGTGTATGCGGTGTATAAAGCCCTTCGCCTCCCCACAGTCCAGGTGGTGGCGTGAAAAGATGTCTTCATACTGTAAAACAAGGTTCGACATCCTCCTCTTACAGTCCTCTGAAACTTCACATGATTCAATGTCAACAGTACTGAGCCCAACCGACCTGAGCTTGTCCATGGCGGCGTTTCCATCAGCAGTACATGATGCAGCTGATTGGGTGCAGCTGACCAGTGGAGCCTCTGAACGCTCAGCAACATCCATGTCTTCAATAGACACACAGGAATAGACATCTGCCAGCTTAGCATTGCGTCTCAACAGCACCGGTCTGTCAGATGTGTTTATGAGCTTTAGTGGGACCCACCTGTCTCCCCACAGGGAAGTCACAATCTTTGCAACCAAAACACCTCTTGGAGCTGAGCGGGATGACGTGAGCTCTGTCACGATGGTACTGCCTGGGGAAACAGCTGTGTTTTTGGGTAGTTTCCCCAGATGAGATACTCACGGCCAGGCTCGAGGCATGTAGCTGAGTTACACCTAACTGTCCCGATTTTGACCGGAACATCCTCACCTCTCCAGGGGTTCAGGCCAGACAGCATAGACAGGAAATGTTCAGCTTCTGGGTCTCTGGCAGGGCAGGGGCCGGACACTGTCTCCCAATAGGACTCACATAGCTTAGACTGATGCAGGATGTGCTTTATAACATTGGTTCCTAGTATCAACTCATCGTGTTGTCCTGGAACTACAAGCGTGGGGACTAACACTTTACAGCCATACACTTCCATTTCCACTTCAAAAGCACACTTTGGCTTAACACGAATTCCACCACATCCAACAAGTACAACATTCACATCCATCAGCTTTTGGTCTGTTATCAGCCCAGCATCTCTCAGTTTTGTCTCAGCTGCCTCACTAATGCTGCAAGCCATTGAACCACTGTCCAACATTCCGCCCATTTTCACTGAATCACCCATTATCACAGATGTGTAGAAAAGACTGCCACTGTTGCCAACTCTGTGAATGTTCTGATAAACAACAACTTCAGATTCATTACATGAGTCTTTCACAGACGTGTAAATTATCTCAGCATCAAACATATCATCGGTATGGGAGTCTAAAGAATGACCTGTACTAACTCCCTCTGGATACAGGTCCTCTAGTTTCCCTCAGACTGGGATTGGGAGGAGTTGTTAGCGGGGCAATTCTGTCTGGTATGGCCTGGAGCAAGGCATACAAAACACAGTCTCTCCGACATGCAGTGGGAAATGGTGGTGTGACTGGACCCATTACAAACTCTACAAGCAGCTTCCCTGGGACGCCTGTCTCGCACTGTGCGCTGAAATCTCCCACCTCGGATGGGCTGGGAAATATTGCGCTGCTGCATTTTATCCATCATCTCCTGAAATATGTCGGCCATTCGAGTGAGGAGTCTATCCTCTGACTGTTGGAGGTTTTGAGCAACAACTGGGACAGAGGCATGGCTTGGAGTACGTTGGGACTCACCTTGAAATGGGACAGGTGCTGGAGAAGAACAAGGAGGGTGACACCCTGGGCGCTGAGCATGGAGAGAGGAAAGTGAGGGGCTTGAATCAGTGCGCTGCTCTGGCAACGCCAGACTTGAAGGTGGTAGAGAGGCCTGCTCAGAGGTGATGGTAGTGATGTGGCTTTTCAGCTGAGCAGTGCCAGTTGATCTGTAACTAGCCCTCAGCTCTCTCTGATAATCATCAATCCTCAGCTGAACATCACGTGAGGTCCACTCATGAATTGGCTTACACTTTAAGGTGCAGGACAGCTCTGGGTCGGGGCAGTGTTTGACAAACATGAGAGCCACTTCATCATTCATATTCTCTGTCTGTTTCCCTTGTCTGTGTAACCCTTCAAGAGCTAGGTCTGCTGCCTTGTTCAGTCTAATCCAGTAGTCGACTGGGTTTTCCTTGTGTTTAGGTAGAGTAGCATAAAAGTCTGCGAGTGGGAGACACGAGGGAGCCTCACTGAAATAGTGGAGAAGCACATTGTATATCAGTTCAGGTTTACGTTTAACATCAAGTGCAGGATCACTACGCAGGGCAATCTTCACAACATCTCTGGCCTTGCCCATTAAATGGCTCATAATTTCTTCTGCTTGGTCATGCACAGGAATCTCTTGTTTTCTGAGATGATTTTTAGTCATGTAAATCCAGTCCTGGACTGGGGTTTTGTCAGTGTCGTCACCTCTGAAAGACTGAAGTCCTTTATCAGATTTAAGATGGACTGTCACATGTGGGAGGTCACGTCTATTAACGTCACAGTGTGTGTTCTGGTCGGAAGAAATAGTCTGATGGTCACCAGTCATGTTCACAACACCAGCTGACATCAGCTTTGCAACAATGGATTCACCTATTTGAGCACCTAGCTGCCCTACCATATCTGTGAGATGGTGAATGACATCAGCATCACTGCCAGGTGTGGAAGTGTGGGGACCATCCCTAAAATACCCACTAACAGGAGTACATCCCGGGCTCTGACCTAGCCCTGTATCTGTATTATCAACATTTTTACACTTGGAATGTCCCACATCCCTACTGATAGTACCATCATTGAGCCAAGCACCCCTACCTTTTGGCAGACTAGGACTAGCAAATGTATCCATAGTTATATTATAGCATCTGCTTTCAATTTATCAAATATACTTGCGTTGTGTGTACTCATAAAAAAAAACAATAGTAATGGCAGATTAATCTGAAGAACAAAATGATGTATACAACATTAACAAAAGTCACCAAAAACTGATTAGTCTTTTTTTTTTTTTTTGTTTGTCCGTTTTGCTTTGTCGTTTCAACCTGACCACAAAGTAATCTTGATTGCAGAACAGGAGGACAGCATCCACGGCGATGAGCATCAAGCTGATCTGTAGATCCGACAGGTCACGGCACCAGTGTAACGGGAGTGTATGATCAGGTTTTGTGAAGGACGACTCACAAGATGACTTCTTGTCTTTTCACAATTTATTGGTTCCTGTAGAACACAATGCACATTAAATTGCCTTCTGGCTTCCTCTCACTGCACCTCTGCTTCCCTCAGCAGTATAAAACGAGACTGAGCACTTATGTATTTAAAATACATTACAAATGCATTCATTCAACATTACATGAGGTATTTTGCTCAGAGTGCACATTACCTATAGAAAACCATTAACACTTCAGAAAATATTAAGCATTAAATGCAACAAACACATAAACACAGTACATATGTTTCCATAAAGAAAATAACAGCAACCCATGTTAGGCTGAATGAAAAGTGTGTGTAAAGTCATAGAGAAACGAAAATTACATTAATAAACAAAGAGAAAAATGCATACCTGTAGAACACAATGCACATTAAATTGCCTTCTGGCTTCCTCTCACTGCACCTCTGCTTCCTAAACATACATAAATACAGCGTTTACACAAAAGAGGCCCTGAAATCTCCGACGAGCTACATTGTTCACATGGCGACCCGCCTGTCGCGGGTAAAATGGCGGCAAAAAAAAGTGAATATAAGAACACTGCTAAAAAGTATTTGTGCGATTAAACTAACACAAGACTGCTACATAGCATTATTGTATTAATATAAGACGTTAAAAGTAACTTAAATAATTAAATTTCCGAAGAAAACAATACTTTAGCCCAGCAGCACATTTCCACACAACTTACCCTCAGCAGTATAAAACGAGACTGAGGGAGATGGAGCACTACGGAAGCTTAGGAGGTACAAAAGGGTATAGTGTGCATGTAGGGTCATTTCCACAGGCACATTCGCAAAAATAAAGATAAATAAAAATAACACAATGAGATAAAATTCACAGATATTCAATAAAATAATTAAATGGCAAATAAAATTCACAGATGTTCAATAAAATAATAAGAATTATTAAAGTGCATTTTTAACTCCGTTACACTAAAAAAAAGTGTGCTTGTGGTCAGTTCATAAATACAATGGCCTTGGTTAAGAAGTTTTGATAACCTCAAGCTTTATTTTAAATGTCCATTTACACATTGGCTTGAATATGTTCACTTCACTGAATATGAAATAAAGACATCATATGGTGAGTAAATGATGACAGAATTTTAATTTTTGGGTGAACTATACACTCAAATATATATACGTTTTGTTGCTTGTTGAATGAACTAAATCAACACATATCTAGTGCATTTTGTTTTAAACTTGATTGGACATTAACATTGCAACATAATGCCCAATTAAATTTGAAAAATGGAAGGTTACTTAATCCATTTGAGTTGGAACTACATGAATACTTTTTGTGGTGTTAATGTATCTTTGATGAAACTGCAGGGGATTTTCATATTCCTTGATTTGATAGGGAGAGTAAATGTTAAAATTAAGTGTTATTTGAAGTGTTTTTGTGCTAGATTAATATTAAGAGGGATGATTGTACATTTTTAATGTTGGAGTTGGAGTTTTGAGGGTACCATTATCACGAAGAGTGAAGCTTGAGCTAACTGTCAAGAGAGTTAGATGTCACACATTAAATTAATTGTAATTAATTGCTTCGTTGAGCAAATTTTGCATTAACTGCTGATCATAGCATAGTTATTAAACTATACTCTGTAGTGCTTCCAATCACCATGTAGTTAGCATGCTAACTTTCACTTGTTAGTGCATAAAGACATAAAAGAGATTTATTTGAGTTACTGTTATGTCTAATTTTGTTGGGTTTACCCAATTCAACTAAGTTCTTTCTACAAAAAGGGTTAGTGTGGAAATTACATAGTAATATTAAGTTAAGAAGCCTCATTTCAAACATGTGGAACAACTGTGACTGATCGACTCAAGTGTATTCCTTAAAGAGGTCTTGCCAGCATAAAATTAGACTGAAGTTTGTTTCTACTCATTCTAGCACTCTAAATATATATTTTTAAAGCATCTTCATTTAATAATTCTTGTATAATTATAATTTAAAAAGATAGCAGAGAAAAGGTAAAACGCAGTTCAAGAATAAATACACAACTCCAGTCTGCATTATACTGTATTTAGAGCATCCTAGCAGCTGACTGACTGATATTATGTGATATTCAAGGAGAGTGCAAATATAGCAGCAGGAAACTCAGATGAGACGAAATATAAAAAGACAACTAGAAATAGCTTTCACACTGGAACTGTCATCAGAGAAACCACACATCCTGTTTATGATCTTGAGCATATTTTTATTTGATCTAATTTGAGCTCTGAGATGCAATGTCATTTTGCAAAACATTTCATCTATACAACTGTGTGGTAATTTTGTCTTAGAAAGGAAAGATTTAAATGGAATGTTTTATAAAGCCTCTTCCGCCATGACTGAACCAAATCTGTCTACAGTAAACATGAGGGGTCAAGTTGAGGTCTCTTCCACTGAGGAGAGACTTACATTGTCATCCACAGTCTAATTTCCAGTGGTATGTTTTATAAAGACCTCTTCCACACAGACAGCACCAAATTACAAGTGTCTAGAGCAAATGCAAGAGGTGGATCTAAGGGCTAAATTGCAGTCAGTGCTGCCCTCCACAGGCCAAAGCTGAATGAAATATGCAGCACACGGGGACAGTATACTGAAGAACAAGGGTTGTGTGTCTCTGATACAATGACGCATAAAAATAACGCAGAATAAATCGTATTAGCCTATTTTTTAACTGTAGAAAAGAAATTTGTTACCAAATACACACATGTATTTTTGGTCATGCCATTACATTCAACAGCTACTGAGAGACATTATTATGCTTATTGCAAATAACGTCTTGCAAGATTGTTCAATGCATTTAAAAAATATTATCTTTGAATATTTTGAAAGAGACCCCACAAAAGAAAGTTTTCTAAGAAGTCAAACACTATGTGAATACTACATCACAATATCTGTTAAAGGTGCACTCTGTAATTACGCCTAATAGCGTGGATGCAGCATCATATAGCCCTAAACGCAATAGTTTTCAGTTACCAATGCCATTGTGGAAATTCACTATTCACAGTTAGCCATAATTAATTCAATCCAAGTGGGAATGTATTTAATAAAAGAGATAAAGCAAATAGGATTCGGCTGGTCATGTGATCATAACATGGCCGCCTCATGAGGGGGACCCTCTTCATGTAGAATAAAATAGCTTTTATCAAGATGTTAATTTGACTAAAATTATATATATATATATATATATATATATATATATATATATATATATATATATATATATATATATATATATATATATAGTATAATTCCTACTGGGATTGCACAGATTATAGTTTTGTATTTTTACACTACATATTGTATTTTTCTCTCCACTGCTATTTTTTTGTGTGCATAATTTTTACATAAATTTAAATTTTCACTCTCTTTCCGTCAACTCATTTTAATCTTAGACTCGCTCTCTATAGCAGTCATTTCAAGACAAAGGATATTTTTTTTCATATGTTCTACTCTCGCATATTAAGGCATATATTAGCTCATAAACAACTAGCTATCAATGTGTGATGAATCTAGTTTTAACTCCGCTCATTTAAAAAACTACAAGTCCAATAAGCATCAAACACGAAGCCGTCTTCCGCGCAACGCTCATGTTGCCTCGTGGCCCAATCAGATCGCACGCCCCAGACGCAAACCCCTCCCCCTCCCAATATGTTTTTTTTAATCTCCTTCAGTTCTCCGCAACCTGCGACGCCATATTGTCGAAAAACACCCTTTTCCTAAAACGCCTGAAAACTCCTCTCTGCCAGAATGCTGTACCTAGAGGACTACCTCGAAAGTAAGTATACGAACTCTCTTAATTGTTCATGTTCATATAAGGGGGATTTTGGGTCTGTGAAGGCTGTTTAAGGCGCGTAAAGACGTCGCTGCTGTTAGCCAGTAACGCGAGGCTCTGTTTTTCTCCCCGGCAGTGATCGAGCAGCTTCCCATGGATCTCCGCGACAGGTTTACGGAAATGAGAGAGATGGACCTCCAAGTGCAGAGTACAAATACACTCTAAATACACTCTTAACACACTCTTCTGACATTAAACAGCACATTTACCCCTGACTATTACAGAATGCCATTTATAACAGTGGGGATGTGTTTGGTGTTGATTGTGATTTGCATGCATAATGAGATGATTGTGTGTGTGATGTTGCATCCTGATGAGAAGTGCTTGAGAACATGTGAAAGTTTCTAACTCCGATCAGGAAAGACTGAAGACTGTGTTGCGCTGTTTAGTTAGATTATATTTGTACTATCTGCTGAATTTGTTGACAAAGTTGTCAATCTCACTTCTTAAATACATCGGCTCTAGTAGCTTCCATGGTAGTGGTCCTGTTTAAGTGTTGTTTTTACCTTTATAGGTTTTATATGGTGCATAGACCATCAGAATTAATTTTGCCATGTAATTCATGCAGTTTATTAAGTATTCCTGCTAAATTGTAATTTAGCTGATGATGGAAGGCAAAACGTACAGTACACTTTAACTGGGACAGTATTTCTTAAAGCAACCAAAGATTAAGGCTAACAAACCTGTCATATCTGTGTCAAATTTAATTAAAAAAAAATATATATATTGTGTAAGAAAATGAGGACTATTAATATTTTATGAGTTGTGACCTTATTTACATGAGTTAGTTTATCATATGTCACCTCTACCTTTTGTTGCTGTTATGCTTAAAAGTCTATTTCACATAACCATAAAGTGAAGAAAAAGATACATTGTTTTAAATGGAGACATCTTGTTACATCACAGTATTATATGTTATATTGCTTTTAGTTTATTTAAAGTTTATCCTGTATAAAGAGAAATATAATTTTGAGTAACATTCTGTATTGTAGCAATGAGTGAGATTTCTTTGCATTACAATCATTAGAATTAGGTGGAGTTGTTGTGAAAATAAGTGTCTTAAAATATTCTTCATTTTCTTAATGCAAATTATTATAACATAATTTTCTTTTGAAATTGGGGTGAAAAACGACAGACATTTCTTAAAGTAATATTCCAGGTGCAATACAAGTTAACCTCAATCGACAGCATTTGTGGAATAATGTTTATTACCACAAAAAAATATTTAGACTCGTCCCTCCTTTAAAAAAAAAAAACAAACATCGAGGTTACAGTGAGGCAATTACAATGGAAGTGAATTGGGGGAATTTATGGAGGGTTTAAAGGCAGAAACGTGAATCTTGTAATTTTATTGAAGCACTAACATTAATTCTTCTGTTAAAACTCACGTTTTATTTGAGTTGTAAAATTGTTTAAATTGTAATTTTTACAGTCATTTTAAAGTTTTCATCATGGCAACAAAGTGGTAAAATTGGCTATAACTTTACACACAAAAGGTTAGTAAGTGATTGTATCACACTTAAATAATGTAAAGTAATATTCCTTTAATGAGATTGACATTTAAATCAATTCAATAGATTAAATTCACAGTTCACCCCTTCAATTAATATGTCATCCAGTGATCTGATCATGGATTTTCTTAGTAGTCACACCCTTTGACATCGTTGTTATTGAATGCTGGGCTATTGAACACTCTTTTACGTTTGTTCAGATGCCATGGATCAGCTAGAGCAGCGGGTTAATGAGTTCTTTACTAATGCAAAGAAGAACAAGCCTGAATGGAGGGAAGAACAGATGGAAATCATTAAAAAGGTAAAGAACAGATGCCTCAATTCACACTTCTCTAGGACTCTGTTAATCCACAACAAGTAAGAATAGTGATATTGCTAGGAATAACTAATTATTTGTAATCTATAATAAGATGGCATATAGAATAATTGTAATAAAATATTTAATTAGAAGTCTGTTCATTGGAAGCAGCACAAACCAAAGCCATAAGTAAAAGCGAACAAACAAATCACTTCTTATTTCAATCATTGACAGGGTTTTTTTTCTCTCTTTCTCTTTTCATCAGGATTATTATAAAGCTTTGGAAGATGCCGATGAAAAAGTCCAGTTAGCCAATCAAATTTATGATCTGGTGAGTAAAACCATTAGGGGATGGGATGTGATGGATGTACTTTTGTGGCAGTACATCGTTTTCTCCTGTAGGTGGCAGCCCATCACATAGTTAATGGCAGGATGTCTGTTAGTGCTCCCTCTACTCCCACTGTACATAACAAACACTGCTGCCTTTTCATGTGCTTGATCCAACATTAAAGATGGTGCATGCACATGTCCCTGGCAAGATGGGTGACATTAAATCTGCTGTTTATTGATCATGTAATGGTATATGGGTCTCCAATTAGGTTGATCGTCATTTGCGGAAGTTGGATCAGGAGTTGGCAAAGTTCAAAATGGAGTTGGAGGCTGACAATGCTGGCATCACAGAGGTCCTGGAGAGACGTGAGTTTAATGGTTTTCCTTCATGAGTAAATATAAAAAGTTGCAATGCCTTGTAATGAAAAGAGAAAGAAGCAATTTTGCCTTAAGCTTCGGTGAACTGACTCTTCCGGGTCCTGTACCATTTAGTCTTTGTGCTGATTTAATTTATGAAGCTGTTTGTAATGTCAATTTTACCTTTTTTCAGGATCTTTGGAGATGGACAGCCCCTCCCAACCTGTCAATAACCACCACGTTCACTCACACGCCACTGCTGAGAGTAAGCCCTGCCCCCCAAGCCCTTGCAATCAGTCTTTTCTCTCTCTCTATCCCCCAACTTGCTGTCCCTTTCCTCTGACCTGTGTCATGTGGGTTTGTGTTAACAGAGAGGAAGTATAGCACACCAGCCCACCACACTACTGAACACGTACCAGAGAAGAAGTTTAAATCAGAGGCCCTGCTCTCCACACTCACATCAGATGCCTCTAAAGAAAACACACCAGGTAAACACACACACTCACACAAGAGCATATTAGGTATAATGCATGCATTCACCCTTGCTCTGAGTCATATTTATGAACACACACTTATATTAACATGCTTGGTTTTTTGCCTGACAACTTGAATGTCTATGTCTCAATTACACATTTTGTTGTCATTACCATTCAAATCAAAATCTAAGCCCATAAAGAAATATTCCATGTTCAATACAAGTTAAGTTCAATCGACAGCTTTTGTTGCATAATGTTGATTACAACAAAAAATTATTTTGACTCGTCCCTCATTTTCTTAAAAAAATAAAATAAAAAAAGGAAAAATCGAGTTTATTTTAACGTTTACGGATTGGCCCCATTCACTCCCATTGTAAATGCCTCAATGGAACACAGATTTGCTTTTTTAAAGAAAAGGAGGGGCAAGTCAAAAATAATTTTTGTGGTAATCAACATTATGCCACAAATGCTGTCAATTGAACTTAACTTGTTTTGAACCAGGAATTGTCCTGGCTAAGGCCTGGATTTCGGGTTTTTATTTATTTTGGCTAAGGCCTGGCTTGTGACTAGTGTGCACACATATATACATAGATTACACATGTATCTATAGAAAGCACTGATTCCACTAAATATGTTGTGCATTGCACATTAACTGAAATTAATAGTTGATGTTTTATAGTCTTAAGTTAAGTTTGGATAAAAGTGTCTACCAATTGGAAACATGTAAATAAGTCTAATATATGTGATCCTATGTGTCTTTCAGGCTGCAGAGTGAACAGCACGTCGTCCTCTAACAGCGTGTATAACGTAAACTCCTCTCAGTCTCTTCCCTCATACAACCCACTTCCTGCCGGGCCTGCTGCAGGAGCGGGGGCTATTTCCATGGCAGCAGCCCAGGCAGTGCAAGCTACCGCACAGGTAAAACCCTCAATCCCCTTTCCACTCCAATTCTAGATCTATTTGTACACCCCTCTTCCCTTCACTTCCTGTTTCTACTGTTTTTGGCCTCTTAGGGGTCTTTTATATTTTTCTTTTTTTCTTTCTAGTAGTTCTGCTCTGTCTGCCATCTTTCTGTCAGATTGCCTGGCACACGGCTCATGTTAATTTCAGAGTTCACTACACAGAGGCCCTTGTGATATCCTATGATGTCTTGAGGGAAATTACATCGACTGTGCAATCATTTTTGGTTTTTCATTAGAAGCTTTTATTTTATTTTTTCATTTAGGTCCAGGGAGACTCTTTTTCCATTAACCATTGATTTTGTTTTTGTTTTCTTCAGCTTATATATTGTTTTTCTCTTGGCATGGTAATGATACTTATAAAAACATCAACACGTCTCTTGGGGGTTTAATAGAGGAAGTGCATAGCAGCTGTTTCAGTCAGTGTATAAATGAAATATCATTACTGCTGTAAGGGTGTGACCTCTGATATTTTTGTGTGTTTCAGATGAAAGAGGGCAGGAGAACGTCCAGTCTCAGGGCCAGTTACGAGGCCGTCAAGAATAATGATTTCTTGGGGCGTGAGTTTTCTCTGAGCAGGGACTCCAGTGGTTACACGTCTTCTGCATTAGCTAACACACTCACACAGCCCCTCACGTCCAGCAACAGCTCAGACGCCCGCACGGGACGCAAGACCAAGTATGACATGCTCTCATTCTCCTTAAACTAGTGATTTGTCATTGTCAAATTTTTCACAAACCCCCTTCTTGATCATGATTTTTATCTGTTTTTAGCATTTTATTGCATTATTACTTGAATACAACTTCTTTTAAAGAAATGTAAGTTCTTTAAGTCTTGCCGCCCCATTGGAAGTTTGCTGGTTGAGAACATTGCCTAATAGCATTTTTCCACTGCACGTTACAGTTAGACTCGTCTCAACTCTACTCACTTTACTTTTCTGAGCTTACTTTTCCACTGCAGTTTAGTGCCGCAACAATGTGGGTGGGATTATAGGCTGATCGTCATAATTGCACCGCCTCTACTGCCATGACATCATCTTAAACTCGACACAATCAGACCAACACAATAACACAACCGCTAGTTGTTAGCTACTAGCTCATTGTACTGCATAAAGCAGTTGTTTCATGGTGATTTTACACAAGTGTAACAGTTAATTTGGCCTGATTGTTTTAGAAACAAGCATCCAGTGGCTGGTCAACTAAATAAAGTGAAGCTTTCAAGCAGAGTATAGGTAACAAAACGTACCATCCTCCAGCGTGACTGAGTCCAGGGCACTCTCCCTCCCATTGCTCGCCGGTTTAGATAGCGTCCGTTTTATTGAACCACTTCAACTTTTCCTTGATGGTTCTGTAGTCACTTGCAAGTTTTTTGTTTTTTTTTTAGTTTTCCCTACACTGTTGCTAGGTCCGGTGGTAGCCATGTGCGGCCAACAGCTGAGACACTTCCTGAGAGATCTTTTAGTTTTGCGTGATTTCTTTCTAAGCTAACGAGTGGACAGTCTGCACCTCGTTTATTGATCACGTCATGGTTTTGCGCACAGTGCACTATTTTCACAATTTGAAAGGTGCGTGTACAAATGATACTGTTATCTCTGTTGCTTACTTTACAACTAGCGGATTGATGTCCCGTGTCGGAAACCCAGTGACATTGGTAGTGACTGTTCTCCCTGACCAATCAGTGATCTGCAGGATTTTGACATCGCATTTAGTATCGGCTCGGCTCGCTTCGAACCTCAACCAAGGTAGTACTAAAAAAAAAAAGGTACTATCCACAGTGGAAAACCCCCCAAAAAGCGAGCAGAGTCGAGTCGTACCGTGCAGTGTAAAAGCCCCATAAGATTCCTCACTAGGCTTGTGGATGAGCTCTCTCAGATGCACGAATGTCTGTGGGGCTTGGTTTTGTCTAGCATAGTCTTGTTTACATCCTTTCTTAAAATAAATTTTCATATGGATGATTTAATGTACAATAAATACATTAAAATACAAGCATGTATTACAAATTAAAATACAAGCATATGCATAAGTGATTTGATTAAACCAAGTCTCAAACTGTCATTGCCTGTTATAGAGGCAACACAAAGTCTTCCAACCACCAGTCCTCTTCGTCATCCTCTTCCTCCTCACTGTCGTCCTGCTCATCATCCTCAGCATTGGCTCATGAACTAGTACAGACCACCATCACAGAGACCGACACCAGCAGCCAGGTGGACTGGACATATGACCCCAATGAACCCCGATACTGTATCTGTAACCAGGTATGCTCTTTGATGCTAATAATTATTGCTTATAGTTGCACGTTGAGCCATGTTGCTCATAGAGTTGCAATTTTGAACCAACCCTGCTTGCGTTCTTGATCTCTTTTCCCCCTTCCAAAAATATGTTATTCATCATTTATAAAATAATTCTGCTTAATGCATTACAGCTATATTTTGGGTCAGTTATGTGACTCATTTCTTTGCCTGGATCTATATAAATATTTACTTGGCATAATGGGGTTCAAAAGTCTGATTCAAAATTGAAATTAACACTGGAAATAAATAAGTTTGAGGATTTTTGTTAACTCCTGTGCAAAAGGCCAGGTTTTAAATAGATTTAGGGGTTTTAAACCACCCCTACTTTTAACACAAGATCATAAATCAAAATTAAAGTGCTCTTTAGAAAGGAGAGGTTATCACTCCAAAAACTGATTACCAGCAACCTCACGCTGTTTTACAGATGATTTGTGTGTGCGTGTGCACGCGCATGCAAGTTTTTTTATTTTTGTATGCGTGCAAAAGAATTGTCTCCCCTGAAAGCATTTGTCTTATATCCTCAAAGTAATATTGCTTTTGTATATCAAAAATAGAAATGTGTGTGTGTGTGTGTGTGTGTGTGTGTGTCTTCAAATAGACATCAAAGACAAAACTTGCTGAGAGTCTTTGTTTGCAGGTGCACATATGCGTGTCTCTCTAATGCAGGTGTGCCTGTGTGCGTTTGTCTCTAAAGTTCTTTCTCTCTCTCTCTGTGTGTGTGTGTGTGTGTGTGTGTGTGCAGGTGTCATACGGAGAGATGGTCGGCTGTGATAACCAAGATGTAAGTCACCCCTTTATCTCCATAGACACTGCCATGTTTCCCCCTTCAAAGAACAAATACTAGCTCTTTTTCTGGGCTTTGTGCTCTACATGCACTTACAATGAGACCCTCGGGGCAAGCTGAGATGATCTCTAGTGATAAGAGCAAACCTCTTCTCTATTGAAATAGTAATCAGTATTACTGGGCTAGTGTTCCAGGAAGAGAAAAATCAAGTTTACTGAACGATGTTTCTGTAAATTCCATTTCCCGGTCAAGAACCCAGTATGGAACAGAGGATGTTTTAAGTTCAAATTAGTCTCATTCTGTTCTCTAATGGCCATTTTTATGATGGTTGGAGTCATGTAAATCTGTAACTGTGCACCGATAAATGAAGTGATTAGTTTGATCCTAAGCTCAGCCGCCGATGGCAGAAGAGATGCATGTTGCACACAAAACTGAAAACCATTTAAAAAAAATAAATGCAAATGAAAACAGACAAACTAATAGGAAAAAGTGATATAAGTGCACAAAAAAAGATAGGGGAAAACATAAGTGCAATTACCAATAATATTGCACATTTTGTCCAACTGAAATGCTCATTTGATGGCAAGGCATTGATTTTCATTCTGCTTATAGAAGTAAATTGACTGGTAGTCAAGGATTATTCTAGGTTCAATACAAGTTAAGCTTAATCGTCAGTATTTGTGGCACCGTATTGATTATCACAAAAAAATTATTTAGGCTCGTCCCTCTTTAAAATATTTGCTGTTTCTCCCAGATGCAGCTGAAATTAAGCACAAATGCAACATTTCGCGCAAAACGATAAATTATTTTATCGGAGTTCCTATGTGTGCTTTTCATTTGTGCAACTGCATGTTGATATCAGACACACTGAAGGAGATTTGGGAAGTTTGCATGCTTGTGTATTTATCAGTTTTTTTTCAAAATGTAATTTTTTTTTATTTTTTTTTTTTATTTTTTTTTCACTTTAAAGGCTCAGAGTAACCAGAAAAGTTTAAACTCTTGGATCTCACATAAATGATCTGTGCTCCTTGAGTAAATGCGCCTGCTCTTTGCTCGCGCTGTGCTGATAATTGGTCCTGATAGCGCAAAGCTCTGTTTCATTCTGCTTTTGATGCATGTGCATTTTGATGTTGCGTAGCCTAAACGGGGAGAGAGTTGGCCAACACTGTAGTCGCAGCAGTGTGACCTACAAAAAAAATTTCCACCGGCTGGAAGAATTGGTATTTTAAATGCAACCTATGTTGCAGTCTGGACCAGGTCTTTTTGTTTTTTTTAGTCTGATATCTGTCTATGTAAGATTTGTTTGATTCTGACTCTCTTGTCTTTTTTTTTTTTTTCTTTTCAGTGTCCAATCGAATGGTTCCACTACGGCTGCGTTGGCTTGACTGAGGCACCTAAAGGGAAGTGGTACTGCCCACAGTGCACGGCTGCCATGAAGAGAAGGGGAAGCAGGCACAAATAAATCCCAAAATCATTACCGCCACGAAACTCTTGGAAATTGCCGTCCCCCTCAACCAAGACTTATCTGCACTCTATTAAAACTCTCCAAGATGCAGTGAGCTTCACTGAGAGTGTACATGTTACATCGTCATGCAATCAGGGTTTGTGGATATGCGTGAGTGAAATGTGTATGACAGAAAGATGTGGCTGGTGTGTGTTAGTCACATCCAGATCAGGAGTTTTACTTGGTGAATCCGTCTAGAAGCACACTGCCCTCAAGACTGTTGTTTTTATTTCTTCATCTTCATTAATCTGTATGAAAGGGGACATCCAAGTTGTTTTTTTGGAAACCTATGTATTTTAACATTCAAGACATTCCTCGGCTTGCCATGCATAATCACACCTGGCAGAGTATGGATTGACATGATTCAGACTGGGAATTGTAGTCCTGATGGATTACATAATATCAGAGACATTCAATTGGAGCTCTGACAAATCTTACAGGATCCTGATATGAACAGATGATGACAGAAGCAGTGATTATCATCACTGAAGCCTATAGTTCGTGTTGCTTCCAAGTGAAAACTTTCATTGGTTTATTTGTGTGTAATGGATAGATGATGTATTGTGCTCCACTTACAGGATCAAAAGTTTCTTAATTCTTAGCGAGGAGCTCTTAAACTGTACAATTCACAAAATGAACAACTGCGACCTGTGTGTATGTTTGTGTGTCTGTGTCTCTAGCCTGTACTGAAGTGGTGATGCAAAGATTTGAGAGATGTAGAGAGAGAAAAAAAACAATAAAATGATCGAGAACTTTTGGTACTCGCTGTCTCAAAAGGACATTGAAAAAACTGAAACCAACACTGGTCAATTGAAGTTTGCTTTGTTTTTCAAATGAGGGAATTTACTGGGTTGACATATTTTGGAGCCAAACCATTTTCCTATCAACCAACCAGTCACCTCTGATTGTATTAAGCATGTAGGATTTATGTGAAACTGGGGGGAAACATTAAGTGTATTGATTATTTACAAAAATACTGTGGGGAGTGACACAGTAACTCCTAAATATGGAGGTGGGCATGTCCTCTAGTTATAAATGTTTGACCAACAGAGGATGTTTGTCCAGGGACATGGTCTACTTGGATATATCATGTTATGTCTAACGTTTAAATCAGGAAAAAATTATTCTAGTAAAAATGATGTATTACTGTCACTGCTACAACAAAAAGCACATGGCCCCCCCTTCCATTTATAAACCAATGATGTCCAAAGCTAAATAAATGTGATCCTGGTATTGGGACCTATGGCCGTAGCTAGTGAGGTGAAAGGTGGTAACGATTCCAGGGGGACCTCCACAACAAATTCTATACTATATGTTTTTAATAGGAAAGGGTTGCTGACCAATATACAGTCAGGGTGCCCAGAATACCTTGCTACGGCCCTGTTGGGACCCCCTGACAGAGTGGTTATGTTTATGAATCTAGACAATCTAAAACACATTTTCAGGATCTTCAAAAAGAGGATTAAGTTCCTTTTGCTGTTTTTAAAGTCTTTAAACTACTAGAGGGACTTTCCAAAAAGTATTTTCTTCATGGTCTCATTTATTTTCAAAGAGCAGCAGCTGGATCTTTTTATGGGAATCCAGACCTCCGTCCGTGAAGGGGACCTTCTGTTTACTTTTCTCTCCTCTCCGTAGTAACGCAAACCGGGTGTTCCTAGTTCCTCTCTGGTGTTTCAGGACAATAATTGTATGTAAACACGCGCTGGACACACGACCTTCGAGACAAGAATTTTAGTCACTGTTGCAAGTTAAAAAGAACTGTTAAAATGCGCCTTGAGACACCTTGTTCCTGCTCTATTTGTGGCGACCCGTCTAGTCCTTTTAGCTGTAGGAGACATTTTTGGTGTGAACAGACCCTATCTGTTTTCCATTTGAAACCCCGTCTTTAAAACGCAAAGTTTTGGGCGCTCAAGGCGCTGAAACGTCAAGAACCGACGCAGTTGCTTAAGGTGTCCGTTATTGTATTTTAGCAAAAAACAGCTCAGACTGTTTCAAGTACGAGCCCTGTGTGAACGCCCCCTTGGGTTGAGAGCGAAGGCTTTATAACGGTTTGATAAAAGGCGGCAGACGCTTTCTGACAGCGCTGTGTTTAGGAGGCGTATCATTACTCTCAGTCATGAGGTTTCGCCACTCGGGAGTGTTTTTAATCAACCAAGGGGCTCAACAGCTTTAAGAAGAAGAAAGAAGCCTTTGGATAAACTTTTCACTCTATTTGGATCCTCAGACCGTTACACTGAACGGTTACGACCAGCTCTGACGCACGTCGAATTAGTTAAAGGGGACGTTTTTGTTTTTTCTTGGGGGACTGCTCAAGAGGATGCGTTTGGTTTAAAGGACTCCAGTTTGTCCATGTTTTTTCTCAGATATGTGCGCTTTTAAAGAGCGCATTGGATTCCTGAGGTGCGCGTTGGTGGACGCTTCTCTGCGCAACAGCGCGACGTGATCCTCCGAGGGATCATGCGGGTATCAAACGCACATTCCCAATTGTATGTCTCTTGACTCTGCCCAGGAATATTTGTGCAGAAGTGGGAATGCTTTTTCGTGTTATCTGGACGCTCCGCCGGAGGTGTTGCACGGGTCCCCTTCTGCTGCTGGGGATTGCGCTGGGGCTGTTTTACCACACATTGACTATTGACAGGGACAGCACGGAGTTCAAGTCCAGTCATCGGGACCACAGAAACAAATCAGTGGCGTTTGATTATAAACAACTACTTAAGAACACGGAGAGGCTCATATCTCTTCTAGAAGCCTCACAGACTGATAGCTTTGTAAGTATGACTCTTTCATTAGTTTGAAAACTGCTTTATTTTGCCAGCTGTCTCGTGGAAAAAATAAAATAAGAATATATATTACTTGAATATTATTTTGCATTAACATAGACATAGTAAAAATATTCTATGCATTATATTTATATTTTATATATATATATATATATATATATATATATATATATATATATATATATATATATATATATATATATATATATATATATATATATAAGCTAATAATTCAACATTATCAGAGAAACTCTTATCTCCTCTTTAAGCATCACAGACTGATGGTTTTATAAATATGACACTTTCTTATGTTTGAAAACGACTTTATTTTGTCAGTTGTATTTTGCAGTTAAAAATACAAGTTGAATAAAGTTATATGTTTAATAATATAATGTAATATTTTCCATATTTTTGTATTATTTTACATAGAAATAATATTTTTTTTTTATTATGCTTTATATTTATGCTATAGTTTAATACAAATTTTTATCATTTATTAAATATATTTAGGTAAATTTGTAATTTAATAATAACCTGATACTAATAAATAGTCATCTAAAAAGCTGACATAATTATAAAATAGAAGCATCATGTTACAAGTTTTGTAACCTAACACACACACATATATATATTATAAATACATATTTTTACATTTAATTAAAACAATTTATATAAAATCCTTTTTTTCATGATAACCATAAATTAATAATAACCAAACAGTGATTTTACTCATTAGTTACATTTATTTTTTATATCCATAACATTATTTTATTATTGCTGTAGCCTTTGTTTAAAAACTATGGATAGGCCTAGTTCCATAATTTGCAGCAAGGCTTGCCTTGGGATTTTTGTCTTCCCCGTTAAGCATGAAACCCCTGGTTAAAGATAGCCAGTCCCTTTGTTTATTTATGATTGGTGTCTTTATGGGGGTATTTTAGGTAGAAACTCTAGGCTGGAAATCCATTGGTTTAAGAGACCACATGGAGGAGGAGTTATTTATGAGCGCACACATGCTTTCGTTAGAGTGCTGGGATGATTGACATCAGCAGGGAAGTGTTATGTCAGTATAGAATTGTCGGATTAAAGGGGAGATGCCATTCGTAATGACGGCTGTCATGCTAGATGCCTAGCCATAGATTTATTTATGACTTTTTTTCAAGAGGGTGTGGGGCATGAGAGAGAGATCTCTCTTAGATGAAAATACTGTCCACATTTACAGTTCCAAAACATAACTTTTTCTTCTGTGTGAAGCATAAGGACATTTTAGGCACAGTGTAAGCCTTAGTCAGCAATCACTTTATTCTTTGGAATAAAAGTGAATGCTGACTGGGGCTAATATTGTGCCAAAAATGTCCTTTTGTGTTGCTTGGAAAAAAGAAAGTCATACAGGTAAACGTGAGGGTGAGTAAATCATGCTAGAATTTTCAGGTGAACTATTCCTTTAAGAAGAAAAACAAAGGGATACAAATCTGAAAAACGAGACAGAATCAGAATTGACGTTCAATGGCCAAACATCATTTTCTCATCCTCCTGCCATCCCAGATGCATATGACTTTATTTCTTCTGCTGAACACAAACAAAGTTTTTTAGAAGAATATTTCAGCTCTGGACGTCCATACAATGCAATTGAATGGTGACCAAAACTTTGGAGCTCCAAAAAGCACAAAGGCAGTATAAAAGTAATCCATAAGACTCCAAAGTGATTCTGAATCGATCCAATCGGTTTTGAGTAGGTAAAGAGAGTCATAAAAATTTGGGATGGCATGTGGGTAAATAAATGATGAGAGAATATTCCTTTTTAGGTGAACTATCCCTTTAATAGGATCATGACTTGGTGGTTTGTACCAAAGAACACAAAAAATATGCCATATAACACACAAAATAAATGTATTGCAATACAAAAGTACATAATACACAGTATACAAATGAACGTGTGTGTGTATATATATATATATATATATATATATAGACATGGTTGTGGCGGTGTGCCTCTGATAATTCTACACTAACTAAAAGCTGCCACATCTGAAGTGGAAGTCGTGTTTACATCCATTGTTGTCAGAAAGAACAGGAAACATGGACGACACCAGGTTTACTCATTCATATTTCTTGAGGGACATTTATTTTGACACCATAATACCTATCAATCAGTTAGCTTGCTGAAGATAATGGAATTTCTGTCAAATTCAAGCTATTTTCACAGTGTAAAAATGTATAATATGCATAGAATGGTTGCTGATATACATAAATGACAATGACCAAAACGGCAAGCGCTAACAATTAGCTGTATTTAGAAAAAGTCTTTCATTCACTACAGTAACAGTACTCTCCTCCGCCATGTTGAAAGATTAGGACCTCCTCCCATCTCGGCAAATCTGGTATCATCTAGAATTCCGAGTTTCCCACTTGAACTTCCGATTTCCCTGGGTCATTCATGTGCTCGGAACTCGTAATTACGATAATTCAGAGTCCACTTAAATGGTACAAAACTCAGAGCAGGAAGAGTACACTGACAACCATGACAGCTGTCCCCAATCAGCTGTTAGTGCACCGTGCTTGAGTGTGTGTTCACTCGGATAGAGTTATCACGTTTTATGTAACAAAGTATGACAAAATTAGTGTGGCAGGCATTTAGTAATTTGCTTGAAGTTACCTCAGTGTTAAATTAATAGTTCACCCAAAAATACAACTTCTGTCATCATTTACTCACCCTCATGTCTTTCGAAACTTGTTTGAGTTTCTTCCGAGGTTCATAAAAGGAGTTAATTATAGCAGAATATCCAATCTGCTTTATTTCATACAATAAAAATTAATGTTGGCCAAGTCTGTCCAGTGAGATTCGCAGGGCAAGGTTTTGAGCACGTAACTTACATTTCAGTTGGTTCCTTAAAGCTATCATCTGGCAGTTTTTGGTGCTTTTTGTCCTTTTTTGAGCTTGAAAGGCCCTTGTCACCATCAACTTTCATTGTTTGAATGAGCGCAACTCGAACATTCTGCTGTTCTTTTGTGTTTTATTGAAAAAGAAAGTCATATGTGGTTTGGAACGACATTGAGTAAATGATGACAGAATTGTCATTTTGCATTTGTATTTGTTTGCTGTTTGTAAGTTATTTTTCCACTCCACAACAGCAAAAGTGAACAGTATAATCACCATAATGTTTCTTTGGTGGATTACCTTAATGTAGTATTGCATAATGTACGTATATTCATAACATTCAAGTTAAGAAAGAGAAGCTATGTGTATTGTGAATAGGTAAGATTTCCCACCCCGCAGACCAATGCCGTTTCGTTGCCCCAGGAGACCAATGGGAGAAGCTAATTCATGTTAACGAAGTCACTTCTCTGGACTGGAGTCTGTCTGGTGCTGATCCAGAATGGGTCAATTCCATTATTTCCCAGTGCCACACACACACACACACACACACACACACACACACACACACACACACACACACACACACACACACACATAAATAATGTGAACAACTGCAGTGACTGCCAATGTGTTAGTTTAAGATGAACCTCACTATGCAGTGCTTAGACATTACACTTTATCTGCCTGTCCTGTAATATCACATACGAATCTCACAGAATCTATATTGAATTGTGGCAGCATACAAGCCATTTCTTGAAGGATATTAGCACCTGCCCACCCACCAAATGTGGATAGAAATCGGCTCTAACTAGCCAATTTGGCGGGTGACATTTTCAGGGGTTTTCCTGCATTGAAATTTCTATGAATGTTGGGCCACAGAAGTATATTCAATTATATTCATTTTGCGTTCAGTGTTTATAAGCTCTAAATAAATTGTTCTCATTTGAAACACATGCAAGTCTTTTGCACGGCGTGACTGAAGTCTGGTTTTGGAGTGTGGCATGAGCCACAGACCCACTTGCGTGACTGAACCGCTCTGCGCTATCCTATCACTGGAGCACGTGCATCAAATTTTCTTCTCTCATTATCCACACATTATCATTATGCTCGCTCAAGAGATAGGATAGCGCAGAGCTGATCACATGCTGGATTCAACCAGGCTTCCCTTGATATTATGGCACAGATCACAAAACAATATGCAACCCATTAGAAATTTTACATAGATTGTTCTATATTATAGTGCTTTGAAGAAAATTAAACAACTGAAATTACTAGATAGCCTCGACATTGAACGGCACCAGGCCAGGCAATCATTATATGAATGATATCTATACTATGACATACAGAATAAAAGACAAACCTTTGCTGTCGCAATGCTATCAGGAGACAGGGTACCCTGCTGTCTTTCACATGCTATTCACACTTAAGTCTATATTAGGCCTGTGGTTTGGATGGTCAACTGCACTCCATTACTTCTAGGGCTCAATGCTTGCTAAATAGACTCTGTGTAAGTGTGCATTTTAGTTCAGTTCAAGTAGGCTGAGAGTTTATTGTCTGCTGTTTTGACTGAGTGGGGAGAGGACAAGTACAGTAGGTCAGCAAGCAACGTGAACTTGTTTCGTACACTAAGCGGCACATTCTTATGGAGGGTCTAGATGTGGCAGAGAGGCATGTTTGGTATGTTATGAGTTTGATGTGGTTTGCGTCGAAAAAGTCTCTATTTAGACGTGGTCACTCTGTGTGTTTTTCTGATTGGATAGCTGTGTAAATGCTCTCCAAGATGCATTTGAAACGTAGAGCAACCCGATCACTCAAACCACCATGCAGGCCACAAACATAAACTTTACTACTCCTAAATGGAACTACGTCAGCATCCAGAAGTTTGGGAGCCAACTGACGACAAAAAAGAAAGAAAAAAATAGTCAAAATGAACAAGCGTCTCATGCTTTTAGTTTTTAAAAAACATCAAGTGCACCAAAATTTCACTGCTTAGGATTAGAACCTCTAAAGCGTACAGCATGTGAATAGTTTATCAGATTTATTTCCATTTGTGGAGACACATTTATGCGGCCAGGGGTAAATGGAATGTGCATATCCAGTTGGATAGCAATATGATCGATTAAGGCACATTAAATGTTGAAGTGTAAAAAGGCCCAGACAGAAGAGTATTTTTATATATGGGTGCCTCTCAACAGCCATGATTAACCTTTGAACCTTATACGTGGAGCCAGTGGTAACAGAACCTCTCATCCAGAGTGGCACACAGAGAGAGAAAGAGGTATTTGTGGAGGGGGAGGAAGAGAGAAAAAAGAAAAACAAGGAGAAGAAGTTTGTGGAGGAAAAGCTTGAATAAAATGTTGAGTCAATGCCAATTGCTTGGCCAAGTAAACTATTCACTTTGCATAGACAAGTAGGGTTTGACAAGTAGGGTCTCTGCTGAATACTAACAGAACCCACATTTTGTTGTCCTCCCCCCTCCTCCTCTCCACATCTCAAGCGTTTTTTGAAGTAAACGACTTGTTCGGTTAACCTGACCCAGATGTGCCTTGAGGTAAAACATTGTGTCTGGATTACAGGATTTTATTAATTTTTTTTAGAAGAATGAAAAATGACTTTTACTACAGTTTCTTAGATTTTTCCAAAATGATGATAGAAAGTTCAGCACAAGTGTGCTGCGCATATAGCCTATGTTACAATGGCTTTCAACACCGCTCACCCAGTCAGATTTTTGGAAGTATCCATTTGATCTTTTTCGGAATTCTCTGTACTTTGTTTTCAGTGGTAAACAAATACATGCTACAGTTAATTCTAAGTATACAATTGCCCGTGTTACGCTTAAGGTTAATTTTCAAAATGCCATTCCTCTGACCCATGTGAACACAGAAATTGACTTTAATAATTATGGCAATTATGTATGGCCTTCCTTTTTAGATCACTGACGTTAGTAACCAAAGCAGGGTTTATGAGATGGTAATGGCCTTTTGGCAATCCCATGTTTTTTGTTTTGATTTCTTTTTGAACATAGACCATAGTAAAACCATGTTTTTGGACATATACCATAATTCCACCATATTTTTGGACATGGACCATGTTTATGCTTTTTTTTTTTCTTCTACATTTAACATGTTACCATTGTAAAGTGATGGCATTAGATGTAAATACCCAGGTACTTTTATTTATTCCATGGTACTAAATGATAACCATATTCATGTTCAAATAGTGTTTACATGGTACTGGAGTTTCAAAGGATGGTGCTTCAAAGAATACCATGGCATTACCATAGTACAGTATTGTGCAAAAGGTTTAGGCATTTGTGAAAAATGTTGCATAGTGAGGATGTCTTCAAAAATAATGCCATAAATAGTTTTCATTTATCAATTCATCAAAACAGCTTACAAAGTCCAGTAAACATAATACAAGCTAAATCAGTGTTTGGTGTGATCACCTTTGCCTTCTAAACAGCACCAATTCTTCTAGAAACACCTGGACACAATTTTTCTTGATTGTTAATAGATAGGATGTTCCAAACTTCTTGGCGAATTCAGCAAAGTTCTTCAATCTTTTTTAGGATGTCTCAACTGATTCAGTCTCTTCTTGTAATCTCAGACTGAGTCAATGTTTAGTGGTGGGCTCTTAGGGGGCCATGCCATCTTTTGCAGGGCTCCCGGTTCTTCTATTCTTTGCAAAAGTTTGGGAGTCTAAAGTTATATTTCATATATTGATACACTAAAGCTGAAGATAGAAATAACCATCTTAAGACAAATTTTTTTGTAAACATCTTATGTGCCTAAGAGTTTTGCACAGTACTGGGTATATATATATATATATATATATATATATATATACAGATTTCTGCAGAATTGAGACATCTGTCATTCATAAAAGTTCTATGCATTCCCCACTTCCTTGTATGGTTGTTTATTAAACATTTTGGCTAATTGTATGATGCTTTCAGCTACCAACAATTGTTATACTCACAGTTCCATTTAACACAGTTCACTATGTTTAAATCCCTTCTGCAGAATTCTGATGAATATTTTCTCAAAATGTGTGCAGAAAATGTGAACAAATCTGCAGATTCTCTCTGGGTCAAGTCATGACCCTTTGTGTACAGTGTCAGGAGGTTGTCCTTTAAAGATAGTAGCATTATTTTTAGTCTGAACACTTTGGTGTTTAGTTACCCACATACCAAAACACAGTCATCGCTGTCTCACATACACATCCGCGATCCCTAAAAAATAAGGTTTGTCAAGTTTGATTTCACACATTTGTTTTTTAGACTAAAGTTGTTCAGTATGTCTGGCTCCCACCTGTTTTTAAACAAACTAGCTGTTCATAGTTTTACACTCATCAGTAAAAGGGAAAACAATGCTTTATTTCAGCTTTGATGAAATCACATTTCCATAGATCCCTGCACGCATCGCAGACTAAATTAATATTTATATGCGTATTACTATTCAGTTTATATGCCTTGGGAATTAAAGGAAAATTTCACTGAAGGGATTTAATGTTTTCTCTGTATAGCTGATTTAATTTCAGACCTTATTAAAGTTAATGTATCATTTTCACTTTCAGCTCTTTCGAGTTATATATGTTTCTCTCTCTCTCTCTCTCTCTCCCTCCATTTCCCACTCTCTCATTGAGATGTTTCTTTTTGGTTGTTATTGCTTGCTTTAAGCGCTGGCCTGTTAATGAAAACAATGATGTTTGTGTCTTGGGCCACAGACACACAGAGCGAAATGAATGCAGTCCAGTAATTGCATGTTTTAGATTAGCGTCTGTTGCCTGAGGTCTCCAAGAGGGGCAAGAGCGAGCGAGCAGACGAGAGGAGGAGCGACAGACTGGGGGATAGGGGGAAAAAATGGAATAAGGATAGAAATATGGATGGAATAAGTTGAATGAACATGGAAAAAACATTTAGGCGAAAGGAAAAGTAGAACAGTTGGTGGGTGGTTGCCAAGGCATTGCTATGCATTTGCTTGGGTGTTCTGGGTGGTTTCTAGGTCTGACCCTCAAGTCTCTATGATATTCTGGTCTCTAGATATGACCCAGGATCCTCCTTATTTCATAGTAAGGTTATTTTTTTCCAGGAATAAAAGAGAGAATTATAAGGCATAGCGATATACTTTAGGCATTTAGGACCCTTTTATTAATGTGGCTGAACTTCCAGATGGAAATATTTACAGGCAGGGATGAGTTGAACCTTGGAGGAAAGAGAGAGATGGTAATCGAGAACATTAGGAAAGCAGAAAAGATGGACACAAATGGAGAGTAACAAAAAGGAAATAGTTGCATCCATGCTGAAGGAGAGGAAAATGCTCCCCTCCCTTCCTCAATGCTGAAGCTTTTCCCAAGTAACTTGGAGTTGCTACGATCCTGTTATGCAACAAATAATTAGATGACTATGAGATTTGTTTAGGAGCGTTGGTCAGGGAATCGTTATCCTGAGAATCTAGAATGATTTTAATAAGACTATTTTTGTCTTATTTAGTCTTGCCAAACCTTCCCTTTGTGCTCATGTATGTTAACCATTACCTAAAACTGAGAGCATGTCCAGGCGTCTCAAGTCTGCTTTGATCTAATCCTTATCTCAGAGGAAACACTGTTCACCCTTCCTCCCTACCTGGCGGCCCACATTACTATGCTAGACTGCATCGTAGATACTTCTGCTGTCTTTCTGATTAGCCCCTGGTGTTGTGATCCTCACATGTGACAGCTATAGTTCTGGCTTTCTTTGGAGGATTTCTATCTTATAAATCCAATTATATTAGTGGGGCTGGCTGTGACTCATACCTGTTTTGTTTTCTTCAAAATGATACATCAAATTGTGCAGCTTCTTGAGGAGAGGTGTGCTATTGTGTTTCAAAGAAAAAATACTTACATTTTTTACCTAGTGGATGATAAAATTGGTGAAAAAAATATCATTCAACTTTATTGAAGATTGCAAGCCATATCTTGAGACAAGTGTAACTTTTAAACTAGGCCAGTGAGTAACATCCCAGCAACCATCTTACAGTGCCCTAACAACCACCCAGAACACCCTAGGAACCTAAATAACAGCATAGCAATTGCTTGGCAACCCACCCACAACATTTTTTCAGGGGTAAACACCACTCAGATTTTCTTCAGAAAATGTAAAAATCTAGTTGCTAAAAGTAATCGAGCTCTTTTCTTCTTGTTCTTTCTTTTTCGTAACCATTTTTTAGGTGCAACATTCTAAATGCAGCTGTGCAGGAAAAGCCATTATTCTAACAGGCCAACATGCTCCGACAGACACGGAGGTTCAGTTGTATCAGAGAGTTCTACAGCAGCAGGGGTATCGTGTGGATCAGGCTCGCTACGCTGAAACCAGCACCATTCTTAGACTGAACAGACGAGGTGAGAGAGGGGCATCCAGTCCTGTAATGTGTAGACACACACATGCATGCTTTAAAATGTATAGGCTGAAGATTGGCTATGTTTGGCCTTAAATACAGTACTATCATGCTACTTTTTTCACAGTAGGCAGTAGGCCTATGTATCGCAGTATACACATTTTCTGTATGCCAGGAATATCTGGATGTTCCACACTATGGGAAAATGTATCCCAAATGCATGACCAACTTGACCTTCCATTTTCACTATGATGATTGAACCAAAAAGCAATGTGTACTTGTGGTTTAGGAGTTAATTTAGACCCTAGCTCTGCTTCATGGTCACAGCTGGGGTCCTAAAACCATCCTCCCCTCCTCCTTCAGGTCATGAATGGGCACAGAGAGGTCATTGAAATGAAGGCCTCTCCTGTAAACTGCACGATAGCTTCTGTAACGTCGTTCTCCTACATAGAACCTATTGATTCAGTGTTATTCCATTTCTAAACTAGCATTACGCAATCTTATCACTACAAAATGAGGTAGTTAAATGTGATTTTGAGCTCAATGCCTAAATAATAGGCTGAACAATACATTTTTCAATAGTTATTTTGATTCATTTTGTTGAACACATTTGCTGAATGAGGATGTGATGACATCATTGTAGATGGATGAATGTAAGCAAAATACGTTTTTGAGAGAATGCACCATATATCAAAAACAAGTATATGCTTGCATGTGTGTTGTGTGAGCATCCAAACAGGTGTTTTCTATGCCAATAAGGGTAAAGACAGGTTGTCAACAGCTGTCTGTCTTGATGGATGGGCAGGCCTGCCAACCACACGCTGTCCAGATCTAAACCTTTATGAGGTCATCAGGGCAATAACTCCACCCCCAAAAACTTTACCAGAGAAACTGTCCTACACACACACACAGGCACATACACAGATGCTGAGAATGCTAGAGGCATCAGTGAGTTTCCCAGTGCATTCCATTTCTAGAACATTAAAAGATTGCATAAAATTATCACAATAAACAAGTTAAAGGTGCACACAGTAATTCTAATCCAATTCACTTTTTGTCAAATTCTGAAAATATCTCCTTATATTCTGCTAGCTGTCCATTGTTGTGGGTGGGCTGGAAAAAGATCTAGTATTTGTACACTGTCCTGACTCTGTAAATGGGAGAAAAAACAAAGTGGATCGGACCGATCCACACAACACTATTCCAGCCAATCAGCAACAGGGGGTGGTTCTTGCATGTGCACAGGATGGGGGGTGGGGGCAGATCTGGTTGATGCAAGCTTATTATTTTAACTCTGCATTTGGGTCCTGAGCCTCTCTGATTTCTGACACCTTATTGTAAAGTGTTTACCATAATCCTTTAATGTTAACATATGCAACTTTGAATGTTAGAAATGTGATAGTATACTGTATGTTCAAATTAACATTAAAAGAATAATAAATTATTTAAAAGTATTGTTTGTTATTGGTTCATGTTAACTAATGTAGTTAACTAATGTTAACACATTGTAAAGTGTTACAATGTTTTTTAAATTCTAAAAATATGAGTTTTTCGTGTAGGTTTAGTTTGAGAAAATCCCTCCATTATATAAAAACAAACATGTGTAGTTTTGGGGACAAATGTGTCCCCAGAATTGAGCAAAATCTGACTAAACACCCTTTTTGGGGAAATTTGGGGGATGTCCTCCATCCATCCATCGTCAACCGCTTATCCTGTGTACAGGGTCGCAGGGGGCTGGAGCCTATCCCAGCTAACATTGGGCGAAAGGCAGGGGACACCCTGGACAGGTCGCCAGTCCATCGCAGGGGGGATGTCCTCATTTGGAATAATTATAAATAGTTTAAATACATTTTTTTTTTTATTCTAAAAATACCAAAAATGTTTCTTTTAAAGGAAGGGTAAGTCTATAGTAATTAGCTTTAAAGAAAAACAATAGAAGTCTATGGTGAGTTCCCATTTAGATAAGTGTGAGGGGTTTTGATCAGCACAGACAGTAATTTAGATACTTGCTCAGCTATGGGCTGTTTGGTATGCAGCAGTCATTGGCAGTAATGTCTGTTGACCAGATTTTGGTACTAGCTGCATGGAAACTTCACAGGAAACTATGGGAAAACTCTGATGCAGACATAAAACAATTAAAATGCATAAAATGTATAATAAATTATGAAATGTTGATAGAATTTTTTGGAATAAAGACTGAGCTGAATTAATCATGTTACTATTAGGAGAATGCAAGGGTTCGTATCCCATGACTCCCTTTAGGCTATAAACAGTATTTCCTGTCATTTGGGCTGGAACGGCACACAGGCACAAATGTTTGGACTTTGTGCCAAATACACACCAGCCCATTTCCTTAAGCGATGCTGACTACCACAATAACTACCAGATGTGTGTTTGCCCCCACTTTTCCCCTCTCCCTGTCTCCCTTTCCCTCTCTCTCTCGTAAAGTATTTAAAAAGCTTTATTGGCACAACAAAAAAAATTTTCATTTTCCAAAGCAATAATAAACATCACGCACACATAAATACATACACAGCTTAATGTGATTTACTCAAGAAGGACATATTCCTAGAGCAATAACAGCCTTGTTTGTTCTGGAAGAAGGTTTCAATCAACCAATGAGATTTTAGGTTTAGGTTTAGTGTTAGGTCTGGGGTTAGGTTGATTCAAAACCCCAAGTATAAACGCATAACTTATCCCACACCGCTTGTGTGATGGACACAAATGATACCTGAAATCGTGCTGCTGTTTATTTTATTTTTATAGGCACTTTGACTTACGATTTTCACCAGGCACATAATAAAATGGGTGACAAATCCCACAGACTTGTATTAAAGGAGGGACCTGAGCCATATTGAGGCACCATAAAGTCATAGTGAATTTTAGCTATTTTGACTTGGACCAGTAAGCAACCACCCAGAACACATAAGCATTGTAGCAGCAATGTTTTTCAGATGTATTGATGTATAATCAGAGCGTGAGGTGAAGAAGTGCAGTTCTGTTTATACCTGATTTTTGTGTAGTAAGAACAAAAGCTTTTGTCTTTTGGTAGTCAGATCTGTTGCCCTCTTACTCAAAAGACTGATGAGTATTTTTGCACTATTAACATTAATAGCATTTCTGGTCAGTTAATCAAGGCAGCATAAAATTGCCTTTTAAGGGCATTTGACAGCTTTCCTGTAATCCTACATGTATATGACCGTATACAACCCTTCACACAGCTTAATAGATCTTGGTGGACAGACTATAGAGTGGATTTCTAGATGGCTGATTGGGCCTCTAAACTCTAGAGTTCTAGAGTATGTGGTATTGAAGCAACACTCATAAATCATGAGTTCATGCATGTTTGCATTCTGAGAGGTGGGGTGGGGAGTTACATGTCTTTGATGTCTTGATCAAAACCATGAATATCTCTCCTTTTAGCTTTTTTTTTTATTTGCTTTGTATGGCTCTGGTTTAAAGAATGCAAAGTATAGATGAAGGCAATCTTTTCAATGAAAAGGATCTTCCTGGCTGTACTTTTAGTCGCCAAAGCATTACGTAATCCACTTTTGTTCTAATTTTTAGGTCTATAAAACAGGATCGCAACTACTGGTCTACAGGTCTTTATTTTAAGATTTTTTTTTTCTCATTTTAAAAACATCTAGACAGCCTGAAGGTAGTTCTCGGATTGATCTGCATACTGAATTGTGATTGGTCTTTTCATTTTAGCATCTATTAAAATAGCTCTGATGCAGATTTTCATTTACACAGAACCAAAGCCTACAACATAAGCTCACCTAAAATTTTAACGCTTTTATTTCCTGCCTTGCAAGCACTGATCTTTTCTTCAGAAAATGCTAATATAGTTTCTCCTCCTCTCTCTAAATATATTTTCTCTTACAGATGGAAGAGACTGGTCTGTCTTGGTATGTTTAAAGGGCTCTGAAAAAAGCTGCCTGCGAAAAATCAACTATGCGCATCCGTACCACCACCAGAGGGTAAGACCACCCACTCCTCTGCTGTCTAAACTCAGATCCAGTGCTACTGAAGAGATTCCTTTTTATGATACAAAGTACTCATTGGAAAAAATGTGGTGTATTATATATCTTTAGAAATGAAAAATGAAAAATAACACAAATGCTTATCCAGGTGCTTCTTGTTAGAAATAAGATCTGGTCAAGAGATTTGGAGGGAGAATTTTTTTTTCTAGAAGCCGGCCTCACTAAAGAAGCACTTTACACCGTTTCAACATTCCAACATCCTTCAAGTGATGGATCATGCAAAAGTAAAACTTCCATCATTACAACGCACATGTTGTTCCAAATATGACTTTCTTATGTAGGGCAGAATGTTAGGGACTGACAACTTCAGTCACCATTCACTTTCAGATCGGTACTTTCCAGCAGGTATACATGTGAATAGGACCGCAGTTGGCCTCTGCGTTATGGACATGTACCGAAAAACAGAAGTGCCATGCAATATGAATTTAACCTGGAAGTTGAATGCAACACAAAGCACAGACGAAGAAGAGAAATAACATCAACACATGTGCATTTCATATAGAAGTGATCATCCCTATGCCCTATTCCCTTCAAAGACTTTGCCATCCACTGTTTGAGTTTTGGATGGTTGAAAGGTGTGGGGTCAAAAACAATGTTGTATTTGTAACTCACCTTTTAAGTAACTTTTATAAAAATTCAGTTTGAAGTGATCTTACAGCGTAGCTATTATGATTGTTCTCCCTTCTTCCTCCCTTCCCCTTTGCAGTAGCATCAAATGTCTTTCTTTATAAAAAAAAAAAAAACAACTATAAAAATGTTTGATTATCTAACATGGACTATTTTCACAAATTCCATCATGAAATACAATAAAAGAGGGCATTAGCATTAGCGTCATGAATGCAGAAGGTAAACATTACAAATGACACATTTTATATGGCATATATTTTACTATCTTTTACTTATCTAATGTGGATTCCATTCGTTGAATGTGTCAGAAAGCATTATTTTTACTGAATATGCAGTTTGGAGCAAATGACAGGTTTAGAGACAGAACTGTTTCAAGCGTTCAGACAACTAACCTATTAAATACCAGCGATCACTTGGAAAATATAGACAAACCATATATTTTCTTAATGGTCTATTTATTCACAACATCTCTCCTCAGTCTAAATGTGATTATTACACATTATACTAAGTTTATAAGGATGAAAGTGAAGCTGAGCAGAGCAATCCAGGAGCAAATGGCTTCGTCTTCTGCCTTCGGACATCACCATAGGAACAACGGTTAATGTGCAGTTTGATCTGCACATGGCTGTTAAGTTTTCCATGCTGTTGTGCCTGTTGTGAGTGTCTCACTGTTGACAAGCTAGTTAGCTGACTTCTTCGACATGCTACTATGACTCAAAAGGTCAACCGGAAAACACCTGTGTTACTTCCTCAGCTGACGTCCTTTCTTCGCTTGTTCGATTGCGCATAATGCCAAAGAAATGAAGACTGTATCTCGACAACGCAAAAACCTGCGGTAGTTCGATTTTACAGTAACTGCCTATGTAAACGTACTCATTATATGGAAAAAAAGATGTAATGATTGTGAATGGTGATGGTGGCAAACATTATGCCTTACATCTCCATTTGTGTTACAAGAAATAAAGAAAGTCAAAAAAGGTTGGAACAACACGAGGGCGAGGAAATGATGACAGAATTTACAATTTTGTGTGAACTGAAAATTGAAGAATCTCTAAAAGCTAAATACTCACCCGTAAGAACCAAAGCAGTGCTGGTATTTTACTTACAATTAATCTTAAACCTGTATTTAGTAATGCTCATATAATGACTAGATTTGCCCTTAAATATCCCAGCTGTTGTTAGTCTCCAGAGCCAGTTCTGGGTGTCATCCAACCTCAGTTGCTACTTTCTGTCTCAGCATTATTCTTTCACATGTCTGTCTCAGAATTACTGAAGGACATGTGTTTATATGTTTTTAAAACTATAAGTCATGGTGGTCTTGTATGAACTGACTTTGGATCCTTCCGGGGGGTCGAATCTCTTTCCAGGTTAACATTATTCCAGCATTTTTCGGAGCGTTTCTGGACATGGGCGGAGTCTGCCGGTTTTTGACGGACAGTAAGTTATCAGGTGAGCAGTGCCACCAGGAATGTTCCAGTTATTTCCTTTGCATAGTTAGATGTGTTATTGTTGTAGATACAGCTATTTTAACTAAATTTTTTACAGCCACAACATGAAAAGACCCAAAAAGTTAACCCAAAATGAACATTCTCTCATCATGTCTTTCCAAACTCGTAGGGCTTTCAATCTCCTGTGGAAATTGAAAGGAGATGTTTAGCAGAATGTTCTGCTGTTTTCCATACAATATAAGCATACAGTTATTAATTAAGCTCCAAAAGGGGGAAAAAGCATCATAAATGCATATTAGAATGCTGCATGATAGACTTCACACATCTTCTAAAGCCATACAATAGATTTGTGTGAAGAACAGACCAAAATGTAAATCACTAATGTTTGAAAATCGACCCTCCCCCTCTACCCTACCTGCCCATATTTACAAGCTGCGCCTGCTAGAGGCGCTACTACAACAATGGCCTACTTTAATTTCCTTTCACACAAATCATGAGTAAAATGGCAGTTCATATATATATATATTATTAAATCAGTTAATAAAAACTTACTTTTTGCCCTGTTCCTCACACAATCCTGTCTTATGACATCTACAAACTCTTACTATAGTGCTTGACATGTAAGGTGATACATTATAATGTTTACATTACATTATCAACTACATTTACAAGTTTGTTCCAATGTGATCAAATTGCACGGTACGCGTCCTGACGAGCACGCGAGGAGACACTTGAGCCGAAAGTGTCAAAGAAGCACCACAAATTTACGTGGTTACTTTAGCAATTACATTTTTTCATGTTTCATTTGCTTTTTAGGACACTATCAGTTAGGTTTAAGTTTAATATTTATGATAGCGAGGTAGGTTTTTCTTTTATTTAAAACTCGATAGATCATTAACCTTAAAAACCTCATCTGTTTGGAAGATAATGTAACTCTCTTTTAATGTCACTCAGTGGACAGTTCACCTCAAACTGCGATATGTGGAATGAACCAAGTAAGATATTTTTGCAAAAATGTCACCACAGCCAATTATTGTCATGAGATCAGGCTAGCGCTTTCAGTTAAACATACCACGTGAAGAAGTGTCACGTCAAACGTCATTGTTTGTGTGGGACGCTCTTCTCCAGTCAGGTGTGTGTTTGACAGTCTCGTGAATGGAGTGTTTTTGGATTGTCTCTATAATTAGGTCAGTGCCAAGGGTGATATTTACTTATGATATTTAATAAGTTAAATGCACATCGTAAATGCCATTTATTTATTTTGAAGAGTATCACTTATATATATTTAACGTATTCTTTGCTTTATGAGTATTTAAGCATTTTTCTTGTATTATAAACATATTTGTTTTTCTCCATTATTTCCTTTTTGACAAATAATAGCCTATTCTGTTATATTCCTAATAAACAGCACCATATTTTACACTTTTATTCAGACATGGTCTGTGATAATCCCATGTTTTTGACACATGTGTCATAGTAAAACCATGGTATTTTTTTTTAAGTATCTCGGAGTACTTTGACAGTATCATGAAATATGTATAAAATCATTCAGTGCAATGGTATTACTCTGGTAAAAGTCTTTTTCTTTTCTTTTCTTTTCTTTTTTTGTTTTGTTATAGGGCTCTAATCACTCTCTTCACTTCTCTCATCTCTGCACTCTCACTTTATCATTTTATCTCTGCTGCTTCCATTCTGGCCTTGTCACCATGGTTTTGAATGGGGAGCCAACATGTCCTAAAATTGGTAATACCATGGTATTTTTCTGAAAGCGATTAGTCTAGTAGTTTAAACAAAAACCAAACTGGCTTTTCCTGAATCAGACAGCACCTTCAGTTAATGGCAATATTCTATAAAAGATATATTTAAATAAAGCTGTCTACACTGCAGGTGTGCCATGTGATGTCAGAAATGCAGTAGAAATCGAGTATTAATATGTTAATGAACTTACAACACAATACACAGAGTGGACATTTGACCTAAACTGTGTTGGTTTGCATTTATAGTTCTGTTTTGGTGTATCTGGATCGTTTTATGAGTGCACAGCCAACATGCTAACTGTATGTTTCATAAATAAACAAAAGCAATGCAAGCAATGCCATTTCTGGATTCAAAAGTATTTATTACATTATTGTAGCATCAAAAGTTCAAAGCATGTAAACATGTTTAGTTACATATTATGTATTATTCATGTTGCTTGCATTGCAGGCAGAAAATAAATGAGGAAATTACTGAATGCTTGCTATTGAGTCGCTTATATAATATTACATAAACATGTTTCGGCATACTTTTGACATTCTGTATACTTAATAACTACTAACCTCAATGACACAAAATTGGTGTTGTTTTAAAGACTTTACAATGCATACAGGCAATACAACCAACTCTTACCAGGTGCTTTTTAATTTGCTGACAAATTAGAAGTGTTCCTTTCCATAACTTATGAAATATGATTATTTACTCGACACAAACTGTCAAACATATGGTCAAATCATTGTGCCGATCTAAAAGTTTGCTAGTAGAAAACAACATATTATCAAGCAATGGCCTGGAGAAAAAGCTTTTAGAGTTCATATGCTCTAAACGGTTATCTTCTGTCATGTTTCGCTTGTAATTTCATGAAACAAAATGGAATAAAAAACAGCTGATGCTCCGTGACGCCACTTCGACATTTTTGCTCCCTCAAAGGGCACTGCTGCGGGAGCATACGCCACTCAAAAGCCTGTTCCATCAATGCGAGAAAATGAATGGGCCCTTCCACAAGGCAAAGGGCACATCCATACAATAATTCAGTGTTCCCTTCAGAGTTCCCACTTCAAGGGCTCTGCACTTTGGAGTGAGTAGGGCATAGGGAGGATCACTTGTGATTAGAAACACAACACCTGCTGCTGTGAGACCGCTCTACTTAAAAAAGAAGCCTTTGTCTTCAGCTCTGAAACAATATTGTCTTTCCTGTTGGCCTGACGCCTACAGTAACATGGCCGATGGAGTCCTGGCGTTTGGGGTTTGGTTTGAAAAGGTTGTGTCCTCTTCATAACACATACACATTTAAAATGGATCGTCTGTGACTAGGTTGAATGTAAACTCAACATAACTCACGTGCTTGGGCAAGGTGTGACTGGAACTTTGGAGGTACTAATGTTTTTCCACCAATTGTTGTGTTAGGTTAAGTTTAAATTGTGTAGATCAGAGAAGAGCGTGATATGTCTACTGTAGTTATGTTTGTGCTCATTAAGGATTGTACGAGAGTTTTGCTGTGTGGTATCATCCTCTGTGTGCCCAGGAAAAAAAGATACAGTTCATTTGATAAAAATGGACCTTGACCTTTTGGGGCTATTTGGGCATGTTGTCACACTATATGGGGTATGATGTCACAATTGAAACCTCCCATTAAACTATGCAGGACCAAATTTGCTCAAAATTAAATTATTAACTAAATATTTAAGTAAATCATTAAATATATAATGCAATCTGTCATTGAGTGACATGCTGATAACTGTTACCCTGAAAATGAAAAAAGACACAAAGGCTTAAATGTAAATTGATGCAAACTGGTGCTAAAATGAAACACAAGGGACAATTGTTGATTTATTTTGTGATGTGTATAATGTTTTATTATTTCATTATATATTTAATGATGTATTTATATATTTATTGAATGATTTAATTTGAAGCAGTTTGTCCCTCCATATTAAACAACCATACATCAAATCAAATGTAAAATATTTGTTTTGACTAACAAATATAGCCATTAATAAATTGTATACATTCACAACATTTAAAGCACATGTGACAACTTACCATAAAAATAAATGTGACAACTTACCCTGTCACCGCACACATAACTTGATCTGTGTGTGTGTGTGTGTGTGTGTGCGCGCGCGCGCGCGCGTGTGTGTGTGTGTTTGTAATTAAACACTTTTATGTAAACTCATAGACCTGGAAACTTACATTAAAGGATCGACCGAGCCATATTTAGGGACCAGAATATCATAGAGACTCATGGATGGGCATTTTCGGCCAGTAAGCAACCACCTACACACCACACAGATTATCCTAGCAACTGCACAGCAATGCACTAAACAACATTCAGTACACCCTAGCAACCTCGTAGTGATGTCTATTTTTGGGTTAGGAATTTTTCAAATTTAATAAAGTCATTTATCTTAAAGTCATCTTCATGAACTTCTAATAACATTTTGAGAACATCCCCCAAATTAATTTTATTTCTACCTTCTAGGGACACTTTTTTATTATTATAATGATTTTTTTTTTGCAATTTTGTCCCAGTAAAAAAAAAAAAAAAAAAAACACTTAAATGTGATGTAACCCTTCCCATACATTACATAATGAGAAATGTATCCCGACAAGTGTCTGGAGGTCTTTGTGGAAAGTATTGAAGTAGATCTGGCCATGCTGTCAGGCTGCAGCTTCTGTTCCAGATGTCTGGAGCATGTGCTATGTGTCCTCCTCACTGAGAAAATAAATGTGCCTGAACTCTGACTCTCTTCTCTCCTCTCTTTCATCTCAGGAGTCACATTATCCATCCTCCCATCTGCCTGCACTCCTGGAACCCTGTACAACACTGAAGATGAACGATCAGTCATGCAACATCTGTGAGAATCAGGCAATCAAACATGAATATTATAATTTAGTTTTACGTGTGCTAAGAGGTTTTCTTCCATTTTTGATATGATTGTACAGGATGCAGCCTATCATACACAGCTATTCAGAAAATCACAGCCTGAATGCCACTGTGAATGTATACATCCTGGTTACCTCGGCAAGCCCTTTAACAGCTTTTGTCCACCACACAGCCTTGGTCAGAACCCACCTGGACAAAAATAGTTATGCCACTGAGGTAAGAAAACAGCTTTTTTCATGAAGTGACAGAGAGCTATTTAGTGAGTGTACTACCAAAAAAAAAAAAAAAATATATATATATATTCGCTGTCCTTGTCTGCATATTGCGGCACCGTTTTATGGTCCATTCTGAGAAGGGATTTGAGTTGATTTATGTTAGCGATCATAGCCCAAAGTTTGGTGGTATACACCCAATCTGTTATTGTTTGTGTTAGCCCAACGCATAAACATATTGATAAAGCACTGCATTACTACAAGTTATTGCTCTATTCTTTATGACAACTCCAATAACATCGACAAACATTTCACATATTTCAAAAAAATTGACATTGGAGACCTAGAAGCTGCGCTGAGCGTAACTTACACAACACACACAAATACTTATTAAGCATGCTAAAAAACCCATAAAAGCAACAATTATTAATAATACTTACAGGTTGTGATTCGGAGGAGGAAGCTGATCCAAATAAACTTGGTACTGAACCTTCCTTCAGGATCAACCGGCTCGCGAATCCACACTTGAAAGCATTCATGTTCGTAAAGCAATCGTCATTAAAATGACGCGAACACAGCACAAGGTTCGGGCTATACTTGTGTGGTATAGTTGTAAATATAAACTCTAGTCACTGATTCTTCACATGCTCGTCCCTGGGCAGTGAAAAAAAGGTCGCTTTTGATACGCACTTCAGAACACAGCGTCTTGTTGTCGACATGATGTTTTCAAGTTTTCCCTGGTGTCTGCGCGCGCAATGAGTGGGCGCGCCAATTTGATAATTTTTTGTCTTGACGTCACAACGAAAAGGAAAATGACTCATTGGAAAAACGATTCATTAAATTGACTCTGAGTCGACTCCTACTTTTGAGAGACAATGAGAGACTTTTTTTACGGTGAACTTTCATACATAAAACTTTGCAGGATGTTTTTGTTCACTTAAATCTATGTTACACACTACATGAAAGGTAATTTTCAAAATTCAAGAATTTTTTTAATTGTCCATTGAGCTTAACTTGTATTGAAACCATAATATTCCTTTAAGATTATATATCAAAATCTTGTAAAATGTATGCTTAAAACAAGAAAATATGCTAAGGAATCTACATTTAAGCCAAATTATATAAGAACAATTATTTGTTACAATCTTTGCAGTGTGAGAGCTGTACAATATTTATACAGTTCAAATTAAATATAATATCTCCATCTCATGGTCTCAATACTCAAATCCATTTAGGAATAATCATAATAGACCTTTTAGCTATTCTGACAAGCATCTAATTGTTTAAATCGGATCACCACTCATTTGTAAAATGAGATTTCTGCCATCTTCATATTGTAGTTTATCGATGATTAAGGCTTGGTTTAGCATTTTTTCTCCATGTGATGTTTATTAGGCCTCTGCATCTTTGAAACGCTGCTCCCATTGTAATATAATGCTGTGTTTTTCATTTAGTGTTTTGTGTGTGTGCAATGCCAGATTACTTTAGAGACTTCAGTCAGTGTCTTGTCAACAGCTGGAAGGCACGTGCAAATCTAATAAGAGACAGAGCATGTTTACTGTGTTTGTAGGGTTGATAAAAAAGCTCTGACAAATAAGATCACTATATAGTGTGCATAAAACTGCACATGCCTCAGTTGTATGAAACATTTTGCACCTTGAACAGCTTGTGTGTGAGAGAGAGAGCGAGAGACAGAGAGAGAGAGAGAGAGAGAGAGATTTGTCCCAAGCAGTCAGCTAAACATGATAAATCTTGAGATTTTGTGAGGTCCTCATTTGAAATAAATACATAATATATATATATATATTGCAAATTTATGTCACTGTGGGAACACAATGCTGATGGAATCATGACAGCATGTCACTGGCTCTCACACAACTGTTATTATACTGCTGTCTACTGACAAAACTGTGTCATTACACCTCAGACTCATTCACTTCCTCGCTGTCTGTCATGCTGCTCATTGTGCAATGGAAAGGGTTCACATGATGCAATAATGTGCATTTGATTATGGTATGTGTACAACCAACTTACAGAGTTAACATACCAAATGCTTCTTTATTTATTTATATTTAATTATTATTATTTTTAATGAATCTTCTTTCAACCATCAATTCTCTGTGTCAAGCCATATTAATGTTTCTGCTGATCTGGAATGAAATGTCATATTTATCAATAGTATTCTCATTGTTTTTGCATGGTCCATAGTATGTGTATATACAAATTTGTATAGTAGACATTTAGCTTTCACTTTATAACCTTTACAATTAGTTAAAACTTGTGAGGTAGCATGTATTAATTTAAGGTTATCCATTAGCGGTCACCCTTGTGTCCTTGAGAAGAGCACTCCAGGTTGCTCCAGGGAGTTTTGTAACTTTAGGTAAGAGCATCTGCTAAATCAGGGTTTTAAAACTTTTTGATGACCCCCTTCTTTAGAAATAAAGGCTTCTATATATTTTAATGTGTATGTGTATATATATACACTGTTTGAGAAATATAGTAAGCATTACATTACAAAGATTTGTTACCAATTGTTTTTCAAGTAATATAATATTCCTTTTATTGTCATTGTACTAAAATCAAAACAGATTTTTACACAAAATTATTTGCTAATTTGTATTTTAATTTCTTGCTTTTAAAAGCTATCGCTGTCAATAGAATAAAATAATGAATCTATTGAATAAAACAGAATTAAAAACAGAATAAAAGCAGAATAAAACTGTTATAATAATTTAAATTCAGTATATGTGTTTTTTTTATTATTATTAAATTAAAGCTAGACCATTAATATCTTAATTTTAACTTTGAAAGGCCTAAAAATACATATTGCAAAATAAAAATGTTCTTGTCTCAAACTTTCCCACTGACCCCCTATAGCAGCCCCTTGCGACCCCCTGAGGGTCCCCAGATCCCAGTTTGAAAACCCCTGCGCTAAATGAGCCTGCTATTGTCAACAAGTCTCAGTGTGAGTTGTGTCTTCATCTAGTGGTGATTTGAGATACAAAAGTCCCTTATTAATGTGGTAATTTAGTTTTTTTCCTATGTGCTTTTCCAGTCTTTTACACACATGAGACAGGAGTATATATTGCTGTAAACCAATTATGTACAGATGTATTGTCACAGGAGCTCAGAGCTTTCACTCTTATGTCTAAAGGAATTGTTCACCCAAAAATTCTCACCCTCATGTTCCTCCAAACCTGTATGACTTTCTTCACAAGAAAACCTAATTACACAGTCATTTGAACCACAACATAAAACCAAAGTAAAAGTAATCAGTATGACTTGTGCATTATATTCCAAGTCTTCTGAAGCCATACAATAATTTCGTGTGATGAACAGACCGAAAAATCTAGTTAGTTTGGGATGCTCCTATTCTTTTCACCTTCTTACACCTTCAGCTTATGTATCAGATGGATTCAGACATCTCTCTCTCTCTCTCTCTCTCTCTCTCTCTCTCTCTCTCTCTCAGCTGCAGGTATTCTTTAGAGATAGACTGGGTTCTATTCTCTCTCAGCAGGCCAGCGAGATCATGAAACACACCATCGATGACATCCTTAAAGCTGCTCTATTAACAACAAAAGAGAGCAGCTTACCCAGGTCACACACACACACACACACACACACATATATATAAGATATTGGATCAGCAGTACTTTTATGTATGATTTTAAATGTGTGTGTTGTTTCTCTCTCAGATGTCAGCTGTGTTTTCAGTTATTGACATTCACTTTGCACTATAATGCCTCTCTTCATCCAGTGGTGGTTAAGGTACTTTTCAATGGTGTCAGCTTTTTTACACTATTTCTTCTAATTTATTACTTTTCTAATCGTAGTACAATATACCTTTTCTAAGAAGAACAATTTAATCCTCAATTGTCAAAGTGTCAGATAAAGTTTTACTGTGTAGCTAGTCCAAACTAGCTCAGGAGCTCTGCTGTTGATTTCGATAATGCAAGCTCTCAACATGGCCACTAGATGGCAGCATATCTATACACATTCACGCTCTCTCATTGAGGTACTACTGGTCTGCTCTCGTTCTGTCTCAGCTTAGGACAGATCTACACTTTGATGGGATGAGGGACCCTCACTTTGATGGACAGATCACCAAAGAATACATGCTAGAGCATGTGTTAAAACTGCTTTTCCCAGCAAGCATCAGTGAGGCCAGAGCACCTGCAGAAGAGAACCAACTAAAGGTAAAACACAGACTTCTGGCAGTACTGACATTACCATACATGTTATTTTAATGTATTAATCAAGATGTATGTATTGTACTTAATTTAAAAAAGTGAATTTAAATGAAATGTTCTTAGTGTAAGTGTCATACTCAACAATTTATACTCAGCCATGCTGTATATTTAGCATTTATATATATCCTTTTCCTTTTTATTGATTTGTAAAGTACAGGCATTTTTTACACATATATTAACTGTTTTCAGTGTTGCTGTCTTATTACTCTAATTTGTGTTGCAGTATGGTCGCTGTGAATGGCCAAACAGTTTATGTTTGCCTCCAGAAGAGATGTACCTACTGCAACAGTTTAATCAACACCTCAAGACACCAGGGCCTTTTCAGCTGGTAAAGACACATTATAAAAACGATGAGTTCTGAATCGTAATTCTAATTGGAGGAGTCACGTTTGACACATTCACCTTTCATATAAAAGGACTATAAAGGCACATCTGTGGCCACACATTCTATATTAATGCCCTTGCCAGGTTGCTTTGTTGCTTAGCAACTGGAAAAGCCTTCAGTAATGAACTACATGGTGAATGACATTTTCAATTTACATTTATGCATTTGGCAGACGCTTTGATCTAAAGCAACTTGCAGTGCATTCATACTTTAAATTGTATCAGTATGTGTGTTCCCCAGGAACGAACTCATGATCTTGGCATTACTAGCACCATGCTCTACCAGTTGAGCTACAGGAATTGATTTTTTATTCAATGCTTATTGATTATTGTTGTCTTTTATAATATTGCTGTTGTCGCCCTTTTATAAAGCAATAAAATATGCACTTGAGTTGTGTGTTACAGCTTTATTTTATCGAACTATTTACAAAAACAATGTTTAATAAGACTAATATAAAATTGAAGACTCTTTCTATGTAAAAATTAACAAAATTAAGTATTTATAACAACAGGTACAGTTTTTATGTGTGATGTGTGTGTGTGTGTGTGTGTGTGTGTGCGTGTGTGCGTGCGTGCGTGCGTGCGTGCGTGCTTGTGTGTGCATGGTTGCGCATTGGCAGCTGTGTCCTATATCTCCTCCGGATCATCTCCAGCATGATCTAATACAGAAGTCCCTCAGTGCTCAGGATTATGGATGGAGACCTGCTCTTATGGCCCTACACCAACAGCTCAGCCTTTACTACACCAGACGAAATCAGACTGATAGGTAATAAACACAAACACACTCTCACATTTACACATGCAAACAGTTTCACCAGATCATGTCATCAAGTCTTGTTGTTGATGAGATGAATTATGTTGCAGGCAAGCACAAATTCTTCCAGGGTCTGTAGATCATCTCATGCAAATAGTTCTGTTTAAGAAATATTGTTTTGTATTCAGTCATTCTTCAGTCATGGTGTCCTGTTAAATTGAGCCTTTGGCACTTTGGGTCATTTTCCACTTGATGTCTCATTTTATTTATCCCTGTTATTTTGTTCTTAATATTGTCTCTGTTAAGAATCTTGAGAAAATCTTGGCTCAGGCAGCCATCTGCATTATGAGACCATTGTAGAGTTTGTTGAGGGGCTGTTCTCAACCTTCTTTGTAAAAAATAATGTGAAATGACTGTGGTTCCAATAATTCCAACAGTATAGAGGACCCTGGAAATGATGAGACAAAACCAGATCCATCAGATTCATTGTCAAGAAAAGGTGAGTACCTAGACAAAGGTTTTGCTTCTTAAGTTATTAGAATGTTAATCAATTGTTGATGTTGCAACATATGAACACATTAATCATAATGTGTCATTTAAATATTCCATCGTGATTAATCACAGATTTGGGAAGCACTGAAATTTGACTCTATATATACTGCTTTTCCTGTCAAAATGCATTTAGTTCCTCTTTTAAGGGATAGTTCACCCAAAAATAAAAATTCTCTCATAATTTACTTACCCTCATGCCATCCCAGATGTGTTTAACTTTCTTTCTTCTGCTTAACACAAGAGAAAACTTATAAAGTATATTTCAGCTCTGTAGGTCCCCACAATGCAAGTGAATGGAATTTTCAAATTTCCAAAGTGTACATAAAGGCAGCATAAAAATAATCCATATGACTCTAATGGTTTAATCGAAATATTTAGAAGCGCTATGATAAATGTGGGTGAGAAACAGATCAATATTTAAGTCTTTTTTTTTTTAACACTGTAAAGTCTTCTCCCGGACCAGTAGGTGGCGATATGCACAAAGAATGTGAATCGCCTAAAACAAAAGAAGAAGGATGTGAAAGTTAAAGTGGAAATTGATAGTAAAAAAGGACTTAAATATTGATTGATGCATTCCACAGTATAAAGATAAAACTGCACTAAAATAGCAGCAAATAAAATAAAATTATACATTTTCCAAAGTCTAATTGGGAGATTAACTAATTGAAATATCTAGTCTCATTAAATGGGCATTCAATCTCTTAAACCCTTATCCTCCACAATATTAATAGTGGCTATCTACTTTACTACAGCAATCGTGAAGCCGCTGTTTCATGGGTTGAGTCTTTGAACTCATATGAAAAGCATTCGTAAAGACCAGATTGTTTTTCTTTTAGCGCTGGCACTGTCCATGTAATGATAATTAATCAGAATTGTCAGAATTGTCAGCCTGCTTCACTCCAGCATGCTGTGTGAATGCATCTTATCACATGCCCCATCTGGGTTTGTTTTGTAAAAAAAAAAAAAAAAAAAGAAAAAGAAAGGTTCAGCTCCAATCATTGTTAAGCACTCACACAGAACTGCATTAAACATCAGAATCTAATTTTTTTTAATCCTATAACTTCAAATAAATTATTCTTGAACTGTACTTAAACTTTTCTAAATGTTAATAAAATCTGTTAATCAAAATCATCCACTCTCTTTATAATTTCTTATCCAAGCAAGTGCATTTGTTGCAAAAGGCTGTATTTAATGTAAGCATCGTAGGCAATATTCATAACAGTATAGTCAAATTAATCAGTTTTAACAATGCACAGCGGCCCCTCAGAAAACCAGAGCAGAAATATTTTGGCTTACAGTTTATCACGTGCTGAAACTTTATTTGTACTGAAACTTTACAATCTGTTTTCATGTGTAACGGTGCAACAGTCACAACCAGTCCTCTTTGACACCCGAACTTCTTCAGAACACTGAATCTTCATGACAACTGCACTAAAAACAATCTAGACGCAGCGCAACAAATGAAACAGAACGCAGGTGTCTCAAGATGCATTTTAAATATTGAAGCTCATTTTAACTTTACAGACTGTCTAAAATTCGTCAGTCTTGCGTGAGACTTGAATGAAACAGCAAGACGTGCCGCAGCAGTCAAAGACATCCGTCTATTGTGTGATTACATCAGAAAACAATTAAAACAGTGCAGATGTGCGCAAAAAACATGTTTGGTGTAAACAGCCCCTGCGATCTCTTAAGTGTATATCTATGTTGCCTTGTCAAGTGCTTTAGTAGGTGCTTGTGCTTAAAATCTGCATTTGTCTTCTTATCTGCATTTGCCATACACTTGTAGTAATGTGGACATTTCCATTTAGTAAAATAAATATTGCCAATGCATTAAAAGGGGCTGTGTTCAATTAGAAGACACTTGTTCTCAGTTATGTTATCATATACGTTTAATTTCAAAATATTGAAATTAAAATATTGTTTTATAGGCTATAGAACTGTTGAATGACCATACAGTATGCATCACATGTACATCATAAGTAACTGTAATGAAATGATTAAAAGAGTAATGCCTTAAATTAATTTTTCAAGTAAAAAGTAATTTAATTACAGCAACACTTTAATTTGTACCGTGTTACACCAAACACTGGTTACAAATTAGTAATAACACATTAATAACTATATTACATAATTTGTGTGCACTGTGTACACAACAGATTTTTTTTTTTAACTATTGAATGTGCCATATTCAGGGAGGTGTGTGGATCCTCATTTGAGACAATTGTACACAGACCCTCCAATGGTCCTTATGCCAACGTTTAACCCTTGGGTGAAGGAGTATCGAGCTGAGGTTCCATTTGATGTGATCACCATTTGGATCAGACCAGAACCAGTGAGACCACAATGCCACATTCACCTGGATGAACATCGTGGACCAAAGTCAGTCACTATCCACTACCCATAGAATAACCATTAACTTTACAGCCTTACCATAGTAACGATTGTTGTGTCATAAAAATAATTATTTTCTAAATTAATCACAATTCACAAAATTCTTCTTTAAAATTACATTCAGTTATTATTATTATATTATGTAAACATAAGTATTATAATATTTGGCCATAATGTAATTATTACATTGATTGTTGTGTCAAAAATATAATTATTGTATAATTACAATTATATATTATAAATAAAATTGTGACAGGTTTAAACATAAAGCATTAGGTTATAGCAGAAACACAGATAACTGTAATTTTTGTAAATAAAAATGTGATAATGTATAGATTTTTTGAAGACATAAACTTCAGTGTGTGGGCTATACTGCCATGCTGTCAGTGATGTAAAATACAGTGGTTTGAGCTGGAAAACAATGAACAAAGAGGCTGTGGTATTATAGTGCCATCACTACTTATTTCTAGGTAATCAGATCTGCCTTATCGGTCAGCTCAAACTCACTTCAACATTTGAACGATTTATCAGATTAATTTCTGTATTTGCTTTCCCATGGCAAGTCACACACACATTCAATGATCCTGATCCCTGCCTATTAGACTCTGTTACACCCTGTAATCTCTAATACCCACAGAGAGAAATAGCTTTCAAATATTTTTAGGTGACGGACACATGATTACAGGTATTTTACATTCTTTATCACTTAATTAACAAATGATACACAAGCAAGGTTAAAGGTTAAAATTGAGTTTTATTATGTTTTAAGATGAAGTTTTACAACTTTAAAAGATTGTTTTATATTTTTGACCATTTATGTTACATCTTGCTGATGTTGTCAAGAGGGTTGACACTCTCATAAAAATTCAGATCCTAAGAGTATACTAATATATTCCAATAACAATAAAGCTGCATTTTTTATTTATTATAAATAGTATTATTAGTATTGTTATTATGAAAATAATACAAGGTTTTTGTGGTGTTTGATGTGACTTTAAATTAAGTTGTTAAATAATTTATCATGTTCTCTAATTGTTGGTAATAAACAAAAAAGAAGTCTGATTATTTACAGTTTAAGCTTAGTTACTGTCAATAATAATTATGTAAATGTAATGTTAAATTACTAATTACCCATTTTATCCTCATATAAACATATTGACCAATTGTGTAATAATTATACAAGAATTCCATGTTTTAATACAGTTTTAGATTGAGTGTGGCATGTCACATTGCCCCAGATTTAAAAAAGAAAAAAGTGTTAAAGTGTTTGTAAGAAATAATAAAAAGTTTGTTGCTGATAATTTTACACTGACATTTTTTTCTTATTCAGTATATTTGTCTTGTTGTCCCAGAAAAATATCAAAACATTCTTCAAATTCGAATTTGTGCAAAAATAAGCAAAATTATGTTTGATAATAACATTGTTTTTTAGAGAATTTGTCTTCCTTTGAAGACAAAATGTTTTATTTTTTCTTCCAGTTTTATGTATAAAAAACAATTTCGAACAAGACAAAAAAAATAAATAAAATAAAATGCACTAGTGGTGTATATAACCCTAATTTAAATAATATTATATAAAAAATATATATATTATTACTATTTATTTATTTTCTTTTTTGCTATTTTAATAAAAGTACATTTATCCAATTTATGTTTTAAGTATTTTTTGATATTTTTACAAGACAAAAGTACTGAAAAGGAAAAAGCATTTGCAGTGTAGAAAGCAAAGACTGATCTGGCTGTGCATTCACAAAGGTTTGGTGAATGCAACAGCCTTATTTGACCATGACAGAGGGGTCACCTGTTGACTTTGACCCAGTTTTAATCCACAGTAATCCTGATCCCCCTGTCACAAAATCAATAACCCCATAAATGAAGTGTGTGAGTTTGTGTAAGTTTGTGCATATACACTGCCTGACCAAAAAAAAAGAAGTCGCTGTTTGGATTTAAATAAGCAGATACTTAAAAACCTATGATTGGACCGTTATTGCCGTGATTAACATGCAGCTGGCAACAATTATTTTAACCCTAACTGATGCAGTGTGTAGCTTCTCATTTCTTAAACAACCATATCGGAAGACGTATCCCATGGTCGTGGAAGAGATGTTACTGTGTTTCAGAAGGGGCAAAATATTGGCCCGCATCATGCAAAAAAAAAAAACTACTTGAAAAAGCAGGTTGCTTCAATTGGTCAGGTCAAGGATTGGCAACGTTATGCTGCAATAAAATGAAGTCAGCTGACTACCTGAATGTACTGAATGACCAGGTTATCCCATCAATTCCTTTTTTCATCCCTGAAGGCATATTCCAGGATAAAAATGGCAAGATTCATCTTGCTCAAATTGTGAAAGAGTGGTTTAGGGAGCATGAGGAATCATTTTCACATGAATTGGCCACCACAGAGTCCTGACCTTAACCCAATTGAAAGTCTTTAGGATGTGCTGGGGAAGACTTCCCAACATAAATACAAGATTTCAGGCAACAATTAATGCAACTCTGGATGGAAATAAATGTTGTGACATTGCATAACTTTGTCTAAACAATGCCACAACTAATGCGCGCTGTAATCAAAGCTAAAGGCGACCCAACGAAATTCTTTGGCCAGGCAGTGTAAATGATTTGGTACACTGTGTTCCTTAGAACTTCTCTCTATTTCCATTAGGATGGCAAACTACCCTGTTGGCCTGGACAACAGCAGAATCAACATTCTGGTGATGGACGAATCAGAGGCTGAGCCTGTAGTCATGACGATATACACTCTGCACATATACCGCGAAAGCAGGCCTAGCTTGCCAATGTTTGACGAGTATGTGATGTGCAGCTTCGTACAGGTACACAGGACAAATGCCCCGAATACACACATGCACACACTTTCTATAACAAGTTCCTCCACAAAACTGTCTAAGAAGAATTTGTCGGCATGCTTATGAAGATGTTTTGCCTTATTTTAAGCCTTGGAGGATCTGTGGATGTTATATATTTAAAGGTAGTACATTTTATTTTTATCTTTTTAAAAAATCTGTTTTAAAGCTCAGACAAAATTACGTTTTTTGTGTTCTTAATTTCTCTCTCTCTCTCTCTCTCTCTCTCTCTCTCTCTCTCTCTCTCTCTCACTCACTCACTCACTCACTCACTCACTCACTCACTCACTCACTCACTCACTCACTCACTCACTCACACACACACACACACACACACACACACACACACACACACACACACACATCCTTCACTCTCTTGTGGATGTTGCACTGATCATAGACTCACAGATATGCTGGAACTCATTCCAGTTTTGTCATATGTCAGAGGTGCTTTCTGCCTCTCTGTCGCTTTCTCTGGCATGATAAATGAATGGCTTATATAAAATAGTTTTTCTTGTCAGTGTTACACTGCTGGGGTGGAACCATCAGTCTAGCATGAGTGTATCCTGTGGTTGAGGACTCATTTTGGTCTGCGTTCTTTGATGCTTATGAGGATTGCAAAAGATCCTTCCTTTCAAATGACATTCCTTCATTCATTCCTTTATCCCTGGAGAAGCTGGGGAGGGAAAGTGGGCTGGAAATAGAGCATTTTATCACGTTTCCCTTCGAATACAAATCAGTCGGTTGTCTGTGCCGTTATTTACAGTGAACCAAACAAATTCATAACTCATTGCTTAGTAAATGAGGGACAGGGCCGAGAACTGTAAACAGTATCACTAGCAGTTGCTCACTTGATTCACAAAGCAGACTTTTGTTGATGATTAACCAATTGCAAAAATGTTTAAAGATAAGAACGGAACAGTCTAGATTTTGGAAATACCCTTATGAGCCCTAAGTGTAGAACAATATGTTGGCTTTTTCAAGCTAATGTAATAAGATTATCACTTCCTTCCAGTGTATGTCATTGATTTCCACATGGTTTTTAGTGTCCTTGTCCAACGCAAAACAAATACAAGCCCTAAGGCCAATTAATCTTCCTCTATTTTATCACCATCCTTCTGGAAAACGTTTAAGCTCTGTCCCGAAACCTGAGCTGCCATCCTTGACAGCATTTTAAGGCATCAAAGTCACAATCCCAACCTGAAGGCTGTTCCAAACCAATACCTACCATATTCTAACACTGTGTGCTAATTAGACATGACAGGATAAACCGATAAAGGCTTCAAGCAACATGCAGCATCAAACCCAAGTTGGAATGAACTGTGGATCCAGGTAATTCACAGCGAGGCAGCTCACAAGGTTTAGTAACAGAACTATTATCCGTGACATGTTTATCAAATATACAATATTTGAAAAGCATCTGCAAATGTATCAAATGTAAAATGGGAATGTGCTGGTCGATAAACAGTTCTCATGCAAAACCATAATAGTTGGGGAATGACGTTAGTTGACGAAATCTCTCCGTCTTTAACTCACCACTTACATAGAGTAACTGACAGATGATTAGACTGGTAGAAAATTTCCCTTCTTTTCTTTAACCATTCACTCACTCCCTCAAAATGCTGGTCCTTTAGACTGTATAAGAACGCCTGTCTTTGCTGTCTTCGCTTAAATCTGAGTTGACATATGGCTTGTGACGGAACGGGGTTTGAGTAGGAAGCTTTTTTCAGAGCAGAAGCCGCAATGAGGTTTTGTAGATCTGGAGCTTTTCCTCCTACATTTGATGGGTGTGATTCACACCTCAAATCGACAATCAGACATAACGGATTGGAGATTGGATTGTTGGCATATGTGCTTTTGATTATGTGTAGAATTTATATTTATGAACTTCTGAGAGACCGTTATGTTGTTCATTTTTGTGTGTCTATCTCTTCTCTTTCTTTTGGATTCTCTGTCCATCTCTTTCTGTCTCGCCAAAACACACAGGGTGGTCTTGGAAAACAATCCGAAAGACTAATTCTTTCCAACTGCATAATGTGCACATCTTTTTATCCACAATCCTCTGCAGCAAAGTCTCAGAGACCACTTTTCATCACCATGTGCAAACACAATCACACATACAGACACATAGTGGACTTCTACCAAGCACTCAAAGAACCGCACAATGTCACAGTTACAAACAAAATCAATTTCAATTCTGTTTCCTTTAGGAATATATCACATAGATTTAAATTCTGTCATTATTTATTCACCATCAGGACGTGCCAAACCCATATGACTTTTTTGTCATTTTTGGAGCTTGACAGCCTTAGTCCCCTTTTACTTTTATTATACAGAATAGTGCGGCAAGAATATAATAAAAACAAAATCACCCATTTTCATCATGCTTCGATCTACTTATTCCATTAAAACATATTTTGACACTCTTCTGAACATCTCCATTTTGGACAGGCCCCGTTAATTCCATTTAAGTGTCTTACTGTAACTGTTTATTGTTTGAAGTAATTACCATTATGCCACAAATGATGTCGATTGAGCTTAACTTGTAGTGAACTCTGAAAATTCATTTAAGCTTCAAAGTGTCTCTAACAGCCACTGTATTGAAAAGATGGTCTGTGATATTCATTAAAAACTCTCTTTGTATGTTTCACAACAGAGAATGTCACATGACGGTGAGTAAATTATGACAGAATTTTCATTTTTGGGTGAACTATCCCTTTAAGTGTCTGTCTATAAATGCTCTGTGATCGTTAGTTCACCTACTAATGAAGCTCTTCACCTCACCTCAAAACTCAAAGATGTTACTTAACCATGTTTTGGTTCCCTTTTACGCATAACTTGGTGGTCGGTATGGTGATACCACTTGTAAAGCACTTGTTTCCTCACGTTGTCAGGAGCATTTAATCCTTCTTTGAAGTGCACCAGCTTGGAGTATCCCCGCCCACAGCCGCCAATCCTCTGGAAAAGTTCCACTGTTTGAGAGTTATCGGTTTGCAACCGAGCGCTGCGTCTGTCCACGCACATCTGGAACTAGCTAACTCTCCAACTATATTGACCAACTACCAACTATATTGGTCTTATTAGCACTGGACTGAGTTAGCACTAGTGAGGGGAAATGCCAGGAGAGAGGTCTTGTTCCCTCCATGACCCAATACTCTCTTTCTGTCTTACACTCTACCTTCCTCTACATCACAGACACATACCAGGTCTTGGGGCCTTTTTTTTTTTTGCTCCATCAGGATCCGGGGTGGAATTGAAATGATTATTTAGCAGCCCATGTGCGCACATGATCGGGAGCTTGGCTTTTGAAGTCTGTCAGATCAGACTCACTCACACAAGGATTAACCTCTTACAGCACTGCCGGGGTCACAGCAGGCCACAGGACAGTGAATGCACACACCACCTATGCACTTTCCAAAAATTATGCTCTTATAATGTGTGCTATGTTTACTTTCTGACTTCAGTGCATGTGAGGTAGGGAAAGCAGGAGTTTGGGCCAGGGATAATTCAGAGAACAAGCCTCCTCTCTGTTTAGTCATTTACATCTGGTATCTGATAGATGAGCCAGGACTTTTAAATCGAGGAGAAAGGGAACATTTGTACTTTATTTTACACTTACCTTGCCAGCATTGTCTGTTCTCGCTATTTTGCAGGTTTCCCTTGATTTAGCTTTTTGTCACTTGGTTTCCCTACCATTCTGTCTGTTTTGTTCAGCGTTCAAACTAGGTTGTCCGCCTTAAGCATTTTGCCACTTCAATACGGGATTTTTTGCTATCTCTGTGTGAAGTCTGTATTAGAGGAATGTAATATATAATGTCTGCTGCCATCAGTTAAAATTCTTGATCCGTGAATGCAATCTATGTCCTTTTTCCCCTTTTACTCATATCCAGGAATAACTTTCATTACACAGATTCTGCATCTTACCAGAAATTCGAACCTGTGTGGTCATTTCTGGATTCTGAGTGCTGGTTAACATTATTAAATTGTTTTGCGGTCTGGCCGCTTTCTGCTTTATGCCTTATAGTTATCTCATAACATCTTTTTCTTGACTACTTATTAGAGTGGACTGCCAAGAGTAAAGCCATTTTTACACAAGATTTGATTAAGCTTTTTTGTATTATTATTCTTTTTATTTCCAAGATAAGTTGATTGCACTTGCGGAGTTGGACATTTAACATAATTCATGTGATAATAGTCTTGTGATAACAAACTAATGTTTGGGTTGTTTATCAAATTGCATACGGTCACAGTCTTAAAAAAAAAAAACGCAGAATGGATACAATATACACTCACTTAGCACTTTATTGGGAACATATGGTCCTAATAAAGTGTCTGACGTGGGCTTCTGCTGTTGAGATGCTATTCTGCTCATTACAATTGTACAGAGTTGTTATCTGTGCCTTTCTAACTTCTCTCATCAACAAGGCGTTTCTGTCCGTAGAACTTCTGCTCACTGGATGTTTTTAGTTTTTGGCACCAATCTGAGTAAACTCTAGAGCAGGGCTATTCAACTTCATCAGCACGTGGGCCAGTTGGAAAAAATATTTGATGCATGTGGGCCAAGAATATTTTAACATAAGCTATCATATATATAATCAGATATTGTGTTATAGTAGGTCTATAGTATTTGTTTACTATATAAATAAAACATCTGTGTTTGTGGCTTTAACATTTTTTTTTTCACAAGAACAATTTTCAAGCTGAAAATTCAGAAAAAATTAAAATGAAAAATCAGATAACTAAAAAGTGCTTTCAAAATTGGTCCATAACAGAGAGAGTAATTAAGAATGACAACAAAAATTGTATCATACAGCAACAGTGAAGTTGCATCCAACGTTACTCAAATGTAAGTTCGATATAAATGCAATGATTTAAATCGAATGTTTTTTTGACCAAATTAACCAACAGAAATTTTCTGTTTCTCCGAACTTTCACGCTTATCAGTCGTCCATGATTTTATTTCTTTAAAAATAACCTTTTTTCTTCTAATGTAATTTTTTACAGATGTTACATTGATTACATATTTCTTAGTGTAAAAGAGTTCAGTGGGAAGGAGGCGGCGAGAAGCGGCTTGACAATATAAATGATATTTGAATGTAAACTGAAACCAAAAGACACAAATACACACATATGACGGACAGCTGCCTGTAAACATTCTCTCTCTGTCGCACCACCGTCCGCAGTTGGCCTTTATCCCTCTCGGAGGCTTGATTAGCCTGATCATCCTGTCCACACTCTCTGTTTGTGGCATTGATAGAAGTTGCCTTGTCTCACAGATACTCGAATCTGGAACAAAGATTACTGCAGTGTGAAAGTCGATGGATATTAGTTACAACCGAACAAGCTCTTGGCCTTAATGAGACCATTAAACCTTTCCTGTTTTGTGTAGGTGTCATTCCCATCCACCGTTTGTTGTTGCTGTTTACAATGGATTACTGATGAATTTATTAGTTCAGTGATTAGCTAGTCTCTTGTTATCTGATCATAATCCATTGTCTCCAATCAGTGTCTGTATTCAATGTTGCGCCTGATTTGTGTGTGTATATGATATATATATATATATATATATATGCTATCTATATTGAAGATGTTAAGCAGATAGTCCATAATGGACTGAAACTTTTGCTACATTATTTCTATTTTATCTTTTGTTTTTGTGTGCACATATTCACCTATTTGGTTGTGCACGCTTTGTACACTTTTGTTACTATACACGGTAAATCGTCAGAAAAATATTTTTCTCAATGGATTTCGATTTTGGACTTTGAACCAAATTTTGTCATTTTTTTGCATCTTTTATGGCCTGGTGTACGGATTCCTTTTTGCGTGTTCCCATTCCGTCAAAATTATGGATAATGATCATTCGTAGTGTAACCTCTGTGCTCTTGCACAAGACACTGTGGAAACATTGGGAAGTGGCGCAACGTGCATCTAGCTCAAGTTTACATAGGAAAACAAAAGAAAAATAGCATAAACAGACACAAAACAAGTTCAGTATGAACAGCCCCTAAGACAACTGACAACGTCAGAAGGGCCACTGAATATTTCAAATGGGCTGGAATTTGCCTGCAGTTAATGCATTAATGCATGTGATTAATTAAAGTTTAACATGTAAATTTAACACGTAAATATAAAAAAACATTTACCGTTAATATAGCATAAACCAGTAAAAATACTGGTGTGAGTAGGCCGTAACCTTTGCAGTGATGTGTGTGTTGTGGTTTGTGCGTCATTACACTGATGCACATCCTACAACACACACACACACACAACAGCGATGGGAAAGGACCTTTTAATGCTATTTGAATGTACAATGCAAGACTTTAGACAGAAGCAAGTACTTTGTAAGGCTCAATTTAATAACTGCAGAAGAAGGTCAAGGCTAAGCTATCACGAAAATGCCGAATGAGACACCTGCACCGCTTTTCATGTGGAGATCAAAGTGGAGATTGACGCTGGCATTGTCATGAATCGTGAAAGCAGCTTTACAAATTCTGTAGCAAAGTGAATAACCACAGTCTGCTGGCTGATTAATATTGTGGAGGATGAATGTTTATGAGATTTAATGCCCATTGCAATTAAAAAGCAACCTATTGGGGGACTAGTTAATTCAGTTTTTTCAACTTGAATTGGTGATATTTTAGGGCATCTCTGTCTTTATACTGGGGAAGGCTTTATTTGGAAAATATTAATATAGCATTATATTGTTACATATTGTGTTTTTTTATTTTCTATAAAAGGAAATACATTTCAGCACTTTCAAAATCTGTGATTAATCGTGATTAAAATTTTAAATCTACTGACTAGTTTTTATATGAAATTACTTTCTCCTATCCCAGCTTAATATGCAGAGAAAACTATAAATAAGGCATTTGTAGGTTGATTTCCCCTGAATCAACACATTCGTGTTTTTGTTTTAGCACCAGCCCGGCATAGCAATATTGTCTCAACTTGTAGCGTGAGTTTGGGGTGGGACTTTTTTTTTTTGGCAGAGCAATGGAAGACGAGGGAGTGTTCAGGAAACCTATTCAAGAAAAGTAATTATTTTTGCAATTCAGTTTTGTGATGCTAATGGTCTGAACTGGATTACATTTCTTAAGTATAAAGTTTAAATATAGACTGATTTTAGCTGCATTTAAGAATAAAAAGAAACTATCAAATCACATACTAAATCTGGCTCTGCACTACCTGATTTTTCCAGTGATTTTCAGGTGTTAGCTTCATTAACATATTCACCGGCCAGGCAGAGGGAGACAGAGCGCCCTTTAGCAGCTCTCAGCGGGAGGTGTTAATCACTTGACCTTCAGAACTCCCTGCTGTGTTAATGGCTTCAAGCACTGAAAAAACACATCTGTTTTGTTTGAAAAAATAATTCTGTCACTGAGAAGAACTGACAAGATGACAAGCTGATCGAAACTTTTTTCTTTTAACACTCAGCTCCATATCATCACAAACGCTGATTAAAATCCAAAATGATTCTGTCATTCTGTGGAAATAATGCAAAAGCAACTAGTGACGGATACAAATTCCCATTTCGGACATTTTACAGTTTTGGTGAATTTTAAACTATAACCTTGTGAAAACCAACTGAACCATGAAGACAATGTAACATTGTAAATATTTTAGCCTGTTTCAGAACAATCAAGCAATCAAAGAGAGAGCCATTACATGTGTCACCCCTCCACCATTTTTAATCGGCAAGTGTGTCATACCTCTGACTGAAGAGAGCGAGATATCCGCAAAACAGTCTGCATGTTTGACACCTTCGGCCAAAACAAGTTGTTGTGAGTCTAATTCTTTCCTGTCTTGTGTGTCTCTTCTCATACTATCCATGTTATCTCTTCCTTAGATGATAAATGCAATTATTGAGAGCTCAGATCCTTTAATAGAACTTGACTCGGCACCAGATTCCATCTGTCATCTTCCATTACGGCTCAAATCTCTCTGAACAGCAGCTGCTGAACACTACATCTGTACGACTCTAAAAAAACAGAGCTTTGATCTGTCCCCCACAAAACGGATGACCCTGACTGGTGATGTAATCAGAGGTCATGAGCCCTCTGAACCACACCTGCCCTACATTTCACCCTGGCCTGGAAAGCATATACAGTGAGCATTTCAAATAACTAATAAGAAGAGCTTTGCAAAAATCGGTAATTAAATTTATCCGGAATTAAACTGTGTACGTATATGTGTGCCATGTGGTTTGTAACCGAATGCATTAGTCCTATATCAGACATAGACATATTTATTATTACTGTCATAGAGGAGCAGGTTTCATTAGATGTTAGGATGTAGGTCAGTTTATTATTAAGATTGCCAAACTATGGCAATGTTCGGAATGATATACTGGAGTGCTTGTAATTCTAATTGTGCAATATACAGTATACAACATACTATATGTAGAAATAGCATACAGACAGATTGCAGAATGTAACAATAAACATTTTGAAACAGTATGAGTAGTATGGTAGTATGCCATTCAGAACACTGTTTTTGTAGATTGAATGCAAAGAGAAGAGGAACATGATAATTGTTGTGGTTTTAAATGAGATATTCATCTCTTTCTATATTGCCTCTCAGATTTATCTGCTCACTTCCGTAAGTGTGTGTTTGTGTGTGTATTTAGTGTATAGTTGGCAATTGCTGTGCATTAGGCTCTAACAGAGTTCTACTGTATGAAAACACAGACAAGATAACCTGACCTTACAAGAGCGTGTGTTTACTGTTTCTCAAAAGCCTGTGTGAGCCATATGGCTTGGATCTGCTTCAGATGATTGCAACCATGTGTGTGTGTTAAACTTGGGTTTTTCTGTGCAATTAGGTTTGGAGACAAAGAGTTGAAGAGCAGAGTGTGTGAGACAAATAGGGCCAGCCCATCCGACGTGCCTGGAGGGGCCTTATGAAGGCGCGAACATGTGCCAAGTAATGCAATATGTCATAAGATTAAGAACATTGATGACTTTTATTTTGAAATTCTCCACAATTCGATGGTTTCTATTGTGCTTATGCAACGTGCATGCAGATGATAATTTAACATACGAATCACAATGATGGTGAGAATTAAAAACAACATATTAAGTATAAAATTAGCTTTGAATAATAACAAAAAGACAAATAACTGAAAGTTACAACAAATAAAATAACAGCAGTATATCTAAAATCAGCAAGAAGTAAAGTTGAGCAGTACATACTAATCTGCATAATTTATTCATAACGCAAAGCATTTGCTGGGAACCACAGCGCAGCTTCTTTTCACAGTATTATTAAACACAGATTGCACACCTTGCTGGATAATTCGCACATCTGACAGAAACGCAGGAAATTATTAATTCACATAAAATTCATATAGAGTGAAAATATGAGCCATTCATCTGGAAAATAGCCAACCCATCCTATCTACAAATATTTCTGCTCTCTAAGATGTATGTGTTTAGTCTTTATATTTGTTTACAAATATTTGTGTTAATTGGCCCAATTTAAAATATGTAATTTTATTTATACATATCCCACACCAGCTCACCCCACATTGGTGTAGTTACCTGATTTTCCCTGATGTTTTAACTTTTATTTATTTTTGCACACATTCTGGACAACTTTTTTTTTTCAGTGATTTTGTTACTCGAAATAAACATTTACACATATGTGGATAGTTGAAATGGAATTTCAAGAATTGTCAGCCATGTCCTGTACTATTAAAACTATCTAAAATTATTTTAAACAACATTATCTTATTTTTGTTACTTTAAAGGGAAACACTTATGGTGGTTGAATTTGTTAAGAATTAGTTACCCACATTAGTTAGCATGAACTAACAATGAACAATACTAAATAATCTGATGTTCATTTATACAGTACATATACAATTTTTAACATTAAATTTCTGTCCATTTTTAACATAAACATTTTTATAAGTTAACATTAGTTAATACAATATAAAATAGCATGAACAAACAATAAACATACATTTTTCTAAATTGACATTAGCCAAGATCAATAAATACTAAAAACATTTTATTATACATTGTTAATACCTAATGAAAACCTTGTTGTAAAATGTTACCCAGATTATCATACTTGTAGTTTTCATGACCTCATATTAATTGAGACTATTTTATGAGGTTTATTTGTATTTGTAGAAAAAGGTTGAAAATAAGGCGATAAAATGGTGACTTGTCACAGCACCTAAAATATACATACTCCCTTATGCGTGCAAGTTAACCTAACATCTTCATGTTGGGGAAAAAGCTATTGGATGTTATTGGAATGTTATTTGTCATCTACCTAGCTAGACAGTCCCAATCCCAGTGGGACAATTTTCATGATTTCGCTTATGGCCCCATAAACGCATGGGCATTCATACCTGTACTTCATGTAGTCTAAGAAGACTCTTCTTATTCTGTTTTGATGGATTTGGTCCGAAAATGCAGCATAATTCCAAATTAATAATTGCATTCCAAAGAAATCAAAGAAAAAGGCAAAGTTCACCCCAAAATTTTAATTCTTATTACTCTATTCTTTCAACTAGAAAATGAAGGAATAGAACATTTGAAATTGCGCTAAACAAAAACCTCTTCTTATTTTCTCTATTTTGTTAGGCTGATATGCTGCTTCAGTTTTTTACTTGCCTGTCTATAATCTTAGGGATTCGACTGACAGCACGGAAATTCTATAGGATTACAATCCACAGTATTACATGAAACACTATTTGTAAGGCCACTTCAATAACAAAGGCTGCATTTGAATGACAAGATGAGACATCTTTATGGCAGTTTGCATAATGTGGTTAATTTAATTACACTTTCGTTTTGTATTAATTAGAGGTAGGCAGATTTCTTCAGTGCTTAGATTTTCTGTTCTCACATAGACATCTGTCTGTGTAATCAAGTTCAACCTATTTTAACATTAACATTTGAGGAAAATGTTTTACCTTTTTGTCAAAAGTTAGTTGACATGAAATACTTTTGGATAGCTGATATGTCCTGCAACATATGACATGCTAAACTCAATCTAAAATGGTTTTAAACAGCATTTTGCTAATTATTTTGGTAATACTTTACAATAAATGTATGATTGTTAATATGAGTTAATGCAGTAGGTATACATTAGCAAAGAACTATGATTAATGTTAATTTATAAAAAATATTATTGTTCAATGTTTGTTCAAGTTAATTCATATTGATGTAAAATATATGTAAAAATAACATTAACTAAGATAAAAGGATTGTTTAGTTCATGCTACCTTAAAGTGCATTACTGAAGGTATTGTTAAAAAATGAAAGTATTCAAGACAATCTTTAGCTTGACCTTCCGTTTAAATCTCTATTAATAGTTTTAAAAACATCCATATATTTCAACCTAAAATCTTGATGACAAATCCAAGTTATCAACTTCCCTAAAACTTTTTGTATAATCAGTTTAAAAAATAAAAGTCTTCCTTTCCCTCAAATGTTGTTCTATTTCATTTGTTGTGTCACTCTGCTGTTTTACTTTGATACACTGTTGCTTTCATCCAGTACAGAAGGACACTTGATCCCACTAGAATGGTTTTACATGTCGGATCTCTGACAAAAAACTGCTAATCCCCTGCTTGTAAACGTTGATGTCTTTCATTCAACTACAACAGAGCTTTATCTCCAATCACGGCTTATTAAAACAGCCTTGTTATGAGCTTGCTTTCAGAGACTCTCTCTTGAAACAAACTTTTAAAGATAAAAGCTAAGCAGAAGCTTCTTGAGCAATCTGAAGGGGTGCATTAGAGACTTGACCACTGTGGCTACAGGTAGCACGATCTAATGTACAAATTTAATCCAGGCTTTTCTATCAACATGGGTTTGCCTCACGCTTTGATCAGCAGAGATTACACTGCTGTTTTTGTTGCTCTCTGGTCCTTCTGAGCAACACAAGTGGATTGGACGAGCTTTCAGGGCTTTAAATGTTCACAGACTCTGGAAAATGCACACACATTGCATTATACACCAAAAGTCATTTCACAGAACCTGATAAATACTTTGAGGGAATTAGAAAATACAGTAATATTCCCTCTAAACAACTTTTTCTTTTTTTTTTTCCTTTTTCTTTCCACCAAACCCACACTATCGTTTTCTTATGTTTGTCCTGATCTCTGTTTTGTGAAATCCTCATTAATCAGAGGCTTTTGATTCATTATTCTCTGGTGTAGAGTCAAATGAATGTATCATCTGAATGCCAAGCTCTCTCATCAGCAAATGAACTGGAGATCACAGTATTACAGCTCCTCTGCTAAACCTTTACCGCACAAACTCGAAAGATCCTGACCTTGGATGGAACATTTTATTCTCTATTTTTCTTCTCTTGGGAATGAAAAAAATTATAGATGACAGAGCTAAAACGAAGGATTTATGAATTTTACATTCCTTTGCCCTCTCACTGTGGTTTAATTATAATAGTTTTCCTTTCCGAGGGGATGCTAACGTTTGCCGGCTCTGCTGCAAAAGCACCGAGCGGTTTCCGCAGGGCTCGGGCGAGCTTGCTGATTTATGCCGGCCGGTCCCGAATCAAAAGGCCGTCCGTGTTTGCACGCACGCACTGTGTGCAGGTATGAACAAGAAAATCCCTGTTAAGTTGACTTGTGGCACTTTGTCGAGAACAGCGGCAGGAGCTTGGGGAATGTTACGTGGCTTTGAGAAGCCCCTGTGCAAAGTGTTTAAGAAGAAGGCAAAGGAGACGGTGAATGGAGAGTGGGACATACTAGAGTGGGACCACTGGTCTTCTGAAGTGGAGCCAGACCCGATGGCTCCTGTGAGGGTCCTCGGGGGTCGGCGGAGCAGGCCTGCTGCTGTCACTTAGCCTTTTAGGTTTGTTTGACCTCTGACCTCTAACAAAGGGGCAAGTCCGAAGGGCAGGGAAGGCGTCGGGTGGCATGCCTGCTTGAAGTCTTTCGTGAGGAACCTCTTGTACACGTTCACATGAAAGCGAAGGCGGAAAGTGAGAAAGGAAAAGTGTACAGGTGAAAAAAGCTATGGAAAGTTCACAACATCTCAATCTTTGGCCATCAAAGGGCTTCATTTTATTGTCTTGGGTGCTTCGATTTTTAACAGAATGGTGCGACCGTTATATTGACCTTGTAGAACTTCATCTCAGAACTTCTTTTCAGTCTCAAACCCATTTATTCTTTTCTGTTCCTCTTTTCCCTTTATTTGAGCAGGACTGTGGCCTGGTGGTCAGACCAGATCAGCCGTGTGGTTTGGAGCCTGTTTCAGGCGTGAGATCATCAGAAGAGGCCCAGGCATCACCTCAGCCTTGTTTATCAGGAGATGAGCCTGGTAGGTTTATTCCACATTCCATGGATTAAATCATACAGTGGCCTGAAAAAGGATTAGGAATGTCATTGCATTCTGAAAACAGACAATGAACTTTTCTAGCCTCACTTTTCTTAGTCATTAATGCAATTACATAAAACTAACTTTAAACCGTTTGATTTTTAGTCGATATATGAAGTCTGTTCCCATAAAATTCACACAGGTGTCCTAGCAGAGTAACCACAGGTGTTTAACCTAAACTAAAGGGATTGCTTTGATGATGGGCTACATTCAAATATCTGAAATTTGAATCTAAAACTTCCTTCAGTCAGATTCACAGCCTTCTTTCATTCCTTACACATGATAGTAACTCATAGACAGTCAATCCTGTCTTTGCAAATACTTTTGTAGACAACTGATTTATGTTCCTTCTGTTTTTCTTGTATATAAGGAGTTGTCCCTATAATATATATTTCAGCTCTAAAGTTGTCTGACATGTGCTTGGCTATACTAACACAAAATATACGCAGTCTATTAGTCACTCCAGAGGAGGATGGAACAGTTTGCTTGTTTTTAGTAATTTATGTGGTGGCCTTTATAGTGTGATAATGCACTGATTCATTGCTTCAGTTGAATCATTGCTGAATTATAATGTAAGGCATCTGATTTATGGGGGGGACATATAATTACTTTTTTTAAAAAGTAAGTTGTTCTTCTCTGTGTGTGTGTTTTCTTTTGCTATAGTATATCCTTTTAGATTTAAAACTATCAGGTTAGGAGTTTGGAGGAGGTTTTAGTGCTAAAAAATGAAAAATGTCATGCTCAGCAGGACAGCGCTTCAAAGTCAGAGGGGAACCGCTTTAACTGTTTAAGATGGACTTACTACACACTGTATGTATGTGTCTGACATAGCCTCTTCCAGGTTACTTTTTTCTTAATCTAGGGACCTTTTCAAAATCTGCATTTAAAAAACACGTTTTTAAACCACTTTACAAATATGATATCCACTTACACAATAATTCAGAATTATTTGGCAAATAAATGGGAATAAAATGTTATTTCAGCAAGCGCAAAAGAAATATGAAATAGAGATCACGAGCAATTAAAGAGAAGAAAAAGATACGTTTTTGTTGTATTTAATGTGCAGATCCCAAATTATTTTACCTCATTATTTTAAATCATGAAACTGACCATGTGTGTCTTAGTGGAGTGTCACACCTAATTCAACATTTTTATGGTGAACATAAGCCTGTTATAGGGCTTGTAGAGATTCACGTCAGTGAGGATCAAGTTTTAACACTGTAATTTGAGTAAATTGGTAATGGAAATGCATTACAATCCTTTATAAAGAATGTATGACAGAATGTATTTTCCATGCCCATCAGCTCGTTGGGTCGTTCCATGCCTAAGCTGTTCGGACAATAGGACCTGTGATTGGAGAGAGGTTGCCTGGCAACCCGACAACTGTTATCACCCTTTGCTGGACCAACCTCAGTTACAAACCTGCATGATGGACAGGAAGGTAAAGAACAAGAAGAAAAAAAATGTTAGCCCAAGACTCTTAGACTTAATGAGAAAATAACATTTGACATTTTTGGATTGTTGGTCTTCAAAATGTAAAAAATAGGCTTTGCCATCTCTACTTTTAGGTGTAAAGGAATATTCCAGGTTCATTACAAGTTTAGCTCAATCGACAGCATTTGTGGCGTAATATTGACTACAAGAAAAATATATTTTGTCTGGCTATTCCTTTTCTTTAAAAAAAAAGAAGCACGGGTTCCAGTGATGCACTTACAATGGAAGTGCATGGGGACAATCTGTAAACGTTAATATACCGTTAATACACAGTTAATATACTGTATATACCATGACAATGTAATGTCAATAAACCCTAAAATGACAGTATAAATGACTATTTAAACAAATTTACAGCTAAAATAATGCATGAGATTTAACAGAAGAATGAATACAAGTGCTTTTATAAAATTATAAGCTTCACATTTCTGCCTTTAAACCCTCCAAAAATTGGCCCTATTCACTTCCATTGTAAGTAACCTCGATTTTTGCTTTTTTAAAAGAAAAGGACAGACCATTCGAAAAAATGTTTTGTAGTAATTAACATTATGCCACAAAAGCTTTCGATTGAGCTTAACTTGTACTGAACCCGGAATATTACTTGAATGGTTGTATTTGTTTTTAAACTTTCATTACTAACTTAAGCAATAACACATTTATATAATGCTTAACAGAACAGTATAATTTTTGTTTGTTCAAATAGTTAGACATGTCATGACACTTTGATGTATGTATTGTATTTTCAATATAGTATTATATTTTCAGTATAGCACACATACATGTACATGAATATATTTTGAATTATATTTTGTGGAACTCTGTTTGAATTAGCCTAGTATGAAGTGCAGGGGTTGCCTTTCCTCCACTTCATATAAAAATAGTTTTTATGCAGCTGACAGCTTTGTCATATGTGTGTATGTATAGTACTAAATAATAAATGAATATGACAGTCAGGCAGCTCAGTTAGCATTGAAGTTGTAGTGGTAGTGAGCAGCTGTTGATCAGAGTTTAGTATCAGGTGCTGAGCTTTTACTACAGCTGCTTAGCTCACATCAAACACGTGATTCAATTACACTGCTGTTTTAATATCTGCACATATAAGAATGTTGTACATTCCTGAGGAGAGAAGTAAAAGAAAAGGGATTTTAGAGAAGAAAATGCTATCTGAGGACAAAATAGGGAAAACTCTCACTCTGTGTGTTGTTGAATTATTGCTTTAAGCCCACCAGGGGTTTTAAAGCTGTTGCATCAAACACTGTCAGTGCTTATGCTCCCAGCAGGATTGTATCCACCCCATCTCAATTTAAGACTCACAAGATCAGCCCTGACACAAACAAATAGCCTGACTACACAAGGGCCCATGCTCATGCTGAAACAGAAAAACCACAGCCTCTGACTCTTGTACTGATCCAGCTAGCTTTTAAAGCTTATGGAAACAGGCAAAGAGTGGTTCTGAAGGAAAAATAGTTGCAAACAAAAGAGCTTAAGGTTGTCACGATCACACAGCTTGACTGAAGTTTATTATGATTTATATTAAAAACCTATTGATCTGAAGGTGCATGTTTAAATGCTTGAATTTAGTTTTGTAGACAAAAAAAAATTGTGCTTACCTTCCTATAAAACTACATAACAATATTCATTTTTTTAATTGTTTGAATTTTTAGTCAGTACATAATTCCCATATCCAGGGTTGGGAGGGTTACTTTTGAAATGTATTCCACTACAGATTACAGAATACATGTAAAATGTCATTTGTAACATATTTCATTAGATTACTCAAGGTCAGTAACATATTCTAAATACTTTGTATTACTTCAGCACTGGTAGAATTTTTCACTTGTTTTGACTATAAAAACTCTGTAAAAATACATTCTCTGAAAAACCTAAATATCTTATGCAGTGTTGTTTCTAAAACAAGATTAATCTAATTGATCTTGTTTTAAGGATTTTTAGATATTTTTACAGGAAAACAATAAAAAAAATTTGCATCAAGAATATGATTTTTGCCCTAATATCAAAGATCTTACTAGAAAAAATAAATTATGATCTAACTTGAATTTTCTTGATAAAAAAACATGATCGTCTCTGGTAACGTGTGCATGTAAAATGGCTAGTAATAGCATTTTAGCTTAGCGTAAAGCTGACAATTTATACAAGATTTATTTATATTTCTTCTGCTCCAAACTTACTTCAAACGTACTTCTCTGTCTGCTCGTATGAATGTAACACATCATAAGAAAGTGTTTCACCGCTGTTCAAGTGCACTTTCGATCGCATCGTTTATATGTATAAATGTTTTCCATCTGAAAGGACTAAATATTAAATGAAACAAATGACAATAAAATGCAAAGTAATCTCTTCAGTAATCGAAATACTTTTTTAATGTAACTGTATTTTAATGACCAATTATTTAAATTGTAACTGTAGTGGAATACGGTTACTTATATTTTGTATTTTAAATATGTAATCCTGTTACATGTATTCTGTTACACCCAACCCTGCCCATACCTCAATATGTGTTATTTCATAGCTTTGATCTGTTAACTAAAGCTGTTTGTCTGAAAGGTGCTTTAAAATCATTAGCAAGTTCTGTTGAGTTCTAGTACTATTGAGAGCCAGGAATGTTCAACGTCTGACTTCCTGCTGAAAGGATGTATCCTTAATCTTATGAGCATATCCACAGTGTCAGCCTATGAATGCTTTCTGAGATCTCGTCATTTAGACTGGCATTCTTGCCAACTTAACCTCCAAAATGCACACACACACACACACACACACACACACACACACATTCCAGCTCATCTGACTCTTGTGAACTGCTTCATGGCAAATGTGATCTGAACAGAGCACATGGTAACTTTTACTCTTATAATGACATATGCTTACATCTTTCCTCCTATTTTTTTAATTAAAAAAAAAAAAAGTGCATACTGTTGTTTGTACAGATGAACATGGTACCTTCAGGCATTTGGAAATTGCTCCCAAGGATGAACCACACTTGTGGAGGTCCACAATTTGTGTGTGTGTGTAATATAATGGTTATTATATTGTAAAAAGGATATGTCTATGGAAAGTCCCCATAAAACATGGGAACCCAACATGTGTGGATATATACAATGTGTATATACTGTGTACTCTCACTGAGCACTTTATTAGGAACACCTGTACACCTACTTCATGCAATTATCTAATCAGCCAATCATATGGCAGCGGTGCAGTGCAAAAAATCAAGCAGATACAGGTCAGAAGATCAGGTTCAGTTTATGTTCACATCAACCATCAGAATAGGGAAAAATGTGATCTCAGTGTTTTCGACCATGGCATGATTGTTGGAGCCAGGCGGGCTGGTTTGAGTATTTCTGTAACTGCTGATCTCCTGGGATTTTCATGCACAACAGTCAGAGTTTACTCAGAATGGTGCTCAGTGCAGTGTATATTCCTTATAGAAATATCTAATTATATACTGTACATAATCTATGTTCAGGAAATCAATCTTTGAAAGGAGACAGATCAGTTTTAACTCTCCTTTAGTCTCACAATATGTCTCCCTTCAGGTCCTGTTCATTGGTGACTCCACCAATCGAGGGATGATGTACTACCTGATGGAGAGAGTGAACACCACGTTAGAGGACTGGGATAAAGCTCACGACACTATCGTCTATCACAACCTTAATCAGGGCCAAACTATTGTCAGTTACTCATATTACCCGAAATTCTGGCTGCCAAAGGCCCAGAGACCCACATTTCAAAGAGCTCTGCAACAGCTTATAGTGAGGTCTGTATAATTGGCTTTATTTATAAACAATAGATTCATCTATGGTATGTCCCCGTGTAGCTTAGTAAACCTGCTGATGTTTGTCTCCATGTGCACCCATGTAACTGTGAATGAGCTGGTTTGGTGTCTGTCTAAAGTGGCAAAGGTCTTGTTAACACACATAATGACTTTGGCTGTGTGTTTGATGGTAGGATGTGGGCAGTGAGTGTGAATGTGTGCGGTTGAAAGACCATGTGTCAGATCATTGTATCTCTGAAGGGACTGTAACCGCTGCTGGCTCAGTGTATTGCTGATCTCACATGGCTACTGATGTGGGAAGAGGGCTGGGATATGAAACACAGATGTTTGAGGGCATAGAGTATTTTTGTGTGCATTTGTCAAGTCAAAGCTTTATTGTTATATGTAAACCTGTTATATGTTCCTGTGAAACCTACTACAATATAAAATAGAATAACAATAATACAGGAAAGATGGATGGATGGATGGGTGAATGGATGGATGGATGGATGGATGGATGGATGGATGGATGGATGGATGGATGGATGGATGGGTGAATGGATGGATGGGTGGATGGATGTGTGGATGGATGGATGGATGGGTGGATGGATGTGTGGATGGATGGATGGATGGGTGGAAGGATGGGTGGAAGGATGGGTGGATGGATGGATGGATGGATGGATGGGTGGATGGATGGATGGGTGGATGGATGGATGGATGGGTGGAAGGATGGATGGATGGATGGATGGATGGATGGATGGATGGATGGATGGATGGATGGATGGATGGATGGTGGATTGAAAATAGGACACTGGACGGACGGACAGCATTTGCCATTTTCAGTGACAGACCAATAATCGGTTTGACAGATATTTTTTAATGGTTACAATTTTATACATATAATATACAGTATATACACTAAATAATAATTACACTGCAACAATAAAAACATAGGATGCGCTAAGAATACAATAATAATCTTAATTTCGCAACTTATCTGCAGCAAATATTACAGAAATTATAGCAAATTATGTGACTATTGGTATGTCTCTATAAATGTATGCTTTTTCATATGCACTTATCTTGGTGAAAAACTAAATGGTTTGTGTTTTAGATGACAATTTTTTTTTTACTTGGATTGTGGGTGAGTTCCTGCTATGGATTGTTGATAATGGTTTTAGGATGTAGTGCTGATCTTTAACCTTTAGCTCTGTAACCACTGACACTGGGCAGGTCACAACCCTTGGAGAACTCTCCTCAGACAGTACTGGTCGCTGGAGGGGTGCAATGGCTGAACCTGAACCATCTGAGGACCATTCAACAGGTTTTAGAGAGGTAACATTCACACAAACATGTACTGAAATGCACAAAACCATTCTCAGCAGCTCAAGTAACCACACTGTAATTGACAATCTTCTGAAGGCAGAGCCTGGTATGTTTTCCAAACCTTTGAGTCCTGGGCTGCTGGTTTTGTGTTGTGTGATTTGCTACTTGGCTGTTGTTCCAAAATGTCTTAGTTCATCTGAATACAAGATCTATGGGCATTTTTATTTATGACTAGTGATGCAGAAAAGCATAAATGTATAACTTCATATCTCTGATTTTCCTCAAAGGGAGGGTCTTCAAAACATCATGGTGGTGGTGAAGTCTTTAGGAATGGGTTTCCATCTGCCTGTGGATGGTATTCGTTCCCTTCCCCTGGTAAGAATCAGTGGAGCTCATGAAATGTCCATAGTAATGCTCTTTCTTTATAGGACAGCTCTCAATTCTATGGACTGGATATCGTTCAGATGTTTATTGGTCAGGCATTTATTAATGTGTCTTGGTCCTCTTCTTACTTTTTGTTTCTAGAGTGGAGTGCAAGAACTCTATAATGTGAACATGAATATTCTGGAAAGTGCCAAACATCTTGGATACGAGGTCATTGATACTCTCAGCATCACCATGGGTCGATACAAGGAGTTCCTGCAGGGAAGGTGTGCCTGTCATTTCCATGAGGTAAAATTTCATAAGGTGTTCATATGTACATTCTTGACCCAAAAATTAAAATTCTTTCATAATTTACTCACCCTCATTCCATCCCAGATGTGTATAACTTACTTTCTTCTACAGAACACAAACAAAGATTTTTAGAAGAATATGTATATCAGTTCTGTTTATCCTCACAATGCAAGTGAATAGTGACCAGACCTTTGCATACTAAAATCTACACTTTCACATTTTGAAAATTAAAGTGGTGATTTACAGTAAAAAAGGGTTTTAATATTGATCTGTTTCTCACCCACACCTATCATATCGCTTCTGCAGATATAGATTTAAGCACTGGAGTCATATGGATTACTTTTATGCTACCTTTAAGTGATTTTTGGAACTTCAAAGGTCTGGTCACCGTTCGCTTGCATTGTATGGACCTGCAGAGCTGAGACATTCTTCAAAAAAATCTTTGTTTGTGTTCCGCAGAAGAAAGAAAGTCAAACACATCTGAGTAAATGATCAGAGAATAAAATTTTTAGGCGAACTATCCCATTAGGGTTGTACTAACTGTAACCCTAAACTGCAAGTTTACATGCAAGTTCTAGACCAGAATAAAACTAACATAATTTTTTGGATAAAACATGTCTGGGTCAGTAACTTTTCACTCCAAAATCAAAAGATGAAAATAACAAACTGATTTTGCATTGAAACATTATTTTTATGATAATTAAGCACATTATCCCCCAAAATGTCTTTACTGTAAGACATTAAAAAATGTTGTACAATTATTTTATTTTTTTTATAAATGTGCTAAAAAATTATCTACTTTAGCTTTAAGCACAATATAATTAATTATTTAATTCCTTTGATTTTGTGTTGAAATGTGACTTGGACATATTCTCGGTATATTTTCGTTAGATTTACCCATTTATTTCCCAAAACCAATATGTTTCTAGATTTTATTAAATAATTCTCATCCAGCAGTCCACCAAACATACAGAGCCAAAGAACATAACACTGTTATTAAGCATGCTGTTGAAACTGGGCTTCTGTGCTAATCTCATGAATTTGTATCTGTAATTAGATTATCATGATTCATGAGTAAAAATTGTACTCATAGGACTCTGTTTTCTCAAGTTTGACACATCCATGTGTATGAATGATATCGTTCTGCACTCAAGATATATATACATGTATATAGATCCTTCTAGAAACACTTCCCAGCCTTCCAGCCCCATAAATCTTTTTAAAAGAGAAGCCATTTCTTTTTTGCTTCACCCTAAAAGTGCCAGGCGGATCATTTAATGAGTAATTAGCAATTAGGCAGGCTTTTATTAGTCAATAAAGTGCAGGCTGGGAACAGATGTATTAGCTCCAAAATGTGTGAAGTGGTGGTAGCAATGCCAAACCTGCTCACATCTGAAACTTAGGTCACCGTAATTTAACCCACTAACCCAGCCGAGCGGCCACATCCGACAACAAGACAGCAGATTTAGACTAGACAAACCCCGCAACACACAATATTAAAGTCTGTAACTCAAGTTTTAGAGCAACTTTTGCTTGTTTTTTGTTATTTTTACAATGAGCTACACACACTGATACATTTTTCTTATTAAAGTGCCAGACATGGTCTTCTGCAGTTGTAGCCCATCCATCTTAAGGTTTGACATGTTGTGCATTCTGAGATGCTATTCTGCTCACTACAATTGTACAGAGTAGTTATCTGAGTTACTGTAGACTTTCTGTCAGCTCAAACCAGTCTGGCCATTTTCCATTGACCTCTCTCATTAACAAGGCGTTTCTGTCCACAGAACTGCCGCTCACTGGATGTTTTTTTGTTTTTGGCACCATTCTTAGTTAATTCTAGAGACTATTGTGCTTGAAAATCCCAGGAGATCAGCAGTTACAGAAATACTCAAACCAGCCCATCTGTCACTAACAATCATGCCACAGTCAAAATCGCTGCAATCACATTTTTCCCCATTCTAATGGTTGATGTGAACATTAACTGAAGCGCCTGTCTCGTATCTGCATGATTTTATGAATTGCACTGCTGCCACACGATTGGCTGATTATATAATCGCATGAATAAGTAGGTGTACAGGACTTCCTAATAAGGTGCTTAGTGAGTGTTTGTTCTATGCAGGTCTATAAGCTTCATTTTCCGACTGCTACTTCCCAAAGAAAGCTGAAGATCTTGAGGCATGGTGAAGAGAGTGGACTCAGGGCCAATGTGCCAACGGGGCCACAACAGCAAGAGGATCCATTGTCTCAACCCAATGTGTCCTACCACGTAAAAGGACCAGTAAACAAGGTCTACTCAGAGATCCTACTGAGCAGGATTTGTGTGAATCAAGCTGTCAACAGGACCTTTCGCCAACAGTGACAAAAAGACAGTTAGCGGCTGGTGACGCTAAGCTGAGTGTGTGTGTGTGTGTGTGTGTGTGTGTGTGTGTGTGTGTGTGTGTGTGTGTATCCAGTGAGAAAGAGTGCATCGGTATGATGAGTAGTTGTGAATATGTATATATATTTGAAGAAAAAGCCGTTATAAAAATGCATTAAAGGGCTAAAGTATATAGTTATTTTTGAAAGCATTCATAGTGCACACAGATCGCTCCAAATGTACTTAGCCATATTCTGGATCAAAGTGTTAAATTGGACAAAGATGGGTTAAGTAGTGTGTGTGTGTGTGTGTGTGTGTGTGTGTGTGTGTGTGTGTGTGTGTGTGTGTGTGTGTGTGTGTGAGAGAGAGAGAGAGAGAGAGAGAGAGAGCGAGCTCCAGATTGAAAGGGGGGTGGGGTTTAATGAGACCCCCTGAAGCCCTACTAAATTGACTTTGGCAGCTGCAGTGTCTCACCTGGTCCCTTCAAACAGCCAACAAACTTTCCTGCAATGCTCATGCAACGTTCTCACAATGCTGCTACTGCTGGAACACAGGTTGAAATGTTCCCAATATGGTTTGGGAAACGTTTTTGCAGGTGCTGTGGAGTGCCTTTAAAGTTACGCTGCCTCACGCTGTCACTTTTATAGAAGCTTGTCGACGTTTTGAAGTCTAGCTTTACACCCCCTTCTTTTACATACCAGGTTTGCAAATATTTATGACGTTTTTTTTATGCCAAAGGTCTTATGAAAGATATTGTATGTTATAGTACCTGTCTTATGTTCTTCACATATATTTCTACATTTAGTTTTTTACCAGTGTTCTACCAGTGCCTTTTCATAATAATCAGTGTAAAATATTTTAAATGCTGTTTTCAAAAAAGAGGTTCTATGTATTTATATGGTTTCTGTAAGTTTTGATGGTAAGTGTTTTTATATGGGTACAGGGTTTGCTCTGATTTGCTGGAATGTATGACATATTTCATTTATCCATAATTTACATTAAACAGGAAGTAGTCTGTGAGTGGAAAAAATTGCAAAAATTATTTGAATTGTCCCATAAAAATAATATTCCCACCAGTAGTTAAGATGAACTCGGTATAGGCATAAAAGCTATTTCCACATGAAGCAAAACAAATTCATATGAACCTGTGTTGACTTATGAACATTCCAGAGCATGATAACTCATATTATTCTGTGTAATATTTCACTGTTTATTCCTGGAAACCATTTCCCGCCAGTGTCAGTATTTGAGGGTCACATCAATTTATTAGAAATAATTATGGGTATTAACGAAGGGCTGAATATTGTTGTAGCCTGCATGAAATATATTATAATTTTTTTTATAAAAAAAAAACTAGAAACATGAACCCAATTAAAAATTTACATTTTCGTAATTGTTTCTTGAACTAATGGAATGTTTTTTGTCATTTAAGAACATGTCAGAATAATTTTGTTTGAAATAATGTAGGGAAAATGTTATTAAATGGCTTTAAATAAAATTGGATTTTGATTAGTTTTTTGTTTACAAATGTGATACATTTCTTTCAATTAATGTATCAAATACAAGTTCATGAAAAACAGAAATAGGCTATTTTACTGAATAAAGTACCCATTTAAAATGTATTCAAGTCGTCTATTTACAATGATTATATAGGCCTATTAATTGACAAAGCTAATTCTCACTTTACAAGGAAATGGATTTCGTTCTCTCTCTCTCTCTCTCTCTCTCTCTCTCTCTCATTTGGATTTATTTTCTCTTTTTTATTTTTGTTTTATTAGTTTAAATCATACCAGAAATGTAGAGTGTTTCTATAAGATCGAAATTACTATTAGTACTTTATTACTTCCTTTTGAGGAAGAAAATATATATCACATACTAAATCGCATATATTCGTCGGTTTTATAGGCTGTTAAACAGTAACTAATTAGGTCTATGGAAATACCGAGGAATACTTTTTTGATTGCGGCCTTCATATCTTAGTTAAAATAAAAAGGAAAATAGCAAGGAAATAAAGAATGTTTTTTTTTTTTTTTTGTATTTTTTATTGTTAAATATAACAAGTCGTGCTTTTTTTTTCCTTCACACAGTAGGCCTACCCTAAATCTAAAAAAAATACAAAATAAAAAATAAAAACCCGACTGAGCGGCTAAAGTTACGGATTCTTTCTTTCTGCCAATCAGTCGAACTCTGTCCTCTCTCGCTCAATCACTGTTGAGAACTGGCGCAACTGTTGAATATTAATAAGCCACTCGACCAATCACAATTCGGCAGCCGAGGGGTTAGTTACACCTTTTTCATCAGGAGCATATAACGGTTTGTGTCTATATTAGCGCGCGCTGATGGAGAAGGTTAACTTGTGAGTAGTTGAACGTTGTTGTAGACACCAAGATGAAATGTTTTAAGACGGACTTAATGGACACAAACAAAGGAGATTTATGAAGTTAAAAGTGTCGCTTGTGGATTATATAAAATAGATGTTAGAATGTAGGTCAGGATTCACACGGTTATGTGTAGAAGCTCTGTTAAATGAAGTGGACATGGATCATACCGGTTCTGGAATACGTGTAATTTACCACTTATTCCTTATATGGCTCTCAATTTGCCCTCTTTGCTCTCAGGGAAGTTGGATGTAAGTATTATAGATGCTATATTATAGATGTTTTTAACTATAATTTTATTAAAATTTCTAGATACGATTTTTTGAAAATTGTTTCATTTTCCTCGGGCCTGGTTATGGCATTTCAATCCAGGCCGACAGGAGAAGAGAACCGCTTCTGATCTTTGTGTCACCCTGCTCCGCATCACAGGTGGTTGGGCATCACATCTGTAGGAGTGCCCGAGAAGTTGGAGTGCGCTCATTTGCCCCTATCCCTCAAGCAAAAGGAGCTGTGCGCGCGCAAACCTCACCTTCTGCCGAGCGTTAAAGAGGGCGCGCGCCTGGGCATCACTGAGTGCCAAACGCAGTTCAAGCACGAGCGCTGGAACTGCTCGACCCGACGGGACCCGTCCGTGTTTGGCTACGAGCTCACCAGTGGTATGCATGCAATCAAAAAGCAATAGGCTTGTTTTAATGTGCATGAAATAATAATAATTTGATAACCATTATACAAGGTTAGTTAAAATTATCAGTACAAGATCATAAACAGCACTTTTCAGAAATAATTTAATGGGTGAAAAATATAGCCGGTACTCCAAATGTGAAACTCATGCTTGTGGAAACTTGGACAGTAGACCTAATGATTTTGGATTATTTAAATAGCCAAAAAAAAAATGCTGTAAAAGCACATTATAATTTTAATACTAAAATATAATTATAAAAATAAATAACTTGTATCAATAGGCCTTAATGTAAACATAGATTTATATAAAGCTTAACAGAATGTTATGTCTAACAATCAGTTAGAATTAAACTTTTTTGTAAAAAAAGTTTAATGAAAAAAATATTAATCAAAGTTTAATTCCATCTGAATGTGCATCAACATTCTGTTAAGCTTTATATTATTACAATAGCATTTGTTTACATTACTAAATCTTTTGACAGATTTAGTAAATTTGAAATCCTGATTTGGGTGATTTGACTCGGGGACCAGCTGTAACACATCTTCTTTAGGTTATGTCCATACTGAATGTGCCATGGCCTACAGCTGGTCCTGTGCAATTCTGAATTTAAAGCCTACAGGATTAGATGGATTACAAAACAAAGAGTTGACCTGTAATCGTAGAACTTGTTTCTTGATTTTTTTAGGATCCACCCTTCAGATCAAACCCAAAGTTGTTGTCCCAGATCAGCTTAAATCCAGGCCTGGTACAGGAATAAACTGAATCTGCCAAATGTTTCTATTCACGTATCCACATCCGTGGTTTACTTCTAAAAGCGTGTCAAATCAAGATCTGTTGTTTATGAATTGCTATTGTGTCTAAAAACACCCTTTAAAATCAGACTCAGAAATGTGATATAATTCTATTCTGTTCTCCATCCATCCATTTATTTTCTATACCCGCATATGCTGTTTAGGGTCATGGGGGGTTTCTGGAGCGTACCCTCTATTCTTCTCTATTCTATTCTAATGAACAAGATTATCCAGTTACTTTGGGTCCATGCTGTAAATGTTTAGGTCACCTCTCTTGCAAGGAAAATAAATAAAACACTCTTCGTTTCTGTAGCATTGAGTGCACAAGGCAAAATAAACAATTTAAATACTTATAAATAAAATGTAAGCAGGCATACATTCGCTAAATTAGTCTATATGTTTTAGTTATATAAGCATATCATAATTAAAATCTATTCAATCAAAAACCTGCCATAAAGATAAACAGATAATACATTTGCCTCCAACTTACCAATTAAAAATTATTAAAGAGGTTGTTGAAAAGAGATATACATATTTGAGCTCAGAAATAGCAGTGCATTCTTAATTTAACCTAATGCAAATAGCCTTTAATTCCATCATAAGCTTTGCATATAATGAACATCTGAGCCAAAAATATAAATGTTTAGATTCAAAGGACTTCCAGTTTTTTTAAGACTCAGTCCTGTCTCATCTGTTCCTACATGAAACCAAATCGTCCCACACCCGTACACATACCCCTGCATAGTTACAGTAACACTTTACAATAAGGTTCCATTTGTTAAGATTAGTTAGGCATTATGTATCCCGAATTAATAATGAACAGTATATTTTTTTACAGCATTTATTAATATTTGTTAATGTTATTAATAAAAATATGCATTTGTTCATTGTTAGTTCATGTAATTTCATTTTGCATTAACTAATGTTAACATACAACGTTTGATTATAAAAATGTATAACTATGTTGAAATTAAAATTAACCGAGATTAATAAATGCTGTAAAAGTATTGTTAATTGTACGTTCATGTTAACTTAACAAATAGAAGCTTCTTGTAAACTGTTACAACTTTGTAGTTGTAGTTGTATGTATGACAGTATGTAGTTGTATGACAGTATGACTGTCAGAGACATTCCCAGACTCCTCTGCTCCCAGACAGCTGCACTGGGACTCCTTTTCACAAACTGTTATATATTTTAAAATTTTGTACTTTGTTTGAACATTGGTATTGTACTTATGTTCTCTTTTTTTGTTTTATAAGGGACGAAGGAGACAGCATTTATCTACGCAGTAATGGCCGCTGGACTTGTTCACGCAGTCACTCGCTCTTGCAGTGCGGGAAATATGACGGAGTGTTCATGTGATACCAGCCTGTCGGGCAGCGGTTCACTCAGAGATGGCTGGCACTGGGGCGGCTGCTCTGATGACATAGCCTATGGGACGTGGTTCAGTCGTCGCTTCATTGATAATTCTGTGAAGAACATATCAGCCCGTAGGGAGGACGCACTGCTCACTATGAACCAGCATAACAGTGAGGCTGGGAGACAGGTGGGTGAGAAACAAAGACTAAACCACAACAAACTTTTTAAAGCAGCGTTTCCCAATCTTTTTTGTCTTATGTACCTCCACAGCCCCATCAGTAAGGCCCCTTCATCGACACCAAACCACAAATGTGCTTTTTGTACACATATTATACTGAATATTATTTAGCGTTATAATTAATAATGTTTAAGTCACTTTTAAATAAAAACAATCGCTAGAAGTGTCATCTATAAATGCATTTAACACATTACACATATTTTGATTGTTTACTTTAAAAGAAACTGAAAAAATTATATTTATCATGATTAGTCATCCTAGTAACACTTTACAATAAGATAATTTAACTACTTTAGATAACAATAGTTTTGAGCACATTTTGGTTAATGATAATTTCAACATAAACTAAAACATTTTCAAAATAAAAAGTTGTATATTTTATATATGGTTAGTAAATAAATGCATAATGATCTAACCTGAAATAACATTTAACAATGTTTTTTTTATACATGAATATTAACCAAGATTAATAAATGCTATAAAATATATTGTTTATTGTTAGCTCATGAAACCTAATGAATTTACTAATGTTAACATTTATAAATTTGTTGTAAAGTGTTACCGTTATTTTAAGCTATGGACTTCCCTTATATTTTCAAGTTGTAATTTCTATTTTTATAGGAAATTTATCAAGCAAAATTTAAATATTTCCAAGTACCCCCTGGAGTACACGACACATGCACTTGTGTGGAAATCACTGCTCTAGAGTATTTTGTTAACTGGAATAACTCACAGACACAAGAAATTATGATAATGTGTGAATCACGTTTAAAATTATGGTATAATTCAATAAGCTGCAAAAAGAGCTTCAGGAGAACTTGGCAAGGCAAAGTGTGAATGAAAAGGAAGGCTGAATTATTCATTTGTGTGTGTCTGCTTGCCTGTTTTCACAAAAGACATGGATACCAATTCACTCTAATTTGAGAAAATGTGGAAAGCATGACAGCCTGGAAAATGTCTGTCATACCCCATTTACTCAGAGACACATTTATAACATATTTCAGACGACAATAGTTACACTAAGCCTTTTTACAACTACATCTCACCCCTGTTATTGTTGATTTCACCAAAGAGAGTCCAACATAAAGAGCTCTTTTCCAAAACCAAGTGAGCTGCCAAACTCTACAGCATTTTAAGGCTTTTTAGCCATGATGGGTGTTCAAAGATGTAGGCAGCAACTTTATACCACCTTCTAAGACACCTTAGTTTGGTCAAATATCAAAGGCTGAAACAAACTCTAAGCAAGTACATTAACACTAAGCTCGCCAACTGTCCCATATTAGCCGGGACATTGCATATTTGGGCGAAATTAAGATTGTCCTCTATTTTAGCATTTAGACGCTCAAAGGGGAAGGTATGGTGTCTCGTATTGAAGCAGCAAAGTGCTCAAATGCGTCCCCCCATCAGACGGCGAAATGCTTGAAAAAGACCCCGTTCCGTATTGAAGCGCTAAAAATGCTCAAAATGACGTCTTCTAGCTACACAAGCTTGATATCGTGTTCCAAAATTTGTCCGAAACGATATCATTTCATATGGGTACTTTCTGTTACAATGCCCTTTTTGCTTGCATATAAAATACATTCTCTCTCAGCTAATGCTTTAAATTATAAAGGAACTTTCTAGGCAATCCTTCTATGTGCAATTTGAAAATATTAATTTTACAAATGACATTTTATCAATTTCATCAAATTGGTCACATTTTAGCTTGAAAATGTTTCAGATTCAGTCTATTCCATCAATTAATTTCTTAAAATTGCATATATTATGTTTCTTATATATTTTTGTTACATTTGTATTGTTTACTTATAATTAATTTGTAATTATATGTAGAACATGTGCTTAATTGTTACTGTCTCTTTAAGACATCAGCCAGTGAGCGCATATGATGAGAGAAGACGTGTAATTGGCAGAGTAAAAATTTTAAGACAATATAACTTACCTGAATGATAACGCGTACAGTTTAATGACTCAGAACTCTATCACCCACTTGAGGTTTTTTACCACCACAGTAACGCAAGAAAGCACGTTCAGCATGTTCAACCAGAATGTGCGTAATGTGCGTATCTTGCATAAAGCATATTTCTGCCCTAATGCAGTAATAATCCCATAATGATTTGCAATAAGCAAATCAAAATGAATCAGAGATTGCAGACATTATTTTAGTGGCACACAGAGTTGCTGCCTCTGAAGAGTGTTCCAAATCAGCCACTTTTAATAGTCTATTATAGTTAGGATACTACCTTAGAAGGTAGTCCATTTTGTAGGCTGTAGACAGCAAGGCAGCTCACTATGATTTGGAACAGAGCTAAGGTCTCCCCAGTCATGACCTCTATGTTTTTTTATGCAAGCACACAAACCAATAACCCACAGACACTCTGATTGTGTTAACCGTTTAGAATTTGATTGTTCTCACCAGCAAATGAATCTTGGACTTGTTCTAACTGACAAGAGAAACTATTTAAAATCAACCGAATAAGAACAGAAATCTTAATGGGCTTCTATAGCTCTGGCAATTTGTCAATCAAATGAGTTATATCTCCTCACAAGGTCTGTTCTTCATTAATCTTAGAGGCTGTTGTTTTGGCTGTTCGAAATTAGAGGAAGATTTGCACCAAATTCCTTAGCCTTGACTGAAGAACACTTGTGAGTGGTTGGATCCTCTAAACCACAACTCTGGTTGGAAATCACTGAGGTGTGTTTAAAGAGACTGAATAGCCCTTAAATCAGCGAACAGGGCCCTCATGATCCTTCAACCAAACAAATGCTCCTGTCTTATGAGAGTTTTCAGCTCACAAAATACACTTTCATGATGCAGAACATGAAGGAAAATCTAAAATCTCTAAAATATCATTAAAAAGCCCCTGAAAAATGATATAGTCATTGGAAATGTGGTTTACAGGGAGAACAGATTCCACTCAGTATGTTAACTCTCCTGATTTGCATTAGTTCTGCGTTTTTGTCTGAAATACAGGAAGTCAGTCAAAACGAATTGAAAATGTTGGAAGTGGGACAAAAGGCATTTGGGCTTGTTTCAACATCGACATGTCTGCATGCTTATTTCATGATTATAATGTCAAGAGTTTGAATAAATATATTTGTAAGGGTAGTTGACATGAAACACTTTTGGTACATTTCTTGTGATGTTGCATGCTATACACCATCTAAAACGATTTTTAACAACATTTTGTTATTTATTTATATTCTTTTATTGCTATGCTGTTGCTTTACACATGTAGCTTTAATATGACATCATATTAATTGAGATATTACATGGAATAAAAAATGTGTCTCACAACTCTCACCACAAGACCATTTAAAATGAACTAGTGAGAGTAAACACTTTTTTAAATGTACCATACAATATTGATGCTGATAAGGATGTGCACGTGTCATATGTAAACCCAAACATTCATACACATTTTATCCTAAAAATGTAAATTTAAGACAAAAAAAAGTCTATGGACATGTTTATAAATTAATGTAAATGTAGTGTGAGTTCAGGAAATCAAAGGCTGCTTGCCTGATCTCAGCTTAAATCAAATCACACACACACACACACACACACACACACATATGTGTGTGTATGTGTGATTTGATATATATATATGTACTGTATATATATAGAACATTAGAATTGTTTTGTTAATTAATATGAACTTCTGTAACATTTGCATTATACAAGGTCGGAAACAGTGCATCTTTTTTTTGTTATTTTGACCAGTTGTCATTTTCTGCAAATAAATCCTCTAAATGACAAAAGTTGTATATGAAATTTGGGAGAAATGTTGTCAGTACTTTATAGAATAAAACAAAAATATTCATTTTAGTCAAACACATTCCTATAAATAGTAAATCCAGAGAAACTGGTAATTTTGCAGTGGTCTCTTAATTTTTTCCAGAGCTGTATATACAGTATATACTGAACACTCAGTGAGCACTTTATTAGGAGCACTATGATTCCTCGACGTGGTCTTCTACTGTTGTAGCACATCCGACCTCAATGTTCAAAGTGTTTCTGAGATGCTACACTGCCTGGCCAAAAAAAGTCATATACTCAAATATATCATTTTGCCTTTAACTTTTGTTACGTTGTGCATTCTTTGTGGCTTTGTTTAGACAACTTTATGCAACATCACAACATTAGTTTCCGTCCAGAGTTGCATTCATCTTTGGTCGAGATCTTGTATTGACGATGGGAGAGTCTAACCACTCTGTAAAGTCTTCTCCAGCACATCCCAAAGACTTTCAATGGGGTTAAGGTCAGGACTCTGTGGTGGCCATTGAGTGTGAAAATTATTCATCATGCTCCCTAAACCACACTTTCACAATTTAAGGAAGATGAATCTTGACATTGTCGTCCTGGAATATGCCCGTGGCGTCAGGGAAGAAAAAAATCCATTGATGAGATAACCTGGTCATTCAGTACATTCAGGTACTCCGCTGATTAATTTTATGAAACTAAAACATATTAATCACTGCAATAATGATCCAGTCATGGCCTTTTAAGTATCTGCTTATTTAAATCCAAACTGTGACTATTTATTTTGGCCAGACAGTGTATTCTGCTCACTACAATTGTACAGAGTGGTTATCTGGGTTACCATAGCCTTTCTCTCAGTTCAAACCAGTCTGGCCATTCTCCTTTGACCTCTCTCATCAACAAGGTTTTTCCATCCACAGAACTGCCGCTCACTGGATGTTTTTAGTTTTTTTTACACTCTAGAGACTGTTGCTCGTAAAAATCCCTGGAGATCAGCAGTTACAGAAATACTCAAACCAGCCCATCTGGCACCATCAATCATGCCACAGACAAATGTTTTTTCCTCATTCTGATGGTTGATGTGAACATTAACTGAAGCTCCTGACCTGTATCTGCATGATTTTAGGCATCGCACTGCTGCCACAAGATTGGGATGATTAGATAATAATATGAATAAGTAGGTGTAATAAAGTGCTGAGTGAGTGTATGCAATTTATTGATTAATTTGATTAAAAAATGTTAACGATTCACAGCCCTAATACATCTATTTCACTCTTTATTTAATGTAAAATACTTCACTTATCCTCTTTCTCTACAGGCAGTGGCCAAGACAATGTTGACTGAATGCCGTTGCCATGGCATATCAGGTTCGTGTGCGGTAAAGACGTGTTGGCGCACAATGGTTGCGTTTGAGCTTGTGGGTGCCTACCTGAAGGAGCGCTACGAGACCAGCGCTCAGGTGGTAGACTGTACCAAACATAAGGTGCGACGTAAGGACAAAGACCAGCGCAACATGCCTATAACCAAAGAGGAGCTAATCTTTCTTAACAAATCGCCCAATTACTGTTTGGAGGACCGTCGTTTGGGTGTGACGGGGACCCGGGGTCGCAGGTGTAACAGAACTTCAGTCGGGTCGGACGGCTGTAACCTGCTCTGCTGTGGGCGGGGCTACAACACACATGTGGTTCGACACATAGAACGCTGCGAGTGTAAGTTTGTGTGGTGCTGTTATGTTCGTTGTCAACGCTGTGAGACAATGAATGACATACACACCTGCAAGTAAAGTAACTATGAGTGGAAAGCAATGATGAGCTCTCATGAGACATAAGAGAAAAGACCTTGAGAGAGAAAGTACAGCTGGGGTGGATCATCTTTACACTGTCAAGCAAGCCCCTTAGGACCTAGAAAAACAAGCATGTTAACAAAATATCCATGGCAACTGATGATCCACAGCGGAAACCATTGACAAATGGCATAATGCCTCAAACTCCACATGTGTAACTCTTCCCATGGGCTTCAAATGGGAATCAAGCCATATATATCTAGCCACATAGCCAGCATATACTGTAATAATGACTATGGAATATAACTGGAGCCTAAAGGGAACTGAAATACTGCTTCAAAAGGAACTGCAAAGTGTAAATATTAGGCCTAAATGTTTTGTCTGTACTGAGAATTAAGGAAGCATCCCTTTTTGACAATCAACTGCTTAGTCTCTAAGGCATTTAATGGCATTGGTTGTAACACCTTGGCTCCTTCAGTTGAGTAACATATTAAAGTGATTGTTATGAAGCAATGTAGATAATATGCCAAGATATTTTTTATATAATGTTTTATATTGTGGGTCCCAAATGAGAATCCCTTGAATAAATCCCACAAACAATTCCAACACAAGTTGCATTCCCAAAGATGCAGTTAAAAGAATCCCAGATTCAATACAAGTTACGCTTAATTGACAGCATGTGTACCATAATTTTGATTACCACAAAAATGTAATTAGAACTGTCCCTCCTTTTCTTTCAAAAAAGCAAAATCTGGGTTACAGTGAGGCACTTACAATAAAAGTGAATGGGGCAAATGGGTGCAGGTGTTATGAGTGTGCGATAGCTTGATGCGACTAGCCCACCGAAATGTCCAACTTTGGCACACAATTCTTTGAACATTGCGCTTGTCATTCGGAGGTGTTTAACCCACAGCTGGTCAATAAAGTGGGTCCTCACAATCCGCCAGAACAGTTTTGAGAGCGGGCGCTCCTAGGTATGTGGAGACTGGCGGTGTGTGGGCATCGTAGCTATTTATATCAGATATTAGACTTATTCTATGGTGTCTCGTAGATGCATTTAATAAAATTTGTTACTTGTTCCAATCTTGTAAATAAAACTCCCCAATGTAGGGAGAGGCCATTCAGCTGCTTCATCATGATGCGGTGGCTCCCTCATGATAATGCGCAGTACGTAGTGGATGGAAACACGCAACAATTCGTATTTTCTTAAGGCAAATTTTTGGAAATGTGCTTAAAAAATGCTAAACCTTTCTGATGGAAACCCAGCAACTATAACCTCAAATTATTTATTTTTTAAATGTAAAGGTGGGACGAGTATAAATCATTTTTTGTGGCTATCAACATCATGCCACAAATGCTGTTGATTGAGCTTAACTTGTACTGAACTCAGAAAAAAAAAACCTTTAAAAGGATATTTTATATTATTGTAGCTTTGTAGTTTTGCCATAAATGTACATATTAAATCCTGAACAATGGGAATTGGCTTTAGACTAATATTACACATATTTTGGCTGAAATAAAACTTTAATAAAAGTAAATAGAGATTTTCAAGCTTTTTCATTTGTTCATGACTGATGATGTTTTACATATTTAAAAAATTATAGCATTTTCACAGTGTATGGATATATTCAGCAGTTCAGGTTTGTCACTTCACAATTTAAATTGAAATGACAAATTATGGCATAGTAATTGCGACTGATGTTTAATATATTTTTCCTTTTCTCTAAAGCTCAAGCCTCCCCCCCTATCGGAAAGAGTAGTGCTTTGCTAGAATTAACAGATTTGTGCCAAATGCCATGGCTGCATTCTCTTAAACAGCCCTTAAATGCTAAAGCAAGTGGCCCTTTTATGTAGCCACATTCCAGACAACAGGACAGTGACGGTTTACGGAAACACACACAGACCATATCAGAGATCCAAAGACAAAAACTCTCTTTCACACAGAACCAAATATGTTAAAGTTATAGGAAAATCTCATTTACGCCATTACTATTATCTGAATGCCTGCTTGTTCATTCTCATGTGGTTGTATTTACTGCTAAGTGGAAGCTGCATCTGGCTTTTAAAAATGTATTTTCTTTGATTGTAAAATAACTCAAAACTACTTTGGAAACATTACTTTTTTCTAAACTAATCCTTTTGATTAGATGCTAACTATTTTGGTTATATTATCCTCTAATGATAGTTAAAGAATCCAGTGACAGTTTTCTTGCAATATAGTACATTACTGAATCAACGTGTGTCCCTAGAACATCATTAATGATATCAATAAATGAAACTTTTGACCTAATATATCACCCTAGAAATGTTTGAAAAGGAATTTTTATCCTTACATTTATGCATTTGGCAGACACTTTTATCCAAAGCAACTTACAGTGCACTTGTTACAGAGACAATCCCCCCGGAGCAACCTGGAGTTAAGTGCCTTGCTCAAGGACACAATGGTGCTGGCTGTGGGGATCGAACCAGCAACTATCTGATTACCAGTTATACGCTTTAGCCCACTACGCCACTGCCATTCCATTGATTCTGAATTGGATTGCCTCAAAACTGCCAACTTCTCTTCTGCCTCATTGTTGTCTCTAACTCTTCTGTCTTCCTCTCATTATCAACATATGGGTTGTTTAATGGTTAAATCATAAGTAATATTACATTTTTGAAGCAGAATGATTTGTCAAATTAAATCTGCTGTACTGCAATATAGCCTTTTCAGCTTTTGATATGCCATTGCTCATGAGCTGAGACTGCTTTTCTTAATGTTTGGTACGGGAACATTCAGATGTGCTAACATTACATCCACAACTGTTAAAACAATATACAGTATATATATATATATATATATATATATATATATATATATATATATATATATATATATATTTATATATATATTTTTTGTCTCATTTAATTTCTTGTATTTTAATGTAATAATTCCTTAGCCCCAGTTGTTTTTGAGGCATGTTCATGACATTTTTTATCATTCACTTAAAGTAAGTTGTTTTGAAGTGAGCTATCATGAACTATTAAGTAGATAATTTTTCAAAATAGATATAAAAGTTTTTGGAATAACTTTCAACATTTTTCTTTTTTCAAAATATCTATCAAAGTTGTTCCATTTTCGAAAAAGCTTTTACAGTTTCGTTTTTGGAATAACTTTTGAAGCTGTTCTTTTTTACATTTACATTTACATTTATTCATTTGGCAGATGCTTTTATCCAAAGCGACTTACAAAAGAGGAAGAACATCAGCGAATCATCTTAGGGAGACAGTGGTACAAAAGTGCCATATTACAAAGTTTCACTATCATCAGAATAGTATACAAAACAGATTTAAGTGCAACAAGAAATGTAAATAATTTTATTTATTTTTTTTTAGTGACCGGTTAAGTGCTTTTGGAAAAGATGTGTTTTTAGCCGTTTTTTGAAGATAGAGAGTGAGTTAGCTTCCCGGATTGAGTTGGGAAGGTCATTCCACCACCGTGGTATGATGAAACTGAAAGTCCGGGAAAGTGTTTTTGTGCCTCTTTGTTTTGGTACGACAAGGCGACGTTCCTTAGCTGACCACAGGCTTCTGGTGGGAACGCAGCTCTGCATAAATGTTTTTAGGTATGCTGGAGCAGACCCAGTGACTGTTTTGTATGCCAGCATCAGGGCCTTGATTTTAATACGTGCATGAACCGGCAACCAGTGGAGAGAGACAAAGAGTTTTTCTTAATAGCTATCGTAGTTGTTCATCTTTCAGCTATCAAAGTTGTTCTGTTTTCGAAACAGCAATCAGTGTTGCTCAGGTTTTGGAATTGCTATTGGAAGAGTGGTTCAGTTTTCTGAATTAAATTTTTTCAGTTTTTTTGAATAGCTATCGTAGTTGTTCATCTTTCAGCTATCAAAGTTGTTCTGTTTTCAAAACAGCGATCAATGTTGCTCAGTTTTCAGAATCACTATCAAAGTCGTTCCATTTTCAAAATAGCTGCTCAAGTTTAATTTTTCGGAGTAGCTTGCTCAGTTTTTGGATTTGCTATCAAAGTTGTTCCATTTTCAGGACAGCGGTAAATGTTTCTCCATTTTCAGAATTGCTATCAGAGGTGTTCAGCTTTCGGAATAGCTATCAAAGTTGTTCTGTTTGCGGAAACAGCAATCAATGTTGCTCAGTTTTCAGAATAGCTATCACAGTTGTTCATCTGTCTGGAATAGCTAAGTTGTTCTGTTTGCGGAACAGTAATCAATGTTACTCAGTTTTTGGAATTGCTCTCAGGGTGTTCAGCTTCCAGAATAGCTATCAAAGTTGTTCTGTTTGTGGAACAGTGGTCAATGTTGCTCAGTTTTTAGAATTGCTATCATAGGTGTTCAGCTATCTGAATTGCTATCAAAGTTGATCCGTTTGCAGAACAGCGATCAGTGTTGCTCAATATTCAGAATTGCTGTCATAGGTGTTCAGCTTTTGCAGTAGATATCACAGTTGTTTAGTGCTTGGAATAACTTTCAAAGTTTTTGGATGTGCTATCAAAGTTACATTTTCAGAACAACGATCAATTTTGCACAGTTTTCAGAATCCCTATCATATTTTTTCAGTTTTTTAGAATAGCTTTCAAAGTTTTTCAGTTTTCAGAACAGCTGCATATAAAAGTTGATCAGTGTATGTATTGTTGAGTTGAAACTGAAAGCTCACAGTTGGTAGTGATGCCATATAGACACACAGACAATACATTTTTGACATTAATTTAATCCATGCTGGCCTGTGGAGTCCAGCCTCATCACTCATCCAAGCAAAGCATTACAACCTAAGCCAAGAGTCATGCCTATTTCACTGGCCCATTCCTGCATGCTCTATGAGTGGTGCCATGCTCTGCACTCCTTTCCAGAAGTCTGTAGGGGCTCGTGGCTGTGTGTGGTTGTGTTAGTAAAGGCCTGAGGGGTTTTGGATTGGCAGCACTGTTTCCCTGCCAATAACTGTTGCTTAAACATCAACAATTTCCACAACAACTGCTGCGGTGTCAATGTTAGGATTCTACACACGTCCTTTTGTGCTAGCATGCCTTAATTCACGCATGTTATTCATTTTTTCTTTGTTTCTTGCTTACCTTAAAATTGGATTACTATTAAAATGATTGTTTATAAACTCAGCAAAAAAAGAAACATCTCACTTTCAACTGCTTTTATTTCCAGCAAACTTAACTTGTGTAAATATTTGTATGAACATAAAAAGATTAAACAACTAAGACATAAACTGAACAAGTTTCACAGACATGTGACAAAGAAATTGAATAATGTGTCCCTGAACAAAAGTAACAGTTAATGTCTGGTTTTGCCACCAGCTGCATTTAGTACTGTAGAGCCTCTCCTCCTCATGGACAGCACCAGATTTGCCATTTCTTGCTGTGAGATGTTACCCCACTCTTCCACCAAGGCACTTGCAAGTTTCCGGACATTTCTGAGGGGAATGGCCCTAGCCCTAGCCCTCACCCTCCAATCCAATTGGTCCCAGATATGCTCAATGGGATTGAGATACGGGCTCTTCACTTGCCATGGCAGAACACTGACATTCCTGTCTTGCAGGAAATCACGCACAGAACGAGCAGTATGGCTGGTGGCATTGTCATGCTGCAGGGTCATGTCAGGATGAGCCTGCAGGAAGAGTACCACATGAGGGAGGAGGATGTCTTCCCTGTAACACACAACATTGCAGATTGCCTGCAATGACAACAAGTTCAGTCCGATGATGCTGTGACACACCGCCCCAGACCATGACGGTCCTCCACCTCCAAATCAATCCCGCTCCAGAGTACAGGCCTTGGTGTAACGCTCATTCCTTCGACGATAAACACAAGTCCGACCATCATCCCTGGTGAGACAAAACCGTGACTCGTCAGGGAAGAGCACATTTTGCCAGTCCTGTCTGGTCAGTGGAGGATGGGTTAGTGACCATAGGCGACGTTGTTGCCGGTGATGTCTGGTAAGGACCTGCCTTACAACAGGCCTCCAAGCCCTCAGTTCAGCCTCTCTCAGCCTATTGCGAACAGTCTGAGCAGTTATGGAGGGATTGTGCGTTCCTGATGTAACTCAGGCAGTTGTTTTTGCCATCCTGTACCTGTCCCGCAGGTGTGATATTTGGATGTACCGATCCTGTGCAGGTGTTGTTACACGTGGTCTGCCACTGTGAGGATGATCAGCTGTACTTCCTGTCTCCCTGTAGCACTATCTTAGGAGTCTCACAGTACAGACATTGCAATTTATTGCCCTGGCCATATCTGCAGTCCTCATGCCTCCATGCAGCATGCCTAAGGCACGTTCACGCAGATGAGCAGGGACCCTAGGCATCTTTCTTTTGGTGTTTTTCAGAGTCCGTAGAAAGGTCTCTTTAGTGTCCTAAGTTTTTATAACTGTGACCTTAATTGCCTACCATCTGTAAGCTGTTAGTGCCTTAATGACCGTTCCACAGGTGCATGATCATTAATTGTTTATGGTTCATTGAACGAACATGGAAAACATTGTTTCAAGTAAAGTCAAGTGATTTTTATTGTCGTTCAACCATATGCAATTAGTACAGTACACAGCAAAATGAGACAATGTTCCTCCAGGACCATGGTGCTACATAAAAAACAACATAGGACAAACACAGAAACACATGAGACTACACAGACTAAATAACATGTCTACATAAAGTGCACGTGCAAACATGTGCAAAAAAAGTAAGGGGCAATACAATAAATTACTATTAGGAACAGGACAATAGGCACAGTAAGCGACAGTGCAGTGTCGACCAGTAGTGCAAAAAGATGACACTTTCTAAAAATGCCAAATGTAAATATAACATACTATGAAATAGTGTTCTATGGACATAGCAGTTATTGAGGTAGCAGGCAGGTATAAAGTGACAATGAATTAAAATGCAACTCTGGACATGTGCGAAAGTTGGATGGTGTATAGGTGTGTGTGTGTGTGTGTGTGTGTGTGTCAGTCCAGTCTCTGAGTATTGAGGAGTCTGATGGCTTGGGGGAAGAAGCTGTTACACAGTCTGACCGTGAGGGCTCAAATGCTTCGATACCTCTTGCCAGACGGCAGGAGGATGAAGAGTTTGTGTGAGGGGTGTGTGGGGTCATCCACAATGCTGGTTGCTTTACGGATGAATCGTTTTGTGTAAATGTTTTTGATGAAGGGAAGAGAGAGACCCCGATGATCTTCTCAGTTGTCTCTGCTCACTACCATCTGCAGGGCTGTTTAAACCCTTTACAATAAAGATCTGTAAAGTTATTTTTATTTTTACAAAATTATCTTTAAAATACAGTGTCCTGAAAAGGGGACATTTCCTTTTTGCTAAGTTTAGATAATCATCATGAATATGCAACAGTCAGTCTGGTCTTATATGACATAGGCTTTATGTTCTTGTCTTACACACTGTGTGAGGAAAATGTGATCAGAATGAATCTGCAAGTGTTATGGTATCTACCTCCATCTGGTGGAGTCACAAAGTCTTGCCAGAGAAGACCACAAGAGGGAGATTGATTCCAAACATCGGCATATATCAGTATTTCAGGTCAACACTCTTAAAAATTTGGGGTTGCAGCCTAAAGCCAAAGGAGAAACATTTCAAGCCATTGCTTTTTAAGATTTGATGTTAAGTAGTATAACCTATGTACAGTTGTTTCACAAAAACATTTGTTTTATTTTTATCTTCAGCTTATAATATACATGTAAAACTCCCAAACATTCCTTTTGCAAATACTCTCAATATAGCATCGCAATGTTACATTATTTTAAGCAATTTGGGGATTTTTTTTTATGTGTACAAAAAATTACGAATTAAAAGTGATTTATAATTAATAATTATAATTAATTTGTAGTTACCATTAGGGTTTTTGGTGTTCTGTTTGGTTAGGCACTTAAACCTTTTTTATATTTAATAAATTCTGTTTCAGCCAGTGCTATAATGTTTGAACAGAACATGTTTGTTTGCTCTATGAAGGAAGAGAATTGAGTTGAATGAGTTCAGGGACTCTCATTGTGATGAATGCCAGATAATGGACTAATACACCAATCATGCACTCTAGAATGAACACAGCTGAAAATGTGCCAAATTAGGTGGTTCAGGGGATAAAGTTTCAATTTTTGTCCCTGAAATTCTGGGTTCAAATCCAACAATTTAAATGTATTTCTTCATATGTAACAACATGACCCACAAAAACACACTGCAAACCATTCCAAACTCAGTGGCTCAATAGATAAGCTTTTGCCTTTCAAAAGTCCACAAAAGTCTTGGTCCATATCCTTTTTGTTTTTTTTCGTCATATGTAACAAAACATGCACCCCAAAATATCACGTTGCTAAATGCTCCTAAATCAGTGGCTCAGAGGATAAACTTTCACCTTTTGTTCCTTAAAGGCTGGGTTCAAATCTGACAATTTCTTATTTATTTCGTCAATGTAATAAATAAAAAATTGTTTTTTTATATATTTCAAGACACTCCAAGCTCAGTGAATCAGTGGATAAACTTTTGCCATTCATTCCCAAAAGTCTTGGTTCAAATCCAAAAAATTTTAATTGTCATTCGTCATATGAAAAAAAAAAAAAAAAAAACATTCCTCCCAAAACCACACAGCAAATTCCTCTGGGTCTGGGTTCCAATCTGACAATTTTTTCATCATATGTAACCAAACATTCCTCCCAAAACACACTGCGAATCACTCTAAACTCAGTACCTTAGTGGAAACACGTTCATCTTTCTTAAGTTTGGGTTCAAATCTGACGATTTATTTCTTTCGTCATATGTAGTAAAACATGCGCCCCAAAAAACACAACACAAAGTACTCCAAACTCAGTGGCTAAGTGCTTAAACTTTTGCCAATTGTTCCCAAATGTTCTTTGTTGAATCAATCTATTTTTAGGTTTCTTTCATCATATGAAAAAAAAAATTATAATTTGCCCCCCAAAACACAGAAAAAAAACACAAGAAATAATTTTAATCTACGTAACACCATAATAACCTGTCATTATGGTGTTTTTGCATACAAAGTCACCATATGATGTTTTGAAAAGGTTGTCACCAAGTTTGGATTGTTTTTGTGGGGGATGTTGTAGGAAAGAATTTTAACCTACCTGTTGGCGCACATTTAAGTTGTTTTGCACGCGTGTTGCGGGCGTGCTGTTTCCTTGTGGCTTAAAATAGTAAAATAATAAACTTTCAAAAGTCTGAACTTAAAGTCGGATATGCCAATCCATTTATTAACATAACGAAAAATAAAACATTTCTTAAATAATAAAGTTAAATCAAGGTAGTCTCCATGATTACACGCCGTGCCTCACGGTCAAAAACCATGCACCTCCCTGTGTACCACACCTGCACTAATTAACCCCGGTCTTAAGTAGCGGCTCGTGGCAGAACACAGCACCACCCCATCCCAATACACAGAATGGCTCCAACACTACCTCATGACACTTTCAGCCCCTTTACCCATTCCTTCTGGAGGACAGCCATCCAGACCTCATTCCATCACACCCATTTTCAGATACAGCTGAGGTTGGATTTGAACCCAGGTCTTCTATTGGTATGCACTCCCATGCAACACGTGCCAACCACTGAGCCATCATCATCTTTTTAAATGATTTTAATACATTTAACCAAATAAAATGTCTTTTAAAAACTGAAAAGTAAGGGTTTGTCTTCATACATTTGCACTTGAGAATAACATTTTTACAGAGGACAAACATTACATTAACAAAAAATTCTACCTTCTTGTCCTCCAGCAAAACTCCAAATGCAAACATAGCTGCAAGCAGCAATGACGGGTCCAAGCACAACTGGTCCATTTCCACCCGGTGGCTTTCAGAAAACAATGCAAAGTAGACAATGCATATGGTATTTGACATTATTCTAAACAATTTTGAAGCAATTTGGGTAAATATAAGAGGACTATTTTAAAGTCTGTTGTTAGATCTACACTTCCTGCTGCCAGGTGGTGGCGCTATGACCGTGACCCAAAATAGTCAAATCCATGTGATCAGCCCCCAAGTCTAAACATACATCTCAATTTTGATTGAAATCACACATTGCACACAGAAGGTATGAGACACAACTTGTATCCCATTTTCCACCATTAATCGAATGCCTCACCATGGCAACACCGTTCGATACATCAAAAATATGTTCACAATTTAGCATCTTCAGTGTCTTGCCATAATGTTGTCTAAATGTGGTGACCGTCTCATGAATCAACTAGGAGGAGTATTTCAAAGTTCAGAGAATGCAATATTCCAAAAATTAAAAATGGCTGGCTTCTTGTTGGGTGGACCTAAAGACTATAATTACGTAAGTTGTCTGGCTTTATGAGAACTATATAAGTACCCATTTTGGTGACTGTGTGTGAAAATGGGAGTGCTACAGAGGCCGTCTTACACACCCATTTTAAAGGGAGCATTGCAGAGCCCCCCCACTCACCCATGCGTGAACTTTTGCCCAGATAAAATGGCCAGCGGTCTGATGTGTGTGTAAAATTTTGAAAAAAAAAAAATGAAATTTTAAGAAATCCAAGTGCCTCAAAAACACCCAAATATAGGAAGAAAGGAATAATAAAAATGAATGCATTGCCATGGAAACAGTATTTAAGATATCAATTATCCCTTTACAAATTTACATCAGCAGTGTCTTGACATTTTAATAAATTAATATAAACATAAGAGGGTTATATTAAAGTCTGACGCCGCAGCCAAGGAGCCAGTATCGAGTGGGAACTCCCCATCTCCGGGGCAGAGGGGGAGAGAGAGATGAAGAAGGGGGCTCGCTAGGCCCCGGAAAGGCCGCCAAATGGTACTCCAATAGCTGGACAGTATCATCCAGCGTTGCCGGGTGATGGCACTGGACCCACTCTGCAGTTCTCTTCGGCAAATGGCCGGTGAGTTGCTGCTGTACAATCAGATCTGTCAAACACCTGACGTTGCGATCCTCCTGGGCCAGGACCCACCTCTGGCAGGCATCGCGGAGCAGCTGAGCGTACACAAATGGGCGTCCGACTTCCTCCAGCCTCAGGGAGCAGAATCGCTGGCTGTGTTGTTCCGGTTTATGCCCAATGTGCTGTAGGATGGCCTTTTTCAGGTCCTCATTGGCCAGGTGAGTTTCCGCTGGAAGCTGATCAGTCATGAGATGTGATCAGTCATGAGAGTTCCTAGAACCGAGTTCCTGAGCCAGGAGGGCTTGGTGGTGAGTTTCCTGAATCTCTGCAAGGGCCCCGATGATTTCATCAATGAGGAGGACTCTATGACAACACTCTTCCTACTTTTTCTCGGGTTTAGGCACCAGTATAAAATAATCGGGTTCTTGGGGTGAGAAAGGAGGAATCGGGAACAGTGAACTTAAACTCAAATGGTATGTTTATCAGATCAAAAACACTCTCTCGCAGCACTCTCATCCCACACTGGCGTCTGGCTCGTTTTTACTCTGTCTCGTCTTACTGCATAATCAAACAGCTGTTAGAGACAATCATTGACAAGGGATGATCCTTACTATTCTCATCTGCCGATCTAGCTCTCTATACACAAGCTGGTGCTTTACCCCCCAAAGCTGTTGAGGCAACTGCTATCAGACGTCACGTTGCAAAAGATTTCACATGTGTCATGCTGAAAGTAAAGCCACGTAGTGGAGCAAATGGCGATCTTCACTTTGGTTTTCTACCATAATAGTCATATACGAATATACATATATTTTTCAATGCCTGCTGTTGTTGGTTATGCTTTGGGACTAGCTTTTTTCTGTTGTATTTGAATAATTAATGAATGTAGTTATATGCAATGTTTGAGGACTGTTTGGAAATGTTAATAGTTGTCATTTAATTGACAATTAATTTAATTGGGGGCTATAATTCTATTTCAAGTTCTGTTTTGTGTCAGTTATGGAGTTTTATGTTAATTATGGTTACCCTTGGAGAGATTAGTGTTTGTGGCAGGGCGGAGGGCGGGGCCGGGTCGTGATCCTACACACCCGGTCCCATATTAGGCTAATTAAGCCTCCGTGAGGGATAAAGGTCGACTGCAGAGGATCGTGCGGGAGAGAGAGATCGTTTATGGACATGTCCGTCGTGTGTGTTTATGTTGTCTTTTAAGTTTATCATTAAACTATTATTTATATTGAAAAAGCCGGTTCTCGCCTCCTCCTTTCCATTGATCACTTTACAATGTTCCTTTGAGTTACCTGTTTAGGACTATGTACAGTATATTTATACTATGTTTAAACAGACCACTTGTTTACATGTTATTTTAATTACATTTAGTCAATGATATATAAATATACACTCACTTAGCACTTTATCAGGAAAACTATGGTCCTAATAAAGTGCCCGATGTGGCCTTCTGCTGTTGTAGCCCATTTGCTTCAAGGTTCGATGTGTCTTGCATTCTGAGATGCTATAGTGCTCACTACAATTGTACAGAGGGGTTATCTGAGTTACCGGAGCCTTTCTGTCAGCTCAGACCAGTCTGGCCATTCTCCATTGACCTCTTTCATTAACAAGGTGTTTCTGACTTCAAAACTGCCACTCACTGGATGTTTTTTGTTTCTTGCACCATTCTGAGTAAACTCTAGAGACTGTTGTGTGCAAAAATCCCAGGAGATCAGCAGTTACAGAAATACTCAAACAAGCCCGTATGGCACCAATCACCAAGGATCAAAATCACAGAGATCACATTTTTCCCTATTCTAATGGTTGGTCATTAACTGAAGCTCCTGACCCGTATCTGCATGATTTTATGCATTGCACTGCTGCCACAAAATTGGCTGAATAGATAATTTCATGAATAATAGGCATACAGGTGTTCCTAATAAAGTGTGCAGTGAGTATTTGTGCTTGTGCTTTGTGACCAGCTTTTGTTGTATTTTAATAATTAATGGTGTAGGTCTATGCAAGGCTTGGGAAATGTTTGGTAATGTAATAGCTGTTTTTTAATTGGGGGTTATTATTCTGTATCAAGTTATGATTTGTGTTCATTTATGTAGCTCTATGTTAAATTATATATATACAAACGCATACACACACTAACTGTTTATAATTAATTGTGAGGTAATATCTCTAAAGGTCTTAGGTCTTTGTTTGTTTTTAAATACGATCAGTGGTCTTGAATGGATGGAAAATGATCTGAAATAATCCTTTTGATTGAAAGTTGACTATTGGTCAAATAATTCTAAGATGATGAGTAAAGAATCCAGGGCATCCTAACCCTAACCAAACCAATTATTGTGGTTCGTACAGAGGGCTGTTTTTATATTGTAGGGCATTGTTTTCTTGTGGTTGTGGTGGTACAATTGTTCGGGAGTTAATTTTATATAGTGGATCAACTCTTTTGGCTATTGGAAGAGACAATTGTGTTGGTGCTCATCAAGTGCCCTTTATTTGTTTACATGTGCGGTTGGGCAAGAAAACAAGCAACACTTTAGCAATGTTAAAAATAAAAGCATATTGTATACACACACTTATAATTATAAAATCTCATATATACTTACACAACTTCCTCCTCAACACAGGCACAAACATATGTGGTCTAGAAGGAATTCCTTAGTAAGTACATTCTGTAACTGGAAGAGGAAAGTCATGATGCAGCAGGACATACAGGAAGTGTGTGTGACAGGGTATCTTCACCTGAACACTTGGCTTATTTATGAGTGAGGACATCCTGTGATTCTTCTGTCATTAGCTCTATTTTTTCAGTACATTGTACACACATACACACATATAGGTACGCACACACATTTACTTAAATTAATGAGGGCATACTATAGACTTCTAGTGTTTTCTTAAAAGGGTAAATACATAAAAACAGTGCTGTTATTACCTCAAGGATGTATTTATACATATTATTAAGTATATACAGTATATGTAACCTAATTTGTGACTTAAATGTAATCAGATTAAAGAAAATTTGTTTTAGATTGAATAAAACCAGTTAATTTAGATGTCACAACGTTAAGGATATAGATTTAGCTCACTTTTGGTGATAATTATGTCCCCAAACTAAAACCACACTATAAAAAGTAGTCATTTGAAATTATTACCTAATTTTTTCCTTCTCTAACCAATGTATAAAGGTTTATTTAGTCATATTAAATAATATAGTTATATAGAAGCAGTTAATTTAGGTGTTACCACTTGAATAACATTTTAGGTTACATGAATTATTATTATGTTTTTTATTTTATTTTGCAGTGCAAGTACATTCACACACAGTTCTGAAAATTAATCAGCTCATTTCCATATTTCTAGGCTTTGGCAAAACAATTGCCAGTTCACTAGTTCATATAGTTCTGGGGCACATTAAAGTAAATGGATTTTGGCATGTTGTTGATAACGGAGGGGCTTGAGCACAGGACTGGACTTGAGCTCTGAGACCCCCAGTAATATTCAGTATAGGCATTATGAAATATAAAGGTGGAGATGGGGAGGTGAAGGGATGCCAGAAAGAATTGTCACCGATGCAAGGGAAGCAGCCGCTTCTACAGTGGCAAGAAAAAGTATGTAAACTCATAAGCTAATGACATCAACAAAAGTACTGTGATTTTGTACTGTTGCTACTCTCCCTAGAAGTGTCCGTCTAGCCAAATGACTTGATGAGCACACGGCAGAATGCTCAATGAGAAAAAAAGAACCCACAGCTAAAGATTTGAAGGAATCATTGGAACTGGATAACATCTTTTTTCATGAGTCTGCCATATGGAAAACATTAAACAGGCATGATGTCCATGGCAGGACACCACGAAAGAAGCCTCTACTTTCCATCAGAAACAATGCTGTGCACCTGAAGTTTGCCAAAGACCAAGTTTGACACTCCACAACGCTACTGGGAAAATGGTTTGTGGACTGATGAACTTGGTTGAGGTTATTACTGTCAAAGGATCGAATCGACCAGTTATTAAATCCAAGTGTTCACTTACTTTTTCATCAGCATTGTGAATGTTTAATGGGATATGTCCAATAAAGACAGGAACGATTATTATTGTTTGTGTGTTGTTATCTTAAGCACATTGTGTTTGTCTATACTTGTGACTTTGATGAAGCTGAGATCACATTTTATGACCAATTAATTTCATAGGGTTCACATATTTTTTCTTGCTACTGTATATACTTGGCATATGATTGGCAGGCCTAGATGAACAAGCTTCTCTTGAAATTGTCTTAAATGTGCTGTACCAATGCCTAATGCACAATATTCTCCAAGATCATGCATGCCAACTCGGCACATGTAAAATCTTATTTCCACAAGTGATCTTAACATAATATCATGGATGTATCACATTATCCATTCTCTAGTTTAACTGACTTGTTAAGTGGTATATGTTACTGAAAGAGTAACAAGTTTTCATGTATAATATATGTCAGGAATTGAGGGATGTGTCCAAAATGTTAGGGGAAGGTGTCGCCCACTGACTCTTGTGTTGTTGTGGTACAGGAAAGAAGAGAGGGAGGGCTGTTGAAAAAGCAGAAGGCCAAAAAGTGTGGCCACAGTCTGGTGCAGAGCCTCCCAGAGAGTTAGAAAGAGAGAGTAATAGAATTAGTGTAATTACAATGGAGTTCAGATTAAAGTCAATATGTGGAAGTTTGCTGCTGCTGATGGGAACTGAGATACTCTGGGTGCCTGGTGCAACATCTGAGGTGAGATATACTTACATACACACTTGCAAATGTGCACCAAATATGGTGGATGCTCAGAAGGTGACAGACAGAAATTCTTTAAGGTTTATAAATGTCTGATATTCCCTATTTCTCTCTGAAAGACAAATTGGATAAATTTGGTATTTTGAATATGAAAGGTAGTTTGTTTTGGATTAGTTCCTGCTGGACAGTTGGGATCTGACTCAGTTGAGCAAATCAAACAAATCTCTACTTCTATTTCCTGTTTACACATATTTATATATGCCAGGCTACATGCAGGCACAGAACAACATAAACACAGTTTACGCTTTGATGTTAATGTTCAAATCCATTACCAGGGAAAAGCCAATGTAATTGTTTTCCTGAAACAAAAACGTTATATATGTTTAGTTGTTTACTTCTCTGTGGTCATAAAAAAATATGTATGTGGTTCAGAGTCAACAATTACTGTTACAAGGGCACAAGTTGATAATTAAAATTGTATTTTAATTAATTAATTAAATTGTATATACTAAGTATATTTGAAAATGTTGTCAAATTATGTCATGTTTTGTATTGAAAGAAACAAATGTGCCGTAAAATGGCCCCCATAAAGGGAAAAAATGTCCATAAAAAACTATTTCAAGGGGAAAACAATGCCCCTTATTGGAAAAGTTTATTTCTGACACTGATGTTGTCAGTGCAGCCCTTTAAGACATAAGGTTTCATTCAAACCTCTTTGGTTTGTCTTGTGGTTTTGGCTGATGTGCACTGTGAAGTGCTGGCCTGGGTAAAATTATTTTAAGAATTTGACTGGCCAGCTGTAAATTCATGAACAAATCAGGCAAATCTCCTTGGAAAATGCTCTTATTGTGGAAATGTGAATAATGTTATGTATGATTGTGTTGACATGTGTGTCGTTATCAGAACCGCTGTGGTGTGAACGTACACGTGGTGACTAAATCCGAGTGTCATTCCTGTTCCTTGACATATTTCATGAAGTGTCCCAATAACTACACCAAGTCACCTGGAAAGAGCAAAAGGGACTGCAGGTGAATGTGTGCATGTGTGAGAGTGAATCAGAGAAATAGATTTCTGCAAGTGTCCTGCCCTGAGCTATATTCAAATATACATACAACAGTATAGCTTGAATTCAGAGATGAATAATCTCTTTTTGTGTGTGTAGATATCTTGTCACAGCCACTTTGAGTGTCCAGGGCTGTTCATTTGAGTGTTTTAAAGACATAGTGGAGCCTCAGTGTTGTCCAGGTTACTGGGGCATTGACTGCAATGGTGAGTTTTCTTCCCATAGAAACATTTAAGCAGAAAGCACAGTGTAATATTATGAAGAAGATAGCTTTAGTTGTTTATGAAGAATTGTGTAAAAATAAATAAATAAATTATATGCCATAGCACTATGACACCAATAAATACTTCTAATGTAATATAAATACCAATCTAAAAATATTTTTTGTGGTGAAGTAAAAATAGCAGTAAAGATTAAGTACTTTCTGCATTAAATAAATTAGAGTGAACTTGAAAATATTAAGTTAAGTCTACATTGTACTCGGTTTATTTAATTTATTTAAATTACTGCTCTAGCTTATAAGTAAATATTAATTCTGATTGTTTGCTATCTTTACAATGCATCATCATGTACTAATTCTAAAGTAGAAAACCTTGTCAAATGTATTTGCTAAATTGAGTAAATTGCACAGGTAAATAACATAAGTACAGTTTACATTTTCAGAGCTGGTATTCCCAGCATGCACCATGCATATATAATTAATGAGCATGCATGGTTTCACTGTTTGCAAGTTTATTCACTTTGTATATATTTATGATTTTGATATTACATTTGGTCACTTCTTGTATTGGGAAGTCTGAAGGTAATTTTCTAATCAAAATTAGGCATGCCTATTCATGATCAAATAAGTTATCAGTTGATTGTGACCATTATCATGTTTTGTGCACCAAGTGTTGAGGTCTGCGTGTGCAGTCTAAAGACTACATTGCTTGCATTAAGCTTCCCTGTGGAAGGCTTCATTATATCATGTGATATGTAATTAAACTTGTGTTAATAATTAACTATATACTTTTTTCTTCCTTTATTGTGTCCTTATCCGATTTTTACACATTTTGAATGGCATTTGGTATTTCCTCCATTCTGTGAGGGAAGAGACGCTCAGGGAATATTTTGATCGGAAGAGTTGTACAGGAACTATCCCTATCAGAACACTAACAAAGTCTGTAAACAAACAAGCGGAAGCATCAGTTCCTCCTGGGAAAAGAACTAGTGTTTAGAGTGTAAAATATAGAATTAGCAACATTATTATTACCATCCCTATTTGAAAAGTCCTAAAAGAATGCTAATGGAATTTCTATCACAATTTGGAACTGGTGCTAAAGATTCTATTTAAAATAAGAATCCGTTGATCTCTAGGAGAATTCAGAGGGTTTTAAAGTATAAAGGATAAAGGATTTTAAATTGGTCCCAATAAGACCCTTTTGGATTGGTTACAAATTATGATGGAAATGCCATTAGCATTACTTTCGTAATAAACTGAAAACTAGGAATTCCAGTTTATCCAGCAGGATCTTACTTGATTCTTAGAAAATTCTTACGTGATCCCTATAAGATTCTTTAGGATTGTTTCCAAATTATGATAAAAATTCCATTAGCATTCCGTTATGGTTTGACTAGGCATATAAATCCTGTATGTCTGACTGTGGTCTTCTATAGTGAAAGCACAGTGTGTTTGTGTATCTGTGGTTTTGCTTCTCTGTTTCCATTTTTTTTTACATATTTATGTACACATCGCAATTGTTTTTCCTGTCGGAGCTCCCAATACTGTACATATAAATTGGCATATTATTGTGTGTCTGCTCACATTTGTCTTGTAACACTCTATGAGAGGAAGCTTTGGGCAGTTGTGGAAAAAGCAACTTGCGGACTTCCTTCCCTCCAAGAGAGATATGGCAGCTCTGTTCACCGCTGGAATGTGCTGACCATCATGCAGAGGTCTCATTTCCAGAATTTCCTCTGTCTGTCACCACTCAAACAGACCCCACTATGAGTTAGCTGAGTCAAGCACTTAAGTTACCGTATGTTGTCTTCATCTCTTTTGTCTGTTATCATCAGAACTTCCTGCATTGTTTCTCAGAAGTTAATTGATTTGACCTTTGAAGTTTATGAGATTGGTCAGCGTTATGGAAGCTTAGAGAAGCATTGTTGGAGGAAATACGTATTTTGAGACTTGTCAGATGTTTGTTTTCTGGCATCTGATCTCATATTTGACAAGTATATGTTGAGACTGACCTAAAATCAGATTAACAGAGAACAACAAGAATAATGATCCTTGTCTAAACCTGTTTGAAGGTCTAGATGTGCTTGTCCATGCTAGTTCCTGCTGGTTAGTGCTGTTCTAACCGGTGATCAAGCATTACCATTATCACCAGTAAAAATGTTGGTCAACCAGCATGGTCTTTCTGGTGGTTGACCAAGTCCTGGTTAAGTTAGTAAAATGCATAGTTCACCCCAAAATGAAAATTCTGTCATAATTTACTCAGGTTTGTCCCAAAGATTGTTCCAGTCCCACATGGCCTCACATTTTTCCTGTGGAACACAGAAAGAGATGTTCGGCAGTATGGTTGTCAGTCAATATTTACTTTCATTGCATCTTACAAAGAATGTAAATAGTGATTGAGGTTAACGTTCTGCCTAATTTTCGTCTCAGAATCTCTGCTCATAACTGATTGTCTCTATGTGCTGGGAGTGTTGTTTTATGTTATGTTGAATCTGTGTCTAATATGTGTGTGTGTGTGTGTTTATCACTTTGTGGAGACCAAATGTCCCCATAAGGATAGTAAAACCCACATTTTTTGACGTTGTGGGGACATTTTGTCGGTCCCCATGAGGAAAACATCTTATAAATCATTAGAAATTATGTTTTTTGAAAATGTAAAAATGCTGAAAGTTTTCTGTGATGGTTAAGATTAGGGGTTTGGTTTAGGGGATAGAATATAAAGTTTGTACAGTATAAAAACCATTATGTCTATGGACATTCCTCATAAAACATGGAAACCCAACATGTGTGTGTGTGTGTGTGTGTGTGTGTGTGTGTGTGTGTGTGTGTGTGTGTGTGTGTGTGTGTGTGTGTGTACTGGGAAGGCTCTGATCTCAGTGATTTTGTCAGAACGAAGTGTTCGTAGCGAGAATTGCGGGAAGGAAAAGAGGAGTGAGGGTCAGTGGAACAGTGGAGGGGCTGTTTGAAGAATAGAAAACTCTGCTAACTCATATCCTCTCTCAGAGCCCATATTACCCCATACCCATTGACCTCAGATCAGTCACAACAAACAAACAAATCTTTGATCAGTTTCAGCAAACCCACTGACCTCAGTTCAGTCACAACAAACAAAGTAATCTTTGATCAGTTTCAGCAAACAGTTTTCAGATCTGAAACAAACTCGCTGACCCCAGATCAGTCTTAGCACATCCACTGACTTAAAATCAGTCTCAGTAAGCACACTGACCTCAGAGAAGTCTCAATAAACTAGATGTGGTGATGGGGGCGTGACCGAGTTAAGTCTGTGGAGAGCGACACCGAGAGAGTGCAGTGAGAATTGACTTCTGTAGGAAATCACCTCTAACAGCTGTTTTGTGTTTGCAGTGAGAGCAAAAAGGGATTTAAAGGGCAATCCAGACCGCTGGAGGGAGCGAGAGAGCTGTGTGTGTGTGTGTGTGTGTGTGTGTGTGTGTGTGTGTGTGTGTGTGTGTGTGTGTGTGTGTTTGCATGGGCTGAAAAGCTTTGTAAAAATAAAGAATAACAAGAACTGTTCACCTGACCCTCCACATCCTCATTGAGAGAGTACAAGGACCTTGAAACACTAGGGTTTTCAACTGTCTTGTATTAGCCGGAACGTTCCCTTTTCCGGCAGAAATTAAGCCGTAACATACGGGATGCCCATTGTCCCGGATTTTAGTGGCAAAATGTTTAAGGAGGCCCCCATTCCCATATTGAAATACTCAAGCGTCCTGTATTTGTGTGGCAAAAAGTTGGCAACCCTACAGCAAACAGATCAGTCTTAGCAAACCAACTGATTTCAGACTAGTCTCGGCAAACCCACAGACCTCAAATCAATGAAAATGCACTCAAAATATACAGGTCAAATTTGTATCAGAAAACACAGATCTCAGACCAGTCACGTCAACATATTGACCTCAAGTCAGTCTCTGCAAACACACTGACCTCCAATAATTCTCAATATGAATACTGACCTCAGATCAATTACAGCAAACCACTGATCTGAGATTTGGACTATTTGGTTAAGTGTAAAAATGGCCGAAAGTGTGCATTGTGAAATTGAATTAACAAACTACTGAAAGGTCATTTTATGATACACTGAAAAAAAGTGTTTTTTTTCTCAGCAAGTTTTTAAACTTTTTAAAGTGTAAATGGTATAATTTAGTCTGAATGGTATAAAATTAAGTGAAATCTACTTACAGTAATTTTATGACAATCTTAATTGAATGGTGAAATATATAACAATTTTCATATAATATGTGCCAATGTGTGAATGGCTTGTAACGCAACTTAATAAATTAGCCCTTCCCGGAATTCCTTGAATGCCTGTTAAATCCTGTAGACATATTTTCATGTGAAGGGAGCGGGTCGCTTTTGCCGGGAAAATCCAAAGGATGTGACGTTTATGCATGCTCCCGAGAGCCTTACCTCAGACAGTAATTTCTTCTCTTCCGCTATTCAACAGCGACAACAAAATGCAACACTAAGTAACATTATCTTAGAGATGGAATCTAGCAAACGTCCGGCTCCGAGCACAACAACGACTCTTACACAAAAATATAATAATCTACTGAATCCAGTCTGGCTAAGCAGGAACATGATCGTGGTTGAGGTTTTGGGGATCAAAACCGAACCTGAATTGGTGTTCTTCTTATTGGACAGGTAAGCTTACATAATAGCAAAGCATGAGAAATATAGTGCCATGAGCATTGATCTGTGTAATTTTAGCTAAACTACAATATACAACAGTTAGTTCTGGTCCTCGAATCTGATTGGACGAGCGACGTTCCATGAGCACTGATGGTCTGACACCATCAGCACTCCGATGCTTCACTGTGTGTGTATCACTCCACTTGTGATCGTGCCGTTCTAAACTAAAGTGTAAAGGCAGTGCATATGTGTTAAGAGCTACTGTTTGTCTTTTTTTTTATTTATTTTTTTACATTACATATGTTAGCCAGCAGGTGGTGGCAAAAGATAATTTGTGTAGCCAGTTAGGTGATGTAAAGTGAATCCGCATCATCCGTTTACATACAACAGCTCTATGTGGTCACTTGTATTACTACTATTCTATGAAAGCTAGGAAACGGCTTTAAACGAACAACTTCAGCATTACGGCTCATCACAGCTGAGAGACACAACAGACTGATTAATTACACAATGTGTGCTGTTTAAAATGGTGGAGGACATTGCGGTGTCTATAGAGATCGAATCTTGCCCTCCAGCTACCACGAAATACAGAGAAATACCCCCAATTTGATGCTATTTTTCCACTGAGAAAGCTGATCTTCAGAAAGCTGACAGCATCTCTGCTTGGGAGTGGCAACAGGTGATTGCACATGCTCCATCTCTCTCTTTCTCTCTCACTCACACACACAAACACACACAAATCCATCCTTGTTTATCCAATAACTTGTTCGAAACATCACAAGTCATGATACTATTTCTGAAGTGACATTTTTGAATTACTAACGAAGGTTTGGACGCATTGTTTGGTTTGAACCAGCAACGGCAGATTCTGTTTCGTCATGTAAGAAAGTAGTTCCATGCACAAATGCGTTTTTATGACCGTACGCAATATATACATTCATAGTAAATATATACATTCTATTATTATAAAACAATAGCGCCTCGATATATAAAAATGACAGTTGTGATGGAAACACATCAATACTGTATTGTGTCAACATATTTATAAAGTGCAGTCTATTTTAGAAACAGCTACTGTCATAATTTACCAAATTTAGCTAACAACTATTGATAAAGCTGGCTAGCAAGCTAATGCCAACATATATATATCATATAAATGCAGTCAATGTATCATGCAAAGTAAAGTGATTACTTCAAACTACAGTCTTGTATAGTCAGACCTATATCCACACTTTGTTTTAGCCCAGTTCCAGCACTGGAGAGTCACATATATTATACAATCTCAAAGTTTGTAGTAAAACAATCATAACTGCGTAATTTAAATTATGCTACCTCATCTGTCAACATGATGTCGGTGAATAACATTTAGTCTCTTTGTAGGTTACGTCATTGTTTTGGTCGATGCTCACTTGCTCGCTTCCTTATGGAGTATGTGCACGAGCATGAGCACGAGCAACAGGTAGCTGGCTGCAGTTCACTTAATGGCCACAGGTGTCATTAAAAACAAGGTTTTTCTGAATCTTACATACTGCACCTTTGAAGTTAGAGAGTAAATTTAACATAAACATTTACTTAATTTTTATTTACAAATCTAATGTACATTTCATTTAAATAAGCTTAGTGCATTTTAAAGGAACATTTTACTAGAACATTCCAGATCTGTAATTTTCTTTGTTAACACGTAAAATAACATACCACATGACATATGTAAGCTTTCCTCTGAAAAGCTCCATGCAGGCTATGTAGTCTAGTAAACAACATCACTTTTCATTACTGGTTAACACCAGTTTTAAACTGCATACTGATGCAGTGCATGAGCCGAATGAAGCAGTGTGTCACAAAAACTTTTTTGAAAAGAACATGTGTTCTGCTGCACTCCATACAGAAAATAAAGTTATAAAATGGTTATCAGGTGTGAGCTATTGATAAGTATTACAAACTTGACTGTCATGAAATCGTATTTACATGATGCTTGTGTAATCTAATGCAGGCTTTGTTTACATATGGCTGACGCACTGCTTCCGATGGAAATGCCCTCACTTGTTAACATGGACAATGCCCTGCTTTGGTGTGCTGTGTAAAACAGGAATAAAGGAGCACATTATGGAGCTGCGTACTCAGACCTCCCCACTTGGTGCACAAAACATGATGATGATAACAATTAACAGATTTTTATTTAATTTTTAGCGTGAACGGGTAATTTTGTGTAGAAAATGTACTTCCAACTTCATAAAACAAGAAGTTACCAAACGTAACAACAGAATCAACAATAAATATGGTGTAAATAATCTTGCAAACAGTGCAAGCTCATTAATTATTCAAACTCGAAAAGTTAAGTAAAACGTACTTGTTTTATTTCCCACTGAAATTTACTCAAATTAGCTAATAAATATGACATGGTTTTCTACTTTAATATTTATACATGATGACCCATTAAAATAAAACATATTTAATTATAAGCTAAAGCATTCATTTTTACATGTTTGAATACATTTCTTTTATTATTTAATATTTTCTGCTAAGTTTACTTCACAACAATATATATATATATATATATATATATATATATTGTTGTGAAGTAAATTTATAAATATATATATATTTTTATTTTATTTTTATTTTTTTCAGTGTAAGAATCTCAAGTTTAGCAGTTTGACTGGTTGAAACAAAATATTTAAAATGACAAAGGTCTACAAAAGTCTTTATATTTGTTCCTTTTTTTTTTTACATGTAACTTCATTCAGATAGAGGTCATATCTCCCTCTCCTTCCTCTCTCTTAACTTTCCTTATCTCTTTCCCTTCTTTTTTATGTCAATAGAGTGTCCCGGATCAGCGACGACACCCTGCAGTAATAATGGCATCTGCAATGATGGTATAGGTGGCAATGGAACTTGCACATGTTCGGTAAGTTCCCTTCGTTTCCCTTAGTCTGTCTAACTCATACTGTTTCTGAACAGCTAATGATACTCTTGAGTATTTTCTTTTTCTTTCTTTTTTTTTTTTTTTTTTTGCAGCCAGGTTTTGTGGGAACTGCTTGTGAGGAATGTGGAGAGAACTTATATGGACCAACATGCAATAATGGTGAGAGTTCACCAAAAATACAACAAAAAACTTTGCATTCTATATATCAAGATTGTTACATTTGGGTCTTGCCATTGACTGTTGAGTGTGTGTTGTGATATTCAGTGTGTCGCTGCAAGCATGGCATATGTAACAGTGGACTGAAGGGCACAGGCCAATGCACATGTCTGTCTGGGTACACTGGTGTAGACTGCAACCAGGGTAAGACATTCAAGTATTTCTGTGTGCATTTGATAAATGGACATTTGAGTAACAGATGTGTGTGTGTGCATGTGTGTGTTTGTGTTTTCTGTCATCAGAGCTCCCAGCCTGTGCTTCTTTGCAATGTGGCCCGGACGCTCGTTGTATTGAGGAAATCTCAACTGGGAAACTTGTGTGCAAGTGTAAACCTGGTTATCAAGGTGATGGAGTCCAATGTACATGTGAGTATGCCACTTACATTGCTAATGAAAGGTTACGTTTGTTAAAGGGATAGTTCATTGACATTTCAGGAGAGGCTTCCATGATTAATTGTCCATGATGTTCAAACTCTATCACTTGTCTTTGTCACATTCTTTATGCAGCAATTAACCCCTGCAGGAGAGTTGTGTGCCATCAATTTGCATTGTGTGAGCATACCGGACCAAACCAGCATGTCTGCACATGTACAGAAGGCTACAGTGGTGACGGGCATGTTTGCATGCCCATTGACCCCTGCCAGACTAAACTGGGCAACTGCACATCTGGCTCCACACGCTGTGTGTATGATGGTCCTGGAAAGGTGTGTGTGTGTTTTATAACATTTTATATTTAAAAGGGATAATTAACCCAAAAATGTTAATTCTGGCATCATTTACTCACCGTCATGTTTTCCAAACCAGTTTGTCTTTAATTTTTACTGTGGAACATAACAGGAAATGCTAGGCTAAATATTTGTCTCAGCCAACAGTCAGTTTTATTGCATCTTTTTCCATACAATGAAACTGAATGGCGACTGTGGCTGTCATACTGCCTAAAATCTCCTTTTGTGGTCCACGGAAGAAAGAAAGTCATACGGGTGAACTATTTTTATGTGAACGTACCATTTAGCAACGCCTTGCTAAAATGTTCAGTGTGGTGGTAATCTTGTTCACATCCACAGGCTCACTGTGAATGTTTGGAGGGATTTGAGAAGTTTATTGAAGGAAATGGCTGCAGTCTGAAAGATGTGTGCAAACCAGACTCCTGCCCAAAATATGCCACCTGTGTCACAGTAGAACCAGGAACTGCAGAGTAGGTCTCTTTAATTTAGAGGGATCGTTCACCCAAAAATGAAAATTCTCTCATAATTTACTGGTGACCAGACCTTTGAAGCTCCAAAAATCACATAAAGGCCACATAAAAGTATTCCATACTTCTCCTGTGGATAAATCCATACCTTCGGAAGTGATATGATAGGTGTGGGTGAGAAACAGATCAATATTTGTATCACAAATCTCCACTTTCACTTTCTTTCACATTTTTAATGTGAAAGTGGAGATTTATGGTAAAAAAAAAATATTGATCTGTTTCTCACCCACATTCTGAAGATATAGATTTAACAACTTGAGACTTATGGATTACGTTTACATTGTGTGGCCTTTAAGTGATTTTTGGAGCTTCAAAGATCTGGCCACCGTATACTTGCATTGAAAGGACCAATAGAAATGAGATATTCTTCTACAGATATTTGCAGAAGAAAGAAACTCATACACATCTGGGATGGCATGAGGGTGAGTAAATTATGAGAGCATTTTTATATTTGGGTGAACTATCCCTTTGAGACAATTTATGGTTAAAGATCATATTTTGTTTGCTGTCTTTCTATTTCATTTAAATGACTTTGACTTTTGCACAGTGCACATTTTACTCTAATTTCTATCCTTTTCGAGGTGTAAGTGCCGTGAAGGTTTCTTGGGCAATGGAAAGATATGCCTTCCAAACATAATTCAGCAGTTGCAGGACCTGAATTCAAAGCCAGGAGGGGAGTGGACGGGTCAGCTCTCCAGTGCCATTACGCTGTTTGGTAAGTGATGGGCTGGCGAACCAATACCAGAGTTAATAGAATGTTTTTAGGCATTTTGCCATTTAAATAACATTATTGAACACATAAAAAGAAAGAGAGAGAGATGGAGTGAGATCAGCATGTCAGTGTATTTCTACACGGCTGTTTCAGATAAAGTCATGCCATGGCCCCTGATCTCCCTCGGACCGTTTACTGTGTTTGTGCCAGTGAACAAGGCTTTTAAAGGCACAACTGTGAGTTAGACAAAACAAAAACACACCTACATATGTACACAACTTCAGTTCAAACACATACTAAAAGCACTGGTCTGTTCCAGGTGAAAACCATACTGGCAAATGTGATGAAAGCTCGCTATCTTGCTAAGCTCCACATGGTTGCGGGAGAGTTGAACATAGACTCTTTGAAGAAGGGAATCCTCTACTACACTCTGACGGGCATGTCTGCAGAATCAATGACAGATGTATGTTATTAAATCCAGAACATGTGTGTGTTTGAGTGCATTTGACCCAGTTGTTTTCGAGGATGTGCATGTGCAGGATACAACAGCCGTACTCTTTCCTGCTGAGCTTCAGAGAAGTTAATCTATTTATATTTCACAGTTTTTGTGTGTGTGTGTGTGTGTGTGTGTGTGTGTGTGTGTATTGTGTTGACTAACAATTCATTCAATTCTATCTAACTTTCATTCAACTTTAATTTTAAAGGCACAGCAGGTGAAAATACGACTTTATGGCAGCCGTAAGAAAGCAACGGTTGTGGAGTCGGACATATTGGCCTCAAATGGAATTATTCATCTGGTTGATAAGTTGATGGAAGCAGTCCCCTCCACTGTGATAAGTAAGAATGAGGTTTGTGAAGATGTTTTTTTTTTTACTTAAACTTTAAACTTTAAAAATGCCTCTTGTGCACATTTCTCAATAACTCAGAAATTGTTACTATAAAAAAAAAAAAAACATTCGTGTTTTTGTGTATGAGAGCCACTACATTTGTCTTTTCGTAGGAAAACTTGTTGCAGATTCTCTCAGAAAATGGAAAGTTCTCTCAGTTTAAGTCTCTGCTGGAGGTAAAAAAAAGTTAAACAGCTACTATTAAACCCTAAACAAATGTACTTCTAGACCTTTAACTGCTATTTATTTTTCTCAGAAAAGCAATTTGGCAACTGTTTTGGAAGGAGCGGGACCTTACACACTTTTTGCTCCAACGAATATAGCTTTTTCCTTTCTGAAGCCTGGCTATCTAGACTTCTTTACCTCTGAGGAGGTAAGGACATTAAATAATTTATTATATAGCAAATATAATAATTTACATGATAATTTGTTTTTGTCATTTTTATATTCTCTTTTTATGTTCTTTCAAAATCAAATTTTCTTTTGATTTCTCCCATTTTAGGGTAAGACAAAACTGCTGGAACTCATGTTTAATCACATAGTGTCCTCTGCCCAGGTTTGTGTGTATATGTGTTTGTTCAAAGCTGATTCTTGATAATTTGCCGTATGTTATTTCTTTATCTGTATTTCTTATGCAGCTGAGTGCCAGCTTCATTGCGTCAAACCCTCGTGCTGTTAGCATGGCCAAACAGGTCCTGACATTTAATGTGACTGCTGCTGTGAGTAATCTTATTTTATCATATCTAACTGAATTTGGCAAATATTTTTATTTTTATTTTTATTTTTTTACATGGCTTACATGCACTGCAACATATATTTTTTTCTATTCCCTTACAAAAACCAGAGAGTTCTGGCAAAATTTCTGAAACCTTGCTGCAAATTTCCCACTCATTGTTTTCACATGAAATGAGCTTTTGATTCCTTGCAAATGTTTGCCTACACAGGTAGTGGTGTACCTGCAAAGCTCATTTTCATGTGAAAATAATGAGTGGCGAATTTGCAGCAAGCTTGCAGAGAGTTTGCCGAACCCTAGATTTTTTTGTAAGGGTGGTTATGTTGGTTTCAAACACCTAGTTTAATAACTGTCTTATTTTTGTGATTCTGTCCTCTTAAATAAAAATTCCAATATCATTACAATTTCACAATGGCTGTTAGGTAAAGAAGTGAACACAATACTAAAGAACTTTTAAACACTTATACAATTGCTGTATGATTTATATTGTCTTACCATGTAAAAATGACAAAGATACGGGTTTTTGTTTTTCAATAATATGTCACATATAATACTATTAAATGTATCTGTTCTGTTTTTTCCTGTTAGCTCAAGCTAACTGGTTAGCCTATTAGCTTAGCATAGTTTCTTCTCCTCTTCATTTTCATCAAGTTTCTCCTCACTTTTTCCATCTAGTGATATGGGTGTATGACTCTTATTTATTATGGTAAGGGTTAGGTATAGGGTCTTGGTTAGGGATAGGTGTAGTTGTAGTTTTGCTGCGGGACTTCAAATAAACACAGTGTATGTGACATCCAACTGCTGCAAGACCACAGCATTTCAGCGGTTATTTGAAGGGGGCATTGTAGTTTGCAGGACACAGACAGACCCTTCTCGATTTGTCTGCAATAATGCATTTTCAGCCTTAAACCACTAAGTGCCGCTTTAACCATTTAATTTCAGCAGACGGGAGCTAAATTCCTCAAAGTTGATTCTCGCTTGTAGCAGTTTGAGTAAAAGAGGTTGCCGTACATAATGGAAACACACATTAAGCACAATTATGTCATACAAGTCACTGACCTAGTACGAAACCACGGATTCTGAACACATACAGGGGCAGATCCTGGTCAATGGTGAACCTGTGCTGGAATTGGATGTTGAGGCAAAGAATGGCCATCTCCATTCAATTGAAGGGCTTCTGATCCCTGCTTCCATAGAGCCCATCATACCTCACAGGTGTGACATCAAAGAAACCAACATTTATAAGGTAAGCCGTTTCTATCTGTCTCCAGCTTTTATATGTAAAAATTATCTTGTCTCATTTTAATGTGCGGAGCCATGTTTAAACAAGCCATTTGAAGGTTAACCTACTGAAGACTGTAAAAACTGCGGCTCTGTGGTGTTTGCTTCTCGTTTGTTTGACATTTACTCAGCCAATGGAGTGAGTTTGGGGTGACACTTCTTGTAAAAAAAATTTTAAAAAAGAAAGAAAGAAAAAGAAAAAAGAGGCAGATTGGGGACGGGCAGAAGGGGCGGTAGGAATGTTTTGTAAACCTGTTAACAGTCATACTTATTCTGGAAATCTGTTCAGTGCCTCTGGTGGCACTGAAAACACGCTTCACTTTTGCATAAAGCTGTTTGCTCTTTTGCAAAAACATAGTATGCAACAAGTGATTGCAACTGAAGTGACATATATGATTGTTTCTTTGTCACAGGGTCCATGTGTTAGCTGCACACTGGCCTCCAAGTCTACCTGTCCAACTGGTGAATCTCTGGTAAGATCAGGCTAAATGTTTCTAGCTTGTTATCTGTGTTGTTAGTTGAAAAATAAAGACAAACCTGTCAAATTTATGTTTAATAAAAAAATAGCAATTTTGTGTTACCTATGCTTCCTTTTTGTGAGTCAAGCTAATTACAGAGGTTTGCTTTAGTTTGGTGTTGCGAACTTGTGTACTGGTAAATGGCATTGGCAAAACTTATTTGTGCTGTTTTGTTTTTGTCCCCCTCTTTTATGGCGTTCTCATACTCAGAATATATTCTCAAGAGGCTGCGTGTTCAAGAAAATAAATTCAGGCTTTATTATACCGACACTTGGCTGTGCTCTCTTCTGCAATGAGACAAAAACCGTGAGTATCTGTTTCACTAGAGTTTTAGTTGTAATAAAAGTTGAGCTGTGTATGTTTTTAGACTTCAGCCAAGACAGAGCATATGAAATGTACTTTATTACATTTGCAATTGCATCATTTTGCTTGTCTGTCTGGCATGGTCAAAGCTAAATAAATAAAGTCTGTACCATTATCTGTCTCAAATAGACCCCTCGCTGCTGTAAAGGTTTCTTTGGACCAGACTGTTCCCCATGCCCAGGTGGTTTTACAGCCCCCTGCTCCTCTCATGGCAAGGTAAACAAAAGCAGCAGAATGCATTTATCTGTCCTGTTTTAGAGTGCTAAATATAGCAGTGTTCACACTAGGGTAAAAAAATTAAGAGGAAAAATAAAAAAAAATGCCCCCACATGGGGAAAAACAAAGTCTCTGACAGTCAAAACGTAGTGGTGCAAAAAATGCCTCAGTTTCTTCTTTTTATTATTTATTCATTTATAACATTTGATATACAATAGTTCTTAATATTCTAGTTAGAAATATTATCTCTTAAAATATGATTTAATGTTGAATTAATTTTATGGGTAGGAGGGAATATATTCTTAGTCTAATTATTCAGAATGGAAACCTATGCTAATTTATTGATTAAACTTAAGTATCTGAATAAAAAAATTACAATATAATTTTAATGATTTAAAAACATGCAAAACATCCCGTAAACATTTAAAAATGCCCCTGAAAATCAAATCCATGGGGTCTCATTATATATCACACTTTCAGAGTGAGTTCAGTATTTTAGTTGTTGTGTGAACAGGATAATTCAGAGCCACTCCTATTAGTAAACAAGGTTTTTTAATCCTAAACACTGAATGTGTGAAAGTAGCCCAACATTTTCCCTTTCCATGGTTTACCAACGTGTTATGAAGTCTTGATTTTGTCTTTTCTTTGTTGCAGTGTTCTGAGGGTATAGATGGAAATGGCACCTGTCAGTGTGACCCCAATTTCAAAGGATCACGCTGCCAGTACTGCACCAATCCCAACAAATATGGCCTGTCCTGTGACAAAAGTACATATTAATTTCACTAACTATCAAAACTTTGCAAAATCACAATTGCGAATGGATTGTTTTTGACCAGGCGAGTAATAGTAATTATATTTTCTTGCTGTTCTTCCACAACACCAGCCTGTGGATGCATACACGGTGTGTGTGACAATAGTCCAGAGTCCGGTGGTAAATGTAAGCAGAGCTCCTGTAAAGAAGGTTATACTGGAGAGTTCTGCGAACAGCAAACCCAGGAGTGCGGACCCAACCAGCCCTGCCACGCCCACGCGGACTGTGTGTCCAATAAGGGAGATTTCTTGTGAGTATCCCACCTTCCTCTCTTTTTAACATAGATAGATAGATAGATAGATAGATAGATAGATAGATAGATAGATAGATAGATAGATAGATAGATAGATAGATAGATAGATGGATAGATATTGTATTAGTATTATTTAATTACAGTATTTAACTCAATGGTCAATGGTATATGGCTTGTTCTTGGTGATTAAGCATTGTTTTGATTTAGGTGTGTGTGTAAGCCTGGTTTCCAAGGGGATGGATACATGTGCATGGAGAGTGATCCTTGTGCTTTACCACATCGTGGAGGCTGCAGCGTCAATGTAAGTGAAATGCATCTGTATGTGTGTAATTTGTGCTGCATGTTATGTTCTTTATATTCTGTCCTCAGGCCAAATGCATAAAGACGGGTCCGGGCAAACACACATGCCAGTGTCTTAGTGGATGGAGAGAAGATGGGGATGAGTGCCAGGTCATCAATAACTGTCTGGATCCATCCAGAGGAGGGTGTCACCCCAATGCCTCCTGTATCTATGTAGGGCCAGGACAGGTAAGATGGGCCATTCTGCTCTCTGAAATGCCATCCATCCATCCATCCATCCATCCATCCATCCATCCATCCATCCTTGTATAGCATTTTCTGATGCTCGATTTTCCCTAGAGTGACTGTGCCTGCAAAAGTGGTTACCATGGCAGTGGGAGGGAATGTGAACCAATCAATCAGTGTGTAGAACAAAAGGGTGGATGTCATTACCTGGTGAGTGTTTATATAAAGTTCAATCATAGAGAAATGTATTTATGTATACTGAATCAGCTGAATCCTTTCTTTTTCCCTGTAGGCTACCTGCCAGTACCTGACGCCAGGTGGATGGCAGTGTGTGTGTGAGGACGGCTATGCTGGGGATGGAAAAATCTGTTATGGTACTCTAGCACAGGTATGTGACATTGTCATTATAGCCCCACTTACATAATCTACTATAGGCCAGTTTTAGTGTTGCATTATGCACTATAAATTGCATGTACAATGATCAATGAACTATGTATTCTAAGATTCGTTCCAATCTGTTTTTAAAGGAGGTGGCATCAAACCCTGACCTTCTAGAATTCAGCAAATGGTTTACTGTAAGTTACACTACAGTCAGTTGGTCACATTTATTTATAAAGCACATTTAAGTGTTGTACAATAAACTAGGGCTGTGCAATATGCACAAAACAATACTAGAGCGATTTGGTTAGATGTCGGGATTTCGATTAAACTTTGTCTTAAATGTCTTTGTTTTTAAAAAATATTGAAAATATTTAGTTTGATCATTTATATGATCAAACTTTTTTATAGTTTTGAACTGTGGAGAAACCCATTTTCTGCCTTGAACTACAAAATGAACTCTAACACTAGCACTTCTTTGTTTTCATAATTGTAGTCATTTTAATGTTCTCAGCTAATTGTATGCACTGTAATATAATGCATACTTTCTGTTCTGTTCTGGAATATTCTGTAGGAGCCATATCTTTCTCAGTTGCTGTCAGAGGCTGAGAATTTCACACTTTTTGTGCCATCTGTTCAAGCAATAGAAAAAATGAGTAAAGAGGACAAAGACTTTTGGGTGTCCCGCAGTAACCTGCCGAGTCTTATCAAGTAAGAACGTCATCACAGAGTTTAGATGTACATTTTCATCTTTATAACAAAAAGCCTTTAGATGCCATCATATTGAAATACTTTGCTGATGATGAATTCTTTTTGCGCTCTTTAACTGTGTCATAATACAACTAGATGTATGTTTTTTTTTTTTTTTTGCAGAAGTCACGTTGTTTCTGGGATTTTTGGTATGGCTGATCTTCGTACCTCCCCTTCCCCACGACTGGTTTCCCTTTTAAAAAGGACACTTCCTGTTTACTCTACCAATGATGTGAGAACACTGAGTCAAACATCTTATCTTAGTTGCAGTGGAATTACTGTGCATTTCTCAGGAAGTTGTGTCTTGCATTAAAAGATTAAGGTATTTTCTTTATCATTTCTCTTGTGGATCTCTCTCTATTCAGACAACCATTGTCGCAGGAGGAAAAGTGATATATGGAGATATGGCCGCAAAGAATGGAGTTATCCATCTAATTGACACAGTATGATTGCAAAACGCTTCACATTTTAGTTATCATAAAACCTGAAGCCAGTAAAACAATAAGACTTTAATAGACAATAAGAACTACACCATTGTTGTTTTCTCCTAGGTGCTGATTGATGAGCGACAGATGAGTGAGGGTTTACTGGAGGTGCTCCTTCTGAGGCCAGACCTCTCTCTCTTCCGCAGCTCTCTAATGGTGAGTGGCATGTGAGAGATGGTTTAAAGAGAAGATGATGAACCACTCATAGGAAAATGAATGGGAATGAAAATGGCGGCTTTAGGAATTTTCTCGCCTTACCGTTAAAAAAGCCAATTGTCTTTTTGACAGTGGCATTACCTGTTTATTTACTCTAGAATGAGCATGCACAAGCTAAAAAGCTAAATTTATGTTACCATTGTGGTCAGATTTTATTTTTGATATAAAATGTATGACAACTTGACAAACAGTTTTGGATTTCAGTCTTTCTCCATTTCAGTAGACAGGAACTGTACTTGTATTCCTATTGCCAACATAAAAAACAAAGATGGCCGCTGAGTGAACTTTCGTGCCTTAGAAGAACTTTTTTGTTCATGTCTTGTAGACCTACCACACCACAGAAGGAAAAAAATAACCATTTTCTGAAGCAGAAGCACAATTCAAATGTGCCCTCTCAGATTTTTGAGCAGACTTTTGGGGAATTATGTTTTGGAATTGTGGTTATTTCTTGTCTGTCCAGAAACACAAGCTGACTGAGGAAATGGAGGAGTCCTCTGGTTTTACTGTGTTCGCCCCAACAGACAGTGCAGTCCGAGAATACCTCAAAAGAATGGACAAAGACTCACTGGTACTATGCAAACACACAAATACTATCTCTAATACATTAAACGCATAACCTTAAGTATGTATGTGACATTCTCCATCTTTTTGTTTGTGTGTTTGTATGTGTTGGATTCCAGGATTTGAATGTGACCCAGTATCACATTATTTTGAATGAGACTTTAAAAGATGGAGACTTAGTGGATGGACTTTATAAAGATACTATGTTCGGCTTCTCTTACCAACTGGGAATTTTCCGCCGAGATAACAAGGTAAGTCAATGTTAAAGGAAAATTCCGAGGTCAATACTACTTAAGCTCCGTTGACAGCATTTGTGCCATAATGGTGATTTCCACAAAAAATTATATGTTCCAGTTAGGAACTTACAATGGAAGTGAATGGGGCCAATTTTTGATGAATTTGAAGGCATAAATGTGAAGTTAATAATTTTATAAAAGCATTTACATTAATTTTTCTGTTAAAACTTGGGTGCTGTAAAGTTGTTTAATTCTCGTTTTTACGGTTGCTTTATGGTTTTAGGGTTTACAGCATTGAGTTGTTATGGCAAAAAAGTTGTAAAACTGGATATAACTTTACACAGTAAGTGTGTATTAATTAATTAATTATATTATTATGCCACAAATGCTGTTGATTGAGCTTAACTTGTATTGAACCCTGAATATTCCTTAAGTAATTCTAATCTGTATAAACTTGATCAACAATGCTAAATTATTCTCTCTCTCTCTCTCTCTCTCTCTCTCTCTCTCTCTCTCTCTCTCTCTCTCTCTCTCTCTCTCTCTCTATCTCTCATAGTTGTTTGTAAATGAGGCTGAGGTGAACACGACAGACATAGAGACCAGTAAAGGGGTGATCCACACAATGTCTGCTGTTCTGACTATCCCTATCAACCGCTGTGATAGCGCTTCCACCAACACATTTTGGGTACAATATGACAGTCTCAAAATCTATTTAACCTCCCTGCAGAAAATTCCAGTATAGCCAGTCACCAGTATTTGGATACCAGTGTTCTGGTGTCTTCATTAGGCTTCATAACTAACTCAGTCAGCAGGAATTCCTTAGTCTACCTGCTTCACTTAATACATGAGACCAAGAAAGTCCATGCTGGTTAACCAACTTCAACAGCACTAGATCAGCCCTGATTAGCATAAACCAGCTTGGAACTTTATGGAAATTCATGCTGGTCTATAGTAAGCTGGTATTTTAGAAAATAATACAATAGAATAGACTTTACTACCTCACTTGATTGGGCTTCTTTAACATGGTAGTTTTCTTAGTTCATTATTGCAAACCCACTTCCCCCAGTATAATGTAAATAGTTCTAAATATGTCCATTTTTGTCTGTAGGGACGCTGTGTAGACTGTTTCCACCCAACTGAGAACTCTTGTCCTTCAGGAACAAGAAAACAGGTGAATTGCTGTATATTTATTCTTAATTAATAATCATATATATTGCTTTCATCTGAATACTTTATATCTTAAAGAAATTGCATAATATATTTTATTAATTGTTTATTCTTTTAGAGGAATCCAAAGAAAAGATGCATATACAGTCAAGTATATCATGGCGAGACATTGCTGACTATTGGATGTAGAGTCGCTTGTGAGGAAGTCACCATTGTATGTGAATTATGCTGTCACATTCAAAATGCTTAGGATTTTCTTTCTTCTGTGGAACACAAAAGGGGATGTTAGGTGGAATGACACCCTCAGTCTCCATTCTCTTTAATGGTATGGGAAAGGGAATGGTGACTGAGACGAATATTCAACATCCTCTTTTTGTGGTAAATTAAACTTTAGCACAATGTTACAAAATTGGGTTGCAGTGTACTTAATTGCATGTGATATTCTCTCTGGCTTTGCAGAAAAGAAAGTGTTGTGAAGGATATTATGGCATTAACTGTGAGAGGTGCCCAGGGCCAGAGGGTAAACCATGTTTTGGCAACGGTGTATGTCGAGACGGGATCAATGGCACAGGGGTGTGTAAATGCAACCAGGGTTTTAATGGCACCGCCTGTGAGAACTGCCAAGCTGGCAAGTATGGAACTCACTGTGATCAAGGTACCGAACATCATACTGTATACTACTCTGAGAACAACATGGAAGTATTACGTCATTTGTTTGCTCTTTCAAACATTGCATTTGCACTTAGTACTTTCTTTCTGCGTAGAGTGTATGTGTGTTAACGGACGCTGTAAAGAAGGTGTGGATGGAGATGGCAGCTGTGAGTGTGATCTGGGCTGGAGAGGAATAACCTGCAACATTGGTAAGAATGTTCAGATGTCAGTGCATTATATAACTTTAAACCAAACATTTTTTTTTTTTTAAAGAAACGTAGCAGAAGCACACATTTTTTCAAGCAAAGCATTTGACTTAAATATTTTTTTTACAAGTTAAATAAAAATTATACAATTTATATATGTAATCCTCACTCCCCTGGCCTTAAGAGGCGCACTAGCGACTGATGCTAGAAGCTGTAGCCTTTAGCCTCCTTGTTAGCACACCCACCACCCACACTGAGACCCCGGTTTGAATCCCATTCGGAACGGGTCGAGCAGGACCAGTTACAGTGTTGCCGTGACCTGGATGGGAATGAGGTTTAGGGGGGTGAGTGTTTCGGGAGCTATCTGGTAGGTAGCTGTGCAGTATGTAAACTTCACACCCCTGGCTTCAAGAGGCGCACTAGAGGCTCCCACACTGGAGATGCCGTTCGGAGTGGGTCGAGCAGGACCGGTTATATATATACTGTATAATAATGCTGAAATTCTCACCTTTTCAAAAGGAGGACCACAAGACATAAACAATATGCATGTCATTGTGATAAAAATTGTGTGCTAACATTTCAACTCAAATAATACACGTTTAATACAAAATAAAAGTTTTAACAGAAGAATTAATGTAAGTGCTTTTATAAAATTATTAACTTCAAAATTCTGCCTTTAAACCATCCATAAATTGGCCCCATTCACTTCTATAGTAAGTGTGTCAATGTAACCCCAATTTTTGCATTTTATTTAAGAAAAGGAGGGACGAGTAGAAAAACAATTCTGGTAATCAACATTATGCCACAAATGCTGTCAGTTGAGCATAGCGTCTAGCATCATTGTTTGCTGATGCCACTTGGTTTGATATTTTGTGATATATTTACAACAATTGGAACTACATGTAAAAATAAAGAATAATTTTGACTGGTTTCAGCTATTACATCAGACATGTGTGGAGGAAAGTGCCACAGCAGTGCAAAGTAAGTTTAATTTTGAAATACTCACAACCAGAATGTCACATGGTATCTTTGAATAACTTTGTAGTATCATGTACATGTTAGTCATTCAGTACCATGGTATATCACTGTAAAACGTTGCAGCCACAGTACTTTCCATAAAAACACCTGTCACCAATCCCGGAGCAGTAGTTCTCTAGTCTTAAATATATTTATGATAAAAGTATGTTGTGGTTTATTGGACTTATGTTGAGCACTTTGTGTGTGTTGCAGTTGCCTTGTGAAAGTATTGGACAATACATATTTTTGTAGTTGTGCAGCAGGATTTCAGGGTAACGGCACATATTGCACAGGTATTGAGCATCTCAACAAACCATCAAAACAACTTGAAAACGCTTGCAGCAAATCATTATGAATGGTGGTTTCATATCTTTCATGCTGTATATCCCAAGCTGTAGACGCATGTGCAGTGAATAACGGTGGCTGCTCTGTCCATGCGGTGTGTAAGCGAACTCTCCCAGGACGCAGAATATGTGCGTGCAAAACTGGTTATGGAGGCGATGGACAAGTGTGCATTTGTAAGTCTGTCTAATATTCACTTATGTTCCCATAATCACATTATAGTGTAGAGTTGGTTAGAGAGCGTGACCTTTGGGGCAGAATTTGTTCCTGTAGCATGACTGGTAGAGCATGGCACTAGCAACACAGAGTATGGGATTGATTCCCAGGGGAACACACACATACTGATAAAATGTATAGTACAAAAGCACTGTTATTTAATTTAGATAAAAGATTTCCAATTGAAAGGTAAATGTAAAATATTTGTCTTTGCAATGTGTTTATGAGAGTGTGTGTGTCTTTAAAGCTATCAACCCATGTCTGGATGGTAATAAAGGGAGATGCCACGCAGATGCTTCGTGCATACATACAGGTCCTAATAAGGTAAGAGCCAAATATAAACGCAGCCAAACTGTCAGTCAACAAATAAATCAAATATTAATTAAATCAAATAAATTTTTTTTTTACTTTTATATAAATTAGTTTTTGGGTGTATCTCATGAACATTTTTCAAAAATATATATATATACTTGATAATATCATATCATCATTATTTTTTTTCCATTACAGTGATAGGGGAGTTTTTTTTCTGCATTACAATTATGAGACTAGGCAGAAAAATTGTCATGATGATAATATTACAGTGAAAAACAATAATAATAATAAAATGTTCCTTTTCACTTTCATTGCATTTTCTGTAAGTAAATTATATTTTCTAATTTCGTTCTTTTGAGAAATATCACCGGGACATGTTCTTGAGTTAAACTAATTTTATAATGAACTAATATTCTTTTAATAAAGTGTCAGATGAATTTACACTGGATGTCTCTCTGCTTTCAGACAGTGTGTATTTGCAATGTAGGCTTTTCAGGAAATGGAAGTCAGTGTGAATCCATCGATATGTGTCTCAAGGTACATTTTCCTCTTTGAATGATATTGGTAAAACTTTAAGCACCAACATTTATAAGAGTATCTCACTGAATTTATAAGTGGTTCTTAAATGGTTTTGCTTGTGGACCCAGAATTTCGAGAGTTTCATGTTGTGGTCTGCACAAACCATGTTTATCCTGCAATGCATCTGTTCTATGATGGTATCTGCCTAACTTGGCAAGCTTCTATCAAGTGAGAGATAAATTTGTGCCAAGTACCGTAGAGTTTGTTTGGCTGCACAGCCTTTGACGCCAACAACATTTATTTTTCTTTCCTAACTGTACACAATTATTTGGTTAGTTATATGTTATTATTTGCATTTAGGATTGTTTTGTTTTCCCTGCTGTCCCCAACCCTATCAGAACAGACCCCATTTTTGTTTTGTATTCGTAACCCACCAGTTAAGAACCGCTGCATTACAATACATGAATTCTATTATGCCACAGTTGTTTCAAACATTTCTGCTGCACTCGATTCACAGACTAGAATGAATGGCATTAATTATTCTGTAAGATATTTCTTTCTCATTACTACTTTTCTTAAAGAAAAATGGAGGATGTCACAGTCATGCCAGGTGTACCATGACTGGACCACTGGAGAGGAACTGCACTTGTCCGGAAGGCTTTATTGGGGATGGGGAGACTTGCAAAGGCACCTTGCAGAAAGTGAGATCTAAAGCAAAATCTACATGAATAATCACAAACTTAACATATGTCTTGTGAATATAACAATTATTTTTCCCCCCACAGGAGCTTTTATACAGAAAGTTGAGGGATTTTTATCTTGGACTGCTGGTATGCTTCTTAAAAGGATAGTTAACCCAAAAATCGTTAATCCCACAATGCGGTCATCATGTATTCACCCTGCTGTTGTTCAAACCCATTTGCATTTTTTTTCTTCTTCTGTATAACACAAAAGAGAATTTTATGGAGAGAAAGTCTCAGTCACCATTCACTTTCATTACATCTTTTCCATACAATGAAAGTGAATGGTGACTGAGGCTAACGTTCTGCATAACATCTCCTTTTTTGTTCCACAGAAGCATAAGTGTGAGAACATGATGACAGAGTTTTCATTTTTGGGTGAACTATCGCTTTAATCATGTTTACACCCATGTAATATGTTTATTTGTTACATTCTGAGAGTATCCAATAATCTAAATATGGATGTTTTTACAGTTTGCAAATGTTAATGAACTTAGAGGTCGTGGCCCCTTCACTGTCTTCGCACCTAATGCAGATGCCTTTAAAAAAATGGAGGTATGCCTTTCTTTGTTGCAGAGCATTATAACATATGTGTGAACAAAATGAAACTATACTGTAAGAACTTTCACACATACAGCCTTTTCCTTTGCTGTCATAAGAAGTTGTAGCTTTGCTGGAAAAGTTTCATGTTGATGCTGTGTGAACAAAGTAATATTAATGGTTTTCAAACCAGTTCACTCCTATGAGGTTTGGATTCCTTTGACCTTTGATCATAATGTTTCAAGAAATTATATTTTACATTTAAACAATGAAGCCTGTTTTTAAGGCAATTACGAAGTTTTGCATTGCAACATTATGTTTGTGACATTTAAGCACAATTACAGTAATGCAAATATATTATATTATGTAAGTATTTATACATATTTTAAGTATTTGTACTTGTAGCATTTGTTCTACCTTTTAATTTATGTTGATTTCAATTTAAAAAATCATTGTATTACAGTACAGAATGTTTTAATGGAATCATTTTTAAGAACAATGAGACTTGTAAACAAACACATAGGTAAAACATCTGGGGGCATTAAAGTCATGAGAATTTGGGGAGATTTTTTTTAATTTTTTAGTCTAATTATAATAATACAAATTCTTATTTTTTTATTCTGATTTTTGGGTGAAATATGACCCAGACATGTTTTTGACAGATTTCTTGCTATTCACTCAAATTCAACTCTCATATGCCTTTTAATGAATTTCATACACAGAAGAATCTGAAGAGGTGATAAGTGAGTGTCTTTATTGACACTGATGTGTCCTGCATTTTAGGCAAATGAGATGATAAAGCTGGGTGGTAATCAAAACATCAACGCCAAAATTTTGAGGTACCACATAGTGGCCTGCCGTACTCTCCTCCCGGAAGACCTTATGCAACCTCGTAACCTCACCTCACTTACCGGTGAAGTCCTCAGCGTTACATACTCTGAGGTACAGTATACCTTATAAATATACAAATATAATAACTCTGTATGATTATGATTCCAAAGGATAATTCACAATTAAACTTATAATTTTTTCCAGGACACTATATACATCAATAACAAAGCCAAAGTGGTGTTCAGTGATCTGGAAAGTGGCAACGGCATTTTCCATGAGATTGACACTGTCCTAATCCCTCCCAGTCTTCAGAACCAGAAATCCAGGGAAATAGACACAACCCCTGTAAGTCCTCACAGGATAACTCTGAATGTTAGTATAAAAAAAGAAGACTCTTGTTCAAGAATTATTCTGCCATAAACCAATTTTCTTTCAATTTCTTTTAAGAGCTTTAAAGCAAATATCACATTATAGACTGTGGCAGGGTGGAGGGCGGGGCCGGGTTGTGATTATACACACCCGGTCGCTTATCAGGCTGAATAAGCCTCCGAGAGGGATAAAGGCCGATGGCAGACAGTGGTGCGACGAGAGAGAGATAGTTTACGGACATGTCCGTCATGTGTGTGTTTGTGTCTTTTTAAGTTTATCATTAAAACTATTATTTATATCGTCAAGCCGGTTCTCACCTCCTCCTTTCCATTGACTTCTTTACACAGACCTAATGAAAGTTATTCTATATTTTCAGTAAATATGCCTTGGCACCTTTCTATGTTACACATCATGTAGAGCTATTCATAAAAAAAAATATGATTTACGCCATGGGTAATCGACCTTACAATTATGACGAATGACACCTTAGATTGATGTGAAAATCACACAAATTCCCACCTGATTGTTCACACTGAAGTGAAATTGCAAAATATCAGATTACGTATCAGATAAAAAAATGTATATGGGACACATTCATCTGTGGTGTAAATATAGCATTTGATTGAATTATTCAAATAATTTCTTTTTTTTCTTGTAAGCGAAACCTCTCAGATGTGATTAACGTCCATGGCTTCAAGACATTTTACAAAGTTCTGGAGGTATGCATGGTTTCCTCTCCATTTCCATTTTTACAAGCATATTTATTTACTTCATAACATCATTGTCCTGAATGCCACCAAAGTTAAAAATAAGACTAGTTTTGAGAGAATATCTCGAATTTCATTGCATCTTGAATTTTCTATTTTATTTTCCCATTGGCAAATTGTTTTATCTTGTGCAAACCTCACAAAATGATGTTAGATTATGTTTAAAACAAGAAAAAGCAATTTGCCAATGTGTTCAGATATATAAACTTAATTTTAAGATATATTTGCTGAAAACAAGTCATTTATTAAATTTTTTTTTTTTCTGGAAACCAAGACAAAAAATACTGATTAAGAAAGTGATGTTTGGATGCAAGAGCACCAAAGTTATTTGTTGTTTTATAGAGCACAGATATGTTGAAGTTGGTGATGGACCCCATTCACCAGCCCGTCACCCTGTTCCTGCCCACGGACAGTGCAATGGATGCTTTGGCCCAGGAGCAGAAAAACTTCCTGTATGCTCCTCATAACCGTGAGCAGCTGACTGAGTACATTAAATACCACATCCTACGTGACACAAAGGTCGGTATCTATCCAGTGTGTTTTACATTTAGTTTAATTTCCACAAAGGCATTTGGCAGTTGAGCTTGGCTTTATTCTTAGAATTATGGACTGTATGCCTCATTTCAGAGTACTGTATATGACTTCACATCATTCATTATTATTTAAATGGCTGTGCAATGCAAGCATAATAACAAAGTATATAAATACATTAGTATGGTACTATATGCATGTTATTGTAGGCCAGGCTTAGAATGCAACAGTCAATAACATACAATATGTAACATGGGGGTCCCAGCTCCGTCTCTCGATGCACCAAAGGCTCCCTGGCCAGAAAAGGGTTTTAGACCCCTGATAGATGTATTGATGAGGCCTAATGCGTTTTATAATTAGACAGTTTTAGCAAGTTGGTTGCCATTTATAATGACTTTTTTGGCAAGGACATTGCAGTGTCTGTGATCCAGATGAATTCAACATTACAGCAGAAATTTCATTGTTGACTTCCCAATGCAGAATTTAAATGTACTGAAATTTGTTGTGCGTTTATTAGATCATGGCTGCACAGCTCATACACATCAGCTCTTTAAAAACTCAACAAGGCTCAGATCTGTCAGTAGCCTGCATGGGTGAAGAGCAAATAGTGAGTATTATAGGAATATAGGAAAAAGATGTTTAAATATTATAAGATACCTTAATTCTTTTTTTATTATTATTAAGTTCCTTAGACCATGGTAAAGGAAAAAAATTTATATTTATTATAAGTAAAATATCTTAATATATTTATTTTTTAATAAATATTTAGTTTCATTCTTAGACTTTTGAAAATAGAAATGTGTGATTATCAAGATGAACCATGTATCATGTCATGCATGTTTATCCATCAGGGAGAGCTTTATGTGAATGATAAAAGCTGCCGGATTGTAAAGAGAAACATTGATTTCAATGGAGGCATGATTTATGGTATTAACTGTCTGCTGAGTCCTCCGAGCCTTGGCGGGCGTTGTGACTATCAGGACACCATTGATATCACAGTGAGTCATAACATTGTTCCAAGTAACTTGACTGGTTACAATGCAGAATTGCACTCTGTAGTACATTGTATATATTGTAGATTGTGTAGCATGTACGTTTTATCAATGATTAAGTGATCTACTTTTTTCTCAAGTGAATGGCAAAAGTTTTGTGTTTTGTTTAAATAGTTGTCTTGCAAGCAGTGTGGTCGCACTATTTCTGATTGCCCGCCTGGAAGCAAGCCAAAGGTAATATTCATTTTTCTGTGAAGCTAATAAACCCTATGGACAGCAACATTATTTATGGTCTTTAGTGGGAAAAACTTGCTATTTAACTTCACCATATATCTTTATGTCTATGTCTCTATTATGTCACTTTCTTACTTGTCTGATCTTTTAAGATGCCTTGAGATGCTGTTAAGTTTGAAAAGAAAATCAAACATTCTTTGCACATACCCAACAGAATTTTGAACCATCTTAATTGTATTTTCAAACTAGGCCAAGCAAAAGTGTGACCTGCCACATCTCTTGGTCGCTAAGAACGCCGGTTGCCAATCGGTATGTGCCATGATCATATGGAAGCCCAAGTGCTGTGCAGGGTACTACGGCAGGGATTGTCTTGGTAAGCAGTGGCTTTGTTTGGAATAGCATACTATCTGTACTATCTCTGCAGTATATACAGTATGTGTACTGTGCACACGATGCACATTTTCTGTGTGTATTTAATACACAGATTAATAATTATTAATATTAACAGTTCGTTTTTTTGATTACAAACCATATCTCGCTGTACTGTTTAGACTGTATCCCCTTATTCCGGTCCAAAATATTGCTATGCTTGCAATCAATATCTAGATTATCATGCATTGGTCTTATCAGATATGTAGAACAACACTTCCTTTGCGTTTCCAACTGATAAGGAGGTGTTCTGCACTTTACCTGTTCTCTAGCATGTCCTGGTGGCCCTGGATCCCCTTGCAGTAACCATGGCAAGTGTGATGAGGATCATTTAGGCAATGGCACCTGCACATGTGATATTGGATTTACAGGTGTAGCATGTGAGCTGTGTGTGGACGGCCATTTTGGACCAGACTGCATAGGTGAGCGTTTACAATGCATTAATTTTATTTACAGTATAGAATAGTCATAAACACGTCTATGTCCTCTTCCGTTTTTATAGTATGTAATTGCACAGAACACGGGTCATGTGATGAGGGTCTGAAAGGTACTGGTTCCTGTTTTTGTGAAGAGGGCTGGACGGGTCCCCGATGTGAGAACAAATTAGGTACAGACCTTCTCTTTACTCTTTCAGACAAGAGAAAGTCAAACATTGCTTTTTACTTGCAAGCCCACATTTCCCTGAATCTATCTCTAATGCTTTAGCTGATGGTCCAGTTTGCAATCCAGTTTGCCATGAGAAGGGTGTCTGCATGGAGAACAATACCTGTGTCTGTAAACCCTTCTATGAAGGTGATGGCATCACCTGTACAGGTACAGCACATGCATGAAGATCCCACTTGTCACCCGTTTTCCAATTTGAAGAGCCTTTATGAGTTTAACGTTCCATTATAGCTGTTATGATTCCTCGCAAAGGAATTACAGCTGAGATTAGCTTTGTAGATTTTCTGGTAAAAAAGTGAGTGGTACTTGGCTGTGGAAAAGTTGGCGCACTACTTAGGTTTGAGGTTTGTTAGAATCCCTAACCTTGCAGCAATACTGGTGATACTTGTCTCAGCAAGGGTAGAAATGTCCAACCAACCACCCAATCTCTTCTTTTCCTAAGCGGCCAACATGTGCAAGCATTGGAACGGCGGCTGTTCTAAGCATTCTAAGTGCAGTCAAAAAGGTGAGAAGGTGAGCTGCTCGTGCCTGAAAGGTTACACTGGCGATGGGTATGTGTGTACACCGGTCGACCCCTGTGCTGGTGGCAACAATGGAGGATGCCACGAGCATGCAACCTGCACCATGACTGGAGCTGTAAGCAGACATTTCTCCTTCATTAAACCTGATTAAAGATTCATTTTTAGACATACATTTCGACTTTCAGTAATATGCAGAGATAACTATAAGTAAGCCAGGTTGTCGTAGGTTGATTCCCCCGAAATGATAAAAAAAAAAATGCTCTGTTTGTTTGAGCATCCTGACCAGCCCAATACAATACACAGCATTGAGTTCAGTTTCGTGAGTTTAGGGTGGTGTTATATATGTCAGAAATAAAAAAAGGTATGTGTCTCTGATTTTCAACTTCTCCTCTTTGAACACTCAACACAGTCAACTGAACATGTGTAAGCGCACAATGCCAGCTAGTGGATATTAACGGTAAGGCAGTGTAACAGCATAGCCAATACAAGAGAACACAACAGACTGAACTATTTTATTGACCAATGGTAATCATAAAAAAAAAAAAAATGTTTGCAGTTTCATTTTGTGACACTAAGGGTGAAGAAAATACACACTTCACATATAAACATTTTGATTAAAGGGTATTTTTTAATCACACTCATACTGAATTTATTTGTTGTGTTATATGTAATTTGGTCACCAGGACAAGAGGAAATGTGAGTGTAAGGACAACTACGTTGGTGATGGGATTGCTTGTGAAGTCAAGCAGTTGCTAATCAATCGTTGTCTACAGGATAATGGACAGTGCCATTCAGATGCTCAGTGCACTGACCTGCACTACGAGGGTTTGTATCTTTTATACTGAATGCACTGCTATGACTATTATTCTTACAGCATCCTACAAGATACAGTATATAGGTTTTATTTCATTTATGTGTTTGTGTGTGGTAAAACCTAGTAAGCTGCCTTGCTGTCTATATAGGCTACTGTCATGAAACCTCAAAAGTTACCTATCTGAAATGTGCTACACAGGCAGTGACTTCTGCAGTGCATAAAAAAACGGTCAAATATTTACTTTTCTTTTAAGGGGCAATATTTTCCACCTGGAATTTATTTTCAGGGCCTTTTTTTCCATTATTTATTTTTTTTTATATAAAAATACTTCAATCAATTCATTAACATAAATCCTCAATCTGAATAACTAGCCATAAGTTTAAATCAGCATTAAAGGAATAGTTTACTCAAAAATTAAAATTCTCTCATCATTTTCTCACCCTCATGCCATCCCAGATTTGTATGACTTTCTTTTTCTGTTGAACACAAACAAAGATTTTTTGGAGAATATCTCCGCTCTGGAGGTCCAATTCTCCAAACTTTGAAGTTAAAAAAAGCACATAAAGGCAGCATAAAAGTAATTCATACGACTCCAGGGGTTAAATCCATGTCTTCAGAAGCGATATGATACATGTGTGTGAGAAACAATCAGTATTTGAGTCCTTTTTTCTATAAACTCTCCACCTTTGACCAGCCCCAAACAGTAGGTTGCTAAATGTGAAAGTCACTTCCACATCAGAATTTGAAAGGGAAAGTGTATATTTACAGTAAAAAAAGACTCAAATATATATCTGGGTCTCAACCACACATACCATATTGCCTATAAAGATATGGATTTAACAACTGGAGTTTGTTGGATTACTTTTATGCTACCTTTATGTCCTTTTTGGACCTACATGGTCACCATTCACTTGCATTGGATGGACCTACAGAGCTGAGATATTCTAATAAAAATTTGTAGAAGAAAGAATGTTTCAGCCTACCGTTTGGAACCGCATGTTAAAATTATGTCCTGGTAGGCAGCTAGATAGGTTTGAAATAGAGCAAATTTTGTTGAAGACTTGTCAAACACAATTTTGGCTGGCTTTTATCTTTTAGATAAAACACTGGGAGTTTTCAACATTCGCTCCTCAATGGGAGGGTATAAACTCAACTACAGCATGGCACAGGAGGCATGCAAGGAGGCAGGAGGCAGTATTGCTACTTACACACAGCTTGCCTATGCCCAGCAGGTGGACACACAGCACAAGTCCAAATTTATTTTAAGCTGAACCATTAGCACTTGTATGTGAATTTTATTGGGTGTCTTTTCTCTTTTTGTATTTTTTTGTACTGCAGGCAGGTTATAACTTATGTGTGGCAGGTTGGCTTGACAAAGCAAGGGTAGCATATCCCATGAGCTTCTCCAACCCTAAATGTGGCTTTGGACACGTTGGTATTGTGGACTATGGTGTACGCAATAACCTGAGCGAGACGTGGGACACATTCTGCTATCGATTGAAGGGTAAAATACATTATGGGACAAAATGTGGATGAATCTGCTCTCAACCTTGAACACAAAGACTTTATGCAAGCAGACTGAAGTTTGGGTTTAAAAGATTTGGTTTATTGGTGTACATGTGTGTTGCAGATGTGAAGTGTGAGTGTAAGACTGGCTACATCGGTGATGGATACTCCTGTACAGGAAACCTGCTGCAGGTCCTCTCAACCAGACCAACCTTCTCCAATTTCCTCTCTGTGAGTAGAGCTTCTACTAAAGGGAACGTTCACCCAATAATTAAAATTCTCTCATCATGTACTCACCCTTATGCCATCCCAAATGTGTGAGACATTCTTTCTTCTGCAGAACACAAAGATTTTTTGAATTTTTCCATATGATCGAAGCGAATTGTTGAGAGAAATTTGAAGGTTCAAAAAGCATATAAAGGCAGCATAACAGTAATCCATAAGACTCCAGTGGTTAAATCTATATCTACAGAAGCGATATGATAGGTGTGAGTGAAAAACAGATCAATATTTAAGTCCTTTTTTTTTTTTACTATAAATCTCCACTTTCACTTTCAGATTCTTCTTTTGTTTTGGTTTGCATTCTTCATGCATATCGCCACCTCCTGAGCAGGGAAAATAATTTATAGTAAAAAAGGATCTGTTTCTCACCCATGTTTATCATATCAGTTCTGAAGATAAAGATTTAAACACTTAAGTCATATGCATTAATGCTGCATTTATGTACTTTTTGGACCTTCACTTTTCTGGCCACCATTCACTTGCACTGTATGGACCCACAGAGCTGAAATATTCTTTTAAAAAACTTTGTTTGTGTTCAGCAGAAGAAAGTCATATACATCTGGTATGGCATAAGGGTGAGCAAATGATGAGAGAATTTTCATTTTTGGGTGAACTATCCCTTTATTGAAAGGACTCCCCTTTGAGATATATATTTATTTATTTTATTTTTAGATACTTTTTTAAATTGAAGAATAGGTGAGAATTGTTGACCCAGTGTCATCATATTACAATAATTGGACATTGGTCTTTTTCAGCAAATCCTGAATTATTCGAGTTTTTCTGCATCAGGGAAAGAGTTTATGAAACGCATAAGCAATATTACCATCCAGTCTACTCTGTTTGTACCTGACAATAATGGTCTCTATAGCAACCAGGTGACTCCACATACACTGCACACCTACCTGTATATTTTATATATATATATAAATGCCAACAATATGTACTCAAAATGTTTTCACTTCTGATCTTCTTGTAATGTCCCCTGTGTTCAACAGACTTTGAGTAGCAGAGACATAGAGCACCATCTACTGGATGGGAGGGCTTTGGTACTGCAGGCACTTATTAATGTTACTCATGTCAGAACACGTCTGGGGCAAAGCCTGACCATCACCAGCGTGCCTGATCTCCAAAACCCTCAAACAGTAGTGAGGATATAACGTAACTCCATTCATGCATATGCTAGGAATTGTTTTATTCTCAAAAAGCAATATTGAGGAGAGCGGGATTAGTTGTCATACAAGGAAGTTGTCACAAGGGCTATATCTCAGTAAATATCAGTGTTGGGTAAAATACTCAAAAAAGTAATCTGCTACAAATGATTCATTATTTACATCAAATTGTAATCACATTACTTCACGGGAAAGTAATCACATTACTAATTATGTGTTCTACATTAATAATAACATTTTAGAAATATATGCAATCCTTTAAGTAATGTGCTTAACTGTAATTAATTAAAGTAATTATCTGTAATCTGATTAGGAGAATTTAAAATGTAGTGCTTTACACTACTTTTGAAAAAAAAAAAGGTAATTAGAGTACAGTAACTAATTACTTTATATTTTCATTACACCCAACACTGGTAACTATAAGGTTTTAAGTCAAAAGTTCAATCAAACAAATGTGTGTTTTCTGAACATTGGTTTCAAAATAGTACAAAACCATCTTAAATTAAAGTATTTTTTGTGAATTATGTCTGCCAAACTAAAATTTTAAAATCATATTTTTGCTGTAGCAGTTTGATAAACAAGTAAAAACATTTGTGTTGGGGCAATAAAAATGTATACATGTATAAATGTATCTTTATATCTGTTGGCTTACTCAATACTTTGATATTTGTGTGATATTTTTTACTTTATTTTAATTAAAATATTTATAGGTCATTTCCCAATTGCTTTTTATATTTTCACAACAGGTCAATGTGTGTCAACTGAATCTTTTTACATAGGCAAACATTTTGGAAATGTTAAATAGTGTTTTTGTAGCCAAGACTTTTGGCTTTCCATAATAAACCTACCTTGAGAAATATGGTATAAAATAATATATATTCTTAAAGCAATTTTAACATGATTCCATATTCATCACTTTTAGCTGATATCAGCTATACTTAATATACTTGTAATTCTCCTCCTTTTAGACTTCCTCTGGATACATCAACGACCGCTATGTCATCGATTATGACATTTTTGCCTCCAATGGGGTCATCCATGTTCTGCAAGGCCCACTGAAAGCTCCGCCGCCTCCACCTCCATCCATCCACCCGGCTCATAAGGCCGGGATGGGCATCGGTGTCTTAGGACTCATCATTCTTATTGCAGTGGCTGGATTTGTGGGATACAATTTCTACACACATAAAACAAAGCCGTTCCAGTTCCACTACTTTAAGGTAAGCCTTAAATTTCACTTTGTATAGTTTTCATTGTTGGATATACTCAAATTTGTCTTTGTGTGGTGTGTGCATGTTGATATGTTTGTTTGTTTTTTCTTTCTATCATTTTAGGATGATGGAGAAGATGTTAACCCATCAGAATCCAGTCCAAACATCAGTAATCCTGTGTATGATTCTACACCCGCCCCAAAAGAGCAAGCTCCAATGGTCCGTGAGCTAAACAAAAAATAACTGTATTAGCTTTTGTTCTTTTAAATGCTAAGACCGTATCATGTCTCATGTATCACCAGGCTGTTTGGTCAATCATGGTCAAAATAACCCTTTCAAGATGATACAAAATCACCTAATCACCCTGTCTAGGTTTATTTTACCATAATGTCTGAATGTTTATTATTATTTAAAATGTTGTTCAAAGGGTGTTCAAATTGGGTTAGGGTCACACTGTTATACAAGTACAATGTAATGGTTTTGTCTTGTCTTTTTTAAAAGGAGGAAGACAAACATGAAGTGATTGCAAGTGGTTCCTATGACCTCCTCCAGAACAGCTGAGATAACCACATCAAGCGTCATCTAATGATGCAGTTCCATTCGAGACCACAAGAGGGACCATAAATTCTATTTCACAATGAAGGGACAGTGAAATACCAAAGCTAGTCTGAGAAATCAGTTCAGGTTGTGGATGTATGCATACTTTTGAAGAGAGAGTGTTTGTGTGTGCACATGTTTGTAAGTAACCTGATTATCTGTAATCTCTAAATTCTGTTGTACTACAGGCTTTAATAAATTTACAATGTTATCATAAGTGTCTTGCTCAAGAAAAGGAATTGGACATTTATTATGGTTTAGGGGCCACATCGGGCTGTGAATAGTACATGGGGGGCAACATAGCATTCCTTTTGAGATACAACAAATACTGGACATGATGAGTAGAAGATGCCATGCTTTTACAGTTCAAGAAGTAAGTCCCACTGGGACTCGGGCACTGGCACTAATCAAATAGACAGGTGCTGAGGTGGGATGCCGGGTACATCTCCTAGGAACAATGCAGGTTTTATTGCTTTGAATTTCCTCTGAGAATGATTTTAATCCAAAGAATAATAGATCACATTAATATGGTGTGACTTTCGATGAAGTCGAGTGAAAATGGAAAGTATATATTTTGTATTTATTTTAAGGCCAGACGGCTTTTAAAGGGATAGTTCACCACAAAATGAAAATTCTCTCATTTACTCACCTTAATGTCATCCCAGATGTGTATGACTTTATTTCTTTTGCAGAACACAAATGAAGATTTTTAGAAGAATATTTCCGCTATGTAGGTCCATACAATGCAAGTGAATGCATTGAAGCTCCAAAAATCACATAAAGGAAACATAAACATAATCCATATGACTCCATTGTTAAAATCCATGTTTTAAGAAGTTATATAATAGGCGTTGGTAAGAAACAGACCTATATGTAAATCCTTTTTTTAAACTATAAATCTCTCACAGAGCTGAGATATTCTTCTTAAAAATCTTTGTTTGTGTTCAGCAGAAGAAGTCATACACATCTTGGATGGTGTCTACATGATGAGAGAATTTTCATTTTGCGGTGAACTATCCCTTTATGACACTTGGAACTAAACATAAAGGGAAATTTTGTGTAATTTTAGATGGATTACCCAAATAGAGTAAACATTGTGACACTTTCAACATTGCACTGTTTGTTTGAGCATCCCGTCCAGTCCTGACACAGTAACATTGGCTCTACCAATTACGTGAGTTAGGGGCGGGACTATCTGCTTGCCGACCAATGGAAGAAGTGGCAGTATTTCTGAAACTTGTTTGGAAACCATCATTATAGACCATTTCAAGAATGTAAACAAACGAATTAGAACGGTCCAAATGTATTTCCGAATCCTTTCAACAATATCAGTCAGTCCACTCGGCTGCCATTTTTGGAATGCTGTTGGACAGTTTAGGCAGCTATTTCTTATATGTAAACAAGCGTCATGACAGTGCAGCTCCTATTTACTTGCATGGGGAAAGACGATTATTTTTATAATAAAGAAGATTATTATAAAAGAACATATTTCAAGCAAGGAGTAAAAGTTTATTGGTTCAGTTGGTTTTTTACAGACCTGTTTACCACTGTTACGCTTCTTTGTTCACACTTCACTTGTTTTACTGCCACAGGTGTTCTGTTTGTGCTGCAGTGTTCAACCATCTTGCTGAGGAGGGACTTGCTTCTTCACAGCTCTGTTTCCAGAGAGCTTGCGTTCAATCACCGCACCATCATGTCTTTTGCCAGGGATTGTGGTGTTTTTGCCGGCTTTGTTTGATATGATGACAAAGGTTTCCTTTAAGTAATAGTGGGATTCAAACCAAGGGTTTTATGGAAGAGAGGGTACATTTTACCCACTGAGCCAGTAGTGTTTTGTAATGTGTTTTTGAGGGGGGTGTTTTGTTACATATGACGAAAGAAACGTAAAATGTACCAGATTTGAACCCAGACTTGTGGAAGCACAAATTGTATGTTTATCCACTGAGCCACAGTGGTTGTAGTGTTGTTGAGATTGCTTTTTGGGGGCCATGTTTTGTTATAAATAGTGAAAGAAACATAAAAATTACAGGATTTGAACCTAGACTTTCAGGAGCGCAAGACAAGACAAAAGTTTGTCCACTGAGCTTGTAGGGTTTTATTGTGTGCTTTTTAGGGGAATGTTTTGTTACATATGATGAAAGAAACTTAAAAATTGTTCGATTCGAACCAAGACTTTTGGGGCATGAAAGGCAAAAGTTTATCCACTGACAAATGACACAAAAAAATTGCCAGATGTGAACCCAGACTTCAGGAGCACAAGATGAATGTTTATCCACTGAGCTACTGAATTTCTAATGTTGCATGGTGTTTTTTGGAGTGACATGTTTTGTTACATATGCCGAAAGAGTCAAAAGTTGAAAGGCGCTTTTGAAGCATGTCACAGATTTTGGAGCATGTCACATTGTTACAAATGACAAAAACATATTTGAACTCAGACTTTCAGGGATGAAAGACAAAAGTTTATCCACTGAGCTACTGAGTTTGGAATTTGAGTGTTTCAAAGTGTGTTTTTATGGGTTTTGTTACATTTGATGAAAAAAAACAAAAAACATAAAATGTCTCCGCTTTGAACCCAGACCTTCAGGGGGTAGCAAAAGCCAAAAGTTTATCTATGAGCTAGGAGTTTTTTGCAGGGGATGATTTATTTCATTTGATAAAAGAAACGTACAAATTCGTTTCGGGACTTTCGGGAATGAAAGACAAAAGTTTATCCACAGAAGCACTTTGTTTGGATTGTTTTGCTGTGTGGGACATGTTTTGTTACATATGACAGTAGAATTTGAACCCACACTTTCAGGGACGAAAGGTGACTGAACAAGAAAATAATGTTTATTTTGGAGTTTGTACAGAGAGCTGTGCATCTATCATGGCTTCATCTGTTAGCATAGTTAAAAAAAAAAATATTATTGAGAGTTACTGGTTGCTACTTTCATCCCTGCATGAAGTTTTCATTCACCACCTAGTGGTGGATTGGATGAAGAGCATTCACAGCACTTTTCTTGTTTTACTTCTCTGCATCAGTTTGTGGGATAAAGGTCCAGGGAGAACCTCCTTTCATATGTAGGCACTAGTGGCATACTGGTATGAGCAACTGGAGCAGGAGGTCCAGGGATCAACCCTGGCATTACATGTACACACTCACAGAACACTTTACGTTTAATCTCCATCAAGTCACCATTTTTATTTGTATAGCGCTTTTCACAACATACATCATTTCAAAGCAGCTTTACAGAGAATTGCCAGAGCCAGCTAGATCCAGCTCAGAGACCCTAGCCTAACCCTAGCTCAGAGACATGGAAACAAATAGAATAAAATTAGCGTTGATGCCATTCAATTTTATGCAGAGTTATAGATCATGATAGATGTTTCTGGTTCTGGCAGACCTAACTAAAGCAACCTAATTGTGAGTTGATGGATAAATTAGGTGTATGCCTGGATAAATAGATGAGTCTTTTGTCTACTTAAATTGAGAGTGTGTGTCTTCATCACGAAAAGTGTTAGGGAGACTATTCCATAGTTTAGGAGCTAAATAGGGAAAGGATCTACCTCCTATTGTGGATTTTTGTGGTTCTAGGAACTGTTAACAAGCCAGAATTTTGTGATCTTAATGAACGTTTAAGTACTGTGGAGCTAGACCATTGAAAGCTTTGTATGTAGTTAACAGAATTTTAAAATTAATATGAAATTTAACAGGTAGCCACTGTAACAACGATAAAATGGGGCTAATATGATCATATTTCTTGGTTCTACTCAGCACTCTGGCAGCTGCATTTTGAATTTGCAGGACATCCTCCCAGTAATGCATTACAATTTTCCAGTTTTAAGGTCATGAACAAATTAATTAGTTTTTCAGGATCAGCAACAGTGAGCATGTGTCATAATTTAGCAATATTTCTGAGGTGTAAGAATGCTGTTCTACAAACTAGACTTTGTTGATTTTCAAAGGACAGATTGGTATCAAATAAAACCTATATTCTTCGCTGTAGAAGACGACGTAAAAGTACATCCATCGGCTTATTTTTAGAGGTTTGGGTCCAATAATTAGTACCTCTGTTTTGTCGGAAATGATTAGAAGTACAATTCTGGCCATCCAATCTTTGATTGAATTCATACACACTGAGTTTAGAATAGGGATAAAGGGAGGGATTAGAATGAAGTTGGGTATCATCGGCATAACAGTGGAAACTTATTCCATGATTCCTGATAATATCTCCCAGGGGAAGCATATACAAGGAGAAAAACTGAGGCCCTAAAACTGATCCCTGTGGCACTCCATACTTAACTTTTGTTTGATTTGGCAATTCCTAGTTTACACATACAAAGCAGTAGCGGTCTGATAAATAGGACTTAAACCATGCTAATTCAAGTCCACTAATGCCAACATAATTCTCCAGCCTATTCAAGAGAATGTCATAATCTATCACGTTTAAGGCAGCACTAAGATCTAAAAGCACTTGTAGAGAAATGCAGCCACAAACAGATGTTAAGAGCAAGTCATTTGTAACTCTGATAAGTGCTGTAGCTTCTTAAAAAGCAGTTTGATAACTGCCATTTTAAAGTTTCTTGGGACATGTCCTAAGGAAAACAAGGTGTTAATATTAAGAAGAGGTTCTGAGATTTCAGAGAATACATCTTTTAAGAGCTTAGTTGGTATTAGATCTAACGTACATGTTGTGGCTTTTGATAAGTTTTGTTGGCTCTTCATGACCTATAACAGCGAAGGATTGAAGTTGCTCGTGAATAAGCATTCAACATTACACTCATGCATTAATTTGGATTATACATAATTTAGTACATTGTATATAATTTGACAGATATCCAAAATTAGACAACATAATGTTCATCCCTGATCTTTAAACTGCCAGTGTGCATTTTAGATGAATTAATATTTTACTGAAGAGACTGCAGTCAATAAACAAGCATGCTTTGTTGACTGTATCTGGCAGATAAGTGTATTATTATATACAGTGAGGAAAATAAGTATTTGAACACCCTGCTATTTTGCAAGTTCTCCCACTTGGAAATCATGGAGGGGTCTGAAATTGTCATCGTAGGTGCATGTCCACTGTGAGAGACATAATCTAAAAAAAAAAATCCAGAAATCACAATATAGGATTTTTTAACTATTTATTTGTATGATACAGCTGCAAATAAGTATTTGAACACCTGTCTATCAGTTAGAATTCTGACCCTCAAAGACCTGTTAGTCTGCCTTTAAAATGTCCACCTCCACTCCATTTATTATCCTAAATTAGATGCACCTGTTTGAGGTCGTTAGCTGCATAAAGACTCCTGTCCACCCCATACAATCAGTAAGAATCCAACTACTAACATGGCCAAAACTAAATAGCTGTCCAAAGACACTAGAGACAAAATTGTACACCTCCAGAAGGCTGGAAAGGGCTACGGGGAAATTGCCAAGCAGCTTGGTGAAAAAAGGTCCACTGTTGGAGCAATCATTAGAAAATGGAAGAAGCTAAACATGACTGTCAATCTCCATCGGACTGGGGCTCCATGCAAGATCTCACCTCGTGGGGTCTCAATGATCCTAAGAAAGGTGAGAAATCAGCCCAGAACTACACGGGAGGAGCTGGTCAATGACCTGAAAAGAGCTGGGACCACCGTTTCCAAGGTTACTGTTGGTAATACACTAAGACGTCATGGTTTGAAATCATGCATGGCACGGAAGGTACCCCTGCTTAAACCAGCACATGTCAAGGCCCGTCTTAAGTTTGCCAATGACCATTTGGATGATCCAGAGGAGTCATGGGAGAAAGTCATGTAGTCAGATGAGACCAAAATTTTGGTCTTTTTGGTCATAATTCCACTAACCGTGTTTGGAGGAAGAAGAATGATGAGTACCATCCCAAGAACACCATCCCTACTGTGAAGCATGGGGGTGGTAGCATCATGCTTTGGGGGTGTTTTTCTGCACATGGGACAGGGCGACTGCACTGTATTAAGGAGAGGATGACCGGGGCCATGTATTGCGAGATTTTGGGGAACAACCTCCTTCCCTCAGTTAGAGCATTGAAGATGGGTCGAGGCTGGGTCTTCCAACATGACAATGACCCGAAGCACACAGCCAGGATAACCAAGGAGTGGCTCTGTAAGAAGCATATCAAGGTTCTGGCATGGCCTAGCCAGTCTCCAGACCTAAACCCAATAGAGAATCTTTGGAGGGAGCTCAAACTCCGTGTTTCTCAGCAACAGCCCAGAAACCTGACTGATCTAGAGAAGATCTGTGTGGAGGAATGGGCCAAAATCCCTCCTGCAGTGTGTGCAAACCTGGTGAAAAACTACAGGAAATGTTTGACCTCTGTAATTGCAAACAAAGGCTACTGTACCAAATATTAACATTGATCTTCTCAGGTGTTCAAATACTTATTTGCAGCTGTATCATACAAATAAATAGTTAAAAAATCATACATTGTGATTTCTGGATTTTTTTTTTTTTTTAGATTATGTCTCTCACAGTGGACATGCACCTACGATGACAATTTCAGACCCCTCCATGATTTCTAAGTGGGAGAACTTGCAAAATAGCAGGGTGTTCAAATACTTATTTTCCTCACTGTAACTCTGGGACAAAAGGGCTTACCCTTTACTAAAATATCCCAAATACATTTTTTCAACTAACGACACTATAGTTTTTTTTTTTAATATTTGCTATATAAATCACTAGAAATAGATTTAGATCATTAAATCAAGGCAACTGCATTAGCTTTCGCACACAGTCACACACGTGATAATTTTTTGAATGTTTTTGGTGGAATAATGCCCACTGTTTGACTTGCATTTCTTTTAAATAGCGTGCATACTGTTATGCCTACTGCACAGTATTCAGAAAGTATCACACTAGTATTCCATTCTAAAGATAGCCAGAGACATTGAGAAAGAGATTTCCCCCAGAGGTGAAATGAATAAAAATGCTGTCAAACTGATTGGTGTATGGAATTGACAGTTAGGAAAGTATTTCCATGATGGGCTATATGTGGCTTAAAAATTGTCAGCAGACTGGCTTGTGTGTTTAAAGATTTGAAATCCCTTTCACACCTGCTAAGAAGAATTTCCTAACAGCAGGTCAGAGGTTCCAGCAATGGAAAAGCAAATGGTATCATAAATAGCTACTTACCTCAATCGTTCCAACAATTCCTCTGTCATCCCTCTGTTGTCCGTATCCTCCCTTCCTCTTCATAATTTCATCCCAAGGGGAACCAGCAAGCCACACCTATCTACTGTACCTTTTATGCATTATAACATTGTCTAATGTATTATGATATTATGAACTATTATTATTCAATTATTCATTATAGTTTATGGGTGTATCTCTTTAAAGGGATAGTTCACCCAATTTTTTTTTTATTATTCTCGCATTGTTTACTCACCCTCATGCCATCCCTGATGTCTATGACTTTCTTTCTACTGCAGAACACAAACAAGGATTTTTAGAAAAATATCTCAGCTCTGTTGGTCCTTACAATGAAATTGAATAGTGACCAGACCTTTGAAGCTCCAAATATTACATAAAGGTAAAAGTAATCCATAAGACTCCAGTGGTTAAATAGTGGCGATATGCACAAAGAATATGAATCACCAAGAAGAAACTGAAAGTTAAAGTGGAGATTTATAGTAAAAAAAATAAAATAAAAGGACTTAAATATCAATCTTTTTCTCACTGACACCTATCATATTGTTTCTGAATATATGCATTACTTTTATGTGGCCTTTATTATGATATTTGGAGCTTCAAAGTTCTGGTCAACATTCACTTGCTTTGTGAGGACCAACAGAGCTGAGATATTCTTCTAAAAATCTTTGTTTGCAAAAGAAAGTCATACACATCTGGGATGGCATGAAGCTGAGTAAATACATGAATATAATAAAAAAAAAAAAATTATTACTAATGATAATTTAAAAAGTTTTACTACAGTAAAGAGAAGTGAAATTGAGCTTTAAATCAGGATTGCCATGGAAAATACAGAAGGCAATATATATTGCGAAAAAGGAGTTATAATTTGGTCCGTTTCTCATCTAAAACCAATCTTATCACTTCAGAGGACATGAATTATTAAACCAGTTATGTTTTATGCTGCCTTTATGTCTTTTTAGGAGCTTGAACGTTTTGGACCCCTTCCATTGTATGGACAATAACACCTCATATCTTCATCATATACCTTTGTTTGTATTCCACAGAAGGAAGAAAGTCATACGAGTTTGTGAAAGGAATAAGAGTGATTAAATGAGGAGAGAATTATAATTTTGGGGTGAACTATTCCTTTAATACATTAGAAAGAATTTCTATTTCAATAATTTCCATTGATTTTTAGGGTGAAATACGACCCAGACATCATCTTGGTGAGATTCAATATCATCAATACAGACATCAGAGATTGCTATTTATTTGTACATGAGAGCACACCTTGCTTTTAAATATTATATTAAATATTATAGATATTACAGTTTTATCTTCTGTTAAATGTCTGTGAAAGGGCTATACAAATAAAAATGACTTGACTTGCTCTCATTGTGTACAATGTGAGTGCTCATTTTCTCTAAGTAGTGTAGACTGTGGCCATTCTTATGATGTATGTGTGTTACATGAGTTCCTCTTGTACTGTATGCGTTACCTCAAAGCAGCAGACTGGAAGTGGCCTGTAGCAGACCCACACCCATACTCCCCATTTCCTCCTATAGAAACGCAGGGATCACCCAGCAACTGTTTCTGAGGAAGATCCCCTTGGCAGTTTCCTGTGCCATGCCCACTCTGTGAATAAACAAAACTTGTCCGGGTCTGATTAATTGAAGTCTGAAGACCCCCCACCCCAGAAGAAAACGTCTTCCGCTTTTCCGCTTCATCCTGGTCTTTCCTTCCTCCTATGACCTTCTTCTGTCGGTGTATGCTTGAATTCTTTGCCTTAAAGGAATGGTTCCCCAAAAATGTACTCACCATCATGTCATTCCAAAACCATATAACTTTCTTTTTCCCATGGAACACAAAAGGAGATGTTAGTATCTCAGTCACCAAGTCATACTGGTCTGGAATGACATGAGGGTGAGTACACAGACAGAATTTTCATTTTTGGGTGAACTATCCCTTTAAGGAGCATAGTTTTAGTCATCCATTCATACATCCCTTTAATGTATACTCAACACTTCCTATGGGTCACATTCATCCCTTAAACACAGCGACAGGCTGAAAATAACCCAAACCAACTGCATCCTCTATTTCAGACACACCAAGGACGGGGAAACATCAAAGGTGACCGCATTGTCAGGGCTCTTGTCATGAGGAGGGCTGGTGTAGATCTGCTGTCCTGGCTCCATCAGCATCAGTATGAGGCTTTATAGTAGCATTCTGAGATAATCAACAGGCTTCAGGGTATCAGACAAGAGACAGATAGTTGCCCCTTCTACAGGTCAAAGGTTTTATCTAAGCACCTAGAAGTTAAGATCTTGGTCCACTGTTCTTTGCTCCCTGCTCAGTTCTTGGTATCATCACCAAATCTCACAATTTATATGTCATGAAATTACAACGTTCCATCAAGAAAGTAATGCCAGAACATTGAGATGTGAGCGCTTTTCAATTTAGTGTCAAAGGCATGGAGGTGCCATTCTCTGTAGTAAACAGTAGTTTGGGGCTTATTGAGGATAGATGTGCAATTACTCTTCTAAGCTAACAGATGTATGATTTTCACCCGGTGACAGTGTCAGAAGGTATTTTTACATTTCTAACCTTATAACCTTCACCCTTTGACCCTAAACATTCAATCAGCATCAACTGATGTTTTATCCAATAATATGTATAGCTAGGACTACAATAGAATAATAAGAGCTATATCAGATGTTGCATATAAAAACACAAATTCATTACAAGGACCCCCACATTTATCATTTCTGGGGCATATTTGGTGGCATTATTTGCCCTTAGCCCCTATTAATTTCTGACCCAGCCTGGTGGACAATAAAACAGGCAAAAAGACCCTTTAGACTTACTTTGAAGAATGACCCGAGACATATATAGGGACCAGACATTTGGGGGATGGTTCTTTTGTCCTAGCACCACATTTGCTGTTACCAAGAACACCCTAACAACAGTGCAGGGTAGATTAGTCCTGTATTGTAATTTGGCATTGATTACAGATTTAAATTGTAATCTGTAAAATGATCTTTTAGATGACATGTTATGGATAATCTAATTGAATTACTTTCGGATTACTTCTGACTAGAGCTGTTTAAATTAACATGCTAACACATGCAATTGATTAAAAACTTTTAACACGTGAATTTTTCTTAATCGCATTTAACCCATTTACCGTTAATAAAGCAAAAACCAGCATAAACACTTGTTGGGAGTGTGGAACCTTTGTAATGTGTCTGCCCACAGTCATTTCACTGATCTACACAACACACACATCTGCGATTCCGTATCACTGCATCCTTTTTTCACTTCCACATTCATGAAGCGAAAGTCGTCATAGTTTGGTAAACTATGGTGGTGATCGGGAAGAACAGTTATAACCAGTGCCAGTACAACAGATTTGTTAACTGTGCCCTCATTTTGATAATTTTGCAATTTTCGGCAACAGATTTGTAGATCATTTCTTTAATACATAACCATGTGTCTGCTGATTTAAAGCACAACCTCACAATAATATTTTTTTTTTTATCGACTTACCTTCGTATTTGTGCAGATAACCCCCGAAAAACAACTTGTAACATTTGATGCATTTAGATTTAACCCTTGATTGACAATGCGGTCAACGTCTCCAAACGTAGATGTAGGCAAAACTGTTAAAGACTGTGAAAACACATACTCCTCAGTAGCGTGATTGAGAGCACCTGTCTGTTTGAAATTAGGAGGTTTTAAACACATGAAACATGAATGAGTGTTTTGGAATGAAAAGGATTTGTGGAGTGTTACTGTCAGCGGGAGATGAGAAAAAAACTAGAGACCTCTGGCTCATAAATATTGGAGGAGTTACTCGTTCAAACACTTTCTCATACACAGACAAGGCGCTGTTTTTTCTCTCAGGGATCGACTCCGGTTGGTACCAGGCATCTGATAAAGAAAGTGCACAGAGTTCTGTGTAATGTCAACTCCTAAATCATACTCTTCCAAGGATACTTACACATACACAGTCAGGCACACATTCATTTTTCATTAGGAAAGACGTATGCAAAAACTTTCGGTTTGGTCGTTCTGAGAGATCATGCAACATGTTTGGTAGATTCTGCAATGTCTGTGCTGTTTTGAATTTGTTACATTCTTGAGAGTGTTATGTTGCCTGTAATCCTCTGGCCTTATAAACTTTGAGTGTTTGTGCGTGTAGATACATTGACCACCTGTGCCTCTGAAAGTCTCTGTTCATCCACTCAGTCCATTTATCAGTCCAGTACCACTATCTATACTGACAAACTCAACTTTCTCAACTCAACTAAATATTCTCCCAGGTCTCTGTTTTAAAGGAACATAAGATAAATGAAAATGCTGTCATTGTTTATTCAGCTTTATATAATTCAAAACCTGTAATACTTTCATCTGAGAAAAACAAAGGGTCATTCTGTATCAACTCAACCAGTGCTCCCCAGCTAATAAGTTTGCTACTTGATATTTTAGACATTTGTTTTGAAAATGTAGCTTCATACCAATGGTTTTCAACAATTGAAAATGGGTCAAATGTAACAATTTAAAGATGGAACCACACTGAGAGCCACATATCTTTGGGATTTCACCATGGAGGGCCTTCAATATGAAGTTATCAAAAGGAATGTTTTTTCTGAACAAGAATCTAAAAGAATATTAAGATATATGGAATACTTCTGGAGTTATAAGCACTCCAACTTTGGAAAAACAACACAAAAAAGGACAATTTTTGGACACACCATTGGCACATAATGCAATAAGGGCTGCTGAAGTCAACTGACTTTAATAATAGACCTATATATCCCTGTGAAAAAATAGAGTAATGATGCTGTCACCTTTCTAAGGTTATTTTTTTTGGAAACAATTTACAATAACATTCCATTTGGTAACATTAGTTAAAAACATTAGTTAAAGTTAATAAAGCATAAACCAGCAAAAACACTGGTGGGACTAGAGCAGAAGGGTTCCACCCTAACACAGATCCAACAGCGATGGGAAAGGACCTCTTATCGATATTTGCATGTACAAAGCAAGACTTGTGACAGAAAACATGTACTTTGCAGCCTCTGTAAGGTGCAATTTAATTACCATAGAGGCAGGTCATGTCTTAACTATCACGAGAATGCAGAACGAGACGTTATCTGCAAGCGCTTTTCATGTGGAGATCACTCCACTTGGGACTTGACGCTTGTGTCGACATCCTGATGCGAATCATGAACGCAGCTTCATGATTGCTGTAACAAAGCGGAGAGCCACAGTCTGCCGGCTGATTAATTTTGTGGAGGATAAGAGATTAAGCGATTTAATGCCCATTGTAATGAATATGCAAACTATGGGGGGATTAGTTATCTCAATTAGTCAAACTTCCACTTAGACTTTCGGAAAGTTTACTGTTACTTTAATTGGTCCTATTTTAGTGCATTTCTATCTTTATACTGTGGAAGGCTTTGTTTGGAAAATGTTAATAAAGCATTACATTGATGTTGTTTTATTTTCTTTCCTAAAAAAAAGGAAATAAATGCATTTTGATAAGAAAATAAGTATATATTTCAGCATTTTCAATATTAGCGATTAATCACAATTATGAAAAAGTATGCGATTAACCGATTGACAACACTAATTAATTTCAATATATAGTAATACAATTTTAAAATAAAAAAGATATATTTGTTAACATTAGTTAATGCACTATAAACTAACATGAGCTAACAATTGTGTTTTCTTTAACTAACATGAACAAAGATTAATAATTGCTGTAAAAAATATATATTGTTCATTGTTAGTTCATGATACCTAATGCAATGACTAAAGTTAACGAATGGAAACTTATTGTAAAGTGCTACCAAAACAGGCTAAATTGTAATTTTCTCATAAATATTGATTCAATGCATTATATATTTAGGTTTCATAATCATTTATGTTGACTTTTCTCAGAAAATAAATATTAACAAATTCCAAATTTTTATATAGGGATGTGTCTGATAGCTTTGAGCGAGAACTAAACTGTTCTCGCTCAAAGAAGTCGACTAAACTGAAGTCGTTATTCTCTGCGGTAGGTCACAAATCTCATTTGCATATGTGTAGTTTGACATCAGTTATGTCAAACACCATAGGTTGAAGCATGTCTTGAGGGGTCAAATTTAGAGGGGAAGATTTTCAGCAAATAACAATTAAAATTTCAGTCAGTTCTTCACTTAAAGCCATCAAATGGGAGTAATTTGGACTATTTTGTGGTACTTTTAAAAAGCTTTTTTGTGTGTCATTTTAGGATTTTGACACCTTTCTTCACTATTCCTCTAGGGCCAGGATATTTATCAAAACTTCACCTTTTGAGTTTCACAGAGAAAAGAAAAAGTAAAATAATTCAAACATTTTCATCTTGTGAGCCACAAAACATGTGATGTTAAATGGAACATTGAACGTAAAAACGCCCATCTAACATGCACAGTGCATACTCTCTGCATATTTGAAGAATGCATGACATAAATCACATAGAGATCATTCCAATAAAGAAGTTTTAGAAATCGCATTCATCACGGGGGAGGCTTCACCCTGCCTTGTCAGTGCTTGGCACAGCATCTCAGTGCATTTAAAGAGGAAGAGAGTGAATGAGCACCCACATTCTTGGAATACCCCTCCCATTGTCACACTTTAATGAGGCATGGCGAGCGTGCGCTCTACCAGTGACAAAACCCTTGCGCCAATGAGCTAACGATGGATGTGAGGCAAAGAGCCAGACGTAAGAACGGCAGCCTTGCGACCCGCAAGCTGTTTAAAATGCACTGCGTCACTCTTCGCACTGTGAAGGGTGTCAGAAGGGCACCCTTGAAAATCAGTCTCAACAAAGTAATCTACGTTACAATACTGTTTAGAACTTGATATGAGTGATTGTGTGAGCGACCTGTATTAAGTAATGTTAAAGGAATATTGGCATGATAAGGTGGTACATTGCTTTGCTTTTGGAGACTAATAGTGGGTAAAATCAGGAAAGTGTGGACCTCCAGCCACAATTTTGGTCTATTTACAAGAGACACACAGCAGAATAGACCTCACATATTGGGCTAATCTGTGAGATAAAAAACAGTAGACATAAAAAGAAAATGTAAAGGAATAGTCTACCCCAAAACGGGAGTGTTAAGCACCAAAATTAAAACAAGAACCAGAAAATCATAAAAATGGTCCATATGAATAATATTTTAGTATGTTAATAACACAATTGCTAGCATAGGGTTACAAAAGAATAGTGTAGCTTACTAGTAGCACCTAATGAACATGCACACAAAAAATAATAATTCAAGAGCAAATAGTTTTCCTAAAAATGTTTGTCCACGTATGTGGACAGTGGGACTAAGTTATAGAAAGTCTTATATTTTTTTTATTAACTTGTTTATTATGTTTCCAGGAGTGTTGGCTATTCTTGTTTTTAATGTTACAGACATTTCATCAAAAATGTGTTTAATTCATTCTGATTCACAGTAATGGCCAGCATCATCCAATCACTGCCAACCATGTTAAAATAAAATGATACATTATAAATTCTGAATCTACTGTGTGTACTAATTACCATAGTCCCACATGGATACAGCGCACATATCGCTTGGACCACAAGCTTTCAAGATATTGTGCAAAAATGTGCCTTCTGTGTTGTACGAAGAAAGCAAAGTCTACAGATTTTGAACAATATGAGGGTGAGCAAACAATGACACAATTATCTTTTTTTAGGTATTCCTTTAAACCAATTTGCTTAGCCATGTACAGTAATTTGCAACCCCACTCTATTCTATGGGTCATGCTCAGTGTGTTAAAAGGGCAATCAGGCCATAACAGTTACTATTTCAGGTCAGACAGAGACGCCCAGGAAGTAAGACCAACACCCATGTGTTTATCTCCCTCTGTACAGAACCCAAAACATTTCCCCTCCACCATTCATAACAATTGCACATGACATGACAGGAGCTTTGTCACTGCTCTGATCTAACGTTTCCTATTGACTGGTTATAACAGGGCCTCTCTGGGCCCACACTGAGTAAATTAATGGAGCATTAGTAGATGCCCATGAGTGGAGGTCACAGAAGGTCACAGTTCATGAAACTACAATTGAAAGGTTTTGTATTTTATGGCACTGGAAAGTAAACATGATTTTCCAAGGCTAAAACAAGAGCTTTGATGTCTGGTTGTCATGGTTAATGGCTTGGTGAATGTGGTCTGCAATGACAGTGTCAGAGTTGGCCTTCGCAGTCCAAAATCGGCAAAGCAAACTGCGCACCAGCTGCGTTTACACTTGGCTTTCCCAGACAAATTTACCCATTGGTTTTCTCCCAATGTATCTGCCAAACTTCATATACCTGTTGACATGCATGCAATGCAGACTTCTCAAAATAACGTATAAATTACAACATTGTAACAGTGTAAAGTATGACATTTTAAAGAAATAGATCCATGTATAATGTACATGGAGTAAATGCAGTAAATATCTGGCAACAATTATATCATAAAATGTGCTTCCTTTACTAAGATCACGCTAAAAACACTGTTTTCAGGTTGGTCCTGATAATGTGCACGCACAAAAAAAGCTCAGGATGTAGGACTTAAAACTTTCTGTATGATCTCAGACACATGGACAAAAAGGATACGTCCATTATAGTGGACAAAATTATTCATGGGCTAGTCTTGTGCCTGCCCAGCCCTCTCTATTGGGTCCCTCTCCGCTCTTTAAGATAAACTCGAAAATCTCAAACTTGCCCTTGAGTCTCAAAATTTGAGAGCATCTCTACACGCGCAACACCAGCAGCAGTGTGAGCAAAGAGAGCACAGCACGTCTCCGGCTCACTCTAGAGGACTCCGTGTTTTCAATAGAGCACAATCCGCGCAGCCAAGGAAACACACCAAAACTTTGCCCCCCAAATCCCCGGACCTCGAGGGTGGGGTAAACACGCAGAGAAGAAGAAGAACAGCTAACAAAAGCACTCTTTTTTGGCTTTAAGATTTAAAATAAAAGAAATATCAGCCTCAAAATCATTTAGTTCTGATACAAACTCAAGAAGATAAGCGGAACCGATCGGCATCTCCACATTAATCTACGGCGATTGAACGCGGAGAATCAACTTAAAAGACTGAAATGGCAATCACATGGACAATCATTGTATTAGGTGAGTTTGTTTGAATATAGACCTACATTAATGATCGTAAACCTAATAGTCATATTTGTCAATACTGGAAATAGCATTAACGTTTAACCGATACAGATGAAGCGGATCGTTTGAAAAAAACAGTTCGTGATTTTAGAACGTGTTCAAATATTTAAATTTGTTCTCTCAGTCCACCGTCATAATTTAAAACGTTTAATGGAACGTTTTCCTTTAGCACCTATAAATATATTTCAAATATGTTCCAAAGGAAAAAAATAAAAAATACCTTAAAATTGTATTTACATGTATTCACTTAGAGACACTTTTTAATAACTTTAATAAATCACCAACAAACATTAATGCATTAATAGCATTACGTAGGTTAATTAAATGCATTGGTAACACTTTATAATAAGGTTCCATTTGTTACATTAACATATAAAGATATTTAAAATATTTTTTTATATATTTTGTTAAAAGTAACATAAAAATATATTTAAAATATTTTCCAAAATATTTTTTTTATATTTGGTTAACATTATTTAAAATATTTTCCAGAAGGGAAAAAAAAGACTTTAAAATTGTATTTACATTTATAAACTTAGAGACACATTTTAATAACTTACTTAATAAATCACTAACAAACATTAATGTTGAGTTAAGCATTATGTAGGTTAATTACAAGCATTGGTAACACTTTACAATAAGGTTTCATTTGTTATCATTAGTTACTAACAATGAAGAACAATTTTATCTTTGTTAATGCTAATTTTAATATATTTTTTAAAATCAAAAGATGTATATGCTAAAATTAGTGCACTTTGAACTAACAATAACAATAACACTGAACAATAGTATTTTTATTACCTAACATTAACAAAGATTAATAAATGCTGTAAAAAATATATTGTTCATTGATACCTAATGCATTGAATCTTATTGTAAAATGTTGCCAAAGTATTTACATATACATATGACATCTGCTGATAATGTGCATATTGTGTTTGCTATTGATTTTAATGTTGTTATCAAGTGTTACCCTCTTAAATGTTGCTTTCAGCAATAGCAAATAATCTCAAAGGGACTGACTGACCTCATGTGTAGGGGGAGATATTTAGTTAAAGTGGCAGAAAATTCTCCAAACAGCTCTGGGAAGTGCAGCATCTGTGCCACTCAACATTTTTGTCAGCTGCTTTGCTGTAATAAAAACAATGACACAATTACACAAAGTGCATCTCAGACTAGCTAAGAGGGATGAGAGGGAGGACTGTTATTCTTAAATTATCAGCATGGTGCACCTGCCTGTCCGAACTGACATCATTAGAACAGCTGCCCTGTTTTGTTTATCCAACCTTGTAAAAACCATTTCATAAGCATTGCTGACTATACTTTGTCCTTGTCAGCCTTTTCTAAGCAATCTCATTAGTTATTTTTAAGTGTGTTCAGTGCTTTTATTGTTTACGGGATGTTCTTAATCACAGGCTTTCTGAATTTAGAGGGCTAGTTCACCCCCAAAAAGTTCTGTCAATATTTATTCACCCTAAATGTTGTTTCAAAACCTGTATGACTTTCTGTTATGAAACAGAAAAGTCAAGTCATAAGGCGATACAATGCAGAATGACAGCCCCAATCACAGTTCACTTGTATGGAAAAAGATGAATTGTTTATTTTGGGTGAACAATGAATCTGATGAAAGGGAAATTGGTGAAGTCCAGAGTAAGTTCATCCAGTGTTGACAAATGCAACTTTTGACGGCTTCCTTGTGTTACGGAAGGTTTCCCCATCCTCAAGAGCCTTCACTTTTAAAACAGCTAAGCCAAATTGATTTCAACAAAGTATCCTGGTAGTCTGGATGCGGCCTGACAGGGCTGTCTCACTCAAGTCTTGGGAACATGCAGAACAATGGGTAGGAAAGTGTTCTGTCAACATCCCTGTTCCCATGGAAGGTGTGGCACTAACTTCCTCTCTCCTCTTGTCTGCTCCTCTCGCTCACTTTTTCTACATCTCTCGCCCAAGAAATTCAACTCTTTCTCATAGATCTGCCATAAACAGCCAATTAAATGTTTGAATACACTTGACTGAATTCCAGATCTAATGTTTATGCTAAAATAACTTGTGCACTAAATCATGCCTACATATGAATTTCTTCACATTTTGTAATTTCATTATAAAATCATAATTAAAAACATATTTCTTTAAATGGATAACCTGGAGCCCATAGTATAAGGTCCCAAGTCTCTAAAAACCTGAGGTATTCGTTTAAGTACCAAAAGTGAGTCATTAGAGTACCTAGGTATGTAAGAGGGTCTTTTTTTTTTCTTTTCTTTTTAGTTTTTTTGCACTTCCATTAATTATATATTTTTTTATTATTTCATATTAGTTTACTATCACAGGACATCTATTTCTTTTTTTATTACAAGATAAATGAGTACTATATTTCTACTTGTAAATACTATATCACATTGTTTATCTGTGCAACAATGGTGAATCAGCAGTATCCCATATGCATGAACACATACATAATATACGTGCTATTTCTTTCTCAAAGTAGTGCTGTTGTTACAGAGATTAACTTGATTTACGTTTGACGTTGCGCTTTGATGAAGAAGCAACATAGAAGTAAACTATAGCAAGAAAAACACATAAACATTATGAAATGACTGTTGTCATTTGGGTGTACTACTGAAAGTATGTAAATGATTTAGAGTCAATAAGTGCCTCAGAAAATACTAGTTTAGCTTATGTGTATGATATGTGTTATGTGTAGCTCAATATGTTTGAGCAGACAGTTAACTGCGTCTTCCGAAATTTCAGTGTGAAATTAATCCTGTACTAGATTTGTTGCATTAGCTCTTTGATATATGACAAATAAAACATCAAAATCTATTTTATTATTTTCTAGAAAATATTTTTTTTTACTATATGGGCATTTTGTAGATCCATTTCTGATAGATATAAGTGATTTGGTGAAATTCCCATGCATTATAGGTTTAATAAGCATCTCAGGTAGCACTTCATAAAGTGGTTTAAGAGAACACCGCATAGTAAAATATAAGTACTACATAATTCACATACTTCCATTTTTGTCATTTCATAGTTTTATGCCTTCACTATTATTCTAAAATGTGGAAAATAGCATTAATAAAGAATAAGCGTGTCCAAACTTTTAACTTGTAATGTAAATCAAAGAAACAGGGATTGCTTTGAATTGAAATAAGAGTAAGGGAAGGGGTGGGGGAGGAAGGGTTTTAGGGTGTGTTTTAATACTTTTAAAATCTTAGTATGGCACCAAGCAGAAATGTAATTCCCTGCTCATCGTGGGAGTATCGTGGGAGTGTTGTGAGAGAAAAAGAGATGGGAAAGAAAGCAAAAGATTCCAAAGATGACCCCTGTCATTCCCTCCCCTCTTCCTTTGCTCTGCTTATTATGTATAATGTCTGCAACTGGCACCACCATGGTCCTCTACTCCCTTCTCTAAGACAACCTTAACCCGGGCCTCCCCTTTCTACACACAAATCCTTCATTTCATCACAAGCGTACTTCGCACCTTTTAACAGTTTGTTTTCAAAGAAGAAGAAAAAAAAAACCCATCCAAAACATAAGCGCTTCACTTTGTGTCAGATATCAGATATACCTCACACTTTGAGACTACACCATTTACATGCCAAAGAGCCCAATTTCAATTTTAATGTTAAATGTGGCCCATATTAGACACTGGTCAAAACAAGTAATGTTCCAAAACTGCTCAGCATGCAAGAAACATCCTAACCTGGTATGTTCATCAGCAGTGCTAGCAAAGCTTAAGTCCAGCTATGAGTAAAAATGGCACATCAATTAAAATATGATGGTGAGAAGGTAAAAAAGCAACAAAAAAAAAAAAACATTAGTGACCATTAGTATCAAAGAAATTATGCACCCAAACATTTTGTGCTGACCTGTGTCATGTGAATGTAGCCTGACTAATACGCAGTCTCTATAAGTTCTAAAACAAATCTATAAGTACAGCATAATAATGTTTATTAGTGTGTCTTGAGGAATGCATTTGAGTCAGGCACACAAATGCCTGCTGACCTTTTCCGGACTCTTTCCAGCTCTCACAACTCCTCCCTTTCTCCTGTCATTCTTTAATTCATTGTGAGCATTTTATATTCACAGTCCTTCTCCACACCTCAATAGAGGGGGTTAGTTTTTACTCAGCTTCATAAAGGAGCTCCCCCATCTTACTTGCCCCCTTCCCATTGGCCGATGGTCTGTTCAATTACCCCTGAATAGGACACCATCACTAGAAGAGGGGCAGGAGGGAAAGGGTGAGGTTGGGAACAAAAGAGGTCCTGGACACGGCTGGGGGGCTAGACTGAGAGTGTGCCTTCGTATTAAAATAAATGTATACAATATATTACAACATTATTAATCCCAAAGGGGCAATTTACTGTGAAATTTCACACAATCACAATTGAAGCAAAATTTAAAATTTAGATCTTGGTATTTTAAGAATCAATATTTTTACATAAGAGACAACATTTGTGCAAAGACAAGAGGACTTTTTTTAATTTTTTTTTTAATAAATTATCCTAATGCAGAAACAACTAAATGTGACATATTTTCAAGGACTACAAGAAAACACTCATTTTAACACTTCAAAGAGATTTGGTGTGAGAACAAAAGAGAGAAATAAAGTATTTTAGTCTACAGATGTAGCAAACCCAATGTACAGTACAAATGTCTCAGCCGTTCAGATAAGCCGTACCACCATGTACTCAAGAGAGGTGAGCTCCTGTTATCTGGGATTCTTGAAATGGTACCTCCAGAGTCCCAGTGGGAGCATGGTAGCACAGATATAAGGGTATATTATGTGCCTCTGTGTGGGGGTAACCATGCATACTGAGTATCTTATCCAAGCAGGAGGACTTTTGCAGCAGGAAGATGTATGGGGATGTGAAATATCTGTATCTTATCCAAACAGTCCCTATACTGATAGGTGATAGTATTAGGACCAGCAGCCTTGTCAGTGGGTAATAACCAGACCACAGTTGGCAGCAGGGTCAATGAGGGTCAATCCTAATGATGAAACCATTGGAAACCACAGGGAGATGGATGATAGGAAGAATGACACGAGTAACACAACACACCATCTCACAACAAGTCTTTCTGAACGCTATCCTGTCACTGATCCATTTTTATTGACGTTTGGTTCTAAGTACAATATTTTTCCAAGTAGTTCTTAAAATCCAGGACCAAAAGGTCTAAGCTAAGTTAAATAGCTAGGAACTAGAGTTGCTGATTAGCAATGGACATATTTTCGGAGACGCAAAGCTGCATGATAAGATGGTGATTAGACAGAGGGCTAAATAAAAGACACCACTGGCCCACCAACCAAAATAAACAGCCTCTTTTGTCACTACATCCCATCCTGATGGCAACAATGCCCTGTTGCTACAACAACCACAACTGATTGCTGTGAAAACCCATTGGGTCAACTTTTACAAGATCTTCATCCTGGGTGGCCACTGAAGAGTTACGATAAAAGACCAGCGATTGGCAATGGAAATTAATTGCACAAAAATGTAGGAGTTTAGGTCACTTATTACATAAAGTCTTGGACTGATCAATCTTAACAGTCATAATGGTATCTGAAGTCAACCAATGATGTTTTATCTGTATATGAGTGTTTTTTTTAAGAATTCTACTTACTGTCATAAATAATGATGCTATTACAAAGCTATCATTTTTTAAGTTAAATAACCTCAACAATTTCTGTCTAAAATAAAAAGCCATTGGTAACAGTAGCTTCAAATGAATACTGGATTGTTTTCTTTCTTGCGCTTGACGTTATTAGCTTTGACACAGTGCTGCTGTGGATATTCAATTATTATGTAACAACTCCTAGTTTGCCAATTAATGTTTGCGGATGAGATATTTGTAAAATGGTGAAAGAGCATGACTCGGAGCAAACACAAAACCTGTAAGCTAACATTCATTCAATGAGCAAACTTATAATTATGAACTTGAGAGCCATATGCCAAGGAAAGGCTATTGTTTTAAGCCTCCAGAGACCATGAAGCAGATTTGGACACCATTGTTTTAGGCATCTACGGTTCCACCCATAAGAGTAGGTGTGTTACTTCCTAAGTTATTGTATAGAGTGTCCTGTTCAAGTTCACTAAAAACAGAGATGTACTCCCACTGAAATGTGACATCAAGACATATTAATAGCAATAAGAAGAGCACAAATAAATAAAAATAAAATCATACACTTACAAAATTTGCCAAGCTGGTTGTTAATAATAATGTACTGTTCATCGTTACTGTTCTTATAGACTAATCAAATTATTTGACTATTTGCAAGGCAATCAGGAACAAACTTAATTACGATAATACACTGAGATAGAGGGAAATTGCTCCACATACAGTAAATTGATTGGTAATAAAACACACAAAGGGACAAAAAGTGGATTAAAGTACATGAACCCACATTTATCCAAAGCAAATTTGTAAACATAGTACTGCCAATATACTGTATATAATTAAATAGAGCCATTCAGGCCAGTCAACAATGTAAACAATAATAATAATATGTGACTTCATTGTGACTCCGGCTTCCTCCCACCATCCAAAAGACATGCAGGCTAGGTTAACTGGTGTCTCCAAACAAAATTGCCCTAGGTGTGGATGTGGATGTGGAGGTGAGTGTGAGTGTATGTCTGTCTATGTGTGGCCCTGCGATGGACTGGCGACCTGTCCAGGGTGTCCCCCGCCTTTCGCCCAATGTTAGCTGGGATAGGCTCCAGCCCCCCGCGACCCTGTACACAGGATAAGCGGTTGACGATGGATGGATGGATGGATGGACTTCATTGTGATAATGATGATGCAGTAATACAGGAGTTAGGACTGAAGAGAGTATTTAAGAATTCAGATTTGCCTCAAGATGTTTGGCAATTGAGAATAAATTGGTGGAACAAACTAGAAATATTTCAGTTCAATTGATTGCTGCAGCATTGCACTGGCTGGTTGTACTCATTTCCAACTTATCTGCACAGAAGCTTTAAATATAAACTGGTTTGTACTCTTTTTTTATTTTCTTATTTTTTTTATATCGTCTTGAAAAAGTACACTCCCACTGTACCCAGACTGATCTTGCTCGGCAAGGTGAATTCAGTAGGTATCTCAAATTAAATAGGTCTGTGTTTACTGAAATTGGAACCACTGCCCCCAGTGGCCAAAGCAAGAAGTAATGTTGAACATATAGGCAGTGTGAGCTCCAGTTTTCGGGCAAGATGTTCACAGAATGGCACCAAAATCAAGGACTTTTTCAAATCAACAGGAATGCATCTTTTATGAACCCTATGCACCCAAAACCTAACCACCAGTTGAGTTAAAATTTATTTTTAGAGGGAAAACACAACCTCCGAATCGCACTCATCAATTATGTGAACGTGATTACTTCCTGGTTTCCATGGGATCCTAACGCAGGTTTCTCCCATGTCTGTAAGGCTGCTTTCACAAAATGTTATCAGTATCGCTACAAGAAAAGGTGAACACACTTGTCAGTATCTCAGCAGAATAGGGTCAATGTCAGTGTATTGGAACATCCAGTAGCAACATTTTGTGTTGTGATCATGTTGGTGTGCCTTTAGTGCATCACATGCTGCATGGAGAGTCTGTCAACACAATCAGACAGAAATTATCAGATGTTAAATTTATAGATCAGTATATCCTGCTTATGCTCCTTTCCTAACTAGTCACTCTCTGTTTTCCTCACAGGTGCCCTCCTGCATGGCATGCACTCTGATGCTTCACACAACACAACAGTGAATTCCAATACCCTAACCACGCAAACCACTTCAACCATCACACAACCACAAATCAATACAAATATACCATCCCAGCAACCAGCTTCTACCACACAATCCATGCAACCTTCCAGTAACAGCACACCCTCGCAATCCAGTCCTGCTGCTTCAACCCAACCTCCAGTCCAAACTCCAGTCCAATCTCCAGCCCAAACTCCAGTCCAAACTCCAGTCCAAACTCCAATCCAAACACATTCCGTCGCACCATCAGCAAGTTCAAATACCACTGGACCATCCTCTCAAGCTGCTGACTCAAGTACAACCCAAGCTCAACCTAGCTCGACTGACATATCTTTGACAAATGCAGTCTCAACAGTCTCAACTCACAATCCTGTGAATTCATTAACTACTCCTATTCCCCAAGGATTGTCCAGCTCAGGTGTAACCTCAGCTGTCCCAACACAGTCTGGCCAGAAAACAACAATAAGAGACTCATCAACGACAACTGTTCCAACCACAACTCAGAGCCTCATAACCCATAACAAATCATTGCCTCCAACAGAATCCTCTACACAGACTACAACCAGCACACAACCCAATAGTGTGACATCAAGTAAGATTTCAATTTCTTTATTACATTCTTTATGGAAAAGCAATTTCAACAGAATTAGACAAAGTGTTCAACAGAATAAGGGGCTGCTCAGACTAATGCATTCTTGCGGCAAAAAGCTAGATGTAGCACAACAAATATAACAGAACGCATTTAAAATTGTATGCACTTTTTCATGTGACAGTGTCTAAAAAATGAAATTGCATGAAACGGTCCTTACTCAGTTATCATTCACTCACGTTGTTACAAACCCATATTTATTCTTCCATGGAACACGAGGCATTTTCAAGAATGTTCATGTTGCTATTGTCAAACAACTAAAGCATATCAGAAAGAGCAGCGTGAACAGTATCTCCTTTAATATTCCATTGACGAAAGAAAAACATACACATTTGGAACAACTTAATGTAAAATGAATTATGACAATGATTATTTTTTGTGTGACGTACTCCTTTAAAAAGATTGTCCTTTTAAATGTTCCTTCTCAGATGCAGAAAAACTGAACACAACAACACCAGATTCCACATCTGCCATCTCTCTGAGACATCAGACATCGGAAATACCAACAACCGCTCATCCAATCACATTAGGATCGACTTCAGGTCAGCTCGGACCTGACGATGTCTCCACGACTAGCATCTCTATTACCAAAACAGAGGATATGACTCAAAGAATACCTGATCCTGTAATACACTAGTATTTATTCTTTACATACTTGTTTTTCATTCTTCATGCTGATATTGAAATCAATATTTCTGTTTTGTCCTCAGCAGCGCAAATTTGATATGAGTAATGCAACTGAGGTGAGAATTCTTGAAATTTCAATACATTTTAAACACACTGTTTTTAACAACATTCCTTCTACAAAAAGCCAATATTAAATTCAAACATACTAATATATATATATATATATATATATATATATATATATATATATATATATATATATATATATATATACACTTTGTTCTCGAATATGACATTATTGATGTACAAGTTGACCCAAAATGTTCCAAATTCTTTCAGAGGCAACAGTATATGATTATTTTAGTTAGAATTTATAAAGAGATTCTCTTTAAAACGATCAGAATATGCATCCAAACATGAACTGCTACCGTGTTAATATTTGTTCTGATAATTGGACAGGGGGACATCCTGTTTGAAGCCTGTAAAGCCTTGGGTCCAAACATGAAAGGACAGTGCTCTGTGAGCTATAAGATAGAAGACAAAAAAATAACTGCAACTTTTACAATAGACGGTAAGAGAAATTTGATATCTTGCAAACATTTCTGGAAGGTTTCCAAACCATGTTTTGGAGGCCCCCAACACTACACATTTTGGCCTACATGCGAAAAGGCAAACATTATGCCTTCAGAGGGCCTTTAGAAGGGAGAACAATCATAATAGACTTGCTCTAAGGTAATTCTAAACAAAATGTGTAAACTGTGATGTAATTTTTTGTGATGTTACCTAGAATTGAAACCCAACATTAATTATTGTTCGGGAAACTATTTGAAAACATCATTATTTTTGCAATTCAGTTAGGTGCTGCTAGCAGCTCAGAAGTTAGACACATCACCTTTAATAACACAAAAATATAGTAAACCATACTATAGTAATTCATATCTTTCTCTATTTATAGCTGACCAACTGATAAAAAAAGAAATCTACAATCCCCCAGAACAGGTAAAGGGTTTTACAGTTTTACAGTCTCAAATCTCTCAGAATGACCATTCATGCTCAAAGGCACCTCTCGTTTTCTTTGCAGAAGAAGAATATAAATGAAGAGAATACAAGCATGCAGACAGTACCAGATACGATGATTGCCATCTTGGCTTCATGTGGTGCATTGGTGCTCATTCTGTGCTGTTTTGCTGCATACTGCACCTATCACCGGAGATCCTACAGGAAAAATCAGGTAACACCCATAACAGCTCCCTCACTCACTTCCATACACATGAATCAAAACACAGTATCACATATTTGCAATGCTTTAGGCATTCAAAACCTCAAGAACGGTATAAGATGCATAGCTCATAACGATTAGTCAAAATAAGGATAGATAAATGATTCTTAAGAGATGTGTACTCTCCCAGCACTGCACATTTTGGATGTGACCAAAGAAAATGTATTTATTTTAAATGTTTATGACACATTATTCACATGTCAGATTTAACCCCCCTAGACAAATTCATTTGGATACTTTGTAAGTGTAAAGGTAAGCATTGAATCCAAAGTTTCGTACTGCCTAACATCTCAACACATTCATCCACCTTGGTAGCAACATCTGACGGAAGAGATGCAGACGGTGGAGAACGGTTACCATGACAATCCCACACTGGAGGTGATGGAGGTACAGCCGGAGATGCAAGAGAAGAAACTGGTATTGAATGGAGAATTCAACGACAGCTGGATCGTCCCCATAGATAACCTGCTGAAAGAGGACATACCTGATGAAGAAGACACACACTTGTAATGGCACTGGATAAGCTGTTATGAGTATGATACGTGCTGTTCTCACAACGAAAGATTGTGACCAGCCAGAATGTAAAAGAGCACAGATTGCTGTAAAGACTATCAAAATTACTTTCATTTGATGTCCAGATGTACATGCTGTAATTAAGTAGTTAAATGTCAAATAATTGCTAGCGATGGTGAAACGCTAAATGGTATGCAAAATGCTTCCAATTTGTCTGTGGAAAAGGGAAAATCTAGAGTTCAAATCAAGGGATCAAAGCACTGTGGCCTTTCCTTGTGCCTTAACCGGTCTATGTGTTTTTATTTCTTCAACACACTCAGATCATATCCAACACCCAGTGAACTACCTTGCTGTTTACTGCCTATTTAGGCAGCTACCTTTTAAGGAAACATCCTCACTGCAGTGAACCTCACAAGCGACTGTTGATTTCAATAGAATTGGGTGTTAGCATGTTACTAAGCTGGCGATGCAATAGTCTAACAAAACTAAAACATAGATATCAAGAACAAATATTGGGAAAATACTCAATTACTAATTAAATACATTTCTTTTACTGATACTTTTTTAGTATTGAATACAATCAACATATATTTAAAATGTATTTGAATACATGATGTAGTCTTAGAATTTGTCCAAAATGAGATCTCCTCGAAGGAAGCACTATTTTATTGGTAGGCTGCTCACTGGGTTTGAGTACAGAGCTATTTTGTTTTGGTTTCACACACAAAGACAAAAACATATATTTTTTTGCTCTTTATAAAGGGATAACTTGAGGATTATTTGTGACGTACATCTTAAGATGAATGTACATTATTGTGGCTGTATATAATGTTTATTTTCATGCATCTTACTCAATTTGTTTGCTTTCTGCTTAGGGAAGATTAACACTCATAGTAAACAAATTATACTAATTGACCAATGGATAAATCATCCTGGAAAATAAGACTACGCGCCATATTTAATCGCGCGTATAATAAAAATGGCCTCATGAATACATCCAACAAATCCATACAAGCCCTTCTGACATTCTAAACACTTTAATCCGATGAGCATATTCATTGGCACCTTAAAGAGATAGTTTACCCCAAAATGAAAATTCTCTCATTTAATGCCAAAAATAACAAAGACCACGCAAAAGTAATCTATAAGACTCCAGTGGTTAAAGTGGAAAGATAAGCCATATCTATCACTTTCAATATTTGAAATATTTAACCACAGGTGTGGTATGGATTGCTTTTATGTGATTTTTGGAGCTTCAAAGGTCTGGACCCAATTCACTTGCATTGTATGGTTCAACAGAGTGGAGATATTCTTCTAAAAAGATCTGCAGAAGAAAGGGCTGGCAAGAGGGTGAGTAAATGATGAGAGAATTTAAGATTTTGGATGAACTATCCCTTTAAAGTAGAAGTCCTGAGGCAAGACTGAATTTGATCGATTCATTATTTTCCCTCTGCTCCGTTTGTATCTTTGTGTTGGTATTATTCTAGTATGAAGAGTTGCATATTTTTAACCTGAAACGGTCCGGGGTAATCCCAATTCAAGTTCATTACGTGTATTTACAGGTATTAAATCTGCATGTGTAATTGTCGGTCTTTAATCTGTTTTTTTTTTTTTTAGTACTTTGATCACCTTATTGTTTATTTAACACTTTTAATGTTGATTTCACCAAAACATTAAGTGACTTTTGTATTTGCATGCAAAACACCAATTGTTAAGGAATTCACTGCTGCCTTCTTTTAGTTGATCTATTTCCACCAGTATTTAGGTTGAATTTATAGCTGTATCCTGTATGTGAAGTCAGTTTGCTGCGAGTGCAAACGACAGGGGTCTGATACACTGGAAGCCGCATCTCTGTCAGATCAGACGGGAACGGCCATGATTTCTTATACAAATAAAGTTTTTTATAATAAAGTGTTTTGATGAAAACTGCACTTAAGTTGACATGACGCATCAAGCAGTGTGACATGCTATACTATACATGCTATAAAAAACTAATTTGTCAAACCACAAGACATTCACATGGCAAATGCCAAAAAGCTAAAAGCTGATTTTAATAGTGGTGACACTTTATACACTTATTAAACTTAAAAGGAATATTGGGTTCAATACAAGTTAAGCTCAATCAACAGCATTTGTGGAATTATAATTATTATTTTTTTTTTTTTTTTAAATCTGTGTTGCTGTGAGGCACTGAATGGGAGTGAATGGGGGCCAATCTGTAAATGTTAAAATACTCAGCGTTTCAAAATTATAGCCACAAGACATAAACAATATGCATGTTAACATTATTTTAGCATGATAAAATTGCTTAACCTTATCCTGTATAAAGTTATAGCCAATTTTACAACTTCGTTGCCATGACAATGTAATGTAAAAAATAAAAATCATTGTAAAAACTTTTCAGATGCTGTCAATTTAGCTGAACTTGTATTGAACACAGAATATTCCTTTAATCTTGTTGTTGAAAAAAAAATAGTTGCTCATGTTATGTAAATCCCCCATTATAACATAATATTGATTGATCTATGTAAAAGATCGAGACAAGGATTTAAGAAAACCTGAACAAAATACAATCTTTATTCTTTATATACATTACATACAATGCATTTCTTTAATAGGTTCTACACATTCATGAGCCACAGTGTAGTGTTTAAATCTCGCTGTCCTTGCTCAAGAGCTGAGGGGACATGCCAATTTCCAGGAGAGACGAAAAGAGAACCTGTAATTTCATCTCTGAAATGTACACTAATAGCAAGAAAATGTATTTGGCATTGAGTGCGAGATAATTCTCCGGTTATAAGTGTTGATCCTCTTGGTATCCTCAATTTCATTTCTTTTTTTTTTTACTTCCTTCCTGGCACAAAGACAATTCTAACTACAAAAGGCAAAAATAGCCCAGAAACCCAAATCATGAACACGCAAATCATTTCCATTCCAGGAAAGAAATCAATAGCGATAAATCTTACAAATCACAAATGGGCTAATCATGGAGATGTCCATTTTTTTTCTCTCTGGTGAGTCCAAATGATAGTTCACCCAAAAATGAAAATTCTGTCATTATTTACAAACCATCATGTTGTTCCAAACCCGTATGACTTTGTTTCTTCCATGGAACACAAAAAGAGATTTTAGGTTGAATGACAGCCTCAGCCACCATTCACTTTCATTGCACAGAATTATTTTTTATTTTTTTTAAATTCCCTTTTGTGTTCCTCAGATGAAAGCATGCAATATGGGTTTAGAACTCAAGATTGAGTAAATCATGACAGGATTTGTATTTTTGGTGAATTACCCCTTTAAGTATATCTATATAGATATACATCATAATGCACAGAACCAAAACAAAAGTTAATATGGAGTTCATGGGACTGAAATATGACACTTAGGGAGGTTGGGAAACACTATAAGCAGAGTGAGGCATAGTGTACTGTCTCATGGTTTCTTAAGCCTTTGGTGTTGCATGAGTTAGGCCAAGACCACAGCAAATTTAAAACAAACTACTAGAAGATTTTCCTTAAGAGTGGAGGCAAACACTTCATCCTCATGTGCAAAGGGAGACAATACAAAACTATTGTCAAACTAATGTGACAAACAAATGGAGCGCAGGTTTTATGGGCTTTATCGGAACTTCAAACCAGTCGACATATATATATGCACAAGCTCACTTACACATTTAACCATGTGGAAGACTACCCGCCAACATGATTTTGTCTATCTAGGATTGTAAACATTCTAAAGCTCATAAGGAATGAAGGGCACACAAACGTCTCTATGGCATCATAGATGAAAATACAAGACATGAGGGCCACACACACTCAAGTTCACAAAGAAATTATAATAATATTATTAATAATAAATAGTAATATTATTAATAATAAATAGCTATGGGGCTACACAAAGTTACACATTGAAAGCTGAACAGTCTATTTAACATAGCAGTATGAACTGGTCTATATTATATTTCAGATAAAAGCAGCCACACATGGACACAAACTCAAACAAAATCAGCAATCTATGCGGCAAGGGAACTTCAATAACTCAATGGAATAATTTGATCAGCTTTTTCGGTTTTTCCGATTGTGCTATGTTGGACATAATATCTCAATACTTCCTTATACAAGTGTAATAAACTTTTATAAAATGTCTTAAATGAGTGCATATGATCTTGAAGTACTCTAGATTTTATATGAAAAGAACTGCAACTGACCAAGTGCTACCAATATTTGCCTCGCATGCACTAAGTGGAAAACATTTCTTGTGCATCTAAATGTGTACAATCCACATTTACTTTAAACATGTTTCTATATTCCTTGTAAGATTTGTGAATGACAACCTGTACTTATGGAATTCGATATCTAATCACTTTTAAAGTGACAATGATGTAATGACAGCATCCAATAGCAGCACTCAGGTTTAGATGGAAGAGAATGGACAAATGTGTCAGAACGGTTCCCATTTGATACAAAAATCAAAAATGTAAATCACCATTAACAGCCTCTGGAATCAGAAAACTGACTCTAGAGGCACCTGATCTTTGCCTCTACTCCCACCACTTTATGCATACTTGTTTGACAATAATTAAGAAAGGAAGGTGGAACAGAAAACCTGTTAATCAAAAATTGTTCATAAATCAAATCCACCTCTTTTTTACAATGCAGACTGGTCAGATTTATGACTGCGCTATATTTTAAACTGTCACAGAAAAAAAAATATAAAACTGTAATAGACTTGAAAAATCTGAATTTTTGACAGATATGAAGATTTCAACATCTATTCACTCTGAAACAACTTTTACACCAAAATCCAGCACTTCAGAGTAGAAAAGTGTATTTTTGCATTTTTGCAAATATGTCTCAGTGATGTATAAGTTGCATTAGGTCTGTAGAAGAGGAAAAACAGGTGGGCATGACACACCTCTGTTGGGAAATGTAGAAAAATAATTCAGATTTTTGAGTGATAGAAGTTTGAGAGGCTTCAGAGGGTGTGGTTTATTATGTGTGGGCGTGGCTACAGGGTGATGAGGTCAACAAGGTTACCCTTGGGCGGGGTCATATTGTCAGGGAAGAAGTTAACAAGTGTGTCGAAGAGCTGTGTGCGCTGGGCGTACGTCTGATCCACATCTGAAAATCCTGTGATTGAGAGAAGAAAAAGGGAAAAACAACCATCATATAGTATTAAAGCACTAATGTTTGATTAGAAACGGTGTTCAGAACTCTGTGATCAGAATTACACAAAAGTAGGAAATGGATAGATGACTCGTTTCAAGAATTAATTAATTAATTAATTTCCTACATTCATGCCCATGAACTTAATCTAAGCAGACAGATAGCTTACCTAAAGGAATGAAGTCTGAGCTTGATTTGAACAGAGCAGAGGGCAAGAGCTGGAACTACAGGAAATGGGCACAACAAGCAAGCATTATTTATGGAGTGGATCATAAAGTTTACTTTTCCAATCTGGGGACAGTGTGAATGCAAAGATAATTTTTTTTATTTCTGGTTTACTTAAAAAAAAAGGTCTTTGCTTTTTTGTTTAATTTCATTTGTATAGCAAGTAATGTTTTGTGTTAGAATTGGAAAAATATAAGTGGCTGGAAAAAATCAGCCATTCACTAGCCATTAAAAGTTCATTTCACTCACTCTCAATAAATACAGATGAAAAGAAATTAAAATTACAGCGAATAACAAACCTGAAAACAACATCATAAGATGCTTGTATATTTATATGCATTATAGTTTATAGCACAATCTAATATGAGATTTAACAACATGAGCTTGGAGTATTTTACTGCAAAGGACTCCTGACCTCTTTTGTCTCATCAGGATCTGTGTGGTCCACAGTAAGAGACAGGTCATTCTGTAGATACTTCAGTGCATTCAGGGGCTCTGTCTGAGCTTTCTCCTCAAACCTGCAAATCATTTCATGTAGTTTCATGACTTATAAATGTAAATTACTTCTTTATGAGAGAAACTTATAAATATGGAGAATTCATTTAGATATGAAACGCAGTAACTATATGTGCCACCAGAGGGCAGTAAAAGAGAAAAAATCAAATGCACCAATGGAAAACTACTACAGTAATTTTATCACTAGCTGCAGTGATGCATGATACTGCAATTGCAAAACATTACAGCTGAGTCCAAGTAGTTTACACTCAGACTAGACCAGGGATGTCCAAACTCTTTCGTTCGGGGGCCAAATGGAGAATATTGCATTGCTGTAGTAATTAAAAAGCAGGCTAGAAGCTACTAGATTGCCACTACGTATATATAATCTTTATATTGTGCGCTTAATATTATGCAAGTTTTATCATAATTTGTGCTCTATGGAATGCATGTGTAGGCGCTACATGTAAATAAAGGATAGGGTATTTTACCCACAAAGAACACTTGCTGTATAATGAAACAGTGATGAACAGTTATACAAAATATTATACTCACTTATTCACATTTTTATATTTATATGACGTTCATTCAGTGGCACTGCAAAGCAAATATAGAGCTGCTATATATGTTGGGTGTGACCCATCACAATAATCAGAATCAGATTACATTTGACATTTATGAAGTGATATCCAACTTTACAGCTATCCAATTATAGCTTCTGTTCTGTTGTTACTTGCGTTACAAACACGATTGTCATGTGATCAAATTTATGGCGCATCATTTTATTTTGAAGACATGCATGTGCAAGCTGAGTGCGCACAACGGGCACAGATGTGAAAGGGTTTTAAGCGCTCTCTCCTACAGTGTGTTCTCACTCAAATGGCAAGGGAAGCCCAAGAATAATTTTTCTTGTTTCAACAAAATATTACAACGAACGAAAGTTAAAGTATACTTCCCAGTACTACAGAGGATATTCTGGAAGAGTATGCTCAGTTCACGTGTCTCTGTGCATGCTCAATCAACTCTGTACAGCTGCTCTCACAACAGCAGCTCTACTCAGTTGTATAATCAAAGGTATCGTGACATTGTAACCAGAACAAGTATATGAGTAAAGTATCTCCTGATGCCAATTATTTGATAAATACATCATTCTTACGGTGTGGCGCTTCATAATTGGAAATAAGGGGTATTCCAAACTCCTGTTGAACTCTGCCAGTGGATGAAGCTTATGGCAACAGGCAGCCCAGAACGCACTAGTGGAGACAATGCGCTGTGAATAGTGGCTGTCTGTAATAGCGACATCCAGTGTCCAGAATATGAATTTCATATCATTCTTCATAGCGGGCCTAATTCTGTTCTATTTCTAAAATCTCTCGCAGGCCGCATCAAAGCAGTCGAAGTGCCGCAGATGGCCCGTGGGCTGGACTTTGGACAACCCTGGACTAGACAGACCACAGCCGCATCAAAGAAAGTTTATGTATTCCACATTAACCCAAACATTTTAACATTAGACAGACATCAAAACAGTTTTCCTAATGATGTTTAGGGAAAGAAGCTATCTGGTAGTTTTCTTTGGCTTCAAACATAGACAGACCAGACTTTTCAAATCAGTAAACATTGTCATCAACCACTCTGTCCACTATGGCAGAAAAATGAACACCACCTATCGATAAGCAGTTGTAGCTCAATTTTAAACTCAAGAAGATTTTAACAGGCAAAACAATATGAAAGTATATTAATGTGTTCGTACCTGTATTTGCGAATGAGGTATTTGCAGTGTCGAAGCAGGTATTCTTTAGAAGGGCGGCACAGCTTTAGAGACCAGAAATCGTCCAGCCGCATTTTAGGGGAGCTGGACTTCCCAGGGTTTCCACCGAACAGGTAATGCACCTGTGTACACCATATCATCATATCAAACCTCTGCTAATTAATTTGGTTTTCAGTACAGTCATGAAGGAAATGAGAGTTTTAAGTTGAAGCTGTCGAAGTGCTTTAGGTAAGAATTTATTTTGAGATGGCTCAACATTTTGACTAATAAATGTTAACATTTGAAAAAAATAGAATAATAATTCTGTGGAATAACGTACAACGATGAATTATGCACAATAAGACCAGAAATGTGCATAAATTACATTTAGATTTTGTGCTGATCTTTTGTGTCTTGGCCAAGGGAACAATGGTAGTAGTTTATAAACTGCTAATTTTGGGTTTGAACCTACAAACTTTGGGTTCCAGGCCAGATCTTGAACCACTAAATATACTACCTCAACGTTCATAAGTTGTGCAACATGCATAAAAGTATGATGTTATTAACATTTATCAATTTCTATGCATTTTTGTCCAAATTTGGTTTTAAAAGGGAAAATGGTCAAATATAGTGAGTAGGGATGGTCATTTTGTCTACTCGAGTATTCAGAGTAATTACATGTTGTTCCAGTGACTCGCCTATCCATTATAATAGGGTGTGGAGATAAAGTCAGATAAAAAAAAAAAGGCAATCAAATTATAATGCATCATATTTAAATTATATGAAGACTCGCTGACCAACTCATTGAAAGAATCTTCTTTCAGGTTATCATAATTATCTTAATAAGCACATATCACTGTTTTCATTGTGACCGGCTGAACCATGTATTCACAAACCATGGTTGGCTTGAATGCATAAGACATAACTATTGCATTTTTAAAATGCAGTATTAAGTGGAAAATAGTTTTGAAGACCCTGCAGTCTGTTCCATTCAGCTGCGCTCCATCTAGCAGTTTGAAAGGAAGAACTCGCCTGGTGTGTGTGCGCTTCTCAGAGTGATGTCTCTGTCCAGGACAGAAAATCATGGTACGTTGTATTGGAGCTGGTTGCTGTGGTGATTCATGCTGCACTCAATTCAACTCAGAGAGTAGGAATTTGCTAATTCCTACTGGAAGAAGTGCAATGGAACGCCACTTTATGTAGGACTTTCAACTTGTAAACTCATACGGAAATCTTAAGATGCAGGTGTGTGATGTCACACAAACATGTTGGCACCCAGGGAGATTTACAGAGTTAATGACAAACATTCACTTTTATTAAATATCCTCTATTAATGGATCAACATTCCTACGTTACATGATAATAAAATTTGTTTAAAAATGTTGTAAATTATACTTTTTAGATTATCGTAAAACTGTAGAACAATTCGTTTGTTTGCGGAGACATCTTTGTTGGCAATCAAGGTATCACTAAAATCACAATGCAATCAATCTCAAAATTAAAAATAAAGCCCCTCTTTGACACGTTTTCACCAAATTTAGAATCAAGTTAAAAGTCGCGTCATGCCTGATCATTATCGATAAACGTTTTCATGATCTATCATTGCTTTCACTTCCGAGTACTTGTGCCCATCCCTGAAAGTGTATTGATCTTTAATACCTTGTGCAATTCATCATAGACTAGCTGGTGTGCAAAACGAGGGCAAGGCTCTTCTTCCTGCAGGGCCTTAGTGGAGTTCTCTTTCACAGCCTGGTCATTCTTATAAACACACGACCTGCAGACAAACACACAGTTACTTTTTCATAGTATATAATGAATACCAACCTAGCATAGTGCACATACCACCCAAACTACGCCAAACAAAAGAGTCTGATCTTTCAGAAACATTTTTTTTTCCCTGTCTAAGTGTACAGCACATTTAATACACACACATAAGCAGCTACACCCACATGCAAGTAGAGAACATTCTGTTCCTGTTTGATGGTCACCAACTCCCTTTCTGAAGGTCAAACGGGCCTTTGAAATACTTGTTTTGTTCTGACTTTATTCAATGTATGTGAATATGTGTGAGTGGAAAACAGCATTTACGTATAAGGGTCCTTGTATGATGTACATTTGCGGCCATCATATACTCTTAAATGGATTGAATAGTGAACAAACCCCACAAACATGCCTCGTTCAGCAAGGAGCGAACAGATTTTCTCATCATAAATTGAGAGATTTTCTTTCCCCAGCAGGGTAGGGCAATCTAAAACCTCAGGAATTAAGCGCTTGAAGGCATGTTGTGGATTACTGATGCAGACTGTCCTCTGGGCCACAGTGCATAAAGGCAACTCTAACGTACTTATTAGTATTCAGTGTGCAATGCCATACAGATAAAGCGTGTGTGCGAGAAGTCCACGCACCAGTTGTTGCGTGCAATGTCGTAGATCCAGAAGGAGTTGCGTACGTTCTCCTCACGTTTGTCTTTATCTTTGCTGAGTCCTGACAGGACATGAATCTCATTCAGCTCCGGGTCAATGGTGGCACGCTGCGTGAAACCAGTCATTGGCACTGTAACACACAGACACACAGTTAACCTTAAAAGAAAACATATCATGAGAAATCTAATTTTGATATTAGATTTTGGTTTCGATTGACAATAATTATGAGGGCTGACAACCAATGAATCAATAGGGGTGTAAATCGGCAGTTTCATCACCATGTTGTAACCAGCTGCGTTACCTGTACAGCTGGATTTGTGCTTTCTACCCCTCGCTGAGTGCCACTCACACAAACATGAAGGTGGTACTACAAGCTTGAATTACTCATTTTGTAGAAACATTCCTCATTATGGAATTTACATATGGTCAGGGTGCATGACTATAAGAGTTAATTTTGTAACGATGATATCTGCAATAAAAATTGTGCAATCCAGTCATAAACACAGAATTAAATATAAAATGCAGAATGTCAAAGAATTAGACATTTGGGATCAAATTGATGTATGCTAAAAATAAAAAAATAAATAGTAATGCCATGGCGTGATGATTAAACCACAAAAGTCTGTGATTTAATGAAATAAATATACAGTCTGCATGTGCTGCGCTCTTCAAAATTAATGTGTGAAGCTGGCCGCTCATACACTGACACTGCATTGGTCCCTTTCAAGGCCAATTAGTCTCTGATCATTAGCATCACGTGTCTCTGTGTGTGGCAGATTAAAGAGCTCTCAGAGTATTCATTTGATTTAAGTTCTAAAAATTCATTTGACAGTTTTTTGATGACATAAAAACAAACAAACACGGAATTCAGGAATAATAAAATGGAAAACACGTATTTGGGGAAAAATGTAAGCAGAATTTCAAAAGTATTTAATATGCCCTAAATGTGTTATTTTATAGGTAATTAATCACACTGAACTAATGCAATAAATCAACGGTCTTACTATTCATACGGATAAAAGCATGCATAAGACACAGTGCTATTGCGATTTGAACTGCAATAACAAAAAACTAGTAAGTGATTTATTTTAGTAACAAAATGTGATAATGTTTTACCCATGTTCTTAGACATAGGCCACTCTTTGAGGGTTCACATTTGAGTCCTCTTAAAAAGAACAAATCTTTTTTACTTCAGCCACAAACAAACAAATAAAACAGTGAAACAAAGAGGGGGAAAAACACTTAATATTTCACACTGTACCCGTCCACTGTGTTTATGTTTTTGTCCACATCATTATTTTTTTATATTTTTGTAATAAAATCTTAACTTAGCATTGTGACATTGGAATGCAATCCAGTTAAACCAAAGAGTTCTAAACCACCAAGCATTTATTTGCATAACTATAAAACCTCCAGAATTAAGGATTGGATCACAGATTAAGTGTTCCGTGTTCTGGCAGTTGTGCTACAGGACCTAGTAATGCCAAAGTTGTGTTAGATTCCCAGACTGATAAAATACCTTGAATTCTCTAGAAGTCCATTTGGATAAAAGCAACTACCAAATGCATACATGTAAATTTAGACATCTTTCCTTTATGATACAGAGAACATAAATTGCTCCAGTTCTGGTTCCCACCAGTAAGAGTCCCAATGGAGAAGCATAATACACACACTTTTTATAATTTAGTAAAAGCAATTTTAAATATTAAGGTCTGGATGTGAGCATTCTGTTTAAGCTCACGGTTTCCTTTCTGGTAAATTTTGTTCAGTTCAGTCTTATTTTTGTCTCTTCAAGCTCTTGTTCTCTTTCTGTCATCCCAGTCCTTAGCGCACACACACTCTTACGCGACAACAGAGAACACAGAGGTCTTTTTATACTCTCTCATTGCGTCATGACACCCATTGAGATTTTACACAATCTGTTTATGGGGACAGGAAGTGTGTCACTGGCCTGTGTCTGCACAATCTCTCTCATGCTTCAATGCACTCACAAACTTTTAAACCTTTTCACTCCCTCTGTTCTTCGCTATCAAATAGCTGTTCGATATTGGATCATTATATGAATTTGGTACTAGAGCTTTGAGTTGTTGCAGTTTTTAAATTTTTTTACATTTAAAATGTTAGTTTTTTTGTTTTCACTTTATACTCTTAATTATAGTTTATTTTTAGTATTCTATGGCTTGCATGAATGCATTAACTGGTATAATTTTAAAATGTTTAACATGGGGCTTTATGTGGGTGTGAAATGAAGACCTATATACTTGCCGCATTCTTCTCCATTACCATCAGAGGATGTTTTACAAAGGCTGCTTTGTCTTAATGCAAGATTTCTTGAGGTTGCATTTGTTTACATGCATAGCTAGAGTGAGCAATTGAGTGAGTGTTAAGCCTGCTATACACTGTAGGAGTTTTACAGTCCTTTAATATCGTTGCTTGTCAGACTGTACGATATGAATGCATTAAGATTGCCAAGGCACACTGTGCGATACACATTGTAGCCGACTGTGGTCCCAACTGTCCTGATCAGTGAATGTGAGCATTGCGGAATAGAAGTGAAACAGCAAGATTTGCCCAGAGGAGCATTTTTCCCCCTAAAAGGCAGGGCATAAGCATTGCCCCAATGCCACTACATCGCGAGCAAAACAAATAGAAAGATGGATTTTATCTGCCTAATAAGAAGACATCCTGATCATAAATACAGAAAATTACAGCTGTAGAGAATTAACGTGAGTGGGGGAGGCAGCCTACAGTAATAATCAGCTACCACAAGTTAAGATTTCTTGTGGAAATAAAAATACTTGACAAAAGTTCTACACTCCCATAGGGAAAACAAAAAAGATAGGTTATAGTACATCTTCTCTTTTAGATTAGTAACCTATAGACCACGCAACATTTCTAAAATTCATGTATCCTGGGCTACTAATATATCACGCTTGGAAACACAACAGATTTCTATAACTGTATCAAATTGTATCTGCTGATTTGGATTGAAACTTCCCATAAATACTTACCAAGTTCCTTTTTTTTTTTCTTTTTTTTTTATGAAATTGGAGTGGTGTGAATATTAACTAAAGAAGTTTACAGACACTTTAAGTAAATGTATTAAAAGTAGTAATTAAAACAAAGTTGTAGAGAAAAACGTTAAGAAAATACAATAATTTTTTTTTTATTTTTCATTTTGTAACATTCAGGGAAATATTAAACTTTTCTCCAAGTATTTTCTGCTTATTTATTTATTAAAACTTTTTATATAAAATGAAAAGAAGAAAAAAAAAAACATTAAAAAGAGCTTGAGTACTGTAACGTGATAACTGGGCATAAATGTTGCTATGGTGCAGACGCGGATCAGGTTTTTTTCCTAGGAGCAAACTCAGCTGGGTTTCTCTGAAAACAGTGAATTGGGGTGTGAGAGAGGAGTGGACCATGGACAAATGTGATGCTACATTTCTGGCAAAGCAAAAGTCATCACAAAGTCTATTAAATCAACCATCGGTGAGAATGTCACACTAAAATGTAAGATTTCAGATTTTGCCATACGACGACAGAAATCCTTTAGGAGTCCCAAAATGTGTCTCAGATGGCAGAATCATGGCAAAAATCGTACAATGTGCACCAGGGTTTTAGGTGAGCAAATCACCACAAGTGTGTGGGTGTGGAGTATTTTCTAATTCAATAAAAGTGTTCAGAGATCTTAACCAAATTGGTATTGTTTTCTGTCGATTTCATGCCAACAGAGGCCAGAAACTGTGTAGAGGACTTGTGCTAGCATCTGTAAAATATCTTACATTAAGTTTAATAGTCACAAGGATTAATACTGTTAACACTTGGGGTTAGAAACAACCTAGCAATGCCTTAGCAACCAGCTAAAAAACACTTAGAACACATTAACAACAGCATATCAACACCCTGGCAAAATCCTACATCACCATATGGCATGGCGAGTTTTGCACAGGAAGAAAATGTAAAGAAGTGGTGGTGGCGTAGTGGGCTAAAGCACTAAACTGGTAAGCAGAAGGTTGTCGGTTCGATCCCCACAGCCACCACCATTGTGTCCTTGAGCAAGGCACATAACTCCAGGTTGCTCCGTGGAGATTGTCCCTGTAATAAGGGCTCTGTAATTCGCTTTGGATAAAAGCATCTGCCAAATGCATAAATGTAAAGAGTTTTTTTAATCATTACAGTAGATTAATACTACTCTACTCTAAGTACTAATGCTGCAAATTGCTAGTACACCTGCAAAGGCTTTTAAAATGTGTTTTATGCAGAGTCTCCACATGAGAACATCATAAATTTGCTGCTATTTTTTTTAACCATCATTATGACAATTTTCATGAGCAACATTGATCACCACTACAAACTTATACATCTGTAAACACCAGTGATGGGAAGACAAATTATGTCAAACTGACAGAGCTGTTTGAATGGTAGGCTGCGGTAGATCACATGCTCGCCAAAGCTGTGTGCAACAAGCCACAGCAGTGACGTAACCCCCACCTGATTCCACTATTTCTGACTATGATGTCACCTTCATGCCCAACATACCTCTGCTGTCCTTTTAAGGAGTGTTTTCTCAGGGCATGGCTTTGAAAATGTCAGTCACATGATGACCATCAAAAAAATATCACCATTATGTAATAAAGTAGTAAAAACTATTTTTGCTTCTTTAAATACAAAAATAAATTCAGAAATACCAGATTGGTGACTTCCACATAGTTTATAAAATTATATTTACACATTTACAGCTTGCTGATTTCATCATACCCATGCCGGAGTCCTTCTTGGTGCCATCAGAGATGATCTCCACATGGTTGCCATCAACATCGTAACTGAAGAAATCATTCAAGTATGTTTTGGACCTCTGACCTCCAAAAACATACAGGCAGCGATTTCTCTGCATGAGCCGGAGAGAAGAAAAATAATCCAATCAAATTTACAGTCAACTGTCGTCTAACTAAGGCAATGTTATTGAAATGATCTGAAAAAATAAAAAGCGGTACCAATATCTCTCTTCTAATTAACCTCTTTCTTATTAGGAAATACAGTTGCATTAAAAAACCTAATTGAAAACAATTTGACTATTTAAACATGGAATATCAAAGTTTCAGGAAATAAACAAGAACAGGTATGATTAAAAATTTTGTTTGACCTCTATTTCTAGGCCGCTAGTAAGAAAGGACAAATTTCCTTGATTCCATTGAGCACATAAGATGCTCTTTGGAACATTCTCAAATCATGCAGAGCATGGATCATCAGGGTTTGCACAAACTTGTGGGGTCCATGCCACATGATTTGTAATTATATATATATATATATATATATATATATATTTTTTTTTATTTAATGAAATTAGTAAAACTTTCACCATTTTAACATAGTACCAGACTTTTGGCCCCATGGTATGTTATGCACATTCACACTCAAAACGACAAGAATGAATATACAGCATTAAACTTTTTTTGAGTAGGGTCTAAATTTGGCTGTTTGTTACATAAAATAAACATTATGTGCTAGAAAAGACTCTTGAGTCACTTTTTGTTTGATGAATGACAACCACTACTAATGTAAACAAACATTTCTGCACACATCGGAAGATCACGTATAAGAGCTGTAAACTTTATCATGGTACTTTGGTGACGAGTTGGAAATTATATATATATATATATATATATATATATATATATATATATATATATATATATATATATATATATAAATATTCAGATAATTAAAATGCTTTACATTCCTGTGGCAAAAGAGTTAATCATTAATAAGAATACAAAAAGCTGCTTTAGAATACAATGTATTGTTTACTACCATATTATTGAACTTAAGCCAATCATTGGCATACAGTTCACAGCAATCCGTTTCAAAAGTGAATTTGTCAATCTGTTGGAGATTTATTATGAGGGCTAATTTAAGGGCCCGTCAATTTACACCTACGTCAGACGTCTCGGGTGTGTTGAGTCATAAACATAAAATGTTTAGGTCACTGTGTCAAGTTAAATATAGTTTAATACTCAATCTTTAAACACATCTTGAGATCCCTTAGATTGCATTTGCGCTCAGTGTTTTGAACGCAAGAACGTAACGCATGTTTGTGCTGTAGTGTTTTCTTCACTGTATAAACTGCGCGTTACTCATACAGCTGAAATGTAACTTTCCCTCTGGAGTAAACAGGTCGTACTACAAGCTTGCATTTCTCAGGAATCTTCCTTATTATGGTCCGTGGCCAATAAGCGATTAATTGTGTTAATTTTTTTAACGCGTTATTTTTTGTAAAATTAAATCACACTGAATTAACGTGTTAAATTTACAGCCCTAATAATATATATATATATATATATATATATAAAATTAACTTATTTTGTGATTTAAAAGACATGTATGATTAACTGTTTGAGCCAATATAAATTACAGGCACTTAACCAGTGCAGCCTGTGTCGGTGCAAAAGACGATTTGAATCTGGTAGCTTGCAGGATAACTGGATGTTGCAGAAACACATATGTGTGACACTACTTTGTTGGGCCCAGTTATTTTGAAATGGTAAACACAAATAAATTGGCACATGAGATGTGCAAAATATCTGAGCTGCAAATGGAACCATGTTCTTTTTGGGTCATTACTATGGGGACAGACCATGTGGAAGAGCATGCAGTGTCCAATTCGTGACTGGATGTCCTCCGGCCCGGCATTACACGAGTCCTCTCTGAGCAGACTCCAGCTGCCAACTTGACAGCGATATGCGTAGAGCCCACTGAACTGAGGTTCTGACGTCCTGCTGTCATCCACACTGCCGTTACAAGTCAGAATCCGTCCGCCAAAAGTGTATATCATGTGCTTCTCGGAGTCCATGCACATCTGAAAGAGAGGGAAAGACAGAAAAACTTTTACCCAGCCTGATACTGAACTCTGAACGGATTTTTCACCCAAAAATGAAAATTCTGACATGTGTAGAACACAAAAGGAGAGATTAGGCAGAATGCTCAAGTCACCAATTGAACGGTGACAGAGGCTAACATACTGCCAAACATCATCTTTAGTGTTCTACAGAAAAAATTATGTACAAAGGCCCTGATATACTTCTGGTGAAGTTCTTCTTTCTTCATTCAGGTGTAAATAGAAGTTCTAAACAGCCGAGCAAGGGTATATTGATTGCAAACATTGATTGCTCCACACCACTGTGGAGGCGTTTAGAAGTATATTTAAATATGAAGACGCTCAGTAAAACCTTCAACAATGTGACATAAAACATTTATATCAATGACTTTATGCCTCATTCTATGAATAGAATTCACATGAGGTCATTAAAAGTTGTTTTAACCACTCAATGATATAAAGTAGTAAACCTGCAGTAGAACATTTTTAATTTGTCTAATGAATTCATGACACTAACGTGCTACCACAAGAGTATTTGAGCACATTTGACTCCTTTTGCAGACTAATTAAACAAAAAACACATTACATGTTCTTGGAAAATGTCTCCAAGCGAACGATCGTACTGCCTCAAAGGTAGGTGGAGCTCTAGGTCACATCTACTGATGATGTGGACCAGTGGCAGTAAGAAGGTGTTTAGCAGCCGGTAAGAATTTTTCCTAAAAATTCGCCCAGGAGAGCTGTTACGAACCACCAGTTTACAAAAGGGAGACTCCTGCTGGTTTGTCTGTGCAAATCCTGTGTACACCTATAAGAAGCATCAAGTACATACCTGGTGGTCAAACACAAGTTTGGGCCCCCCATCGGCAGACGTGTCCTCACTGAGCAGAGTCCACGTGTTGGCGTCAATGTCATAGCAATAGAAGTCACTCTTCAGGGACTTGCTGTTTCTGACAGAGGAGTCCAGATAACGGCCCAGAGTGTAGATCTGCCTACGTTGAGAGTCGATGCACATCTTGTGGCATGAGCGAGCACTGGGTCCATTCTAAAAGAAACACAATGCTCAACAACTTCACCATCATTATAGTTTAATCTTCTGATGGCATACATACACATATACAGACTAATTTATATTGCAATTAAGGCTCTCAAAATCGCTAAAATTACACGTTTCTCTCTGGCTGGCTGGATTTACTGGAGTCAGGCTGCATGTGTTTTTTAATTAGTCTTCCAGGAAATAATGTTGTGTTTACAAGGTACCAAGCTGCTATAATAAATGCTTCAGAGGAAGAACTTGGTCACTGGATTTGCAAGATTCATGGCATTAACTCATTGAAAGAAGCTAAAAATTTTGTCAGAGGCAATTAGTAGCAACTTAACAAAAAATTCACAACCACAAAAGCATATACTTTGAGTTTTTCATGAGTGTTATTGTGGGAAAAAAAATCTATACTTATAACTTTAGGACAGACATAAGAGAATTGTGTGTCTGAGGAAGAAAAAAATGGGTGTTTCCCCAATTAGACTACATTGAGATTCCCTACTTTTACTGGATCCTGGTTTGAAAACGCCCACAGATTAGGAAATACCCATTATTGTTCTGCAGAGAACTATACTTCATGACAAAGTCTACACAAATTGTATTTCTTTGATGCGCGTCTATTATTGTGGGGTCATTGAATTAAAATGTACCCACCCCTTAAAGCTACACTATGTAACTGTTGTCTCTCTAGCGGCTGAAGCATAAATCTGCAGGTTACTTACTGAGGAACATTACTTTGGAAATTACGTGAGTTGAGCATTGCCTCCGCTCTTCTGCGCAGATGAATCTGATGGTTAGAGAAGTAACCATGTGCTACAGGTGATCATCTTATCAGAGTGAATGCCACTAAGGACAACAAAACTCGCACCACTCCCCTCAAAGAATAAATAAATAACAAAAGAGAGAGAGAGACAAATATCCGAAAATATGCCTTATGAGCAGGTAAGTAGAATATATTCTGCTGTAGTTTTGACAGTTTTAAAATAAATAAGAGTTACAAAAGTTAGGCAACGATGACATCAGACATAAGAAATGCTAGTCATATCAGATCAAATTAACTGGTGAAAACTATTATAAATTAACAAGCAGGCAAAAAGACCAAGGTAGTAACATGTTTATAGATTGGCATTGTTACCAGAATAAGTTTCATTTTTCCATTCTCCTTCAAAACTGCAGTATCACAATACCTAATAAAATGCCCCATTTGAGTGGCTAACACTATCTAACGCATTACCGTGCTAAGAGAGCTATCTGGCTCACTATCGTTCCAAAAAAATATCTTACCTGCCTAGTGAGAAAAACTATTTCATGGACGATTTTAAATCCTTTTTGATCTCCGAGTTGTCGCCACGTCTGAAAATGATTACGGGTTCTGTCTCTTTTCTTTTTTGCTTCCAAACTCTTCTCGGTTTCTTTATTTTGAAACTGTGTGATTCCCCATAGGGTTACCTTTTTGAATTATCCATGGTCAGTGTCACTCATTTGTTGTGGCTACAAGCTTTTACACACAGACAAATGACGGAATTATGCAATTTCTCACCAAATCCATCCAAATAGCTCTAAAATATAAATTATTATTATAGGATTACAGTAGTTAATCGGGGTAAGGCAAAAACATGGTTAGGAAGAAGTACTGTTGGTGTACTTGCTCATTAATGACATTTTGTTCATTTCTAAAAAACATCTTACATAGCGTAGCTTTAAATGTCACATAAATAAATCAAACTGTGGTTATTCACTTTACTTGTCAGTCAGAAAGCCCCTTCATGTCTAAGTGAGCAGCTCTAGGTCAGAATAAACTGCAAAGTGTACAACTATGTATGCCGATAGTCAAAAGTGTAGCTCTGCAAGACCTCCATCATATCCTCTGTCAGCATTATGGCCACCACTGCACATATTTGTCATTACAATCATCGCATTCTCGTTCTCATCCGTAAACTATAGCAACAATGAGTCAACAATCCCCATCTCAGTAATCTAGATGAAAGACTTTGTCAATACACTTGCACACAAAGAGCGATGGAGAATGTGAAACTCAGTGACATGATGGAAAGGTTTAGGGGATTTTTTTGTGCAAGCCATAATAGAAAAAACCCCACTCTTTTCTTTCACTTTCTCTTGTACCTCTTTCTCTGTGTCCCTGGAGATACAGGCCCATTGGTTCTCCTTCACACTGTAGGCCCAGAAGTCGGCCAAGTCCTGCGTTCCATCCCAGCCTCCAAAAAGATACACGGTTTCTGCCAAACAAAAAGGCAAACACAAAGAGAGAGAAAGGGTGAGTGGGTGAGACACCGAATGCGAAACCGAAGGAAAAAGAAAGAGTATTATGGCATTTTCAAATTATAAAACATATCACTCTTCAAAAGCAGGTCAACAAAGCCACAGACTCTGTCGTAAGGTTGAGAAGCCGATGTCGCCATGGTGATAAGCAGAGACAGTTGTTTGAGCATTTGAGAGGCGCTCAGCTGTAGAAGGGGTTACTCTAGGTCATTTTGAGCACAGGGGGATATGTGAGATCGATTGTTACTCTAACCCACTAAAACAACAAGCTCACAGATTCACATACATTTTTAAACAGCCCTTAACTCACGACCATTGGTTAAAACACAACTATTAGCTTGCATTCCACTACATGCATGCCAGAACAGGCTAAATGATGCTGCGTTGAGTTGAAAACCACCCACTCTGAAACTTCACGAATCAGCAGTCTGATGCAAGACTTACCTGTCTGAACATCAATGACCATTTGATGACCTCCTCTCATGCCAGGCCTGTTATCATCACCATCACCTACATCAAACAGAGAACGCAGGAAGTTAATGGAGAGAGGTGCGATGTGAAAAGTTTCAGCACCAAAAAATGTGTCTCTCCACACTGAATGCGAAACTGCTGCGGGACATGACACAAGATATTTTACATTTAATGTTCTGTTATGAGGAGCTGGATTTTGAACCAAAACAATCTCACAGTGGGCAGGGCTAACAAGCAATATGCAAAACGTCCTGGAGGACTATCGCATTGCATGTGGCAAGGACATAGTATTAGATTCAGAGCAATCGTCTATTGTCAGCATGCTTCGTGTATTCTGCAGGCTGCAATCGTACCTTTGTTACATTTAGGGATGACCTGACTCCAACGTGGCTTATAATCCTGCTGGCTGATATACTGATTAAACAAACCATCTGGAAGAGAAAAGATATTGAGTGATGGGTGCGTTTTAATTTAACAACGCATGCTCCCTGAGAGGGAAAAAAATCCAACAGCACAAAGTGCATTTACATTGTAACTACTAAAAGAAACACATGATAGTTAGGTAACAACTGCTTTCACAAACAACTTTTAGGATACAGGTAACAGCTAGACCCACACTTAACCTGGCAGGTGGCACAAGAAAGCATTTCATAGGACAAAAATGTTTATTTGCACCTGAGTGCAAGAAAAATCTAATATTTTTGGTCCATTTTCCCATCTGCTAGATGCATATATCTGTTAAAGTTAATTAGATATCAAAACTACTGAAAATTGGTCCAAAAAACACTTTTCAGTGAACATTTTTTTTTAATCCAGATCACAAAGCCTCCTCCTTAAAATGAATCAACATGCCCACATTCCCAACTTAAAGAACCTGGCACAGATTCATGTGATGAAACACTTAGTGAGGTACCTCTCACGGCTTTGTCAATGAGCTCTTCACAGGCATCAAAGTCTCCTCTGAGGACCAGTCGTTCATGGAGGTGTGTCAGCATGGGGTGCTCCAGGGCGATACGCGTTTTCTTCTGCAGGGACTCGAAGGCTTCAGTGTAGTTGTGCTGCCGGAAGTGTTTCAGGCACAGGCGGATAGCCTCCTGTTCACGGTACTGTCCGGACAAAAATGAAAGTCATTTGCAATCCATGTTTAATACTGCATGAAACTGATTTTGCAAATGGTCTGCAGATGCTATAAAACATGATTGTATTTATCAATGCTGCAACAGTTTGGCAAACTAAAAACAATGTGAAATAACCGTTAATAATTATGTTGTTCACAGAAAATGACACCGTTTACAAGAAAGCAAGCCATATATTTTATTAAGTAAATTTACAGGGATTCTTTTTTTGTTAATGAACATGCAGATATTCTTCTTGGATGTTAGGGAAATATAATATGATGACAACGTGATTGATCTGAGTTGCCTGACAATACAGCAATGTTTCACTTCCTCTTTTATAACCAGCACAATGTAACTTGCTTGGACACATTTCACATATTTTAATTCAAAGTGGTTAGTGACGCAGAATGTGAACCTTTAAATAAATTGAGATGTTAATCTTACAAAACCTGCCAATGTATATATATAATATTTTATTTAATAAAATAAACAGAGGATGAACAGTAAATCGCTTTTCACATGAATGAGAATTTGGGGAGAAAATGTGTTTAATTCTGATAATTACATATAATCACAATGCAAAAAATTTCGCAATGCAGCTGGTCTTAAAAATATGCTTTTTTTCTTCATGCAAATAATAATAATAATAATTTAGCTTTTAGGGTGAACAATGTTGAAATATGACCCACATCATTTATTTGTGATTCACCCTCAAACCACAGTTCTAATGAAGGACTGTTACAACAAACCTTACCTTACTGTACCAGTTAAGGCAGGGCTGGACAATGTCTGGATCCTCTATCCCATGTAACTCAATATACCAGATGCTAAAGTTAAAACTGGGCCCCCACGACATCAGCGGCACTGCATACAACCAAACACATACAGAATACATCAAGATGGGACATTCAAACATGTGGTGACAAACAGTATGTTCACAGCAGTTAACCAGTTAAAAAAAAAATAAAAAACATAATCTAGATTTCAGTGATCTAGATCAGGTTTTTTAAATTGGGGTCTGGAAAATTTCACAGAAAAAGTTAAATAAAAAGGAAACCTTTAGAAATTTTTAAATTGCTTTCAAATATTTTTCTTCAGGTTTACACATGTAACATTATTCTAATAGAGGGTAGAAAAAAAAGATATATATAAATATCTTTCATTTAATATTTTAATAATTTCTTTTGGCTTTAATACAATAACAATATAAAAGCCAATTATTTAATTTTGTCTTTATAAAAATCACACTTACTATTTTTTCTCACACAGTATAAATGGGTTTAAATACAAATGAAATGAAAATGTATAGCTGCGTTCAATTATAAGGTAGGGTATCCCTTACAAGTTGATCATCAAATTTGGGGTCCATTAAACCCCCTGATCTATATTACTGTGATCTCAGATTGCACCTTCTCAAACTAATATCAGTGATTACAATGTTTAAAACAGACTGTATGATTAATTGTCATCAGTACAACTCTGCATCTGCTCTGAATTTTCCAAAAATAAATGTTTCTTCCCATTCAGCATTCACAGAAGCACTTGTTTGTTTCTTCCGAGACTTCAAAGTGTCATTCAAATGCATTCACCAAATTCAATGTCTTCCTCTAAACTCATGTGATGACTGATCTTTCACCTAAATGTGTCAGCACATGAGTTCACTCAGTCTTTAACTGGCTTGTAAACACTCACCTATTTTAATGAACCTGCAGGGGAACATCTGCTCATCGATCTTGTGCTTTAGCGTAAATGTCTCCTTGTTGAAGTCATTCTTAAGGCCACTAGGATTAGATGATGAACATTGTGAATGACATCATTACATTCCAAAAAAGCCATTTCCCCAGAAATGGGGGGGGGTTGGGGTCTAAATGACTAGTCTGTTTTAAAGAGATGAAAATAGTCACCACTTACTCACTTTTACGTCATTTCAAACCCATAAAAACAGACTTTCTTCCATATAACACAAAGGGAGATATTGAGCAGAATTGACAGCCTCAGTCACCATTCACTTCCATTGTATAAAAAAAAAAAAGATTTAAATGAAAGTGAATGCTGACTAACATTTACATCTCTTTGTGCATTTCATAGAAGCAAGAAAGTCATAAATCATTTTTCTGTGAGCTATTCCTTTAAGGACCTCATGTATAAAAGGTTTAATAGGCTTAAGTCCAAAAGTAACCATTGAAAAGCATTGTTGAAGACGGTGGATTTGTTACATAAGCAGTGCTTTAATGGCTGTTGCAGTGGTGATTTAAAGGTGATGGATTTATAGACGCAACTTCTCGGACAGCCCTCTTAGGCATAGCAAGCTGTCAGCATGCTAAAAACCTTTCTGAGAAGTTGTGTCTCTAAACTCAACCCCTATAAAAGCACCACCACTAAAAATATTGAAGCTAAAACAAAAATGAGAATAACTAAATCTACCTATCAACTAGTCCATTGGTGAAAGAAAGACCCATCCCTACTCAACACTATGTGCAGGATACCTGGGGCCTCATTTAAAAAATGTATGTACGATTAGATTTGATCTTAAGTTTTATGGATTTGATCTTAGATCAAAAGTGAGGAACACATGGGGATTTATAAAAAGCAGAAACTGACGTAACATTTTTATTATGCATACGTCAACTGAAAAGCATGCGTACGAACATTTTACGTGCAAAGTGTGCCAGTGCATGCTACAATATGAGTCATTGAATGACATATATATATATATATATATATATATATATATATTAACAAATGAGTGAGCACTTTTATGTGAACAAGAATATTCTATTAGGAGTCAGAATGTGGTCTTATTTAGAATATTATGTTTAATGTAAATGTTTTATTTTGGATTGGAAAGCACTACTCATATTTCAAATTTGCCTCATCAATTCATCCTTCGGCCAAGAGCAAGCAAAAGAGAATGGCAGGAAAAGAAAGTGAATTTTATACATAACGTTATTGCCATGTATGCATGTACTGTATTCTATTAAAAAGGTAAAAGTGCATGCAAACATCTTTTTGGAATTAAAGGGGTCATGAAGTGCTATTTTTTTATAAAATGATTATCTTTCCTGAGGTCCAACGATAATAAGATATTTTTGCACCAAAACAGTCACAATTTAGTAATATATGATCATTTTCCACCCTGTTTTTGGCCTTCTGTCTGAAACACTCGGTTTTGGCCTAAGCACCTCCTTAAAACTTCAACATAAATGCCCACTGTTATGATTGGCTAACATCATGCAGCCCCTCCAATTCAGCAAACTCAATCGGAACAGAATGTACAAGCCCTCAACAAAACAAAAAACAAAACAAAATTGCAGTGTTTACACTATGGCTGCACAATTAATCGAAATAAAATCGAAACCGCGATATGACCACCTGCGATTATTAAATTGCAAAGGGCTGTGATTTAATTAAATAAATAAATAGTCTGCTCCCTTCAAAGTGTATTTGCGCTGCTCCGTCCAGTCTATATTAAGTCAGAGCATTGTTACAGTGTTTTCAGAGCGGTTCTGTGCTCCACAACTCCCTCTCATGCTTAAAGAAATGCTCTGAGTTCGGTTCAGTTTGCTTACGTACGCTAAACGCTTCATTTACACTAAACTGGCGCGTCCTGCGTGAAGCGTTTTTTATTATTATCTGCTTTAGCAGCATCTCAGTCTCCGCAAGGCACAGGTATTATAATAATAACGCAGAATACAAGATGGTGTATATTTCAAACATCTTTATTAAATGATTGCAGGGCAAACAGCATTAACAGAAACACCTGTAGAGTCCAGAAACATCTCTTCATTCTCCAGTCATTTGTTGACCTCACGAGAGATCATGTCGTCCTTATTACACTCCCCGTGGAAACAAGTGAAAGCGGAACTAATATTACCAACATCCAACAAAATGAAAAGGAACTTACATATAATATCTATATCAAAAATGTAGTTACTATAATATAATGCATTTCTAAATTAAATATAAAATAATGAATAAAAAAAATAAATAAATAATAAATTAAATGGTGACAAACTAATACAAATTTTCACTTTAAATTGAATTACAACAATGCGTTATCAGTTCAACTTCAGTTTGACATTAAGCCTCGTTCTTTAGGACTATCTTATATACAGTAAAGAATAGTTTGTATAAGGCTACTAGTTTTTAAGGCCTAGAATAAAGAGTAACATTTATATTATAAAATTATATTTTAAAATTATATTTTGTGTATACTGAATTATTGACTGACAGCAAAAACCAGGTAACGACTATGGTTTTACTGACAGGGAAATGTAGTTAACAGTGACATTGAGCAGAAAGCTTACATATAACCAGTTTTGACAGAGCTGGTGATAAAACGTTAAATGATCAGCATCGATTGATGAGCTGAAAAGAACATCAGAGATCGGTATCGGATGTTAAAATCCTGATTTGAGCATCCCTAATATTCAAGTTGACTCTGTTTCAAAAACTAATGATGATGATGATTAGTGGGCTGAGATCCTGTCACAAAATGGACAAAAACAGGTACACGGAGGATGGTAACATTTGAATATGAAAAAGACTTTGATTCACTGTTTATATATTTATATGTTTGTGGGTGAACTGAAAAAAGTCTCAGTTTGGTTCTTTTTAAGAGGGTTCAAATGTGAAAACCCCAGTATACTTTTTGCAGTTGAACATGTGTAAAACATTACCATCATAATCGCAATATTTTTCTAAATAATCGCAATATTAGTTTGTCCAAATCGTGCAGCCCTAGTTTACATACAACGTACATCTAACACATTGCATCCGAATATTTCAATATCAAGCACAACTGTTAACCATAAACTATCAAACTGTTATGACATTTGAAATATTCATGAATGAAATAGTTTACTTACATTTTGTAAGTGTTTTGAACTGCCCCATCCTTCAATAGTAGTCATTTGCAAAGCTGGAATCGTATTATGACGGTTCACAAACAATCAACACAGACATGAGCCAAAAAAAAGCGAACACATCATTGTCCAAAGCACTGTGAAAACGCGTGCGCACACGCACACGCGCACACACACACACACACACACACAGCGCATTCGCCAGAAAAACTATGAATCAGTCAAAGATGTCCATCGTCAAAGACATCCTAATTTTACATACACCAACAATTTAAAATAGTACAGATGGGCAAAAGAACGTGTTCAAAATTCGTTTGGGCTCAAAGCAACACAGACAGCAGCTGAATGAAAGAGAATTGCTTCTCCTTTTCAGAGTTGAAACTTGGCACCGCATCTTTTAAAAGTGGCGAGAAACATGATAGCGGTAAAAGAGTCGTGTAGTTTGTGTAGTTTATGTTCATACACAAAATAATTCAAAATAGTCCAGATGGGTCCCCTTTGGTGTTATGTTAGAAATGGTTAGCCACAAAAGGCCTGCTATCTTGACTTGAACTGCACACCAGTGGAAGGGGCCAAGCGTGCAATGACGCATGTTGTGGGATGTTTAAATACAAATGAGCAATGTGTCATGACAGCACAGATTTCAAAACGAGATGTTTCAGCATGGTGGCAACAATAAATGCTTTTTTTTTTTGACTGAGGAAGTTTTTAGTTCTAAAATGTTTTTATAGGACAGTTACCTCCTATATATCTAAATATCAAGGATCATTTTATTCTCCATTTCATGACCCCATTAAAGTTTAGCAAGAATATAGACATTAGTTGTACAATGGTGTGTATTTACAGTAACCACTGTCAATAAATGCATTTCTTATTTATTATGAAAATGAATAACTAATGCATTGTTGTTGAATAGGCTACATCATATGTGCAGAAACCGGTAGCTGCACTCACTTATTTAGAAAACCATGCCAGCTGCACAAGAAGCCCCACATGTACTGTAAATGAAAGAAACAATAGCTTGTGCATGCCCTTTTAATCTACATGATTTTAAGATGAATTGTGATTTATAAAGTGGGATGCATTTAGGAACATTTCTTCATGTGTACAGACATTTTATAAATAGTTTGTGGGAACATTTAGGAAATTGTAATACGTTCACATTTAAGATAATTTTATGAAAGTCATTATAAATGAAGCACCTGGCTTTGTTCTCTGAAGACTAAAGTCTACAAGGAATGATTCTGTTAAACAGATTTATAATAAAGATTAGCCTAGAGTGCTCTGTAAGATTGTAATCACATATCATCATTCGCTGACCCCACTTACCTGGACAAGAGTTCTGTCATGTTTTCTTCGCTCATGCCTCCAAACACCTTGAACTTCTTCAGGTTGCACACGTGGGTTTTTTCATATTTGCCATAGGTGATGCTCAGAACGATAGCTGGTCTCTCAAGTTTTAAGATTAAGTACTAGAGGTAGCAGAAAAAGACCTAAGATCAGTTATGTTATAGCCATCAGTATAGAGATTTTCAGCCATGATGTCTATTTGTAAGGTGTTCCGAGTTGTTTTTAGTCCGAAAAAAGTTTAGCTGAGACTTTCACTTTCAAATGAATGTTTGGACAAGCTACTTGGTTTGGCAAAATGTCCACAGACCACACTACACAGAATGGATCTTGAACGTATTGAAATAATCTGATCTGAAAGAAGACACTTAAAATGGCTGGGGACTCAGTGACAACACCCTCTTCAAATTCAGGTGAACAGGAGGGGTTGAGGAGGGTAATCCATTACTCATGGCACCCTCTTTAAAACATTTCAATTGACTAGACATCAATGACAAACCAGCCAAAAAAAAATCTGTGTTTCTGTCATCGAAGACAGGGAGGTGACTGCAATACGCCATCCATCGTCACTGATGGCTGGGTCCACTAACAGCTTGGTAAAGAATTGGTTTTACAACATTTAGAGCATCTATCCGATCGCTCATATATTGATTGAATTTTCTGTTATGATTTACAGCATGTAAATAGGTCATATGGAAGGATTCTGGGAACAAACTGCAAGCTAATGACAGGAAATTCTGGTCTCTGTAGGGTTGGTGACTGTACTTTTGCTTTTTTAAGTGAAAGGACAAGAGTGGAAGGACACAAGTGAGAAAACACAAGCCTTTGAGTTTAGGCTGGAGGTTAAAAGTTGAGGATGCATGCTAATGTACCGCCAACACGCACTTTCGATTTCCTTTTATTGCAAAACCACATGTCTGCCTGCGCTACATGGTCTGTGCCACAGAGCCAGCCAGAGAGTGGAGGCTTCCTCTTTAAAAAAAGATGAAAGCACATCATACAGTCAATGAATGAAAATTTCAAACCAAAAAATTCCAAAATATACAAGCACTGTAATTGATTCATCAATCTATTGTAATAAATAGTCCACAAGCTTACAAACAAACAGCAGTGCACCTTACAGACCTCTGTCTGCATCACCTTGGTCAAAGGATGGACTACACTCTTAAAATGGAATACATAGATAATAAATTAATTGCAGCCTTCTTCAGCCAAATAACAAAGGACAATGCATCTGTGTGCACTTCCGCAGTTAATTAAGCATGTTAATTCTAAGATTTTAATAATTCATCTTACAGGCCCCCAACACTTAGTTTACTCATTTAAACAATGACCTGCACTGCACATAAATAACTAATATTTGCATTAAATTCATGTTGTTTAGCCAGAGTGAATCTGGCCCCCACAGTGAGCCTGGTTTCCCCCAAGGTACTTTTTCTCAATTAACCAACATCTTATGGAGTTTTGTGTTCCTTGCCACAGTCAGCTTTTGCTTGGGGTCTAAAACTATAAATATAATTTATGTATTAGCAAAAACTGGGGTCTAAACATAAATATTATTTATGTATTTTTTATTATTTATTTCAATGCGCAATTTACAATCATGTTTTTTATTAAACCACACTATTATGACTAGGAAGTCATTACTATATTTCAGCTTTTTCTGTGAAAGCATAATTTTCTGTAAAGATGCTTTGAAATGATGTGTGTTGTGAAAAGCACTATTCAAATAAAAATGACTTGAAATAGCCTGTGCAGAGCATCACACACACCTTTGAAGCCAAACTGACACAGTGACCTTTTTAAAAATCAAGAACTAGTCCACTAATCAGACCATTTGTGGACATTTACTGTGCAATGAGGCAGGAAATGAACTAAAGCAAACCAGTACATGTGTATTGAAGTGGTGAATTTACCTGTGGAGGGTAGTTGCTCTCAGATGACCACCTGGAAGACTGATCATTAGGTTTGTCCACTAAAATATTCCTGCAAGAAAAGATCAGACAGCAGGTTAGAGTTTTTCTTATTCTTTCTTTCTTGCATGCATGCATGGTAGTAAAGCTGTGCTTCTATTATGTTGTCAAAATGTGAGAATATGAGCCTGCAATGTTTGTGTTGACTGAAAGTGATAGTTCACCAAAAATGAAAAATATTTTAGCTCTGTAGGTCCATACAATGCAAGTAGATGGTGACCAGACCTTTGAAGGTCCAAAAATCACATAAAGGCAGCATAAAAGTAATCCTTATAACTCCAGTGGTTAAATTAGTCTTTAGAAGCGATATAATAGGATTGGGTGAGAAAAAGATCAATATTAAAGTATACAATTTTACCATAAATGTATGGTAAAAAAATGACTTAAATATTGATCTTTTTCTCACCCAAACTGATTGCATCACTTCAGACGACATTTATTAAACCACTGGAGTCATATGGATTAATTTTACGCTGCTTTTAAGGGGTGTAAATCGGGCATTTCATCACAATACGTTTGAATATTCTATTGAGCTCTCTGAAAAGTTCAAATTTAGTATACTCATTGGGACATCTACAACAAAATAAGGTACTTCAGATGTTGAAAAAGTTTATACAGATAATAATATAAAAAATAATGTCACACACAAGTGATCATCAATCGTTTGATTGTTTAATCCAATTCAAAGTAGTTACATACCCATGACTTGTTTCCAACTATCTGTGCTATCCGCAGTTTTCTTGGCTGCTACTACCACAATAAAAAAAATTGTTACAGTTAACTGGGATAAATGTTAGTAAGGGAGTCGATGTGTAGAGTCTTATGACTGATGCTGGAGCGGAGCAGGTGTATCTCTTTCCCTTGTTAGTGCTGTTCAGACTTATGTAAGACTTTTCACATGATGGCTGAACTGCTCCATGTACTTTTCAATAGCAAAATCTCATGTACATTTCAAAAGGGTCGCATACACAACAATATCGATGGGAGCCTGAATTAATCAAGCATGTGAGCCGCTCTGTGTGTTCACATTTTAAGGAGTGCCCTGTTGACGCGCATGCACTGATCTGGTCACTGGTCTGGAGCTCGCGAGCACACGGATAGCAGAGTGCAATTTGGCTTCACAGACCCTGCGCACACTATGGATAACATTGGATTGTTGGTTAATGGATTGATGCATCGATCCAGATTGATGGATCATTACACCCCGACTGCTTTTATATGATCTTTGGAGCCTGAAATGTCTGGTCACCATTCACTTGCATTGCATGGACCTACAGAGTCTAAATATTCTTCTATAAGTCATTGTTTGTGTTCAGCAGAAGAAAGTCATACACATCTGGAATGGCATGAAAGTGAGTAAATTATGAGAGAATTTTCATTTCTGTGTGTACTATCCATTTCAAGATTATAAAATTCTAATCCAATACACTTTATGTCCAAAAAATATATGATTGTATTTTGATCTCCTCATTGTCTGCTAGCTGTCCATTCTGGGGGTGCTGGAAAACATCTAGTATTTGTACACAGCCCTGGCTCTGTAAATGGTACAAAAACAAAGTGGAACAGACTTCCAAGTGTTCAACACAAAACTACTCCAGCCAATCAGCAACAGGGGGTGGTTATTGGGCCAGTGGTGGCTCAGCGGTTAAGGCTCTGGGTTACTGACCGAAAGGTCGGTGGTTCAAGCCCCAGCACCACCAAGATACCACTGTTGGGCCCTTGAGCAAGGCCCTTGACCCTATCTGCTCCAGGGGCGCTGTTTCATGGCTGACCCTGCGCTCTGACCCCAGCTTAGTTGGGATATGCGAAAACAACTGCATTTCATTGGCTCTGTACTCTGCACTCTGCACAATGACAATAAAGTTGAATCTTAATCTTATTGCGCGTGCACAGGATGGGGGTGGGGGCAGAGCAAGAGGGAAATTCATTAGAAAAACGACAGCAAATCTGGCTGATGTGAACTTGATAAACTCCAAGGAGGACAAATGGCTGAGAAACAGACAAAGAGTAAAAGGTCAGATGAATATAAACTAAAAAAAAAAAAAGGATTGTGATAAATCGAGGGCGGAGCTTCCAAAGGAGCACTGAAAGGGAGGGGTGTGTTTGTTTTGGCAGTTGAGTTCGAATATCAACAGTGTTTCTCAGGAATCGTTGAGTGCACCTTTAACTCATAAAAAACATGATCTACTTTGCTGCCTATGCAATGATGATGTCCACTTAAAAATTATGATTGCATGCACAAATGTGACTCTAACTTAATCAACTTTACACAGTTTCTCTTGTAACTGGATTATATGGCTATTTCATGTCTGAAACCCATCTAACACTGCTGGTTTCTAGACAAAGAGGAACATAAAAGATACATAAAAAAACATTACTATAGGCTTGAGGAAATCTGCAAGAACAACGAAGTGACAAGGGATTCATAGGTGTTGCAACAATGCAATTGGCTACAAGATGTCGCTCCTTGAGTAATTAATGAAATTATGAAACATATGTTGGCATATGCTGTGACATAAAATAGAGACTAGAAATAAAGAAAGCTTGTAGCAGATGATTTAGGCTATTTCACAAAGGTAAACAGAACACACATTATAGACATTTTACATGTTATATCAAAATAGACATCCAAAGCACATTTAATATGTTTCAAAACCAAGTAAGTTGCCTATCCAGACATCATTTTTGGGCCCCCCGCCTATTATGTCCAAAAATGCTGTCTAGGTAAGCAGCTCACTAGGTTTTGAAACACATTCTGTCTTGCAAGCCAGCAATAAATTACAGCATATACTCACTATGCAAGCCCCTTTGTTAAAAAAAAAAAAAAAAAACTTTCGCCGTGGAAGTATGGTTACATAATTTTGTGGACTAACTCTGTAGTATCACTAACAGGAGATTAAAAATAAAGGATAAAAATAGTGTGTGACTGAGGGTGTTAGGTTCCCACAGTTTAGCATTAGCCACCACAGCATCTTCGTACATTTATACATACAGTTGAGTCTAAATTAGTTGCTTTTTGCCCAGAAGCCTTTAAAGAAAGAAGTAGAGACTATATAAATGTTTACAATTTTCCATAACTATTTTCGGTTTAATTTACTTCATATTACAGCTTATTAGCTAACTAGCAATGAAGCTAACTGGCAAAACACTCCGGTCCTTATATTTGTTTAAAAACAAATAATGAAAATGTTAGTACAGAAAGACAACTGTCTTGTTATTAAAGATGTATCATAAACTTTATAAGGACAGGTAACATAAAACACTAGGTGTGTTTCGGGCTTTTCATTTATATAAAATCACATGAGCTGCTTCCATACTAGCTTAGCATAAGCTAACTGAGAATGATGCTAACATCACTGTCAAATCAGCATGTTTACACGCATATATTGCCTCATTTAGCGCCATTTCCGAATCCATGTGCATCTATATGTGTACATTTAGAGAATTAGCTTGTTGTACAGTTTCCTCTTTATACATTTGCGGCTGATGTATGTATGCATCTATACCCTCCTGTTGTAGTCCGGCCCGTTTGATAAATAAAGCTATATATTTGATTTGAATTAGAGTTAGAACTGTGTCTGTGTTAAACTGAACATATAATGACACAATATGTATGTTTAGTGTGTGTTACTCACTCGGGTAAATATGTAGAGGAGTACGAGCTCCATTTATAAACACTGTAGGAGAGCACTCTGCTGTCAGGAGCCACCGCCATCTTGATGTGCAAAAAACACACACATACAAAATCACAGTATACAGTATACAGTATATCATACATATTCACACACACACACACACACACAGCGCTGGCACCTAAAGTTTAAAAGTGGTACTAGCCTTAAAAAAAAAAACTATGCTGCCCTTTGGTACTAATAATAACTATAAATAATGATAATAAAAAAAATCATCATAATACATTTTTTTTTTACTTGCTAATAGATTTATAATGGAGCAAATTGTATTTATGTAATTTATTCATTGTTGATTATTTAAAGGGATAGTTCACCCAAAAATAAAATGATCTTGTCATTTAACACCCTCATGCCATCATAGATGAGATCTGCTAAGCATAAAAGCAGATTTTTAGAAACATATTTCAGCTCTGTAGGTCCTCACAGTGCAAGTGAATGGGTACCAAAATTGTGAAGCTCCAAAAAGCACAAAAAGGCAGCATAAAATAATCCATAAGACTCATGCATTTAAATCTAAATTTTTAAAAGCAATGTGATACATTTGGATGAGAAACAGATCAATGTTTAAGTCCTTTTTTACTACAAATTCTATCCAGAAGGTGGTGCTATGCTTGAAGAATGTGAATCGCCAAAAATAGGAATGTGAAATTGAAAGTGGAGAGTGAAAGTATCATCCACACCTATCATATCGCTTCTGAAGATATGGATTTAACCATAACCTATATGATACCTTATTAGCAGCTGTTCAAATTAATATATCATGGCAAATATACTGAAAATCAACATCCTGTCAGTTCATTACTTGAACTGTTTCCACAGAAAAGCAGTTTATGCAGCAGTCTGAGGCATCTCTCATTCACCTACATTCAAACAGCTCTCCTTATTGACCATTCCAAGATGGCGCGGTGGTTGACGTATCCAAACCAGCCAAATAAGGCATATACGTATGTATTTCTATGGATTTAACCACTGGAGTCGTTTGGATTACTTTTATGCTGCCTTTATGTGCTTTTGGAGCTTCAAAATTTTGGTCACCATTCACTTGCATTGTATTGACCAACAGAGCTGAAATACTCTTCTAAACATATTCGTGTTCAGCAGAAGAATGAAAGCATCTGGGATGGCATGAGGGTGAGTAAATGATGAGAGCATTTTCATTTTTGGATGAACTATTCCTGAAACTTCCTGAATGTAATGCTTCCATCTTGTTTTTGGTATTATAAAAACTTGTTTTTTATTATTGTATTTTCCTTAAAACCTTGGTTTTGTTATTTTTGTTTTGAAAGTATAATGTGTAATACATCTGGTAACTCAACTGATGCAAAATGGTGGATTACCATATGAAATGAGGGTCAAGGTCAGAGTTACTGTGCGAATATTTTTTTAAAAGTTTTCAATTAAACACTAATTATTAGACAATGACATGTCTTTTACTTGTAAACTAGATAATGCTAGTACAACTTTGAAGGAATTCCTAAGAGACTTAATATTCATTCAACTATACATCTCATTAGGCTGCTGTAAAGTAAAACTTTTCCCACTCCTCCATCACCTAATATTTTCATTAGACCTATATTACACTGGTACTATAAATGAATCATCCAGCTATGGAAGAATCATTAATCATTTCAACATTGCTCTGAGCAAATTTACTGCAGATAAGCCCAAAAGTAGGCTATTCTTGACATAAGCAAATGAACTAGTGGCTACTCTCCAAGCATGAGAACAGGCTATGTAGCCAAACGAACAGCCCAAGGGGCGATCCCATGCTCATAGCCAGAGAGCAAAGCGAGGGATGAGGAGGCGGTGGTGCTTTTTTGTTTGAGTGAATAGTAATCCTCTCTAATTCCATGCATCAGGGGTCTTTTATTGGCTGTAGAACTGTGGACTTCTGCTTTCACACGATCTCCTGGGCTCTTCGATACTGGAAATACAAAAGAGAAGATTAGACAGGGTTGATCCTTAAAGAAGTTGTAAAGTTTTGGACATAAATAAAACATTAATTCAATGCCTACGTTCATTGCCCTCTCTATCAGACAGACAGACAGAGAGAGAGAGAGAGAGAGAGAGAGAGAGAGCAGACAGATAGACAGATAGATAAGAAAAAGAGATAGATAGATAGACAGACAGACAGATAGACAGACAGACAGACAGACAGTCAGACAGACAGTCAGACAGATAGACAGATAATAAGACCTCAATATAAAATTACTCTATGACTGTCCTGAACATAATTTAAAGGAATACTGTGGACGTGCCTATAAGTCAAAATGTGTTATTAGTGAGGCTAATTATTCAAGAGCACTGAAGAACACAATGACCTTCCAGATCAAATGTATTCTGCCTTCGGTTAATCATGCTGTCTTTTGCCGGAAACAAGCTGATGTAAGGAATGAGAGATAATGTCATTTCTGCTAAGTGCATGGCCAGATCTTGGCAAGAGCTCTTTTAATTTACCGTAAATGTATGGGGACAGTTTGTGTCGTAATTGGTTTAAACCTGTGTGCTATGAGGTAAAGGACATTTTGTATGAGGATAGTGGGGGGAAATATACAGCTACATCTTTATTGCATATTTTAAAGGAATATTCTTGGTTTAATACAAGTTAAGTCAATCGGCAGCATTTGTGGTATAATGTTGAAAACCAAAAAAATATATTTTTGACTCTACTCACCTTTTCACAAATCTGAGTTACTGTAAGACTACAATGGAAGTGAATGGGGGCCAATCCAGAAATGTTAAAATACTCACTGTTTTACTGTTAAAAAATATGCATATTAACATGATATTAGTGTGCTAAAATCACTTACTAACCCTTTCTGTGTAAAGTTCTAGCCAATTTTACAACTTTAAAGCTCAAATAATACACACATTTTAAAAGAAGAATTAATGAAGAGCTTTTATAAAATTATAAGCTTCAAGCTTGCGTCACAGGACTACTGACTGGTAAATTTGGCCATTCTTCAACGCCTGACTGGAAACGATCTTTTAAAGTTAAAAAGTGCCATTGTGTGTGAAATAAAATTATTTTTCACATACAAAGTGATCGATTTGCTTTAGAAGACATTAATGTCACTGCTGGAGACAGGATGGATTACTTTTATGCTGACTAATCTAATCACCATCCCCTCTCATTCTAAGGACCTGCTGAGCCTGGATTTTTTTTACAAATCTTTAAAAGTGTTTTGCAGAAGAAAGACAGTCATACACATCTAAGATGGCATGAGGGAGAGAAAATTTTCAGAGAGTTTTCATTTTTGTGTGAACTATCCCTTTCACATTTCTGTATTTAAACCCTCCAATTATTGGCCCCATTCACTTCTATTATAAGTGCCTCACTGTAACCTCGATTTGCTTTTTTATTTATTTATTTTTAAGAAAAGGAGGGACGAGTCAAATAATTTTTTTATGGTAGGCCTAATAACATCATGCCTCCAATACTGTTGTTTGAGCTTAAATTGTATGGGACCTGGAATATTCTTTTAACATCCCTGAGTAGAGAAACTTTAATCTTTTAATAATAATTTTCTTTAGAATTGAAATTATATTATAGATTAATATCTTCCTTGAGTAAAATCTTGAAATTATATATATATAAAAAAAAATACAAATAAAAAACACACATAAAATCTTAAAAAGTATTTGGTTTATTATATGATAACTTAAAAGTTGTGGATGAATTAGGTGAATACAAGATATATGATAAATTACAAAAACAATATTTTATAGAAAATGTGTAATAAATAGGCTATATACACATTATATAATATATACATAATTATAATATATTTATTAAATAAAATATATATTTATATAATGTATAGAAATCTAAAACGTTAGGCATCCTGTTAACAAATATCAACAGCCTGGCCCATAACAAACTGTTAAACACCTAAGAATGTCCCACTCGGGACGGACTGTGAATAGGATCCAGCAGCCATAATAGGAGGTCCCTTTAAGTTTCCAATGAGGGAGGCCGCGCTGTCACATGATGGACATGATATAATGAATCAGCAGCGATCAGAAAAGTAAGTGTGCGTGCGTGTGTGTCCATGACTACAAAATAAGACTGTAAGCAACGCAATCGTCCAGTAAACGTCCCATTTCCGCCCATCTGAGTTGGAGCTATTGGAGCAGCAGTATTTCCAACATCATCCAGTGATGGGTGTCGCTGCGCGGAGCGGATTGCACCTGCTGCCACGCATAATGTGCACTCTATATAAATGCACGCGAAGATTGCATGAGGACGCATCTCAGTCTTGGCGTGCGCATCGAAAATGAAGTTATTTGCGAAAAATATCACAGTTACCGCAAACTCCTCGCGCGCAGATGAGAACGGATGATATGTGCTGCTCCCGAGGCTCGTTATGAACAACAACTCCGAAGTAAGTGTGTAGAATAATGCTTTAGGCTATTGTAATGTTTGTGTGTGTTTTGGAATAAAGCAAAAGATTTCTGTTGCTAAGAGGAGGTATTTGGTGATGTGCCACATGTAAGGTTCTTTCACTCTGCCAACCCTTGCCAACGTCCGCATTCGGGGTATGTTGCGCAGATTAAAATCCAAAATTGTGGGGTGAAAGGTGGGGAAATATAAACCCATAGTCCTGCATTAAATGTGACATGCGGATGTCTTATTATAAAACCCCTGGCAATAACAGTGCACTTCTGTTAAAGAAGAACATCACGCCCCCTATAAGTGCGCAGTTGCTGTAGGATGTCACAGCAACCGTATAACCTAAATGGGACTGCGTACATGCAGCTCAGACTTTAATATTTCCAATGAACGGAATATTGTAATGTGTCAAAGCTTTCAGAAACCTGATAGGGATCGTTGGAGCTCTAAAGTGCGTATAAGCACTTTCAGAAGTTGCGCTGTTATTTCAGTACCGTCGTCATCATCATTACACAACATTAAGCGGAACAGGAGCTATGACGATATGAAGCAAAACTTCAAAGAAAACAAGACCCGGTTGCTCGATGCCTCTGACAACCACGTAAGACTTTTGAGATTTTCAAGACATTTGAATGTTGTTCAGTGTAAACGTTTGTATAGTAGCCTATGTTAGCCTCTGAGAATTCTTTTATTTTACTTTAGTCGCATTAACAAGAATTTGCCGCATTCACGTATAAAAGGAATTTTTAAGGGTTGTATTTATTTTTGTTGTTCTTTGATGGTGTTTAAATGAGCGTGAAACTAGTTTTAGTTGCTGTTTATATTTTAAGTTATAGGTATGATACAGCATCTTCATAAGCGACGCTGAGCTACAGCCTAGTGCGCGTTTGGTCAATGCGCATGTCCTAAAAGCTTGTAGGCATTTCATATTCTTCATCTAATGTATCAAATAAGCATACGACATGTGTGTGGATCCATATTGGAGGGAATAAGACTCCCTCAGGTTTCACATTCGCAGATGTTTAGCTATTTGTTTCGTAATAACGTGCGATGCCACTAACTTGGCGTGTTAATGTCGGGTCGGGCGTAAAACAACCGAGCAACGGACAACAACCCAAGCGTGCGCGCAGCCACGACGAGAACGCGTCGCGCAACATGTAGGTTGAGCCCCTCGCGTGCGCCAGACAGCAAAGCGTGGCAAACCGGAGTCCGAATGACGCGGGAAGTAAGGTTTTGATTTATAGTTAGTGACGTAACCTGGACGAAACTGCTCTTCATAAAGTAGGTCGCTTAGCAACCTAGCAGGTAAAATGCGTATTAGAGGATTGGTGACGTTGACACTGAATGTTCCAACAGTGTCAGTCATCAAACTTGTAACCAACACACCATTATAGCTAGTAACTAGAATAGGCCTATATATGTAATTGAAAAAAAAAAAGATGGAATATGGAATTGGAAAGGAAAAAGTTTTGGCATAATGTTTATTAAATTTTTTAAACATTATTTACATTATTAAAACATTTTTTACATCTAAATACCCCCACATTACTTAGCTCACATTATTTAGAGTTACATTTCTTTCCTAACAATTATAATAATTACACGTTCATGGTTTGTGATCACTTTTGATCAGGAACGACTGGAACGTGATTTAATGATGAACAGTGCATAAGGGTTAACAAGGCACATATACTCACTACTGCATAGAGAAAAACAATATGATTAACATTGCATTTAAAAATGAACCAAGGGATGCATGGGAGAGGCTGTTATGAATGTGTGTGCATGTGTACGTGTGTTCCTCCCCGCCGAAAACAAACAGCCATCATGATGTGCGTCATCAGCCACAATGTGTCTAGGTTACTGCTAGAAATACAGACAACAAAACTCTAGAATTGCATAGCATATTCTAGAGTAGTGGTTCCCATCCCTGTTCCTGGAGGCCACCTCAAAACTGCACATTTTGTATATCTTCCTTATCTGACACACCCAATTCAGGTCTTGGAGTCTTCACTAATATGCTACTAAGTTGGACCAAAATATCTTATGTGGGGGGGCCTCCAGGAACAGGGTTGGTAACCACTGTTCTACAGATTATTCAATAGTTCTCACTAAAATTCTTTAATAATTTACTCATTGTGTCATTCCAGACCTATTTGACTTTCTTTCTGCTGTGGAAAACAGAAGGATATGTTTATAGCAGAATGTTCAAGCTGCTCTTTTCCATACAATGAAAGTAAATGTGACTCTCTAGCAAGATTTTCAGTGAATAACGACTTAAATTTCATTCTATTTTTCACACTTTATGTAGCCTCATACAACTTGGAATATAGTGTTGGATGGACTGCTTTTATGGTGCTGCTATTGTGCTTTGTGTCTTTTTGAAGTTTTACATCCCCTGGTCCCCATTCACTTTCATCGTCTGGAAGAGAGCAGCTCAAGCATTCTGCTAAACTTCTACATGGTGTTACTACATCTACTTTTGTCTATCAACGTTTGTGTGTTATCTGAAATGCTTCTCCAAATCTCCATAAAGTCTTCCAGGCAATAAGATCCCACACTTCACAAGCTGTACGCCAGCTCCAACACTTTTATGCCCTGACTGACTGACGTTCATCAGCTTCCTTTATTGATGAGCCAAATATGGCATGGCACCTAATGCAAACATATTACATTCTAGAGAACAGTAAATGCAAAGTCGGCAGCACAAGGTGCGTTTCATTTCCTGATGAAAATGGCACTATTTATATGAGCACGCATGGTGTATTTGTTCCAGTGTTAACATGTGTTTCTTAAATTGTTGTAGGCATGCACAGATGCATCTGTGTTTTTCAGGTTGTTAAGGTTTGAATTAGCATGTTGTGATGATATTCAAATGCATGTGTGTCTGTGCACGCATGCGTGCAGTAGGGTTTTTTTTAGTGCAGATGAGCATGTGATTCATGCTGGTCTTTAGCTCAGCTGAGAAACCTGCGTTTCCGCTGTGGGGTGTGTGTGGTCATGATGTACTGCTCCCATGTGACTGAGTGTATAAACATCCAACGGTGAATGGGAGGGGAAGTGAGTGATGACGCAGGAGGAGCAGAACATAGGTTAAGGATGCCGCCATTACCATGCACAGACATGAGAGAAAGAGAGAGTCAGATTAATTAAAGAAAAGAAATAAAGACTTAAAAAGACAGATACAGCAGAGAAAAAGTTGGAAAGAGAGATAAAAACAGAGGAAAGGACAACATATTAGAACAAGTGCCTATTTACTTTTCTATACATTTGTGGTCTTATTTTGCACAATTCATAAGTATACAGTACTTTAAATGCAGTGTTAGGTGTACTCCAATTACAAAGTAAATAGTTACTGTAATCTAATTACTTATAAGTCAGGAAAAATAGTGTAATATATTACATTTTAACTTCTTGTAGTAAGATTACATTTACTGACTTTCAGTTAATTTAATTACTTTTAAGTACATTATAGGGTTATGCCTATTTCTAATATTTTATATATGTAGAATACATGAATTATGGCCCAATAAGAAGGAGAAATGTGAGGTGAAGAGTGTATAACTTGTGTGTAACAATTAAAAAGAAATATTGAGAGTATTTTGAATTTGTTGAGCAGAAAAGTATTTTAGAATGTAACTTAACTTTTAAGTGATTAGCAATGTGATTACTTTTTCAATAAAGTCAATAGTAATCTAAAAAAACATTTAGAGACATAATTAGTCATTTGTAGTGGATTACTATTTTTAAGTAACTTTCCTAACACTGGTAAAATGTAATGACTTATTATGCCTCTGAAACGACTTGACTTTTTGGCTGACGCCACCTATGCCACACAGAGTATTATTTAACGTTAAGCAATAGCCAAATTTGGTATTCATTTAGTTTCCTGTTGTAGGTAATATTTAATGCATTAATTTAGTTCCAGTTTACATTAAAGGAGTATTCAGAGTTAAGCAATTCAAAGCACTAAATACCTCTTTGTGTTAAAGAAAAACACTAGACTTCTGATACTTGAGTTTAAAACCCTTTATTCAAATCTGGCTTTGTGAGGGATCCTTCCTCTCTTCCCATGGCTTATAAGGTTGGCAGGGAGAGTGCAGAGATGGACGATATTTGTGCCCTGAGTTCCCAGTTCCCAAAGTGTTGAATGGGAGAGGAATGCGCCTGGGCAAGCAAAGCTGGCATGGCCCCTTCCAGAGTCCTCACTGCCTAATGTGAATTCATATCTCACTCAGGATGCCATTGACAAAGAGCAACTCTCCACGGGCACTGTGTTCCACCCTACTCAATACCCCATCTATCACGATGAGGTTTTTTGTGCGATAGAGTTGGAGAGCTATTGTGGCTTGGCTTTCAAAGTGACCCGCATAAAGAGGTTACATTTTCACAGAGTAATGACACAAGCTCAACTTGGCAAATATGCTTTGATTCTGCCGAACCGGAGAGGACAGCATGTTCAGTTCAGTTCAGTGACTTTATTATCCACAATGTGGAAATTTGTCTTCGGCTTCACCATAGACAATATAAACACCAACACATCACATAAAACAGCATAGAAATAAAAAAAAATATGATCCATTACCCTCTGCAGGCATATTTAAATCGCCACACACATATCTACATACATATACAGCTATGCGTTTAATAATCTGACTGCATTTGGCACAACTTATATCTGATACACATTCTTGATAGACTTTGGTTGCTTAAAACATCTCCCTGAGGGTAATAACTGTATGTGACTGAATAGAGAATGAGTAACATCCTCTATAATCACCAAAACTTTTTGTCTTAGTTTGGATATATACATTTTTATATACAGTTTTACTTGCTACATGAACAACATTAGACAACTTTGCTATGTTCCTTATGCGAAGCTCGTGGCAGATGCTTGCAGGGGAAGCTGTTCGGTCAATGTAACGCAGTAAACTTTGACAGGAAAAGTAACAGTTTGACAGTCAATGAGACCGAGCTGCCACATTGACATAATGTTAAGCATAGTTGCATCAAAAAACTCCCAATACCATGTTATTCCTAAATTTTAGAGCTTCTGTCAATGAAAGAAAAATGTGAGCAAGAAATTCCAAGGATGATGTCTTACTTTTATACACAATAATAAGTCATTTTTGCTCGGACAGAACCCACATGACTCCCAAATTGTCCCAAATTGTTTGGCTGAGTCTGGAAAATTCTGAAAATTGTTGTTAAGCAGCACTTTTTGTTGGTTAGTAAAGATTATTTGGTTAGCAAATTCCTTGGTGGTACAGTTTTGACTTGTTTCTAACTTATAGAAGGACCTAGGCAGGGTGTTTGTTTAGTTGGAATCAAAAACCTTTTGGGGCAATTGAAAATCAATCATCCAAAACCTTTGGGTCAATTCCATTGGGTCATTTCAGTCAGTGGAAAGCTACCCTCATCCCATATTTAAAACCATCCTCTCTCGCTCTCAATCTCTCTCTCTCTCTCTCTCTCTCTCTCTCTCTCTCTCTCTCTCTCTCTCTCTCTCTCTCTCTTTCTTTCCTATTGCTTTCTTCTTTCCCTGTCATCTGAATGCCACTGATGCAGAAGTAAACAAGCCAAAGGGGTAAACTGAAGCCATACAAACAAACAAATCAATTAAATCTATTTCCCATGGCAAGTCTTTTAAGATGCATTTTCTTGAAGCAGAGCCCAATTTGAAGGCAAATGTTTTCTTTTCCTTTCTAGCTTTAATGTGTTGAAGTGGTATGCCATTCAGATGTTTTTCAGTAACCTGTAAAAATGCTTTCTGTCAGGCTAAACAAGCACATAAACTGCTGATTCATGCCCAAGCAAAAAACTAAAAGGCAGGCAGTTGCATAATCGAATGCTACTTCAGCCTAATGAGCAGCTCATCCTTTTTTTACTAACTAATTTATCTAAAAATACATTAATATTGAGTTTATATTAAAATATGACTAATATGATTGGATTATCATGAAAGTAATGACAATTAAAATAAATAAAAAACAAAGTTACAATGCAAAAAATCTTTAGTTTAGTTTTCATAATAAATGTATTTCTTTCTTTTCGTTTTAGGATTAAATATGACTTATGTCTTGCCTTTTCACCCTTATATATAATCAGCCAGTGTGTCTATTATATCTGGATCCTGACCTTTAGATTGCCGTGTTAGATTCTGTTCCTTTCTTTTCCTGTGTGCTTGAATGGCCTACATGCAGTAAAAATGGACTTAGCGTGGTTACCATATTTAGCCAGGTCACAGATTTTCTCTGGAGTTTCAGAAAGCAGAACTGAGTTCAGCCACACATCGCTCCTCTGCTAACAGCCACAAATTACAGAACACGTATTGATAGTGTAATCAATCCTACAGCTTGTAAGCTTGTGAAGTCAATAAAGAGGCAAGCTATAAATAGTTACTCATGTCTTAGGGAGATGTAATGGCTAATTTGCCATACGACTTCCTGTTTTTACATTTTTACAATACAAATCGCTCCTTTTCCATGAGCATCGCTGATTTGCTTCTTTTGATGCTGTATCTCAGATTATATCAAAGTTTGATTCCCACCTTTTTTTTAACACCGTCTGCATGAAATTTTACCGTCTGCGTCAAATTCGTCTAGTATCCACCCATATGGTGCTGTTACATAAGCTAAAAGAAAGATATATCATGGCATCATCAGCCAAAGAGCAGGACGTTATGACCAAGCAGTATCAATGCAGGTCTCAATTGAGCACATAGGTACTCACCTATTATTGTGAGGACTGATCCTGGATCAGGTTTTACATGCTTTGGAAAGACTTGGTGGAGAGATTTCTTGGTGGATGAGAATCAGTTCTCATTGGCAGAAAGGAAGTTAAAACAAGGCCAATGGAAAGGCCACGTCCTCCCGCCATGCTGCTAGACTCCCAGATCTTTCTTTTAAACGTGGGCAGAAGGCCTTTGAAACTGAACCAGACACGTAGGCAGATGCTTGGCACAAATGCCAGGAAATTCGCATTGTACCAACACCACGTCATTGTACATGTACATACTGTGCATGATCATACACATGTACATATGCAAATACATAAATGTGCAGTGTCAAACACACTCCCACGCTAAGCCATAACAAATGCAAACATTTCCCTCCACAAACAGTGAAAGCGTACACACAAGCACCTACGCATCCGCCAAGCTGAAGAGGACAAACGCCCACACACAGTCGCTCTCAAATATGGCCATACAGAGAAGCACTCAATCGTGGCCGATAACTGACTATTTGTCTCTCTAACTTGTCACTCAGAACACCTTCGTAATCACATTGCAACACTCTGTTATCCACTCTGTTTTACATTTTCCGCAGAAAATGTAAAACTCTGTGGTATATGTCTGTGCATGTACTGTATGTTCAATGAGTGAGTGAAGGAAGTTATTTGTGAGTGTGTACATACTACTTCTTCCATTTAACAATTCGGCACTGTCGTACACCCACAAATTAGGTGTAAAATCGACTGTCCTATTGAGGACACCAGTGCTTTTACTTTCTAAGTGATGGGGGTACGGTGCACCCCTGGAGGGCAAAAAACTTCCCATAGACTTTGACAGATCATTTCAATCGGCCTAGCAAGCAGTTTTGGAGCACTACATGAGATTGGGGGTAAGATGTATCCCTGGGGGGTAAAACCGGCCCAAATATGCCCCATAGACATACTATGGCAAGGGTCTCGCCCATGAAAACAAAAACAAAAAGTCACTAAATTTTGGGGGATCATATCTCCCACTCAGAATGCCATAGAGACATGGGAGTGGGCTCATTTCACTCAGGCTACCAACTAGTCTTTAAGTATCACCTTGGAAATTCACCCTAGCAACCATTTACAGCACCCTAGCAACAACCCCATAGACTTCCATTCAAAATGGCTCATAGGGATATCTTCAGATCAGAATGTTGTAGCAACTTCTGACACTTTTGAGTCAGAAAATGTACCTATCTAGTTATTATTGTTATTATTATTAATTATAATAATTAATAATTATTATTTTTGTAGTGGTGAAATGCAACCTTTAATGGTTTTTGTAAGATTTACCCATGAAGGGAGAGAATGGCTACAGCTGAAGAGGCTTTGCTGATGGAGATCTCTCCTGAGTCCTCTGTATAGGCTCTTTGTCTCTGTTCCATTGGACATGTGTGTGTGTGTGTGTGTGAGTGTGTGTGTGTGTGTGTGTGTGTGTGTGTGTGTGTGTGTGTGTGTGTGTGTGTACAGTACATGTATTACATAACCATTTGTCTCATAGCTTTAGCATCATATACTATGGAGGCTGTTTTTCCAAAGGCAGTGCAGTTCAGAATGGGCAACTTAAAAGTTATTAGGTTACAAATGTGATTTGAAAAGTGCTGAAGTGCTCTTAAAATCTATGTGTCATGACACCTTAAATCTTCTTTCATTAGTATGTAGTATACTTTACTTCCACTAGAGGGCTCTAGTACATTGAAACTTAAAATTGCATTGGCTTGTCAGAAGGATTGGTGTGTGTGTGAGAGAGTGAGAGAGAGAGAGAGAGAGAGAGCGAGAGAGATGTGGCACAATTGCTGGAGAATGTGTAGAATGTTGTTTATCTGTGTCAACTGCCTATTGGCTGCTAGGATTGTGGTTTGACCATGTGACCCCATGTTGTTACATAATTAACATGTCACTCTAAAATTAGCGCTTCATGGCTTGTCTCAAAGGACACACAAGCCATTTTCACTTTGGACTAGGACAGAAAGACATGAAAAATAATAAAAAATAATCATTGTTTTTCTGCACTTTCACATTCTTGAATTACACCCATAGCTTTCATCAAGTTAAAGGTATAGTTCACCAAAAAATTTTTACTTCAGTCACCATTTACTCACCATGATGTGTTCCAAACCCATATGATGATCGGCAGAATGACAGCCTCAGTCACCCTTCACTTTCATTGCATCTGTTCCATACCATGAAAGTGAATGGTTCCGTGGATTAAGGGAAGTCATATAGATTTGGAACAACCTGAGGGTGAGTAAATAATAAAATGATCATTTTGAGTGGTACTGTTCCTTTTAAATTTGTTATGATTGTTATATTCAGAGATTTACCCATAAGAATACACACATATACTCCACCACGGCCATAGAAAAATAATTCTTACTGTGTCTGGGCCCCTTTCATATATATAAAAAAAATACAGTTTTAAAATTGTTGTGCCCCCCCCCCAGAATCGTTACCACCTTTTACCCCATTAGCTACGGCCCTGTATGCCACCACAACACTCACAATAAATGCTCACAATCACTCACTCACTGAAAAGATGACAATGTGTGCAGACACTGTACAAAGATCGCAAGTACATGGGCACCTTGGCACACAGTACACAAATCTGGCATACTACATACAAAACAACACAACAAATGAATTCATGCCCCCCTTTCACAGCCCCCCACCTCCCTGCTCCACTGACCGTCTGTAACCGTACACTGAATGCCCTGTTAGTCATTTTTATCACTTGTAGTCCCATCACACACCCTCCTACATGCGTGGAAGTGTATACATGCTCTTTCCACTCAAGTGTTATGTGTGTTAGTGTTTGTCCACTCTGTGCGAATGTGTCCACACACACACACATACACACACACACACACACACACACACACACACACACACACACACACACACACACACACACACACACACACACACACACATATATACACATTCATACATGCTTACAGACACCAGGAAAATCTCCTGATTCAGTAATATTAACCTTGGACTTATTGTATTACTGTAAAGGGACAGTTCATCCAGAAATGAAAATTATGTATACTCACTCACATTTACTCACCCTCATGTTGATCCAACCCCATATGATCTTTTTTCTTCTGTGAAAAACTAAAGGAGATGTTAGGCAGAATATTGGGCTGAGACATTACTTTACTTATTACTTCATTGAAAAAGTAATAACATTACTAATTACTTTTTTTTTTTTAAATGCTATATTTCCTCCTTGTACATTGTAGCACACTCTTGTCACAGAAACACAAACAGACATACATATAAACATATTAATTCATATTTTAAATGTTTTATACCTAAATAATATTATTTGTAATGCTCACAATTTATCATATAATTTGTCCGTAGTTAATCGTAATTTGACTCTTAATATACTTTTCTTGTCAAAACGCAATTATTTCCTAGAACTAGTCCCCACATAGGTTGCATATTCATTGAAATGGGCATTAAATATCTTCATCACTCATCCTCTGCAACTTTAATCAACCAGACAGTGGCTGTCTGCTTTGTTACAGCAATCGTGAAGCTGTGTTCATGATTCGCATCAGGGTGTCAACTCCAGCGTCAAGCACCGCTTTGAACTACATATGAAAAGTACTTGCAGACAAAAACTACTTATTCTTCGTTTTGGTGATAGTTAAGACTTGCTGTGCTTCTGTGGTAGTTAAAATGTGCCTTACTTAGGCTGAAAAATACTTGATTTCTGTCACAATTCTACCTAGGCTTGTTTTTTTTTTTACATTAAACAGCATTAAGAGCTCCTTTCCCCATCATTATATCACTGACTCTGTATCACTGCTGTGTTAGTTTGTAGTGTGTGTGTCAGAGTAATGACTTCGGGTGGACACATTGCAAATGTGAGTTAACAGTAAATGCGTTAATTGCAATTAACAATGCATTAACGTGTTCATTTTGACAGCTCTAATTACAGTATTTTAGAAATGTGCAACCTAAGTAATGTACTTAAAAGGAATTATCTTTACTGAAAGTCAGTAATGGTAATCTGATTACAAAAATGTAAATGTAATGTACATTGAGCATTACAAGTAGAGGCCCAAAGATTTGGAATGAGCTAGATGGCAGGCTGAAGGTGTTGAAATCTGTATCCATCTTTAAGAAAACACTAAAAAAGGAACTTTTACGTTTATATCTATAACCTTGCCAGTAGCCTACCTAGACTACAGTTGATCATAAAAGCATTGTCCTGATCTACTTTTTGTGTGTCTTATGTTGTGTATTTTTGTATGATATCCTTGTTATGTGACTGGTGTTTAGTTTAAGTATTTGTTTGTAATGTATTTTTTTAATATGTCCCAGGCTCCCTATTATAAGCTTTGGATAGCTTCTCTGGGAGACCTGATTCACACATGACTATTTGTGCTATTTGGTCTGTGCCATTTTTCTTGAATTTATGTGTGGGTGAAATAATAATAAATAAATAAAATAAATAAATAAATAAATAAATGTGTTACACTACATTTTTTAATCAAAAAGTAATTAGATTATGTAACTAATTACTTGTAACGCTTGTCAAAATTCACTTGTTTTATGGTGAAAAGATTCAATACAAGTAACATGCACTTACACAAACACAAGGCAGGTCATTCTGATACCACTGTCGTTAGATAAACTCACAGATTTCCTTCTTCCTGGAAAACACTCTATTCGTCCAATTTCACTAGGTCACTTGGAACACAGCGGTAAAAAAAATAACCATGTCATTTTTAAAGTCCTTAGTCATGGTGACTATTAAGTAGCTCAGTAGCTCAGCCCTCATTCTACATTTCTGGCTGGCAGAGATTATCCTCAGGCAAGCTTTAACTAGAATTTGAATACTGTGCTGCGATTTTCCAAAACCTAATGTCACCTTATGTATGATTTGCTTAAAGGGCTGTATTTGTGTGGCTCTATTCTAATCTAATGAGTAAGTGCCTCAAGAACAGGCTTCTCTGTGATTGGCTGATGTTGAGTGATGTAACAAGCAAGTGCTGGGGGTCATTTAAGTTTGTCTGAAAGAGGACATCTCCATAGTGTAGCATCTCCATGGCAACCTCATAGAGGTCTGTATCTGGAAAGATTAGCACAAGTATTTGTTTTATAAATGTCCTGTATTGTAAATTCCTATAATGATCGCAAACGTGGGTGAACTAATGGAGGGGTTGTACTGTATCAAAGAAGAAAAGTACTTAAAGTAAAATCAGATTTGTGTGTGTGTGTGTGTGTGTGTGTGTGTGTGTGTGTAGCATGTATTTATCACTTTGTGATAAGGATAGTAAAATCTGAAGTTTTTGAATTTGTGGGGACATTTTGTCGGTCCCTATGAGGAAAACAGCTTATAAATCATTCTAAATTATGTTTTTTTAAAATGTAAAAATGCATAAAGTTTTCTGAGGGTTAGGTTTAGGGGATAGAATATAAAGTTTGTACAGTATAAAAACCATTATGTCTATGTAAAGTCCCCATAAAACATGGAAACCCAACGTGTGTGTGTGTGTGTAACGCACAAATAGAAATGCTTTTGACTTGCACTCTTAAGTCTACGGTTCAAGTGGAATCCTTGACCTTTGGCATGCAGTATATCAAAACCAGAAGCAGTATATAGGTTATTAAAATTTAAAGGAATCAATTCACTGAAATAATCAGACTTCCCAATGCCTCTTGCAAGAGAGAGTGAGAAACATTCTAGAAGAGCGAGTTTTTGTGAGGGAATGTGTATTTTAGATTCTAATATATGTATATACAAATATATTTTAACAGCATTTTGTCATGCAACACTGCAATTCTATTTTGAAACAGCTGAATTACTGTCACACTACTGAAAAATGTACAGTAATTAAGTTTGTGATTTCGCCACTTTTAGTTGGCTACCCCCAAAACTTGTAGTAAACCAAAGATTAGCACATTTAACTAGCTCAGAGAGATGGTGTGCAATATCAGTAACAATAAGTCTTTTAGCTGGTATCGCTGTGGAGAACATAAATTGTTAACATGTTTTTCATCACACTGCCCTCTGGCTACTGAAGACGCAGTGTTTCTTTTCTTTTTCTCCAGAATCCTCCAGAGGCTGCTGTACATTAGCTGCGTATGAAAATGAGTCATGATAGCAGAGAAGGGAAGTGACTGTATAATGTGACTCACAGCCAGTCAACGCCCATTTTACACAGTCTACATACAGTTATTCCTTAAATCCCCCTTCTAACCTTATGTTGCACTTGCTCTCTCTCTCTCTCTCTCTCTCTCTCTCTCTCTCTCTCTCTCTCTCTCACTCTCGCGATCATTTTATGCTGTTTGGTTGATCTAAAGTCACCATCCTTCCTGGAATAAAAAGGCTTGATGGTTTAATTAACCAACTGGGGAATTTCCAACAGCTAGATTCGATTACAAATAATTAACTTGACCTCTGAAACACTGTACACCAGAGATCGTTCATTTTGTGTCGTAGATCATAGCCGACACCCCCATTTGTAAAGGACACAATTTTGAAGCTTAGTACAGTGGTACAGTTTGGAGGCTGCTCCTATTTTAGAAGGTGTATCAGATCGAACAGATTTTTGGCCCACTCAACAGGCAGACATGGGACAATGGAAATCAGTGCATAGATTCAGAATTTATAATGTATATTTTATATTAACATGTTTGACAGTGATTGGATGATGCTGGCCATTACTTTGAAACAGAATTCATTTTTCTGATGTAATGTGTTTAACGTCTCATAAACATGAATACCCAACACTCCTGGAAACATAATAAACAATTTGATTAAAATAAAAATCTTTCTATAGCTTGTTATTATTTCGAATTTCACAACTTAGTCCTGCTGTCCACATATGTTGCCATCAATGTTTGCATGTTTAATAGGTGCTACTAGTTACAAATCAAATAGGGAAATGTAAATGCACACAGCAGTCACACTCGAGTCTCATTCAAGCCTCTTGTTCATCGGGAAAGGAGGAAGCAGGAACCGGATTCACAATTAACAAGACTTTAATTATAATATAAAACATTGAACTGGAACATAACAACAGACATCAACACACACACACACACAGCTCCGTGTTTGTGTGTCTCGCTCACTGGCATGCCTGGCTCCTCCTCTTTTCTCTCTCCCGCTGATTGGGCTACTCAGCACCAGACGTGCACACTAATGGCCCGGCCACGCCCTCCTCCTCGACACATACCCCCACCTCTCGATTCATGCCGATGAAAGCTCCGGACTGGACTGCCCCCCCCCAAAGTTGAGGAGTTGCCCCTCCGGCCATGTCCTCGCCGGATAGTTTTCTCTGCCTCCTGGTTACCTGGGTAGGACGAGGGGAGAGGAAATGAGGGTGGGAGGGTGGGAGGGACAGAGAGAGAGAGAGAGAGAGAGAGAAAGAAAAAAACCATGGCACCATACGGTCCACTGCCGGTTGGTTAGTGGTTCTCCGTGACGCCGGGCGATAGCACTGGACCTCGCCTCCTGGTGGATGGCAGCGAGCTCCCCTGCCTCCTGGCAGACGTCAGTGGCTGCTTCACACCCCGGCTCCACCTCTTATCTCTTGCCCACTGATTGGGCTTCTCAGCTCCAGGTGTGCACCCTCACGGCCCGGTCACGCCCTCCTCCTCGTCACACTGTTTAATTTGGTATCCTAATAAGACGCAATTAGATTGTTAATTGCATTTCATTACTTGCATTTACTATACTTTTTCCCTGCTGTCTACAATCCTATCAGAATAGACCTGCGATGCATTTTTGGGTCACAACACACACGTTTTCAGCAACTACACTCTTGTTTACAGGGTCTAAATGGGCGCTCCTTATCTTTCTTCCATTCTAAACACTTAAGCAAACAGGTTGTCATGGAGATGAAGTGAATGTATAAAGCTCCTGACTGTATTTTTCATTAATCAGAGGCCATTGATCAGACTGCATGAGTTTGAATGTGTGTATATTTGTGTTGCCTATTAAATTTATGGTAAAAAACCTGGCAGCTGTCTTGTAATGTATTGTTACTCACTGTAGTAATTACTGAAAGATACAGGTTAACAAAGTTCATGAATAGTGGATTTTCCAAGAGCAATGACCAATAAACATGTAGAAACAGTGCTCAGTTTCACTCACACAAACACTAAAACCATCAGGGTAACACATGTGAAATTAAAATGATGAAATATACATTAACTAATCTACATAAGATAGAACACAGAACACCCCAATATAGAGAAGTGATATTGAAAATAAGAAGAAACATAACTATTCAAATAAAATATGATGAAATGTAATGGGTCACACGGAATTCTGGAAACACCCAAATGTTTTTAACCGTAATTTGAACAATAATTTACCATAAAAAGTACATGTAATCTCTTGATAAACATAATATAAATGTACCGTTAATTACATGGTAAAATCGTACTTTTCACATCTCTAAAAAATTTATTTTGACAACATCTTACCGTAAAATTACACGTATTGTTTTTTAAATTATATTAGCATTTTTTCTGTATATTTTAAGGTAACTTCTGTTGACCAATTAAAGTTTTTTTACTGTAAAATGTTTACACTGTAGAAATAATTTGCCATAAATGGTAAGTTGCAAGTGGTTTGAAAGACAGTCTGCTCTCATTTCAAGCAAGTTGACAGCATTAAATAGACATAGCCTGACGTTAACTGTGGAACCCCCATGGACGGTTGTGGAGAGACTCAATAAGAAACCTGTCCAGTCAACACACTCAAACCAAGACATCAACTGTCAAATTAGTGTGACTTTATGTGACATTGTGGATGGCTATGTAAAAAATCTTGTTTCTTTTATTTCTCGGTATGTATCAGAAAGTAGATGTCGACTAAGTAAGGATTGGCTGCATGATTTGAGTGGTGTTTGCTAAGGCAAGTGTTACTATCACTATTAGGCCCAACCCTGAGTACTGCATTAAACTTATAATTCATAACATAATTATCTGCTTCCTTTTGCGCTACAGATACATGAATTTTACCTGAAATTGTATAATTTATTGAGGAGAGTTGTTCTATTACTTTTCAAAGCAATCTGGCTTTTGCCTAGCAGACAAAGGGGGGGTTATATAGACTTCCATTAAAGGAGGGACCTGAGCTATATGTGGGGACTAGAATGGAAGAGGTCTCATTTGACTTGGGCCAGTTAGCAACCATAACACCTTAACAACTGACAAGCAATGCCCTGGAAACTATCAACAATACCCTAGTGTCATGGCAGAGAGTTGTGCATGGGCAACACATTTGCTTCAGAAATGAAAGAAAGTAAGAAAGAAAGAAAGTTCCCCAACAGATCTAACAATAGCTGTGAATAGAAAAGTCACAATCATTTCTAGAACCCAGTTTAGCTGGTTTAGTGTTGATTAACGTATGAAACGTTTGCAGTGTGGGCTGTGGTAATTGAACTCACAGGGATTTTACAAAGCCAGTCATATCTCAGGCGTAATGAAAAGAGTGGTCAGCATGTTGGATTTATTTTAATTTTTTTGCTGCAGTGTGTAGCTGTTAAAGTTGAGGGTTTACTAATATTTTGTTTTTCACATTGTGTGTACCAGTTCCTATTTATGACCATTAGACAGAATGATGGGTGTGTTTGTTAAGAACAGTAGTAAATCTCACATCACTGTTAACAGGACAAGAATTGAAACACACATACACTCACTGAGCTCTTTATTGTAACCCGCACAAGAAGAGACAGTCACAATGTAAAAGAAATCTGCTTTAATTAAAGAGCAGGCAAAAGTACAAAAGGGCAAATCCAGAGAAGAGTAGTTGGGGGGAGCAATAGGTCAAAGCCGGGGAATCAGAATATGGCAAAGAGGCAAATCTACAGAAGAGTGGTCAAGGGAAGCGTAAGGTCGAAGCCGGGGAATCAGAATAAGTAAAGCGATAAGACAAGCGAGTTGAATAGACAGGGGAGCTAGGGGAACACTAGAGCTGGCAAAGCGAAGGGGTAAACTAAACAATAACCAACAAGAGTGAAGCGAAAGGGCAGCGTATATATAGGGGAAAACGAACAGTGCAGGTGAGACTAATAATCTAGTGATTGGAACGAGTGCAGGTGAAACTAATACTCTCGTGATTGTGAGCAAACGCGAGAGCCAGAGGGGGCGGGTGCAGGTGAAACTAATAACAGAGAACATGAACGCTAACAAGGGGACTGTGGAGCTAAACAAGGGACAAAAGAGATCGTCGGGCAAAGAAGAGGTAAGGGCAAAACGAGACAAGGTAAATGTTACAGAGCCCCCCCTCAAGGGATTGGATACCAGACGATCCCAACGAACAAAAACCTAGGACAGAAAACCCACAAAAACCCAAAAACAAAATGAGGGCACCAGGGGCAGACAGGCAGACAGGCAGGGGGGGGGCACAAGAACGAGAGGGCAGTCCAAGGGGCACAGAGGGTAGGCAGGAAGTCCAAGAGGGCAACGAGGGGCAGACAGGCAGTCCAAGGGGGCAACGAGGGGCAATAAGAAGGTCCACGAGGGCACAAAGGGAAATTAAACAGTCCACAGGGCCAATTAGGCAGTACAAGGCAAGGTCATGGGGAACATAGCGGAAAGGCGGGTGGCTGGGAGATCTGGGGGGCAGCCATAGGGCAGAGACAGGGTCAGGGGGCCTGGAAGGCGACTGTAGGACAGGGACTGGGTCCGGGGGCCTGGAAGGTGACCACAGGACAGGGACTAGACTAGGAGACCTGGGAGGTGGCCACGGGACAGGAATAGGGTCAGGAGGCCAGGGATGAGGCAACAGGGCCGGGACAGGATCAGGAGGCCACCGGACAGGGTCAGGAGGCCAGGGAAAAGGCCACAGGACAGGAAGAGGGTCAGGAGGCCAGGGAAAAGGCCACAGGACCGGAAGAGGGTCAGGAAGTCCGGGAAGAGGAACGGTTACTGGGGGAGCTGGCAGAACCAAGTGAGGAAGGGTTTCCGGGGGCGGAGCTGTGAAAGGCGGGGCAGTGGAGGACTTGGGAGATGGAGTCCTGGAAGGCGGAGCCATGGGAGACTCGGCAGGCGGGGCACTGAGAGACTGAGGAGGCGGCGCCGAGGAAGGCTCGGGGGGCTCAGGAGGCGGTGCAATAGGGGGCCCAAGAGACAGGGCAGAGGGAGGTGGTGCCGCAGGAGGCTCTAGAGGCAGAGACGTAGGAGGCTCGAGAGGCGGAGCCCTAGAAAGCTCTGGAGTCTCTGGGAGCAGAGCTGTAGGGGCCTCGGGAGGTGGAGCCGTAGGAGGCTCTGGAGGGGGAGCCGTAGGAGGCTCGGGAGGCGGAGCCTTAGGAGGCTCGGGGAGAAAGGCCATGGAAGACTCGAGAGGCTCTGGAGGCGGAGCCCTGGAAGACTTGAGTGACTTGAGGAGCGGAGCCCTGGGAGGCTCGAGTGATTTGAGGGGGGGAGCCCTGGGAGGCTCGAGAGACTTGAGAGGCGAAGCCCTGGGAGGCGGAGCCCTGGGAGGCTCGAGAGACTTGAGAGGCGAAGCCCTGGGAGGCTCGAGAGGAGGGGGAGCCCTGGAAGACTCAAGAGACGGAGCCCTGGAAGGCTTGAGAGGAGGAGGAGCACTGGAAGACTCGAGAGACGGAGCCCTGAGAGGCTCGAGAGGAGGAGGAGCCCTGGAAGACTCGAGAGACGGAGCCCTGAGAGGCTTGAGAGGAGGAGGAGCCCTGGAAGACTCGAGAGATGGAGCCCTGAGAGGCTCGAGAGGAGGAGGAGCCCTGGAAGACTCGAGAGACGGAGCCCTGAGAGGCTCGAGAGGAGGAGGAGCCCTGGAAGACTCGAGAGACGGAGCCCTGAGAGGCTTGAGAGGAGGAGGAGCCCTGAAAGACTCGAGAGACGGAGCCCTGAGAGGCTCGAGAGGAGGAGCCGTAGGAGGCTCGAGAGGTGGAGCCCTAGAAAGCTCTGGAGTCTCTGGGAGCAGAGCCGTAGGAGGCTCGGGAGGTGGAGCCGTAGGAGGCTCTGGAGGGGGAGCCGAGGCCGGCAGAGCCGTGGAAGACCCTGAGGGCGGAGCAGAGCCCGGCAGAGCCGTGGAAGACTCTGAGGGCGGAGCAGAGGCCAGTAGAGCCGTGGAAGACTCTGAGGGCGGAACAGAGGCCGGCAGAGCCGTGGAAGACTCTGACGGCGCCTCTGCGGTCTTGAGCACAAGACGAGACTTGGGAGAAGGGGCCCTCTTCCTTCTCTTTCTCCTTCGGCCAACAGGGAGCATGGCCATGGGGGCGGTCAAGGCTACAGGCACTGGCTCGCTGGCCGTGGCAGGCATGGGTGCTGGCTCGCTGGCCGTGGCATGCTGGGCCGTGGCAGGCTTCGAGACTGGGGCGTGGCAGGCTCGAGACTGGGGCCGGCAGGCTTCGAGACCGGGGCCATGGCAGGCTTCGAGACTGGGGCCGTGGCGTGGAACTCTGGTTCAGTGTCTGCCTCCCCCACAGTAAATGAGGAACCAGCGAACAGTAGGGCGAGGTCAATAAATTGAGCCAGGTCGAGGGAGCAGCGACCACCAGGCATGAACGATGAGGTTGGCTCATTCAGCCCACATTGAAAAATGTCTTTCAGAGCCACCTCATCAAAGTTCACCTGGTTGGCCAGGGCACAAAAGTCCACCACATAAGCCTCCAAGGGTTGACTCCCCTGACGCAGAACCAAAAGTTGGGCCGCTGGGTCCATAATGTTAAGGGCAAGGTTTATAGTTCTATAACCGCTGCCCTGCATAAAAAACCCTTGGCAAGCGTCCGAAGAGCCACCAGACCTCTCGGGGGGTTGAAGGCTTACGGCGCTCGGGGATGCGTTGGGAGCATCAACGGGCTCAGGGACAGACACAGGTGGAACAGGGTGAAATAAATCAGAAATAGCACGTACCTGCTGCCCCTGGGCCGTGAGCGCTTGGTCATGTCTCCCAACCGTAGATCCTTGTGCAGAACGTGCCGTGCAGGTCCGCTCTAGTGAGCTGCGAAGGTCCACCGGGGGATCCATTGTGACTGTTCTGTATGGTTGGTTATTCTGTAACGAACACAAGTTGAGACAGTCACAATGTCGGGGTAAAACAGCTTTATTCAAAAAGCAGGCAAAAGTACAAAAGGGCAAATCCAGAGAAGAGTAGTTGGGGGGAGCGATAGGTCAAAGCCGGGGAATCAGAATATGGCAAAGGGGCAAATCTACAGAAGAGTGGTCAAGGGAAGCGTAAGGTCGAAGCCGGGGAATCAGAATAAGTAAAGCGATATGAAGCAAAGCGAAGGGGTAAACTAAACAATAACCAACAAGAATGAAGCGAAAGGGCTGCGTATATATAGGAGAAAACGAACAGTGCAGGTGAGACTAATAATCTAGTGATTGGAACGAGTGCGGGTGAAACTAATACTCTGGTGATTGTGAGCGAGCACAAGAGCCAGAGGGGGCAGGTGCAGGTGAAACTAATAACAGAGAACATGAACGCTAACAAGGGGACTGTGGAGCTAAACAAGGGACAAAAGTAAAACTTACGGAAGATGAAAAGGGACAAAATGGGCAAAGAAGAGGTAAGGGCAAAACGAGACAAGGTAAATGTTACATTTATTAAGAACACTATGGACCTAATAAAGTGCCCAGACGTGTTCTTCTGCTGTTGTAGCCAATCCACCTCAAAATTTGACCAGTTGTGCATTCTGAGATGCTATTCTCCTCATTACAATTGTACAGAGCGGTTATCTGAGTTACTGTAGCCTTTCTGTCAACTCAAACCAGTCTGGACATTCTATGTTCGCCTCTCTCATTAACAAGCTGTTTCCATCTGTAGAACTGCCGCTCACTGCATGTTTGTGTTGTTTTTAGCACCATTCTGAGTGGTCATTTTATAATATGTTCACTAAGGTCCACATAGAATGTTATCAAGATTTTTGCATCAAAAATGGTCAATTTAGAAATAACTGTCAATTTTCTATCCTATTTTTTGGTCCTCTGATTAAAACGCTCTGTTTTTGGGTTGTGTCGCCTTTAAGACTTCAATGTAAATGCCCACTGCTATGATTGGGTAACATTTCAAATCATTGCAAATGAAATACGTGTCAACGACCCGCCTTTTACGCATGTGAAATTGTTTTTAAAAGTTTGGATAGTTAAAAATGGCAACCGGAGGAATTCAGCCATACATGGTTGAGCCAGAGTCTGATCCTGAATCTAAAGAAAATGAACCCCCTCCACAAACACCACAGATACTTCAGTCTGTGACAGCGTGGTAAGTAATCACTTTAATGTTTATTTGTTCCTTGTCTATTTGTGTAATAGGTATTACTTTTTAATCTTGTTTAAACAAAGATGTGATATAACAGTGTTTATCTTGTTACAAATTTGGGGCATTTTCCAACGGTGAAACATTTCCTTGTTTTACAAATGCTTTGTAACGCATGACAGTACCAACTAAAGTTTAAATACTCGGTGCTAGCACATTTATAACCATCACAGGATATACTTATGGTGCAACATGTAAACGTATACAGGATAAAATTTACCGGTGGTTCTTCGTATATTAAGTGTAGTGACAAACGCATACTATGTTCATTACAATGAGTCATGTTTTCATTAAAAAGTAAAGAGATTGTCTAAATGTATTGCTATCAATAATCTATAAGTGCATATGTAGCACTCTGAAAGCGATATTCAAGTAAAACCATGAGAACATGCTACAGGCGATTATTATTGAAAGCTTAAAACTAATACACATGTTCGACTGAAATAATTCTAATGTGAATTTAGGAAATTTTGGTGAAAACATTCAACTACTCTGTATATATCACCAGTCTGTAACATATGAAGCAAAACCATTAATATGGATATTCACACTTGTCTGTTGCAACATTACTGCCGGGTACAATATAGTTGGCACTGCATCAACTTTTAATTTAAGTCTCTCTGCAAATCCTGCGTCAAACTGTGTCTCGTTTGAAAAAGAATCCACAATAAAATGAAGTGAACGAACACTGTCTTACTGACGTGATCCGGGACTTCATTCAAAATAAATGTCAGCCACTCATTCCTAATGTTAGGATTATTAGAAATCAAATGCAAAGAGTCTATTTTTCCACCAAAAATCCAATAATTTTCCTCCAATAATCCTTCTGTTTATCCCTGCAATGCCGACTCTCGTCTCATCACCGCTCTAACCGTGAACCTGTGGGCGGGCCAAAGAGGCGATGATGAAGAAGTAGGCATTGACCTGTTTATGCAGAGGCAGACTTTTGTTGATGTATTCATCTCTATTACGTAATACAGATGAGGAAGTAGAAAACGAGTCGTTTAGGAATATTGGTGTGGCATGGGGGGCATGGTCACGTGTCGGTCTGCGGGAGAGAGAGAGCGGTAAGCCTCATCACCTGGTTCACAATTATCCCTAACACCTGTCTCTCGTTATAGTGATGCAGAGGGAGACCAAAAGGAACGTCAGAGCGTCAGTGGGCAGAGAGAGCGTCTATGTTTAGATGTTTAGATTTATCTTTACGTTTATAACAACTGTTATCATCATCTGTACGATTCTTATCTTTCACATATGCACCACATATAAAGATTTCCGCATTGTGATAGCTTTCTCTGTTGTGTAATATGTCAGAATTAGTTTGAAATATCTGGGTTGAGGTGGGACCTTGATATCAAATTGAAATCCTCATGTTTATGAAAGGAATGTGCTGTGTTGAATACAAGCTCTTTGACAGCATCTGTGACACACAGAAAATTATTTCTATCAGGAAGACTCACAGACTTGAGTGAGATTTAAGATGACATTGATGAATATGAAACAGAAAAGTAATGTCTCTCTTTGGCATAAGCCCCGTCTGGAGGTCCGAAGAAGTTTTACTCTGAACTGTCGGATCGCACCGGAGATAGGAAGCAGGGGCAAGGAGCCTAACCCTGTGCAGGACGGGACTCAGCTGGTGGTGGTGGGGTGGTGGAGGTTGCCATGTTAACACATTGAAACAGCAATGTGATAGACTGAGCAGACTTATAAAGTGATGGCTGACATGTGATTTGCTAGGAGTTACCTTGCTAATGGTGCGATGATGTACAGCTGCTAGTCTTCCTGCTAGAACTCCACTGCGCTTGCATTTAGTCTCAGTAATGCACTTACATACTGTAGGAAGGACTACTGATCCAGGCAGACAAACTTCTGGTTTTTGTATTTTTGTTATATATGCCTGTGTGTATGTATGCTGTCTACATCACAAATTGCCTCTTGAGGACAATAATGCTTGAACTTGAACTTGCATGACATTTGCTGGATTTATTGGCATTTCGTAAGCAAATTGTGTCACATATACATTTCAGGACTTGTGGCTATACACAGTAGTGTACAGAGTGTATTTTTATGTTTTTGCCGGTGCAGTGTGTTGCCCAATTGACTTCCAAGCATTAAAAGCATTAATGCAAATACACATTTTTACAAATTGAGGGAAGAGTCCACTTTGAGACAAAAGAGACAAATATTACAGATGATGTTTATAGAGCTTAAATTGTTTTGAACCTGGAACATTCCTTTGACACATTATGATCCTAACTGTGAAACAGTGTAAATACCCTTCATCAAGTAATAAGGCTGAATCTGAGTACAGAAAGTTCCTAAAAACTTTCTTAGAATTCCCTTCTCAAATGTTGTTTTCCTTCTTTGACTGTTGTTGTTGTTGTTGTTTAAACATGACATTAGATTGCATCACCCTGTCCCAAAACTAACATATTGGCCAATATGAATCCGAATCAAATTACTCTCCAAACTCTTATGCCATCACATCCGATTCTATCCCACGCCACACATTCAAGTCTAAACACACAAACAAGATTGAGGAAGTTTCAACATCTGTGGATTGCTCCTGTCTTATGTTTGCCAGGTAAACCAGCTGAAGCAGGCTCAGAGATTAAGGGGCTGTATGGTGGGAGGTTGATTCAGACAGTCTGTCAGTTTTCAGGATGTTGAAACTCTTGATGCCTGATGGTGTTTGGTATTTGTGTTTGATACAGGCTGGTTTGTGATTTTCTGTCCTAAATGAATTTGTTTTGTTTTTCAGTAAAAATATCTAACCATCCTTAAAACAAGGAAAAGATTATTGAGAAGCAAAATCATGTAAAATAAAAGAAGAAGAGGAAGAATCTAGAATTAAGTTTAATTTTCTTACCCCATTGGGAAATTGTCTTTTTTCTTGTTTTAAGCACAACCATTGTTTTATGCTTACAAGAAAACAAATATTATATGAAAACAAGTCTTTATATGTTTTTATGTGTCATGCTTTAAAGATGTTCCAATTATTTTTTTAGACAAAAATACTGATTAAGAATTATTTTTGCTGATTAAACAGAGCTCAGGAGACTTTTCAGATGTTTCTCCCACAATTCCATAGGGGAAATAAAAGTAGAAACGAAAGAGACCATTATTAACATACAGGGCTCTATTTTCGTGAGTGCGCAAAGTGTTATGATCTTGCGCAACATCTTATCCAATTTTCGTGAGAGCGCTAATTCTAAGCACAATTCTCATACCAGAGCAAAACAATTAGCAATTTGCTATTCTCCTAAGAATTTGGTCGTTGCGCTTAGACGCTTCAATACCACCTCTTATTTCAGCACAAAGTCCAAATTCAGTTCCTGCATTTGCAGTTTGGAGATTTCAACAGCAAGTGGTAATAAAGTTCACGTCCAAATTCTGAAAGTACAGAACATCAAATAATGTCCTTGACAATCGCTGTTGAAGCCGTTTGTTGAATCCAAAAATTATGGAATTTTTGTTAAATTTTCTAGAGATCATGGTTTATTTTTTCAATTATTGTTATTTTTATGTTTAAGTTACTGTTGAAGGGTCCGGTGGAAGGAGGAGTAAAATGTTTGGATTTGTCATGGTATTTTTGACCACTTCATATTTTGATTATATTTTTGTTTCGTTTGGAGTGTAATTTGAATTTAGATATATTTTTGGTTACTTTTTTTTTCACGTTTCAATAAACTACTTTAATTCTTCAAAATCAATGTGAAGCATCGATTGTATCAATGCATGCCGATACAATCACTGTTAATACTGGCCATGATTTGTGTTTCAGTAGATGAAAATTATTCATGATACTTACATACTTTGTAATTTAACAGAGCCTACATCCATTTCCCAAACCACATTTTCAATGCATACAAAAGGAACATGTCCCATTAAACAAGGATGCACAAAATAATGTAAATCCATATTTTTATTCTTCCAATTAATTGCATACAGTCCATTTACTCTACCAACTTCTTATGAATGTACTGTCTTTGTTTATATTGCTGGTGCTTGGCAGGGAATGTACTGTATAAAAGGACCAAGATGGTGCTGGAGAATAACCTCCATTGACCCAATTATCGCTATGCACGAGTGATTTTGCCAAACCCATTTGCGCCTACACTTAGCGCACATTTGGATGAAAATACCAATACATCATGGCCATTGACTTTGCTTATGAGTAAAGGCATTGTGCTGCGCATAGCCCTTGCATGCTTAAAAATGGGTATTAATAATACAATTAGAAAGAATTTGATGAGAAATGTTTGAGTTCATAAAGAAATACTGTTGCTTGCAGACTGGGATTAAATTTGAGATGTTTTCTGAAACTCTGGAAGAGACACGTGATAATCTCATCGCTGTCTAATAGAAACAACTGAGATATGAAAAGCAATATCATCGGTGATTTTTCTCTCTCTTTGTGTCTCTAACACAGCTTTTCTTGCTTTATCTTCTAACTTCTCCATCTTTCTGTCTGTGTAAGAGAAAAGTGACCCATCGTCACGCTCACTGTTGTATGGTTTGTGTGTACAGTATGTGTGTGTGTCAAGATGTGTATCTCTGTGCTTTGCCTGGTTGTGCAACTAGCATGAATCACCGTGCCACAGGTCATTAAATAGTTACTCAAAGTACAACAACGCAGACACTGGACTTTGGAGATGACAGGAGAGGTTGCAGAGCTGTATCATTGGCTGTGTGTGTGTATGTGTGTGTCATGCACAGAATAGTTTCATTACTGGGAGAAATAGATACAAAGTGGTCAGTTCACAACTGAGAGAGAGAGAGAGAGAGAGAGAGAGAGAGAGAGAGAGAGAGAGACAGAGCTCATTTGAAGAAGGGAAACAGTAACACACACTTGTGTTCTCTTCATTCTCTCTTTCTAGCACCTGTTCTTCAATCTGTCTAGATAGTTTAAGAGCGAGAGAGAGAGAGAGAGCCAGAGAGAGAGAGAGAGAGAGAGAGAGGTGAGTACATATCATCTGCACACGTTGTTTTGGTTGTCTGGTCTGTTTTTTTCCATCTAAACTTAACTATTTGCTATTGTTGTAGTGTTTATATGTCTGGGACATTTACATGGGTCAATGCTCCTGGCTTCCTTGAGTGATTTTTGTCTTTAGACACAATAATTGTATTGAAAATAATTCAATTTGTGTAAGTATGCAAACTGCTCAAGTTGGCAATAGTGTTGCTTTCCTTCGACTATGTGGGGCTTTGGGACAGATTTTTTTGTTTTGTAATGTTTGTGTATTATGTAAAATAGGATTGTATTATACTCAGGATTGTGTCATACATCAAATTATGTCATGTTTACATAATAACCAGCTGTTAAAAGCTGATAAAAAAAGATTTGAATGCATTATTTACACACTGGTAAGAAAAAACACCAATTTGACATCTCAAATAAATGAAGTACAAATGGAGATTTTTGCTGAAGTTTCGATGCAAGTCTCCTCTTGAGTTTTAGAAGAGATCTAATCATCCCAAAGTGTGATCAGATTTGCAAAGATATGAAAGTATGCAATCAAACATCAGATATTTCAATAGGAACTCATTAACAAATTCTTCCAAAACCCAAATTATTTGGACTGGCAAATCCACATTAATTTTAAAGCAAAATGTTTTTATTGTATGTCGACAATTGTCTTATTTGTTTCTATTTTTATTTCTCTTTAGGACTGAAAAAATACATAATTGTCCTAGTAGCTCACAATGAATGTTCTTAAAATGATGTAGTGGAGTAGATAACATCACCACTGTGTGTGTGTGTGTGTGTGTGTGTGTGTGTGTGTGTGTGTGTGTGTGTGTGTGTGTGTGTGTGTGTGTGTGTGTGTGTGTGTGTGTTTAGGATAGCATGCACAGTCAGAACGGCAGAGGAAGGGTTGTGACAAGAGTACTTCTGAAATGAATCTGTCACAATAGGCTGGCTCCGGTATGACTAAGTAAAGTGATTGGCTGAATGATGTGTCTGTCAAAGTTATTTTGTTTTTGGTAGGACAGCGGGTCCTTGGCTGACTGCCAGACCTCCAGCGGGGATTTTACTGCTTTCTTAGGAAAGCGTTGTGCTGCCTGGGGTTTCCGGGGGACTGGCCTCACTAGAGTTGTGCGAAAGATACGCTTTTGAATCTCGCTGCATGTTATGAAAGTGTCCCACACTCAAAACCAGATCAGAGGTTTTAAAAGCTGTGACAAATTTAGTCAAAAAGAGATGTTTTTTTTTTTTTTTCACTTTTATCTATCTGAGGGTTTTGAATTGAGTTTTCAAAGATAAATGAAAACTGCAAAGCAGTTGCAAAGATGAGGTGCTTTGCGGTGAATAAAAGTGGTCCACAGCGGAAGAAATAGATATGAACAAGGTGAAAACATTGAATCAAGTAGAGCGGGAAGAGAGATAATATGGATCATGAATAGATTTAGATATGAATCTTCAGAGAAAAAGTTAAGAGCTATTAATTATATTATTATGATATTATTAGTGGTTCTTGTTAAGGTGCACTAAATACTGTATATTTCTCATTAAAAAAAGTTGTACACCTTAAGATATAAATAGCATTTTTGAAATGTATGTGTAAAATCATGACCACACATGAGATGAAAACTCATATCAGTCGTATCAGTAACCTTATAAAAGCTGTTTTATTCCACATGGAGAGGATCCCCTCATGGGGGCCACCATGTTAGGATCACATGACCAGCTGAATAATGCTAGCTTGATCTCAGTAACCGTCCTTTTATTGGACACTTTCACCCACTGATTAAATTAATAATGGCTGACTGTTAATAGTGAATTTATACATTGGCATCAGTAACTGAGAACTTCTGCATTTGAATGATGCTGCATCCACACCACTAGGAGCCAGTGTAAGTCCCAAGACAATATGCCTAAAAAATTACTGAATGCACCTTTAAGGCAAGCATTAATATTACTATTGCTCAGATTTAGGATTAGGGATTTTTCAAAGTTACTTTTCTCTGATTTGGGCAGCAAGCAATCCCCTAACAACCACTCAGAACACCTTAGCAACCACCTATTAACACCTTAGCAACCACGAACAACACAGTATCAACACCCTAGAAACCACTGATAACACCTTTCCACATACTGGGAAAGTTGTCAGGCCAATTCCAGCATTGTGATGGCAAATTTTAAACTGGATATCACTTTCAGAGAATATAAAAATGTAGTTTTTATAGATATAAGGGACAGTAGATAAAAGTGGAATAAGGAAAGAACGATGGAAGTCATGAAGTTAAAAGACAACAAATTGTGACGAAGGGGTCACCAGAAAAGAACATTCTTTGGCCAGGCTAATGGTTGTTGTAAAAAGATACTCAAGAACATAATGTTCAGTTCTCTGTTTGCCAAGAGGCACAGCAATATTAAACAAGGATTGCATGTGTATGGAAATTGTCACTGAGATCCTCCAAAAAATGGTTCATTTCCTGTTATACACACTTATTTTGTGATTGACTCCTTCTGTGGGCACTATGTGACAGCAGTGCCACCTCAGGTCGTGAACTTTCAAACAAGAGGAGTCTGGCTTGTTGTCTAGACTGACCAGCACAATTTTACAGCAAGCCACAGTATCAGTCTTCAGACTGGAGATTTAAAGGGATAATTCATCCCAAAATGAAATCTCACATCATTCACTCACACTCATATTGTTCTAATGACTTACTTTCTTCCATGGAACACAAAAGGATATGTTAGGCAGAATTTAACCACAGTCACCATTCACTTCTATCTTTTTGCCATACAATGAAAGTTAATGGTGATTGAGTCTAACATTCTGACTATCGTCTCCACTTACATTAAGGGAGGGATATGGCTGAGTGACTCCAGCCAGGTCTCCTAAGCAACCAAATTGGCCCAGTTGCTAGGGAGTGTAGAGTCACATGGGGTAACATCTTCGTGGTCGCTATAATGTGGTTCGCTCTCGGTGGGACGCGTGGTGAGTTGTGCATGGATGGCACAGTGGATGGTGTGAAGCCTCCACGCACGCTATATCTCCGCGGTAACGCGCTCAATAAGCCACATGATAAGATGCGCAGGTTGACAGTCTCAGGTGCGGAGGCAGCTGAGATTCGTCCTCTGCCACCTGGATTGAGAGAGTCATTACGCCACCATGAGGACCTAGAGCACATTGGGAATTGGCACATTCAAAATTGGAAGAAAAAGGGGAGAAAATCCCCCCCTCCACAAAATCAAAAGGAAAGGGAGGGACATGAGCCTAGTTTTTAATGTTATGTAATTTTTTTTTCTGACCACAATATGGTAGTGTTAGCACTCTGTTTCCTAAAAACTGCCGCTTAAAACTGTGCAATTATGTTATTCAAACTAACTGAGTTCCTGATCACAATCATTAATTTAGGACCTGAAGGCTGCTCAAACCAAACCTATTCAACCTGTTTGTGTTTCCAAACTCTAGAACAAAAAGTTCAGACATTTTCTAAAGCGAGAATGACAAAGCATTTATTTACAAGAAAACATGATGGTGTGCATGTCTGTGTGTGATCTACGGCTGCAGTGTCATTACCTAGAGCTGGGGCACTCAGCACTGGCAGGCTTTTTAATGAGCCTATTAAGAAAGCAGTGAAGACCAGGCTAATATCAGGCATCATTAGTGGCACAGCGGACACAGCACGCCCTGGGGAGTGGCTACTTTTGGCAGGCATGCAGGGCTGGTGAGAGTATGTCTATTGGATGTGTGGTTTGTTGGTTTGGTCATAGGAGGTGACAACTGGCATCTCATCAGTATACGTGCACACACAGAAACAAGACTGACGTTTTCTGTGGCTGTGGTTTGGTAATTCCTTAGAACACCAAAGATTTTGTTTAACAACTATCACGCATGGGTTGGGCAATTCAGTTAACTACTAGTGTGGCTTTTCGTCAGCACTCAAGTCATAGGCTCTGTTCCTCAACCTAATGAGTAGCCTCGCTGCCTACTGCCTACACAAGCAGGTGACTTCTAAGGCAATAAAACTATATTATCCAAAGACTTGTGAAATCCTAAATCCCAAGATCAATCTTTCACCCTATGCGGAAACCCTCTGCAATGCGACCAAATTTTGTGCTATGTGACTATAAAAGTCTGTGATTAGTCACTAGCTGGTCCACGATACGAGACCCACACAATCCATTTGTCATTGAATAATGTATCTTATGTATATTTATATATGCATTAAAATACATTAGCATTTTCAAAAAGATAAAATGTGCCCAATATAATGAAAAACTAAAAAAAAATATTAATTTTACAAATTATATTTTATCATTAATGTACATAGTTTGAAGGCCCCTGAATAATTAACAGCATTAGCTGAAATACGCTTTATAAAATTCAAGTTTTAATGAATTCTGTGTGCTTAATATTTATATCATGAAGTAATCAATTTATAAAAGCAATTAGGCTCATGAGGCCTTTCTATATTGTGTACATAGTCAGCTACATGTCTAAGAAAGCCCTTTATTTGTGACTATATTCACAATATTAGACAAGCCTAAGCTGGTCTTAACTAGTTTAAGGTGGTCTGTCAACTTGGAGAAAATGGTCTATCTGGTATCCCAGCTTGACCAGCTAAAAAGTGCCCAAACCCATCTAAAACCAGCAAACTGGCCAATCTGTAAGACCAAGCTGGTTTAGGCATGTCTTAGCTGGTTTAAGGTGGTCTGCCAGCTTCACCAAGCTGTTCTAACTGGTTTTCCAGACTGACCAATTAAAAAATGCCCAAACCCATCTAAAACCAGCCAACTGAGCTGCCTGACCTGGCAATAGCAACCTGGCAGTGAAACCAGCCAACCAGCATAAACTTGTCCAGAAATTTCTTGAGAATTCTGCGGCCATTCCATGCAGGTTTAGTCATTTTTAATAAATCTACACTGATGCATTCCTCATGATTAAATCTCATAAATATCGCCTAATGCATTTAACTCATTAATACTGTGAAGTTATTATGAGTCTCCGGGGGTCTCGCATTTGCAGAGATGAATACTGATTGCATTGGTAAATCCATATTTAGTAATATCATTTGATCTCGTATTGATTCTACATCCTCAGAAATACTGTCTTGACTAAGCGACGCAGTGACCCAATGATACTGACAAATGTGAAGGGGGAAGTGTGGAGATTAACCACAGTGGGATGTTCTTTAGGTTAACTCATTGAAATGGTGACAGATCGCCATGGTGATGAGACACTGACTCATCACATTTATGGGATTCAGCAGTGCAATGGAAAGTGTTGGCCTCTTGGGAGGAGAGCCGTTCATATTACTGTATGTCAAGTGCAAGTCTTTGCTAGATACTGTATGTGTGTGACTGAATTTGTTCACACATGTGGAACGGCAAGTTGCAAGTTGACTGACATTTTAAAAATAACACAGATTACACAGCACCACTCCCTTTACAAAAGGCTTCACTACGATGTTGCGCTGCTAAGCGCTACGGGGAACAGCTTTCACTGTGAGCCGAGCTGAATAATGTGTGGAACACGTCAATGGACATTGACCGGAATTTATAGCCTCGGCTGATGTAATCATTAGATGCACCTGAGGCCATGCTATAAATGGATACGTCACCAGGTGTCGTCAGAAACTCTTTTTTCAGAGCGATTCTGTTTCTGTGTGTTTCACACACCCTGTCAAAACTTTCTTTCCTCTGTTAGGAGTTAGAATCAGTTAAACAGTGTGCAGTGGACTTTGTTCTTTGTTCTCTTTTCTCTTCTGTTTAGAAAAATATTATATATATATATATATATATATTTCTAAAAAAGAGAGAATGACTGAAAGCCGCAAACGGTGCGTGTTCCCCTCTTCTCGCTCTATAGCTGAAGACGACACACATCAGTTTTTGCTGTTTGTTTGGGAGCACGCTGCTCTCGCGTTGCAGCAGGGCGGGTGCGAGAACTGCGATTTGCTTTAACAGGCAGAGTGCGTCGTGCTCGCCTCGCTTGCTTCCAGGAGTCAGCACTCTCGAAAAGAAGATCGTTTGTGGGGCTCTTGCATGGTTTTGGCTGAGGAGCAAGAGATGGGTTGATCCCTTTCTCTCACTCTCTCCCCAAACCCAGCTGTTTCTTCACATGATCTCGACGCTTCTCGGCTCATGAGGTGGATCGTGGGGGTGCTGATCGTGGTGGCGCATACATGGCACAAATGCTCCTGCATGCGTTTCCTTCTAATAAGTTCAAATTACAGAACCAGCTAACTGCCAGTTTGCTTCAGTTCTGGATTTTCTGTGGAAAGAACTGTCAGCGGGCACTTGCCTCGCCACTGCCAGGTTCTATGTGGCTCCCACTCGGCTTGCCACGCTTGGTGGGCGGGTGCCCTCTAAGAGGCATCCTTGCTAGGACCTCTTCATAGGACCCCCCTTTTTAAAACCTCTAGAGTCAGCGTTTGGTAGACTTCTGACTCTCAAGATGGTTTTTCATATGGCAATTACGCCTCTAAGGAGACTTGGGTACCTACAGGCTCTGTCTCTTTTGCCGGCCTGTTTTGAGTTGCCCCAGGTAGGACCAAGAGCATTCTTTGCACCCTCACCCTGACTACCTGCCCAAGGTGCCTTTCTCGACCCTTGGCCAGTCATTCTCTAAGCCTTCTGCTCCCTGCCGCTTGTAATGCCGGAGCAGCTAAAGACTACTCAGACTTTGTCCAGTCTGTGCCCTTCAGAATTATGTCCACCGCATTTGCTAGTGGCGTAAAGTCAGGGCAGCAGTTCTTCACTTTGAAGCCGTGACCGGGTTGTCACTTTGGGTGAGGGACCTTACTGCCCGGGCCTCACGAGGCGCGCTCAAGCTTCGCCAGTAGGTTTTAGGGCGCACTCTTCCAGAGGGCTCTCCTCCTCTAAAGCCTTGGCTAGAGGTCTCCCTCTGCAGCAAGTTTGTGGTGTGGCAGGTTGGTCCTCTCCACGCACATTCATTAAACTTTTATAGTTTGGATGTTCTTGCCACTCTTGGCTCTTACGCTCTTGAGTTGACACCGAACAAGTTTGTGGTGCGGCAGGTTGGCACTCTCCGCACACACTAATCACATTTTATGGTTTAGATGCTTTGCTACTCCGGACTCTTATGTCCTTGAGTCGACATCTCAGCCCATGCCTAAACAAGTTTGTGATGCGGCAGGCTGGTCCTCTCCGCTCACATTCATCAGTTTTTATGACAAGTTTGTGTTGCAATAGGGTTCTCTTCGCACACATTCATCGAACTTTATGGGTTAGATGCTTTGCTACTCTGGGCTCTTATGCCCTTGAGTCGACATCTCAACTCATGCCTGAACAAGTTTGTGATGCGGCAGGCTGGTCCTCTCCGCTCACATTCATCAGTTTTTATGACAAGTTTGTGTTGCGATAGGGTTCTCTTCGCACACATTCATCGAACTTTGTGGGTTAGATGCTTTGCTACTCTGGGCTCTTATGCCCTTGAGTCGACATCTCAGCTCATGCCTGAACAAGTTTGTGATGCGGCAGGCTGGTCCTCTCCGCTCACATTCATCAGTTTTTATGACAAGTTTGTGTTGCGATAGGGTTCTCTTCGCACACATTCATCGAACTTTGTGGGTTAGATGCTTTGCTACTCTGGGCTCTTATGCCCTTGAGTCGACATCTCAGCTCATGCCTGAACAGGTTTGTGATGCGGCAGACTGGTCCTCTCCGCACACATTCATCAAAAAATTTATGGTTTAGATGTTTATGCTACTCCGGGCTGTTATGCCCTTGAGTCGACATCTCAAGCTCATGTCTGAGACCTCTCGCGTTTTTGTGAGTACACTGCACAACCGTAGGGGTCCGGACAGCCCCAAGTGCGGCGGCGTGGGTATTGCGTTCCCCGTAGCGCTTAGCAGCGCAACATCGTAGTGAAGCCTTTTGTAAAGGGAACGTCTCGGGTTACATGTGTAACCCTTGTTCCCTGAAAAAGGCGGAACGAGATGTTGCGCTGCTTTGCCGCACTGGGACATCCCAGGACTGCTCTTCAAAAATAAGTATCTGACGACACCTGGTGACGTATCCATTTATAGCCTGGCCTCAGGTGCATCTAATGATTACATCAGCCGAGGCTATAAATTCCGGTCAATGTCCATTGACGTGTTCCACACATTATTCAGCTCGGCTCGCTTAGCTTAGCAGCGCAACATCTCGTTCCGCCTTTTTCAGGGAACAAGGGTTACACATGTAACCCGAGACGTTTTCTTCTGAAAATGTAAAAATCTATTTTTTTCTCAGGCTTGTCTTTTCAACATTACGAAGGACAGGTGTTTGAGAGCTCCTTTGTTAGATCTTAAAGATTTACTTTATTCTTGGTGGTTTAATATGCTGTTGAAATTCGAATGAATTCAAAAATATATCTCATACTTCATTGTCATTTTAAATGATGAATATTCGTATGCCTTTATATCTATGGTATAAACATCTCAAGGCCTCAATATTTCAACAAACGAATATCTAGAAGGTTATCTGATGTTATGTTATGTGAGTTATGTAATCTCTTGGATAATAAATGTCCTGGATCTTTGACACAGGAAATATTTAAATATTGCCTTTCAGACAAGATTATTTCTCAGTTAGAAGGTATTTGTGGAGGTTTATATCTGTGAAGATAAATTGAAGGGGTAGTGAACACTAAAATCGAAAAATCATTAACTGACCGTATTGTCATTCCAACCCTGTAAGACTTTTTTTCTTCTGTGGAACACAAAAGACACTTTTATTGTACAGACGAAAGATGCAATGAAATCAAATGGTGACTGAGGTTAACGTTCTGCTGAATAGCTCCTTTTGTGTTGCACATAAGAAAGAAAGTAAAAGCAAGTTTAATTTTTGGGTGTTCTATTCTTTAACTATTCTTTAAGGTAAATGTCTTGTGTGTTTAATCAATGCTAATAGTAGTTTGTCAAATAGCATGTTTGGCAAGGTAAATTATGCGTGAATGCAGTGTGTGTGTGTGTGTGTGTGTGTGTAATGGCTGAAATTCAATGTGCTTGATGTTGATCGTGATCTATGAGGTCAAGGGTCACTGTGTAGTGTGTCGCGTGGGTGATTCTAACAGTACCTCTGCCAACAGTGATGATAAATGCCCCTCTTACAAAGTCATCTTTGTTTACCTGGCATGGAGAACGTTAGGAATGTGTGTGTGGGCGAGAGTTTGCGTGATGGTACATGTTGTCAAACCTGGCCAAAAAGGGATTCTGTCCCACACCACACATCCCGCACTGAACGTTATTAAACCTTTATTTAACCAGGAAAATCCCGTTGAGATTACTAATCTCTTTTTCAAGGGAGTCCTGATGAACATTACCTCTAATGAACAGCAGTTGAGAGAGTACCAAGAGCCGACAGAAAATTTTTACCAACAATCTCTCACTTCTACTGATCTGGGTCCTGCTCTATCACGTCACCTTAAGAAAAATAAGAGCTGAACGGTTTTCAGAACAGATCATTGATGTATTTGCGGCTTCCTAAGTCAAGATATGTTATATCTTGCAATATGATATTCAAATAATATGAGGAGCGTTTTTCAGAGTTGAACTGTTTTTAACTTGACACGCATGTGTAGGCCATCAATTGAAAAATAGCACAGGTAGAAGGCAAGAACATGTTCTGGGTGAATGCCCCATAATGGAGATTATTTTTTAACAATATGTATTACTTTTCCACTTTACCGATTATTGGTGCTGTAGTATCAGGTTTAGCAATAAAGTCAGACATCGACAAAGATCAGTTGACATAGTAGAAGACAAACGGTGCAAAGTCTAAGATTCCAAAAGACTTTAAATTGTAAGTTACATTAGGTGAAAACTATGGACAAGTGTATAATTTCCAATAAGCAGGTTAAATGGAATCTTTGCGATTTCAATACGATTTCAGGTTGAACGACACTTAGAAAAGGAAATGTCCTTTTATGTCCAGATGTCACTGACTCCAGTGAAACTGAAAATGGTTTGGGATCAGCAGACAATGTTTATGCACATTTCCGTGTGAGGTCTTTTTGTGATAAAAGCGTGTCGAGATAAGAGCTGGTTAAACAGCAGGAGGACTGAAGGAAGTTGCCATTTTTGGCATATTCCTACAGAGAGATTTGTTGGTGGGATGTGGGTAGTGACTGACAAATAAAGGGCGAGTGAAAGTGAAGGATCAAGTGACTCTGTTGTTTGTGAAGGGATGCAGTACTAGGTGAAGGGTCAGTAAAGGGAGCGTAGAGGAGGGTATAACACGCTAACACACACTCTTGAGTTACTTACCCTCACATTCTTGTGTAATGAGCAAAATGAACGTAGTATGAGTCCACTGTCCAAGCCTGTGATCTCGTCGCAGTGTGGCGCCAGTGTTGACTCCGTCTGCCCTTGTGTGTGTGTCTGTGTGAGGTCTTCCTCTGAATTCCTATGCACTGAGTGGAAAAGGGCACCTGTAACAGTGGCTTCCATCACTAGATCCATTTTGTGGTTGTGATGAGCACATATGGAATTCCCCTGAATAACAAAAGAGTCAGAGACAATGTGAGACATATGGACTCCATGTATACAGCAATTCAACTTTCAGTTTCACTCTTAGAAATATTTTTGCTAGGACATTTGTGTTTGTTCATCTGCTTTGCATTATTGGTTGTACTTAAGATTGTTTTGAGTGGTGTTTTTGCACGGTTTCACTGTATACATGTGATATGAGTAAGTATTGTACTTGTGTAACCAGTGCGATGTGATAAAGTAATGCAAGTGGTAAAATCTCTCTCTTCAGATGTAAATCTAAGGCCACTTCCACACTAATTAGTTTTTGCTTGAAAACTCTGTTTTCGGTTTCCTAACATTTTCCATATGTTGCAGTAATAGAAAACATTTTTGAAATGCTACATTTTTTGTGGAGAAAAACTGCATCCTGGTATTGATGAGATAAATTCATGCATTTATGAATAAAATGTATTAGTATGGACATGGCCTACGGTTTTATCCTAACTAACTGCGACCGCAGCAAGCTAGGAGCTAAATAATATTTTGTCAGTCACTACACCTTAATGTGTGGCAACAACTCTAAGTAAGCTATTTGTAGGTTGATTTCCCAAACAATATGACTCCAATATGACTCCATAACAATATGCTCTGTTTGTATGAAAATCCCGACCAGCCCGACACCAAAACATTGGCTCAACCAATGATGATAGTTTGGCGAAGATCAGAGCAGTGGTCAGACAGCCTGTTTGCAAAAAGTTTATTTCAAGTCAAGTGTCAAGTCAAGTCAAGTGGTTTTTATTGTCGTTTCAACCATATACAGTTAGTACAGTACACAGCAAAACGAGACAACGTTCCTCCAGGACCATGGTGCTACATAAAAACAACAAAGGACCAACACAGGACCACATGAGACAACACAACGAAATAAAATACCTATATAAAATACCTATATATACCTATATAAAGTGCACGTGCAAACATGTGCAAAGTACGGGACAGTACAACAAATTACTGACAATGAACAGGACAATAGACACAGTGCAGCGCCAACCAGTACTCAGTAGTGCAAAAAGATGACAGTTTCTAAAAATGTAAACCTAACATACTATGAGATAGTGTTCTATGCACATAGCAGTTATTGAGGTAGCAGACAGTTATAAAGTGACAGTAATTAAAGTGCAACTCAGGACACGTGTGTGTGTGTCAAACCAGTCTCTGAGTATTGAGGAGTCTGATGGCTTGGGGGAAGAAGCTGTTACACAGTCTGGCCGTGAGGGCCCGAATGCTTCGGTACCTCTTGCCAGACGGCAGGAGGGTAAAGAGTTTGTGTGAGGGGTGTGTGGGGTCAGTCCACAATGCTGGTTGCTTTGTGGATACAGTGTTTTTGTAAATGTCTTTGATGGAGGGAAGAGAGACCCCAATGATCTTCTCAGCTGTCCTCACTATCCTCTGCAGGGCTTTGCGGTCCGAAACGGTGCAAGTCCCAAACCAGGCAGTGATGCAGCTGCTCAGGATGCTCTCAATAGTCCCTCTATAGAATGTAGTGAGGATGGGGGGTGGGAGATGTGCTTTCCTCAGCCTTCGAAGAAAGTAGAGACGCTGCTGGGCTTTCTTGGTGATAGAGCTGGTGTTGAGGGACCAGGTGAGGTTCTCCGCCAGGTGAACACCAAGGAATTTGGTGCTCTTGACGATCTCCACAGAGGAGCCGTCGATGTTCAGCGGAGAGTGTTCACCCTGTGCTCTCCTAAAGTCAACAACCATTTCTTTTGTTTTGTCAAAATTCAGGGACAGGTTGTTGGCTCTACACCAGTTCGTCAGCCGCTGCACCTCCTCTCTGTATGCTGACTCGTCGTTCTTGCTGATGAGACCCACCACGGTCGTGTCATCGGCGAACTTGACGATGTGGTTCGAGCTGTGCATTGCTGCACAGTCGTGAGTCAGCAGAGTGAACAGCAATGGACTGAGCACACAGCCCTGGGGGGGCCCCAGTGCTCAGTGTGGTGGTGGTGGAGATGCTGTTCCCGATCCGGACTGACTGAGGTCTCCCAGTCAGGAAGTCCAGGATCCAGTTGCAGAGGGAGGTGTCCAGGCCCAGCAGGTTCAGCTTTCCAATCAGGTGCTGGGGAATGATTGTGTTGAATGCTGAGCTGAAATCTATGAACAGCATTCGAACGTATGAGTCCTTATTGTCTAGGTGGGTGAGGGTCAGATGGAGGGTTGTGGCGATGGCATCGTCCGTTGAACGGTTTGAACGATACGCAAACTGTAGTGGGTCTAGTGAGGGGGCAGCTGGGTCTTAATGTGCCTCATGACGAGCCTCTCGAAGCACTTCATGATGATGGGTGTAAGTGCGACGGGACGGTAGTCGTTGAGGCAGGACACTGAAGACTTCTTTGGCATGGGGATGATGGTGGTGGCCTTGAAGCACGTTGGAACGACGGCGCTGCTCAGAGAGATGTTGAAGATGTTGGTAAGAACATCTGCTAGCTGGTCTGCACATCCTCTGAGCACTCTGCCAGGAATGTTGTCTGGTCCAGCAGCCTTCCATGGGTTGACGGCACTCCCTTTTCTTCTCAGCACAACCTCAAAACAACGTATCCTCAACCACAAAACTACACTCCAGCATAACCACCGCTCCTGATGCATCTTGTTTTTGAAATAGCCTGAATTGTTCTAAACAGCACATCCATGTGGTTACATTAACAGCAGAGTTATGGATGACTCAGTTTTGGTGATGCTAGTGGTGCAAAAATGGATTTAAACATCAAATATGTTATTTGCTGTTATTATTTTGCGCCAGGCTTTTTATGTTGCGTCAAGCATTTTTTGTGTTGACAGACAAATTAGTTGTTGCTTGAAACTTGTCGCATCATGCTTGATAAGAAAATGTTTGTAGCTTTTTGTCTTTTGAAATTTCGGTATTGTAAGCTAGCCTACATTTTCAAATATGTAATGGGAGTCACAACATGGCCACAATAAATGCTTGTTATCCTCTGAACTTCAGCTCATTTGGTTTTACAGAAGCAGTGGTGTTTATCTTACAACTATTTTGGGCAAAAATCTCCCTCGCACTGTCCAGATGATTACAAGATGCATGCCGTGTGAATAAAAAACAAACGTTTCTTCAAAACATCTGTTGCGGTGACAAGTTGTTTTGTATTGAGCTCATCCACTTCAGTTGGCCCTCCCTTTTCCTCTCAGCACAACCTCAAAACAACGTATCCTCAACCACAAAACTACACTCCAGCATAACCACCACTCCTGATGCATCTTGTTTTTGAAATAGCCTGAATTGTTCTAAACAGCACAGCCATGTGGTCACATTATCAGCAGAGTTATGGATGACTCAGTGCCTGATAGATGACACATGAAGCATTTACTGAAAGAGAGGACGTGAAAAGAAGGGGAGGAAGAAAGAGAAAGAGAGAGAGAGAGAGAGAGAGAGGGAGGACTCACTTGGCAGGAGTCGCTTGACTGGATGTGTTGTGTATGACTGTGCAAAACACACTCACACACATACACACACATTCACCATCAGTGGAAAGTAAAAGGAGACGCTGCTCTGGATCATTCTGTTCGGGAAAGTAGTACAGCAAGGTTCTCTTGCTCAGGATTTTACTGAATTCTCAGGAGTTGTTGAGAAAGTCTGGAAGGGTGGTCTATGAAGTCAGGAGATTTCAGCATGACAGTGAGTGTTACATTTGTCTGTAAATCATTAATTTGTGATTCTGAACCTGTGAATTTTACTGAGATGTGTGAGAGTGTCCGTTTCTGCCCAGCCAGTGTCAACACAGTGTTCCTCTAGGAAACGAAAGCATTCAGCACACAGGTGTACTGGCATTTGAGTAAGTAGCTCTCCAGCATTTACAACTACTGGATAAATAGAACATTTAGAATGAAATTGAAATCGATTTTTGTACTATGCACTTTTATCCGAAGCAACTTCCATTTATCAATATTGTGTTTCAGGGAAATCAAATCTTTGATCTTAGTGCTTTTAGTGCCATGCTCTAGCTGAAAATGCTAGAATGTTTGGATGTTTGTAATGCTTTTAATATTAATAACTTGTCTGAACGACCAAACTTATTAAACATTATTTTAACATTGAAGTCATTTTATTGTATGGGGCATTCAGCTTGGTTAACCCTAACATTGTAAAATGTTAGTCTAATTTAAGAAGTATGAATGGCGTACATTCCCATAGCCTAAACACTTTCTAGCACTGTACAGTTTTAAAATGCAATTTCCCGACTTGGAATGATTCCACCAAGACTGCTGAATCATGTCTCTGTTGCTCTATTTGTTCCCTTTTGTCTTGTCATGTAAACAACTGAATTTTATTAATTATATCTGTTTCTTGTTTTTTTTTTTTTTTTGTCTGTATTGTTCACCCACACTTTGGCTGTTGGCTAATTTAGCTGAAGAAATGCGTGTGGCTGCGATGCACCTTGACCTATTACATCCAACTGCCCACCTGTTAATCTTTATCACCTTTACTACCATCTTTATCACCCACCCACATATATTTCATTTGCGTGTACATCAGAATAGATTGTTCTGCAACTATTCCTGTTGAAAGACTAGCATTGCTGGTCCCCAGCATGGGATGCTGGTGTCCCCACCAGGCTTCTTAAAAGGATAGTTCAGCCAAAAATGAAAATTCTCTCATCGTTTATGCACCCTCGTGCCACCCCAGACGTGTATGACTTACTTTCTTCTCCTGAGCACAAACAAAGATGTTTAGAAGGATGTCTCAGCTCTGTAGGTCCATACAGGTCAATAGGGAACAACATTTTAAAGCAAAAAAATTTTATAAATCAGCAGCATAAAAGTACTCTTTAAAGGGATAGTTCACCTAAATATGACAATTGTATCATCATTTACTCACCTTCATGTTGTTCCAAAACCTTATGGCTTTCCTACTTCTGTGGAACACAAAAGTAGAACTAAGGCAGAATTTTAGCCTCAGTCACCATTCTCAAAACACCATTTTTCCATATAATGAAAATAAATCGAAAATAAAACTCAGACTGAATATTCTGCCAGACATCTCATTTTGTGTTCCAAGGAAGGAAGTAGGAATGTCTTAGAGGTTTGAATCAACATGAGGGTGAGCAAATGAGTTCAGAATTTTCATTTTTGGATGAATTATAACCTAAATATTCCCTTACTTAGCTTAACCAGCTGTTGTTTATGTCAGTTAATCTGGTCCTTCAACAGGTATACATCAACATACAGTGCTCAGTTTATTGTCAAACTCTGTGAGTGTGTCTGCACAGTTGAAATTGTGTGTGTGTCGCGCACGTGTGTGCATGCGTTTGCATATTTCCATACAGTAGGTTTGTGTAAGTTTGCATTCTTGAAGGCCTTATTCTGTCCTCTGGTGCTGATTGATAGAAGGTGGATTTGTAAAGTTCATTAGCACCACGTTATCTCATCCTTTAACGTTACTATGCTTCCTAATCAGCACCAGCTCTAATGAGGCTCGCACTGACGCAGACAGGTGATGTCACAGCCCCTGAAATATTCTAGGTCAGGGCCTTGATTAATAAATAATAGTTTTAATCTTGCAAGATCTGGATGAATATGTTGCAGGTCAGTGATTTTCCACTGTACATGGAAGATATATGTCAGCTTAAAGGGATAGTTCACTCAAAAATGAAGATTCTGTCATCATTTACTTACCCTCATGTTGTTTCAACCCCGTTTTAACACAAAAGGAGATGTTAGGCCTCAGTCGCCATTCACTTTCATTACATTTTTTCCCCTATAAAACAAATGTGAATAGTTATTCAGGGCTAACATTTAGCCTAACATCTCCTTTTTGTTTTCAAAAGAAGAAAGTCATAGGGGTTTGGAACATCATATGGGTGAGTAAATGATGACAGAATTTTCATTATTGGGTGAACTATCCCTTTAATACGAGTTGAAAGTTAGGGTCAAGTGTGTGTGTGTGTGTGTGTGTGTGTGTGTGTGTGTGTGTGTGTGTGTGTGTGTGTGTGTGTGTGTGTGTGTGTGTGCACAGTTGAATGGAAGAGGGTTGCCCGGGATAAGGGGTGAAGCAGACTTCCTCTCCTCCCCGGTCTCCACGGTAACAGGTCTGGCCGCCACACATACAGTTACTCAGTGTTTGCGTGTCAATGGAGTGTGTGACCGGGTCGACATTTAAGCACTGGGATGTTTCTCAGCATTCAAAGCTGAATGACTTTCAGGAATAAAAGGATGAATTTCTCATATGACAATTTATTGCTAAGAGGTTGCTCTTCCATAGCTCGGGAGACTCAGTTGTTACAATTAAGTATCAACTTAATCTCAGTTCTTCGGGAGAAGACAAACAGACACAAATTAGACATGCGTTGACATGCAGTAAGAGAGAAGAGCAATAAAACTAACAAGGAATGCATCCCTGTTAAAACAAAACAAAAAAAATAAAAAAACTTTTCAACTGGTCAGGCACCTTCAAGTAAAGCTGACACAATGAACTCTTGGATTTTGCATGGTGTTTGTGCAGGTGTATATGTTAGTATGAAAAGTGTACCACTACCATTGAGAGGACTCTCACTAGGAGCACCAGGTTTCTGATTTTCTTTCTCAAGAATGTGTGCTTCCTTTTTCATTTGTGTGTTTGTGATTGGGAGGGCTGACATTGACAATGTTAATAAAACCTTCAGTTTTAGAGCGTGATCTTCATGTGCATACTCTTTACCTCTTTTCCAGTGGTGCTGTATTGGTGGCCCCGGGACAGGTGTGGTTGTAGGTTTGAGGGATACCTGTACATCATTAAATGCAGCTCTGCAGTGCAGGAAGAGCAGTCAAAGTGGCCTTCACTGTGAACGAGCACTGTCTAGGGTACACTATCAAAATTAAGGTAAGCTGTAATCCTAAACTGACAGGTATTACAAATATGAACCATTTGCTGTTGTAAGCAGTATTTCTAGAGGTACATCCTATTTATTTATGCAAGTGTCTGAGGAAAAAAGTTGGCTCCGCTCCAAAACTACAGAGCTGCCTCGCTGTCTGCTGCCCACATAGGGAGCTACAGTCTAAGGCAGCATCCTAACTTAAATAAAACCTCATAAGTGATGGATTTGGAATGCTCTGTTTGACACACAAATAGCCACAAAGATCAATCTACTTAAATTATGGATGATTTCACCCAATATTTATAGATGCTCACATCATTAGCATAGCAACATGCTAACATCAAATGCTATCAATCGTGAGTCGAGAATGCTTGGGACTCGATTCACAATTGACAGCATTATAGTTATGTTGCTAAGCTAATGATGTGATACTTTACAGACATAAAAATACATAGCATTTACAAATATTGGGTAAAATCTTACATTTCTTTATAAGATTGAACTGTTTTTGTTGATATTTCTGGTATTGAATGAAATTGATTTGGCCAAATCGAGGTACCTTTTGAAATGAAGCGCATCATTGCTCTCTTGAAAGGCAGCTCTCTAGGTTTGGAATTGAGATACTGTATTGTGTGTTGGAGAGAAGAGCTTGAAAGTGTGTTTATGTGTGTCTGTGTGTGAGAGAGAGAAACAGAAACTGAGAGCTGCAAGTACGTCAAAAGGAAGGTAACTCAATCTGGGCAGATGTGGACCATTCCACTGCAGTGCCACGTCTCAGTGGATTGACGTAGAGAGAATACCTGCTTTGGCTGTACACTTTTGTGTGACAGCAGAAATAGTGAAGGCTAAACATAATGCCAGTTCCATATGAAAGCGAATAAAACTGATCCGAGGTGTAAAGCTGTGAGATAGAAAGAGAAAATGAAAGAAATTAACACAGTCTTTGACGTACGTGCACAGTTTGAAAAGATCAGTGTGCCAAACCTCCGCTCGCATGTGCTCTTGGGTAAATAGAGGTGAATGTTTGCGCCCTGCGGTGCTGACAAATCGTGCCCCCGGGAAGATCTGGGTTTCCTGATAGCTGTGGTATGCCACAGGTGGAGGCTCCAGGCTTTAGCTCTGTATGTCTTGCAATCCTACTGAAAAACATGGAGGATTACAGCACAAATATATTGTAAAGAATGTAGTATACATCCCAATTACAAACTTACTGTGTGCATATCTCAGATGCTAGTGAATGGCAGCCAGAACTTTTAAGTTTCAAAAAGCACATAAAGGCAGCATAAAATAATCCATATGACTCCAGTGGTTAAACTTCCGAAGCATTATGATAGGTGTTGGTAAGAATCAGATTAATATTTACGTCCATAATATCTCCTCAATAGGTGGCGATATGCACAAAAAATATGAATTGCCAAAAACAAAAGAAGAAGAATGTGGAAGTGAAAGTAAAAGTAGAGATTTATAATAAGAAAAAGGACTTAAATATCTTTGTTTCTCACCCACACCTATCATATTGCTCCTGAAGATATGGATTTAACCACTGGAGTTGCATGGATTACTTTTTTCTGCCTTCATGTGCTTCTTGGACCTTCAAAGTTTCGGCCACAATTTACTTGCACTGTAAATTGTGTAAATTGGACCACAGAGCTGAAACATTCTTCTAAAAATCTCTGTTTGTGTTCAGAAGAAGAAAGAAAGTCATACACATCTGGGATGGCATGAGGGTGAGAAAATGATGAGAGAATTTATTTTTGTGTGAACTATCCCTTTATAGTACACAGTCTTGTACCTTTGTCTTTTTGCCCAGTTTTCAAACACTTATGTAATCAAATGAAAGCTTATAATCTTGCGATTCACCTCGGAGCTGGTTGGTTTGGTTCGTGGCTTAGAATGCCTTTATGAAGACTTTCATAAAAACCCTATGGGAAAAATAATTGGGGAAAAAACTGACACACTCTGTTATGTGGAGCAGAATTTTGTACCAATGAGATTTCACTGTGGTCAAGGCAACCTAATGCAATACCATAGAAAAACAAGCAACCAGATTTATCGCTTGTTGTGTCACGCCTGGTAGGACACAGTGTTTATTTGTGAAACACACCCTGTGGAGGTCAGTAGGGAGCTGGGACAAGAGTGGGTTTGGTTTGTTCTAACCTTCACTGCTGTTAATATTGTCCATATCAAATCATGACATCATTGTTCTCAGGCATGTTGAAGGCTATAGAGGTAGATAGAAATACATTCATAATTGAATCTTGGAAACAGCCAAAACATTCTTGTCTGTAAATAATGCCAAAATTAAAATTTTGTCCTTGTTTGTTATGATTTTAGTGATATTTCATGTCTCATTTGATAAGTTCCACAACTTTACCCCCTCATAACAACATTCAGTTATACATAACATTTGGGAAATTTTTATTTAACATGCACATTACATTCCAATGGACAATTAAGTACATTAAAGTGACAGTCCATGGTTGGCATGGTACACATGCTTTCTTAGGAAAGTTATAATAATTTGTTTGCCATTAATTACAGATCTCCTTCTCTCTCTGCTCAGATTATTCAAGCAGTATTAAATAATTTGGGTGGTTTTACATTTAGCACAGACATACTCTGCATTCTACCGCACAACATTTACAATCATTAAACAACCTCACATTCATTTATTGCAGGGAAGAGATATTGAAAAACTGACCTGTTTCATGGCACTATTGATTCTGTAAAATCATATGGCTGTAAAGTTGTTGAAGCAAGACATAATAGTGGGACTCAGAAAAGAAGAAAGGAGGGGAGGACTATCTAAAAACTAAGGGTCATCATCACTCTAACAGATTAAAGACAGGTTACAATTATCCAGAACGGAAAAACGGCTCAGGCGGTCATTCTGTTTTATATTACATGTCTATGATATTGTGTATCCCTGGCAGATTTTGTTTCATACTAGCTTGGGAGGTTGTCAACGCAGTCGTAATGTAACATGAGGTAGGTGGTAAACTAATTCACAAAAATACCCAGCAGCATCATCATGTCAGAGCTGTTTTGGGCTTTCAAGCACTCTTTAACCAGAATTTCTAACTGGAGAACTGTCGCATTGGCATTCAATTATCAGTATTTAAGAGACTGACAGGCTGCAACTGTCTTCATGGTTAATATTGATTAGTATAAGTTACACAATGGAACAATTGCAGTAACTGAAGCACACTTGAGTTATGAACCATTAAATATTTTCAAAAAACTTGCATACTCAAAAGTTTAAAGCAATAGTTAAGCCAAAAATGGAAATCTTGTAATTTTATCACGCTTTAGTCTTTCCAAACCCAATTTGATGTTCTTTCCATCCTGTAATGCAAAAGGAGATATTTTGAACTATGTTAATGCTGCTCATAAATTAAAAGCATATAGTGACCAGGGGCTGTACAGCTCAAAAACAACAAAAAAGCACCATAAAAGTAACATAAAATTAGTCCTCATACAGAAATCTGATATGTGGCCATATATGAATATATACAGTATATATAATTATAGTCCATATATGTGGGCATATATCTACATATTTCTGATTTCACTGTTTGCTTGTGACTTCTAATGTAAAAGTACATGTGGAACCATGAATTGGACAATATGCAATTGTGGATTGTTCTACATCATACAATATAACTCTTTGTATATCTGATATATCTGTTGTGTGTGCTGGACCATAATATCATCGAGGCCTCACACAGGGTTTCTGGAAACAAGAGTCATGTTTACTGTAAAACTTTAGTTTTTTCTAAAATACTTCCACTATTGGGAAGTAGCCTTAGCCCTCCTCTGTTAAGGGATCTCTGCTTGATGACTCGCTCCTGCAGTTAGCTAGGAGGCCAAGCCCATGCCGCTGACAAGCCATCAAAGTAAAATTGTGTGAACAAAATGCCGCCGACTGCAGTAGAGTTATTTTCTTCCTTCCTGTTAATCGCCGCAGAGATGGGCGCTCTGACAGATGATTTGATTCAAGGCCTGTTTGAGACGTGAGTCAGAGGAAGTGTAGTTCAGCGCAAATGCAGTGAAATTAGGAACAAATATGCACTGCGTGCTTTCCAGGGGATGGGGTTAGTGTGATGAAGACATCCCTATGGGAAGGGGTGGGGGGTGGGGGGTGGTAGGGGGTTGACTCACACAGACATTAGCTAGCGGCTAAATGTGAGTCAGTTAAGATGCATGCTACTTTTTCAATTATGCATACAGAACAGTAATATTAGTTGCTATAAGACTTTCAAGATGCTATTCCCTCGTAAACAGGAATGTGTCATTTCTCGGAAAACTGAACATTTTTATATAAATACAGTATGCTGATCTTTGTGACTTTCTCACTTCTTGATCACAGAAAGAGATGTCAGACAGATTGTTTACACTACTCTTTCTTTTTTTTTTTTTTTTTTGCTTTTTACATTTTATCCCCTTTACTCCTAATTTGAAATGCCTTAAGTCCCACAACTTACTAGGTTTCTGTGGTGGCACGGTTACCTCAATCCGGGTGGTGGAGGACAAGTCTCAGTTACCTCCGCTTCTGAGACAGCCAATCCGTGCCTCTTATCACGTGGCTCGTTGCGCATGACACCACGGAGACTCACAGCACGGAGGCTCATGCTACTCTCCATGATCTACGCACAACTTCCCACATGCCCCATTTAGAGCGAGAACCCCTAATTGTGACCACGAGGAGGTTACTCCATGTGACTCTACCCTTCCTAGCAACCAGCCCAATTTGTTTGCTTAGGAGGCCAAGCTGGAGTCACTCAGCACGCCCTGGATTCAAACTCGCGAGCTACCCAGGCCCCTGCACTATTTTCTATACAATGAAAGTCCCCAAATAGGGACAGATGTTGTCAAGCTCCTTAAAAAAGCACCATGAAAGTAACACAACTTGCGTGTGATATTCCAAGTCCGTTGAAGCCATTCAATAGGTTTTTGTGAGGGACAGACTGAAATTCAAGTTGTCACAAAAGCTCCCCTTCTGCCATAGCTCTTTTAAAATCTCATTCGCACTTTAGTATATTCAAACATGCATGCTTCAACCAATGCCGTTTGGCATCATTGACGTCAAACATGTCTCAATGTGTCCTCGTGTGCCATAATAAATAAACGCAAAAACAAATATTCACTTTCATTGTACTGAAAAGAGCAGTGTAAATATTCTGCTTAACATCACCTTTTGTATTCCAGAGAAGAGAAAGAAGTCATACTGTACATTTAAATCACATGATGGTGAGTCAAGGTTGCACTAGGGCAATTGTACCTGTAATAAGTGTAATTTAAGTCACTTTGTGTCTGAAAAACAATTGCTTATCTTTATACTATAGTGCAGCTCTGCAATGGTATCAGTGTGTTCTGTACGAGCAGACAGCAGGTACAACAGTGGTTTAGAGGTTATCAGAGAACAGACATGCGTAATATGCTACACACTGCAGTGAAGAAATGTAGAATTACTGTTATTGCGCAGTGGTGTTTCTGTTGGTAAGCCCATTCCTGATGAACACATTCTGGGTTTCCCCAGGAGCGCTTCTCAGAACTGCTGATTTAGTGTGGGACTCCATGGGATTTTGTAGCCACAGGTCAATGTAATTTCCCTCCTTTGTTACAAGCCACTTGGTAAAATCCCTTGTTATTTGTCAGGTGATGCTGTGCATTTAAGGTACTTGAATAAACTAACACTTATCATAGTACTGTGGGCAACAATTAAAAAGGCTCTTGCCCAATGTTTAGTATGACTAAGGTTAGCATCACATTGCTTCAGTCAGTCCACTCACATCAGAATGTATATTAATAAAACCTTCAGCGTGTAGACCTACTTGTCCTTTAAAACAGTGGTTCTCAACTGGTTTTATTTCAGGGCCCAGATTTTACAAGCAGTGACCCAACACAGTACCAAAATTGGTTATTGTGAAAAGTAACAAAATTGTCCTTTAATTTCATACATACATGAAATGTATTAACATTATTTATGATCATATTAACATGACATTGGCTGAATAGTAAAATTGACAATTTTGTGAATGCTTAGAGGGATAGATCTCCCAATAATGAAAATTCTCTCACCATTTCCTCACCCTCATGCCATCCCAGATGTGTATGACTGTCTTCCTTCTGCTGAACACAATGAATTTTAGAAGATTTTTATTTCAGCTCTGTAAGTCCATAAAATGCAAGTGAATGGTGGCCAGAATTTTGAAGGTTCAAAAAGCACATAAAGGCAGAATAAAAGTAATCCATATGACTCCAGTGGTAAAATCCATATCTTCAGAAGCGATATGATAGGTGTTGGTGAGAAACAGATCAAAGCATATAAAGGCAGCATAAAAGTAATCTGCACGACACCAGTGCTGAGAAACAAATCAATATGCAAGTCCTTTTTTCATATAAATGCTCCTCCCTGCCAGTAGGTGGCAATATGCACAAAGAATGTGAATTGCCTAAAACAAAAGGAGGATGTTAACGTGAAAGGGGAGATTTATAGTTAAAAAAAGACTTAAATATTGTTCTGTTTCTCACCCATACCTATCATATCGCTTCTAAAAATATGGAATTAACAGCTGGACTCATGGATCACTTTTATGCTGCCTTTATATGATTTTTGGACCTTCAAAGTTCTGGCCACCATTTTGAGTTAGTATTAGCTGTATTACCAAGTGACTGGTGAATTGGCCTTTGACGTCAACAATAAAAGATATGGGAAACGTTTTCTCCTTCCTTTTAAATGTTGAAAAGCCTATTTACTTTGCTATCTAATTATGTATGATTATATGGTTTTTCATTTTATTATTTGCATTTAGCATTGTTTTTTTAACCTGTTGCCCAGGACCTTACCGGAAATAGACCTTCGATCCATTTTTGTGTCGCAACCCACTAATTGAGAACCACTCCTTTAAAAAAACCTCTATAAAAATCAGTCTTTCCCTCATTCCCTCGGCTATCTTTTCCTCTCTTTCCTTTCTGTTTTCATAAGGTGTTTACTCAGTCTCTAGTTTTAGCCCACCCTTCTGATAGGGTAGTTATGATTGTTTATCTGTTTTTGTCCAGAAAAGAACATTCTCCTGTGGCTTTGTCACACTACGCATGCTCATGTGGGCCAAAGTTCAGCCTTTTCCCGTAAATAGATCAAAAGAAACAGCCAGATGTCTTAAATTCCCCACAAATTCTCCAGAAATTCTGGACAACTTGCACATCAAGATCGATACACTGCCAAAAGTGCTGTGGATAATGCCAGGGGATAAAGAGGGGAAAAAATATTTTGGTTATTATAAAAGAAATATGCTGTGTTACGTATGCTCTGTGTGGGGACGGGTTTGCTTGTGCATGTACGTATAAGGCTTCTGTAGAAATGTACAGTGGGATCATTCAAAATCTAAAAAGTATTTTAAAACAAATATACATTGTGACAATGTTGTAATTGAAAAAAATGAATACATTAGGAATGCAAATAGAGCCATTTTCCCACTTCTTGAATGAAAAGATTAGTTCACCCAAAAATCTTCTGCTGAACACCAGTTCTGTTGGTCCATTTAATGCAAGTGAATGGTGGCCAGAACTTTGAAGCTCCAAAAAGCACATAAATGCAGCATAAAAGTAATCCATACTACTTCAGTGGATAAATCCAGGTGTTCAAAAGAAATATGATAGGTGTGGGTGAGAAACAGATAAATATTTAAGTTCTTTTTTAATGTAAATATCCACTTAGACCAGCCCTCCTATGCGTGTTCACGAGAGATCTTCTTTTGTGCTTTTTTGGTGATTCGCACTTTTTGTGCATATCACCATCTACTGGGCAGGGTGGAGAAAGAAAAAAGTAAGGAGAAAGGAAAGGAAAATAATAAATAAAAACTATTAGCATAACAGCCCAGTAGATGGCGATGATGAATAAATTATTCAAGTATTCCTTTACATATTTTGACAATGTTGTTACAACAAAGACAATGTCATGGCAGACGATCAGTCTATAATCCCACCCACATTGAGGCGGCACTAAACTGCAGTGGAATAGCAAGCTCAGAAAAGTAAAGCAAGCAAAGCCGAGTCGAACCATAACATGCAGTGGAAAAGTGCCATAAGTTAGCTGCTTTTCCAGGTAGTGTACTATTTAATTGAAGGAAACATTTAAGAGCCATTTACAGGAATGAGATAATGCTATGGCATCAGTAAATGATTGTTTGTGCCTGTGTGAATTTGTGTTTTAACTGGACTTGTGTACATGTGTCACAGTTTGATAGGATTAAAATAAAACACCTTGCCTCTTATGATTCACATCTGACTCATCCGTACAAACCTCACTCTCCATCTCCCCCCTCCATCCTGAGCTCTTTCCGTGATAGTACCATGTCACATTAAAATCCATTTAAAAAAAAGTATAAATCAGCTGTCCCGTGAAGGAACGAGACCAGGAAATAGAGCCGTAACGAGGACAAGGAAGGACAACACTTGTTCCTGTATGATGGTATGTGTTACAAGAACAGTATTAAACAGTGTCACAGCAGTGAAGTGTAGCACTTATTTATGGCAGACTCTGTGAGTCTAATAGAAGTATTAAAAATGTTTCTATGCGCTGCGGATTTGATGATTCACTATCCCCAAGGGCAGTAAACAGAGTTGGGTTTTAAATATTTGATAGAGAAATAACTACACTTCAGTTGTATATGTTTCAGTGCGCTTTATATATTTATAAATGAGTCTTGTTTAGTGGTGGGCAGATTCTTGTGATCTTCCAATCTCCCATCATATACCGCCCCTTTGACGCACATACAAATCAAGAGACTGTTTCCGTCCCTCCTGCTTCTCACCTTTTTTTTCTTCTATCAGCAACGCATTCTCAAACCTCAGTTCAGTCTCTTTAATACACTCTAAAAATGTCAGGTAACCTCATGTGCTTCGACTAAAGGTGCAGTGAGTCATTTTTTCTATACTTACTTATATACCTGCTTAATATGAGACCACTATAAGAAAGCCATTTTGGAAAATTTTCCTGTAAATTGTAAACACTGTGGCGCTATCAAAACATTTCTCTGTTTGTTTGAGCATCCAGAACAGCCTGACAGAGCAATACTGGCTAAACAAGTGGTGTGCGTTTTGGTTGGGACTATCTGTTTATCCAACCAATTGCAGAAGCCAGGCGAAAACAGGCGAAGTAAATTATATTATCAGAGTGATTATTTGCACTAGGTGTAAACCGCACCTGCCACACAGTGCAGCTATTTAATAGTCTGATGGAAACAGAGAAATTAAAGACAAACTGTGCCCACTAGTGTTTCTGTAGTGGCATGGGTTGTAACGATGGTGTGAATGTGTTTTTCTCGTGCCGACATACCTGGTTAGATTGCACCATTTGTCCCACTTTTTTCCGTCCTGTTTCCTGTTTCCACTCTAAAGGTTTCCTTCAAAACTACTACTGCTAATGAATAAACATTTATATAAATGTGGATTTTCTTGCAGTGATTTGGCCACAGTGAAGGTCGGGAGTTGAGAGAAAGGTTTAATCCAGGTCAAATTAACAATAGTTTACTATAGTAAGATTGTAGAAACCATATTTTCTTTCCCCCTGGAAGCCATAGTTTAATGCAATTCACCATGGTGTTACTACAGTCATATGGTGATAATATAATTTTGTGGTTACTATGATTTTACTATAAAACAACATGCTGATACTATAGTTACTGTAGTAAAACCAAGTTTAATTTTTGTAAGGAAAGGTTAGAGTTAGGTTTATGGGTACAGCTTGGTTAAGGGTGTCAGTGGGACTCTAAATAAACACATTAAACATGCCTTAATGAAGCACTATACTGTATTTTAGTATTTAAAGGGATAGTACCCCCAAAAATTTAAATTCCTTATCATTTACTCTTCCTCATACCATCCCAGATGTGAATGAATTTCTTTCTTCTGTTGAACACAAACAAAGATTTTTAGAACAATATCTCAGCTTTGTAGGTCCATACAATGCAAGTGAATGGTGGACAGAACTTTGAAAGTCCAAAAAACACAAAGGCAGCATAAAAGTAGTTCAAAAGACTTCTGGGCATGAAGGAGAATTTATAGTAAAAAAATAGCTCCTTAGAGTACCAGCTGCACGTTATACAGTGTGCACAGTTAGCAATCTTGAGGGTTAATACTATTATCACAATAAAGAAACATCACACCGCCTCTCTGACAAACACAGAAGCGATAAAAAAAACACTCACTTGGCTGGACAGAATATTCGCTGTCATTACAAAGCTCAAGCCACGCAGCCAAATAGGATAGGTGAATGTTTCAATTTGCCTACAAAACATTAACCTACCATTATACCTTGGCAGCTTTTCCAGGAAAATGAAACAGAAAACATTAAAACAAAAGAAAAACAAGAGAGATAGGTCAAGCGAGCAACCAGAAGGGAGTAAGTACTCAAAGCAGGTTGTTACGTAAATACCAGCTCTTGTCATTCTCTCTTTAAAAGTCAGGCCGAAGAGGCAGCGGGCGGGAGGGGGTGATGTCATCACTGGTAGCGACGAGCAATCATGCAGTCCATTCATTTTTGTGTGTTTGTGTGTATTTGTATGTGTATGCATGAGGTTCTGTCCTCTGCGTGGCACTTCCTGGGATTGAATAGATTAGGAAATGGAGTGACAGCGCGCAAAGAACAACACCTCTGTGGTGGGCTTTTCACACACACACCAGAGAGCACAACTCACATGCGTGTTTGTGTATTCAGAGTTGGCAGGAGTCCTTCCAGCTCTGCTCTGTTTTAGCTTTTTGATTGTAACTTGCTGTGTTTTAGTGCAGTGGCTAAATGAGATTTACTACTGAAATACTGCCATCTGCTATTTCTTTTTCAGAATTACAGAAATGTCTGGCACCTGGTTGTCTAATTGGATCTGGTAAGTTGGAGTTTGATTACAGTCAACCTGATAGGGCAAATTGTTCAGGGATGCTTTTGCATTTGACTAATCATTTTTATTCTCTCAGTTTCAGGAAAACTTCCTTAAAAGGATAATCTACCGAAAAGAAAAGAAAAAAAAAACCATATATATGTCATTAATTACTCACCTTCATGATGTTCCAAATCAGTATCAATTTTTTCTGTAGAACACAAAAGGGGCATTTTTGAAAGTGAGAAAATACAAACCCTTTAAATATTTAAAAGAATAGTTCACCCAAAAATGAAAATTCTCTCATTAACTGTACTCATCCACATGTCATCCCAGATGTGTATGACCTTCTTTCTTCTGCTGAACACAAGCAAACATTTTTAGAAGAATATCTCAGCTTTGTAGATCCATGCAATGCAATCAATAGGCCCCATACCTGTGTGCTCTAAAAGCACAAAAAGGCAGCATAATAGTAATCCAAAAATATATATCTGTCAATGTCTATGGTATTTTTCAGATTTTTGATCTTCCATCGTGTAACAACCGTGACTACAATCAGTTTGAAAAGATATAGCAACCTGAGTCAGAACAGGCTGAAGGACTGTGCCAAATTTGCTCAAGCCAACATAAATAGCTTAAAGGAGCTTTAATAAGTTTAGCAGGCAGCTAATGTGGTGCTATTTTCATTGTTGTATGCTCTAATTCATTGATGCGTTCCATCTAATTGAACTGACAAATCAAACTCATTATACTTGCCAAAGCTAGGCCTAAAGAGTTAATAGATAACGTTAACTGTCACTCCATGTGAAAATCAAGGCTGCATTTTTCTCCTTATACAACAGTCAGTGCTTGGCGACCATTAAATCAGACACCTGCTCACAGAACTATCTCTTCTCTCCTGCCTGTACATGGTGCGATTCTGTACCAAGGTACAAGCAGCAGACAATAAGGTGTGTAATAACACACGGTAAGCCGGATCTGCATAGGCTTTTCAGCATTCAGCGCAGACCTTACACAAGCTGGTAAAAGAAGGTAAGAATGATAGCAGTGTACTGCATTCTGCTGCAGGCCATGATTGTTCATAGTAAGAAATTACAGGAGCATTTTGTGCAAAATTGACTCAGAAAACATCCCTTTAGGAAAAACATTCTGAGACATATTTGATAAATATAGCCATAGCCAAAAATTAACATTCATGTCACCCTCACGTTACTTAGGTCTGATTTTCTTCCATGGAACACAAAATGAGCGTTTAGATTGCTCATTTCCATAAAATGAAAGTAAATGTGGACGTTGCTGTCAAGCTACTAAAATGACAAAAAAACGCTTAAAAGTCTATACAACTAATGCACATAAAAGTCTTTCAAATCGTTCAATTGTTTTGTTTTTTTTGGTACAGACGTAAATTTAAGCGGTTATATTGCCCTCAGCCATAGCTTTTAAATCTAATTTGCGTTTGCATATATTCAAATATGGAACGTACGACTTTTGGTAGGTTTGTCATCAATGATGCCAAACATGATTGTCATGTCTTGTTATCAATGACAATGTGCCAGCTTGAATATGTGAAAGTGCAAATGAGTTATTACAGCTACTGTAGAGAAGCTTTTTAGTGAATAACAACTTAAATGTTGGCCTGTTCCTTAAACAAAGCTATCGTATGGCTTCAGAAGACTGGAAAAACAGCACACAAATTGGCCTGATGCAACGCTACGTCAGCGCTGTGTTGGTGGTGAGTATGTCACTTGGCAAGCCTGAAGGACCCTCAGTGGCTCAGGTACAGGTGAGTGACCAAACCTGTTCATGTTAGAAAATCTACTTTGAATTATGACATTGTTTAGAGAGGTCATAGTGACTCATATTTTCCATCTACTGCCAGTTCTCATTTAAACAAGGGCTGACGTCACCCTCCCATGGCCATAATTGATGCAGGGATTCTTTCTAGGTAATCAGGGTCTATTTATACACAGATAAACACGCAATACTTCAAAGTACACTGTCTGTTATGCAATAACATTTGGTCAATCCTTTGTATTACCATTCGCCCCAACTGATCAACCACAGCTTTGGAAACAGTCACAGAGTCAGAGTCTGTGGAAACAGAGTCTGGTATCAGTAGAGGAATGTGGACGTCAATATTCAAAACCGTAATTCTATGGCCATGCCATTTTTTTAAGCCCACTGATATTTCAACTTTTTGCCTTTCCTGTTGTGTTAATCATCAACCTAGCCACTGACATGAAGACTGCTGATGGGGCCACTTCCATGAGTCACTTCTGGATGCTTCCTCCGGATGCTGGTTTCATATGGTGGTTTAGATGTGTTCTACCAGTGTCTAGCACCATTTGAAATCAGTGTTCTTGTGGAGGAATTTCAAGCTGGATTAAGTTTCACAGCAACGGACTTCCATAAGTCAAAGGACTTTGCCTTAGTGGGTGGAGTAGTGGAGAGAATTTGAGACTAGAGACTGGCTGTTGCAGCATATTAGGTCCTGATACCACTCATTACTTGCCTTAAAGGAATATTCTGGGTTTAATACAAGTTAAACTCAAATCAACACCAGTTGTGGCATAATGTTTTTTTACCACTAAAAATTATTGTGACTCGCCCTTCCTTTCAAAAATTAAAGCTACAGTGAAGCACTTATAATGGAAGTGAATGGGCCAACTTTTGTAGGGTTTAAAGGCAGAAATGTGAAGCTTTAATGTCACTATATCAATGTTTATCCGCATACCATCCAAATGTTGCTCTGGTAATGTTTTAACCTTGTTTCGAAGGATTCAATAAGGCCTTATCTTTAAGATGTTATCATGTGTTTGAATGACGCCATCACAACTTGGAGTGATGCAGAATTACGGAAGTATGGCCAAAAGCATTGTGTCACAATATTTTCATTATGTCAAGTCAAGTCAAATTTATTTGTAAAGCGCTTTTCACAACAGGCATTGTTTCAAAACAGCTGTGCATTAAATTATGCTATAACAGAAAATTAATTCATATAATGCCAATATTAGTTATTTATGTTTAGAACTATTAGTGGTTAAAATTAGTAAACTAAGTAAGTGTTGTGGTTAATGATTAAACAAATTGATTTTATATAAACTATAAGTTTTAGTCCTTGAAGTCATCCCAAATTAACTGAGGAATTACAATCCTATATAAATGACTCACATGTGTGTGATGGTTCTGAATCCGAAGCAAAGTCAAATATAGCAAGTAAACACATGGGAAAACACGCAAATGCATAGAAAGTAAGTTACATGTAAAATGTAACAGGATGATACTACTCACATAGTTTATAGACTATATTATTGTATATGAATGTTTGGGTTTTGTGTGTTTTGATACATGTCTATGTCTTGCAGTCTTTATATAAGGTGTGTTTATTTGTGTTTGTTTTTCCTTCCCTCATTTGAACTATTAACATTGGCTGAGAGGGCTAGTAAAGAGAGACTGTGTACTCCCTTGCTCTTTCTTCCTCTGGCTGTTCCTGTCCCCATCTTTCCCCAGCAAAGGATAACTGATTTCCTTTGGTGCTTGGAGTCCCTTCTGTCATCTAGCACCATATGAAATCGGTTATAATGACTGGGGATCAATTCTTCGGCTTCCCGTTGTGCTCAAAGCGCTACCAGTGCCCTTTCTGTATGTACTGTGGATGAGCTTCAAGTCTTTGAAGAGGTTACTGTAACTTTGTGAATAAAAAATATAATAAAATAAATGTGTCATTTCTTCTGCTGTGAGTGAGTGAGTTTAAATTGCTACATTTAAGCATCCTATGTCTTAAAGGCTCTACTGGAGTCTCTAATAGAGAATACATACTGAAAAACTGACATACTGTCATTGGTTAAAAGAATGCACTACATGCTAAACTCTAATTTGGAAGTTTCATATTATGTAGTGATGAATAATAGTTAAATATGACCAAATAAAATCTAGATATATGGCAGTTTGTATTTCTTTGTCAAATCTGGTGAAATTAATGTATTTGAACATGTAACAGAAGGGAAAGCTGTCTCAAAGCTCCACTTTTGATGTACAGATCTCTGTTTATTCATTTATTCAAAACCTTTTTGCAATGTTGGCAAATAAATAAGCTTGTAAAGATACATTTCTGCATACCTTATGACCTCATACTTTAATTAATTTGCCTTTATAGCAAACTTTATTCAGTCTGAAATAAAAGGGCTTTTTGACTCCCAAACATTTGTTGCAAATAGAATAGAAGGACAGGGAGCCCTGCAACAGATGGCATGGTCCCCCCCAACACTAAGTCAGTCTGAGATTACATGAATAGACTGAAGCAATTGAGACAGCTGAAATAGATAGAAGAACTGTGGTGAATTCTCCAAAAAGCTTGGAACATCCTATCTGCCAACAACCAAGAAAAACTGTATCGAGGTGTACCAAGGAGAGTTGGTGCTGTTTTGAAGGTAAAGGTTGTCACACCAAATAATGATTTAGCTTTTTTTATGTTTACTGGACTTTGTACATTAATTGATAACTGAAAACTATTTATGGCATTATTTTTGAAGACATCCTCACTATGCAACATTTTTCACAAGTGTCTAAAACATTTGCACAGTACTGTATATTCTTAGGCACTTATTGAGTCTGAATAGATGCACAACTTACATAATTTCAGTAGTACACCCATATGACAATAGTCATATCATATTGTTCATGTGTTGTACTTGCTATAGTTTACTTCAATGTTGCCACTTCATCAAATAACAATCAAATGTCAAATATACTGTAAATCAAGTCAATGATAATTCACCATTGTTGCACAGAAAATCAATGTGATATAATATTTATTTGTATGAATGTAGTAATTATTTATCTTGTAATAAACAATGTAATAGATATCATGTGACAGAAAACTTATGAAATAATCATAAAATCTAATTTGTGGAAATGCAAAAAAAAACAAAAAAAACAACAACACTACATACTGACTATACACTTAAGTCATTGTTTATATAAAATACAAATAATAATAATTTTGCCTTTTTATTATTATTTTGTTTTCTGTGTGTGTGTGTGTGTGTGTGTGTTACACTATTTATAAGAGAAAGATAGAGGAATATTGAAGCGGTGTGGGCACAATTTAAAAAATTGGTAAGGTACAGGGGGTGGAATGAGTTCCTGGGTCACTAAGGACCTGAGGTACGCGTTTAAGAGTTAATTTTGTAGGAACGCCATATGGGAGTGAAATGTGTTGACATAAACTGGCTATTAATAAAATAAATTGAAAAACAACTACACTTATTCATTATTACTTAATAATGAATAATAACAATGTAACGGCACCCCCAGAAATGTGTTCATTATGTAGCATCATTTTTATCGAGTAAGCATTAGCAGGTTAATATCAGTTTGGGAATCTTCACAATAAATAAATAGGGATACATTGGGTTTAATTGTAGACTAATATTTACACAGTTGAAGAAGCATTCAATTGGAAAACTCTAAACTAATGATGTCTGTTCTTTATAGTTATTCAAAGTAAACAAGTTAAATAATTCCCTTTTTAATGGTTTGGACTCTAATCAGGTCAATCAGCCTCCAGACTGACCAATGGCTCAGCTTTATCAAGGTATGCTGAGCTTTAAATATATCACATAAAATCATTATTTCTATGGTGTAACGTCCCCTATTTGGGATCTGTCTCTATTAACTCAGTTTGCTATTTTTGTCAAATAAATATCAGTAAAAAAAGCTAAATTAAAAAAATGTAATTAAAACAATGACACGCACACACATACACACACACAGTTGTGGCCAAAAATATTGGCACCTTGGTAAAGTTTGTGAAAAGAAAATCTGCATTGTTTATCCTTTTGATCTTTCATAAAAATTAAAAATCACAAAAATCTAACGTTTAATTGAAGTAAAACAATTAAAACAGAGGAAATTTCTCATTATTAAATAAATATTTTTCTCCAAAATGCATTGGCCATAATTATTGGTACCCTTTTATTCAATACTTTTTGCAACCTCCCTTTGCCAAGATAACAGCTCTGAGTCTTCTATTATAATGTCTAATGAGGTTGGAGAACACCTGGCAAGGGATCTGAGATCATTCCTCCAAACAGAATCTCTCCAGATCATTCAAATTCAGAGGTCCATGTTGGTGAACTCTCCTCTTCAGTTCACCCCACAAATTTTCTATAGGATTCTCAGGTCAGGGGACTGGGATGGCCATGACAAAACCTTGATTTTATGGTCAGTGAACCATATTTGTGTTGATTTTGATGTTTGTTTTGGATCATTGTTCTGCTGGAAGATCCAAACAGGGCCCATTTTAAGCTTTCTGGTTTAGATTTTGTATCTGTTGATTTTTGATAGAGTCCATGATGTCATCTGAACAAGATGTCCAGGAACTTTTGGCAGAAAAACAGCCCCACAACATTAAAGGTCCATCACTACATTTAACTGGGCATAGGATACTTCTTCATCTCTGTGTCTGCCTAAACCATCTCTGGTGTTTGCTGCTAAAAAGCTCTTTTGTTTTTGTTTCATCTGACCATAGAACCTGGACGCATTTGAAGTTCCAGTAGTGTCTGGAAAACTGAAGATGATTAAGTTTGTTGTTGGATTAGAGCAGCAATTTTTTTTTCTTTTCTTGAAACCCTCTTCAATCTTGTGGTGATGTAGGTGATGTCTGATATTTATTTATTTTTTTGGATACTTTCTGACCCCAAGACCCAACAAATTTCTGCAATTCTCCTGCTGTGATCCTTGGAGATTCTTTGGCCACTTGAACCATCCTCCTCACTGTGTATGGAGATCATAATAAGACACACGCCCTTTTCCAGGCCAATTCTTAAGATCTCCAGTTGACTGGAACATGTTAATTATTGCCCTGGTGGTGGAAATGAGAATTTTCAATGCTTTAGCTATTTTCTTATAGCCACTTCCCATTTTGTGAAGCTCAACATCCTTTTGCCACACATCAGAAATATATTCTTTAGTCTAACCCACTGTGATTGATGATTAAGGGAATTTGGCCTGTGTGTTACCTCATATTTATACCCCTATGAAACAGGAAGTCATGGTTGAACTTGTCATGTTCCTAGTCACCCAGGTGCACTAAAAAATATTAAATATAAATGGGAATATATTTCATATTTTACTTATTAGAATTTCTAGGGGTGCCAATAATTGTGTCCAACGTGTTTTGGAGAAAAATATTGATTTAATAATGAGATATGTACCCTCTTTCAATTGTTTTACTTCAAGGTTAGATTTTTGTGACTTTTTTGGAATGAAATATCAAAAGGTTAAACAATGAAGATTTTTTTTTACAGCCTTCTCATATTTACCAAGGGTGCCAATATTTTTGGCCACAGCTGTGGATGGATGTATGGCAAGATAGTGTTTATAAATGGCTCTTTAATATTATTATAATTTGCCTCTTTAATAAAATGAAAAACTGTACGAGACAGAGCGGTGACGCCCTCAGTGTGTCGTCACCAAAATCCATCCCACGTTCACCCGTGTCATAGCAACCGTGCCCCTTGCTCATTCCTTATTGGCCGCGATACCACATTTCCGCCATATTCAAATTCCGTCCCTAGCGTTTGAATTCTTATCACGTTCCCCCATTTCTATTCACCCCCCGTTTATAACAAGTTTAAATTTATTACGTTTTGTTTATACATACATTTTGCAACAGCCCATTCCAGGTCCAGTTTTTTCAATGGAGGAAACCGACGAATCTCAAGCGTCGATGATAGAGGCGACGAATGAAAGACCGAAGAGAAATAAGAGAAAGTCGTTGGTGGCGGATATGGATGCGTCCCCGGAGCGCATTTTTAAACGGTGAGGAATATGATGTCATAAACACTTCATAAACACTGTTCTATATTCTTTTTACAGATCGCACGGTTGCGGCCTGCGTAACTTGTTGCAGAATATCTCACCCATAGGGTTTAAAATGATGGATTACATTTTGGTATTACAGGTGTTTTCGCGGATTCTTATGCATTAACCATGTTCTATATTTTGGGGTTTAACCATCATGTTATTATTAGGGGCTTAGATTGTAATGTAAGACTTTATGGGTGAAGTTGTACTAAGAAACTTAGACGTAGTTTTATACGTATAACACTAAAAGTGTTCAACTCAACACACTTCCGCAAAATGTCTGCGCCTGAAAACAAAGGCATGACACCATAAGTCTTGAAATAATACACCCTACCACAAGGTGGCGCTACTGTCACACAAAATAAAATAAAAAAGCATGAAACACCACGCCATGATAAATGTCTTGGCTTAAAATATTAATTATTATGTACAATTCTTATTCATACAGTACGTGTGTATTGAGAGTAGTTAAGATTTTGACTTGCTGCACCATAATTGAACATTTTTAGCTAGAATATATATATATATATATATATATATATATATATATATATATATATATTTGTTAAACAATTATTTTTCTTACTGAAAAGAAGCTGTAATATAACTTAATAAATAACTATTAATGCATGTACTTTTGCTGTTAGAAAATTGCTTGCATTGCACTAATTTGATTTAATTACAATGTCTTCATGATGTTTAAATAAGTTCAATACATCCAAAACAAAAATCCAAAGTGTTGAAGTCTGCAAAGCATTAAAACACATGTGCATGATCAGCAAATGTAAGAAATTATGACAACTCAGCACCGACCTGAAATTGTCACATTATTGAGCCCTAAATGTATAGGGTACTCTAACACAGTGGTTCTCATCCAGGGGGCTGGGGCCCAAAAGGGGGCCTCGGAAAACTTCCTGGAGGGCCTCAAGATAACTTCAAATGATTTAGCATAAGTTATATTAAATATGATGTCTTCTTTGAACCTCCTGAGACCCCCGTGTGACTGCTTTGTGCATTTTCCGTTTTTGATTTGTATCTAGTAGCACCGAATAAAACAAGCAACAAAAAAAAAAATGAAAACAAATTCATGTCCACATATGTGGACAGCGAGACTACCTTGTGTGATTTTAAATGATGCTAAGCTATAGAAAGTCCGATTTTGTTCATCAAATTGTGTACTATGTTTCCTGGAGTGTTGGTTATTCGTGTCTTTGAAATGTTACAGACATTACAGCTGATTTTCTGTAAAGCTGAATTAATAATATTAAAAATTCCAGCATCATCCAATCACCACCAACCATGTTAAAATAAAATGTTGCATTATTAAATTCTTAATCTATGAACTGATTACCATTGCCCCATGTCTGCCAAACATGTTGAGTGGTCCAAACATCATCTGCAGCCTAGAAATGAACTTTTGGTTGGATTTAGGATTGATTGCACTTAGCTGCATAAAAAGCTATAGGATGCTCCCTATTTAGTGAATGACTAAACCTCCAGTATGCTTTCTGTCTTCACTGGTCTCAGAACAGTTTAGAACACACCTTATTTTCATCCTATCTCCATATAAAGCCTTTGAAAGCAACATTTTTCAGCTTTTGGATGAACCCATTTACTCTCAATGTGAAAATGCACAGTAAATATATAGGAATGCATTAACTAATGTTAATGAATAGAATCATATTGCACCGTGTTAACAAAATAACATATATATTCAAATGAAGTGAAATGACCCAAAGATGTGAGTTGAAAACCTACAACATATCCAACTACATGGCAGCCATGGTGTTTCGATGCTGCCTGTCCCAGGACATTGGTGACTTCATTTTTTCTTGTGTAGCAGAGTGCATGCTGTGTTAAAGAAGTTGTTTGTCTCTGTAGAACATGTCCATATTGACAGCAAAGTTTACCAAGCTTATCATAAAGACCTTGCACTGCTTGTGTGCTATATGAACCATCACATTTAAGATAAGTTTTGAATAGGGTTCCTCTTTCATCTGTTCTTTTAGATGGAATAAGTAGAATTTCTCTATCAAATCCTGAATGGTACATATTTATTGCACTAATTATAACATTTCCTGATGTATTGAGGACATAAAATAATTTGTGTCCAAAGTAGTACCTCATCTAAATATATAGCGAAAAATATATCCATCAAATATCCTAAAATAACCCCTGAGAAAGAAGCCAGGCAGATTTAGATCACCAAAACATGGTTTTATCACAGACAAAAACAACAACCATTTTTACTTCGGCGGTCTGTTTACTTTCTTTAGTGCCAAGGCTTTTGCCTTCAGTTGCCTGATTGGAACTCCGGGGAATATGTGACCCTGTTTATCTCTAATTTATAAGGAAAATAGCCTAAAAGAATGGCATTGAAAACTAGACTTGTATATTTTCTAAAGAAAGTTGGAGTGGTGCATGTCCTTGCCACCATGATGCTAGGGTGTTCCAGGTGGATACAAGGGGATTTATTTAATTATCAGAGTCAAAATAGCCTATCCTCAAGTGTCTCATATTCTGGTCCCTAGATATGGGTTGTGTTCCTTCAATATGTGGCATTTTTTTATCATCCACCAGCAGGCAAAAATTTGAATCTGATTGCTTAGAAAAGCATTTGCACACCGCTCCACAACAAGCTGCTCGATTTTAGGTATCGGTTACACTATACAATTTCTCAGATATAATTTAGGGTGAGTGGTTTGTTCCCAAACACTAATACTAGGCCTATACCTATATACTTCCAGACTTTTTCGTTTCGCCCATCGCTAACGAGTGGATGGTCTGCACCTCGTTTATTGACCACGGCGTGGTTTTGCGCACAGTCATTTCTTTTTTCACAATTCGAATGTCGCGTGAACAAATTATACTGCTATCGCTGTAACTAAATCTTTAAAACTAGTGGGTTGATGTCACGTGTCAGAAATAAAGTGACGCTGATAGTGACGATTCTCCCTGACCAATCTGTGATCTGCAGGATTTTGACGTCACATTTAGTATTGGCTCAGCTCACTTGGAACCTCGACCGAAGTAGTACCAAAAAAAGTATCAGGTACCAGGTACTAGCCACAGTGGAAAACCCCAAAAAAGCAAGCTGAGTCAAGTTGTACCGTGCAGTGGAAAAGCCCCATAATTCTGCACGTCGTTGTGTTCATGTTGAAATTTTGATTGACTGAACAAGTAAATGGAATTAGCCATCAGCCTCAAAGTAGGAGGAGCTTCAGGTCATACCTAACGATAACATGGACCAATGGTAGTAAGGTTTTTAGCAGCCGGTAAGAAGTTTTCCTAAAAGTTTGCCACTTTTTACAAACCACCGATACGAATGTAAAAATAGATTATTTTTGGCCAGATTTGGTTCTTTTGTTCATTCTTCGATTTTGTAGGAAGTATGCAGAGGCTCAGCAAGCACCACTATTTATGGACTTCCAAATTATTTCCACATATTATTTCTTAGAGGCAAATAATGACCCGAATTATGGCCTGCCATAAATTTTGACATTTTGAAGTGTCATGGAAAATAAAAGTAAAACCCCCTTTTTTTTTTTTTTTTTTAAATGTCTTGTTTCTGTTCAGTGCAGCCAAACATGTTTTAGTCAGTTATCCCCTAAGATTTAGTTTAAACAAGAACTTTCATTTTAAAATAACTCAAAAGTTCTAAGCCAGATAAAGTTGAGATAAGATCACCACATCATGCCTTTAGACATAGTGGAGTGTATTGAAGGCAACCAATATCCAATTTCAGATCATCTATAAAGTGAGCTGTTTTGACACAGAATCCTTTTTGTGATACTGTGCGTAGCCTTTTACAGGTTTTCTTAAATATGATGTGTCATATTTGACAGTGAAACCCACAACAAAGAGCTTTTGAAGTCCTTTTAGAGTGATCTGGATGAGTAAATTTCTCTAAGGTCTCTCCTTTGTTTGCCACGTAAAACGTGGTGAAACCAATCCTCGTTGGCTTAAACCCAATCCCCTCTAGTGTTTTCCCACCTTAATGTCAGATGGGATTTCTCGTATGGATAGTACTTGAAACCAACGGTGACCGTTTACTTAAAATAACGAGAGGATTTTGTGGATTGTGCACCAGGACTACTTGGGAAGTACAACAGGTGAATAGCCAAAACTTAAGTTAGAAACAGGAAGTGTAATTGGGTTATTTAAATTTCTGCCCCAAGCACCACACATCAAAAAGACAAGCGCAATAATGACGTCACCATTTGAAAGGACAAAGTTGCATCTTACGGAATGTTCAGAAAGAAGCGTTCCCACCCTCAAGACTGTAACCGGTCTGATGACATCTCTTTCAAAGGAACTATTTAGAAAGAGCTATGAAAATGGTAAAAGTAGTGATTAAATGGCCAGAGTTCTTAATACAGGACAGGCCTCCTCGTTATGATTGTGTAGTCTATTACATTGTCTGTGAGACTAGGATCTGGAGTGTGTAGGGCTGGGCAATATTGCAAAAAAAAATCTCAATTTCAGTATTATATAAATATGTATAAGGAAGATTTTTATTTTCAATCAGAGGAACCATCCATCATTGGTTCCAAGTACATTCAACTGGTTTAATGTAAGAAATGCAGTGTAATCTAAAATAATCAAGGCATGGTTTCCGCACTGTTTGTCACTATATGAAAACAAGGATGAATGATACGCAATTATTTATATGCCACAAATACTCTCCTTATTTATGCAATTATCTAATCAGCCAATCATGGCAGCAGCGCAATGCATAAAATCATGCGGATATGATTTTTTTAAAGCACAACAGTCTCTAGCATTTACTCGGAATGAGGCCAAAAACAATAAACATCCAGTCTGCAGCAGTACTCCGGACAGATGTACGGATGAGAGTGGCCGTTGGAGAATGGCCAGACTGGTTCAAGCTGACAGAAAGGCTACTTTAACTCTTTTCAACCAATATTGTGAAGGCAGATTTTAGCTAAAAGGTTTAAAAGTATGTATTGAAAAGTCAATGTAGAATATTCAATATAAATATAAATCATCCGGTCCCTCGTACACAATTTTTGCTTAGTTTTATATCGGCTGAAAAATCAATACATAGTTGTGAATATTCAATAGATATCTCCCAGCCCTTGGTGTGTGGGCTGATGTAACCATCATGAGATATGTGTTTGTCCTAAGAACACACTGAATGTTTTGGTCCATATTTGCCATACCAATGTCCAGAGTCTCATCCAACACCTTGGCATTCCAGACAAGTTTTAGTGGCAGTATGTCAGACATCTTCCAACCCTGTGTACTACACTCTCACAGAAAGGCTGCTGCCTGAAGGGGATTTTTACACAACATGGTTACAGGACATGGGTGTGTTATTATGCCGTAAGGCCGTTACCACAAACATTCTGAACACATTTTATCTTGTTACAAGTGTACGTAATTCTGTTCACAGAAAAAATTCTCACAAAATTTCTGCTTGATTCACAACAGGGGTGTACATACATACATATTTGTTCTTTTCATTCAAAATCGGCTCTTTGGTATCAAGACAAAAATTTATGTAATTATTATGGCCCTAATTGCACACTATTTTACTACACACCCAAATGCTTGTGTTTTCCCATCAACAGCAGAGCACATACATTTAGTGCATAGTTGACAGTATGCAAATTGGAACAGTAAGGTTTTTTTCATCCGTGTCAAATTCAACATGCCGTCTAGTCTGACTAAGGTCTATTCCCTATCAGGGTGGGATGGAGACCACTCCATCATGGTATTGGCAGAATTATTTGACCTACATATTTAGGCCCCTGTTGTCTTTAGCTGTTAAGACCACCCACAGTTTGGTCTTTTTTTGCTTTCCAGACACTGATATATATTCTACTCTCTGCAAACACTGGTATAATGTCACATCCATGATCGCCTAGCTTCTCACATATTCTGCCCATGATATCATCACATTTCTTACTCTGAATTGTTCTTTAAAATCAGATAAAACTGTATAATTTGCCTGTTTTTGTTACACAATATTCAAATACATCAACACACCTCAATTAAATGACTCACATTTGAAATAGCCTTTGAGAATCCTCCCACTCATCTTCTCCCACTTAGATTTTATCTGTATATTTATTTTATTCTTATTACCAATTATTTAACCCACAGACAGTCTCAGACCACATACAAACACACACATACCACTGATTGCATTCCTTCTTACATGCCCTCCAATACATGCCACCTGCACTCATTCCCAAGTGACAGAATAATAAACGGATGAGTGTGAGAGAAAAGACCTCTGCAGAAACCCTAAAAGTATGTTTTATTGCACTTCTATCCCTTACAACATGGATTTGCGCCTTTTTTATTATCATAAATGGAGGTTGTCAGAGCTTCAGTCATTTAAACATTTGCAATGTGTTTAACTTTCATGAAGTGACATTTTAGAATATTTACCAAACTTGATTTATCCATTTCAATTTGATTGGATCACGCATGTTAGGCTATTCAATTATTAAAGTAATAGGGTTTCTGGGGTATTAAAAGAATACTCTTTAAATTTTTGTTAATACATTTTCTGAAGAAAGACGCACATAAATGATGATAAAGACAAAATATTAAATGCCAATTTTCACCTATGATTTTGGAGCAAAACCACATGTCAAAAAATAACCTTAGCCATTGACTTCAGCACCCCTTGTTGCATTATACTGTATGTATGCATTATACATATGTGTGAGAGAGAGACAGAGAGAGAGAGTCAGAGAGTCCAAAAATGGAAGAACTTTTGTTTTTCCAAAGTAAAGAGCCTATAACTCCAGAATTTTTAAATAGAGTAGCCTTTCTGTCAGCTCGAACCAGTCTGTCCATTCCCTGTTGACCTCTCTCATTAACAAGGCATTTCCGTCCGGAGAACTGGTGTTCGCAAGATGTTTGTTTTTGGCACCATTCTGCGTAAACTCTAGAGACTGTTGTGTGTGAATTTCCCAGGAGATCAGCAGTTAGAGAAATCCTCATATCAGCCCGTCTGGCACCATCAATCATGCCACGGTCAAAATCACTGAGATCACATTTTTTCCCCCATTCTGATGGTTGATGTGAACATAAACTGAAGCTCCTTACCCATATCTGCATGATTTTATGCAATGCACTGTTGCCATACGATTGGCTGCTTAAATTATTGCATGTATAAGTAGGTGTACAGGTGTTCCTAATAAAGTGCTCTGTGAGTGTACAGTATATCTTAATATCCTTTTTAGATTTTGGTTTCGAATAAACTTTTATTTTTGTATCTTAATTGTTTTAAAACCCTATATGGTTAAACCTCGGAGATATGGGTCTCCCAATGTGGCTCCATCAATAAATTGTAACATGTTACCCATTTCAATGGTTGAAAACCAAATGTGGATCTCCGGGTATGAAAATGTTTTTTCTTGACCAGCGAAACAAAGTAGCATCTTGAAATGTATCTTAAATGTAAATAGAAAAACAATAATGTTAAAATCTCCATTTTCTCCATGTTTTTCCAAACCTACAAATCCTTGATTACATCAAGAAAGTTATCACATTTTAATGAAAGATGATGAAAACAACTGCATGCACTGATGAATCATGCACAATAAATCCAGGGACATTTAAGTAAATCTGATCAATTTAGATTTCATGTTGTCTCTAATGATGAGGCAATCACAGATCTGTTGATAAATGAATGTGAGAAATTGTCAAAGGCTTTCTAGAAAAGATTTGGCAGGGCCGCCCCATTAGCATGGCTGAAATAAGAACCAGCTCCCCTAAAAAAAGGAACCTGGGTATAACTGCAAACATGACCTTGCAAAGACAGTTGTCACCAGCCCCCAAATAAGGGCAGTATATTTGTGACTGTGTGAGTTAAAGAGGACATGATGGATGGAGACTGACAGAGAGGCACGTTGGTTAAAGACAGGAAAAACAAGTGTATTGGTGTGAGTTAGAGAGATCGGGGCTGAGTGACGCTCTCTCTTTGTATATACTCTCTATCTCTGGATTGGTTTTGCAGAGGAAGATGCATCGTCACGGGAGACAGAGCTACACCAGGCTTGGTGTGTGGTATGTACTGGATCTATGTGGGAAATGTGTTTGGGGAGGACTCTACGTTTATGTGGTTTTCTTGTGGCTGGGCACCCATTGCTGGGTTATTTTTCTGTATCTCAACTGGTAAAACATGATGCTGCAATGCCAATGTCATGGGTTAAATTCCCAGGGAACACACAAACTGATAAAATGTATGCCTTGAATGGATTGAAAGTCACTTTGGATTAAAGGGTCTGCCAAATATAGAAATGTAAATGTAATGACGGTGTTCTATTTGGTTTGTTGGTGTTGGCATAAAAATACAGGGTTTGGCTGCACTGTCTATGTCCTTACTGCACAACCAGAGCTCAGTCTTGTTGGATGCTTAATATTTGTCCTGTTGTCTGTAAGTAGAGTAGATTTATAAAAATAAAAAAGAATGGTTTCGAGGTGCGTCACACTGGAGTTCAGTCTTTTGAAATTTCATATCAATCATATATTTCTTTGTCTCTCTCCCTATAGGCCATCTTTGAGGAGAGGAAGTTCTTTCACCTTTTTGACACCTGGACCCCAGTGGGACTTCACTCTGGTGAGTAGATTATGACGTCAATATGCGTAACTCTCAGGCATACAGAAATGCACAATAGCTTTGTTACAAAATCTAGTGAGCTGCTTCGCTGTCTACAATGATAGCTTCTAAAGGTATGTTCACAAAGGGCACTTGTTCCGTTGCACTCTCACGGCATTAAGTCACCATAGAAAATCATCCTAGCAGATATATAACAGGTGAACCTGGTCTTTTAAATGACGTAAAGGCTACCTCATTAGCCGTGCTTTGCTACGGTTCATGACTTTCCATGCTTCAGAAACTCTAATATTATAGCCATAAGGTCAGCTTTGTAACACCTTGGATCCTTTTCCTCTCTGCAACTTTCCCCTTGCCATTTACAGAAACATTGGCATATATTGTTTTCCACTTAACCATCATGCTGTCGCCACCTGAAGACATAAACAGGTCATCTTAATCCTCTCATGACATCGCGTGCCTCTGGTCCAGTTGATGCAAAATCCACCACCCTAATAATCCCCTAAAATTGCCTCTCTCCCCCTAAATTTCCATGATACTGGACCCAACATAGTGCCCATTCCTAAGGGATCAGCTTTTTGCAGTAAATGCAAACTAGATTGTGATTGAAAACAGAAAGCCCGATTAGGAAGGCCCAGGGCATTCCACAGTTTATGAAGGCCAAGCAAAACTCAATCCGTCACTCATCTAAGGAAAATGGGGGGAGTGGGGTTGGTGCAAAGACGGGAAAGAAGACGCTTTATCCCGTGCCAATGAGTTCCTTTGAAATGTAATTTTTTTTTTTCATGAATGCACACACATTAGCTCATAGAGCAAGGCACATGGGGCTCATTAAGCTTCTAGCTCGAGCTCCATTATCTCCCCTTTAAAACCCCCACTGAAGTGAGTAGTGTTGTCACGGTACCAAAAGTTCAGTATTCAGTACCGATACCAGTGAAAATCCACGGTTCTCGGTACCAATTTCGGTACCAAACCAAAGTTTAATTTAGACTAAATTTACAAGAAAACATCCATGCTTCTCGGTACCAAAGCAAAACACAAAAACATGCTAATTGAACAACACACTATTTTTATTAATAAAGGTAAACAATGCCATTCTTTATACTTATTTAAAATTGTGTTTCAAGTTTTTCCACAACTAATAAATGAAAATAAATTACACACCTAAAAAACACAACAATAAGCCATGACTGAATAAACACTCAGTGTTATATTTATAAACTTAAACATTTTTATAAATTAAACAAAATATGCCATGACTGAACAACAATTTATAAACTAAAATATTATTATAAAAAAAGCACACAAAAAAACAATGGCATAATTTAAGTATATCAAGCCAAGGATTGTAAACGTTTGAGTAATTAAATAACAAGATACAAGTTTCTAAGCTATGCTTAAAGTTTCACCCAAAACAATACTGGCCTACAGTTACATTTATTCCTTAAGTTACTTTCTTTGCCATTTCCAGATTTTCTGAAAGAAACACTAACATATCAACATGTTCCTGACTCAGTCTTGAGCGTCTTGTGCTAACAATATACCCTGCAGTACTGAACACTCTTTCAGATGAACAGCTTGATGCAGCAATGCACAGATACTTCCTGGCAAACTGTGATAGTTGAGGTAGTGTACCCATATTTGTTTTCCACCAGGAAAGTGGATCATCCTCAGCACTGACCTCAGGAGGATGTTGGTTCTCCTTTTTCTTTCTTTTCCCCTTGTATGGAGGAAAGCAGATGCTTCAGGTCATTTTTGGATTTTTTTGATGGCCTGACTTCTTGACTTGACTCTCCTCCAGACACCCGAGATGCACTTCCTTCATTGCCCATTTTCCTCACCTTATCCAGGAGACTTTGCTTCACATCATCAACCATCATCAACAAATGCATACAGGTCATTTAAAAAAACCTCTGGTGTGTCATTTAAAAAAAACCTTCATGTCCTCCTGTTTTTTTTTTTTAACCCTAATAAAATGTATAGTAGCATTAAATAGTTAATAAAGAAGCTTAATTCTAACACTCATTATATTTGCGTTAGCTGCACCACGTAACGTTATGCTAATGATTTACTACACGGCTAACATTGTATTTATTTCAATCCGACATTCAAATTAAAATATGGTATATAACTCAAAACAGAACCTCTAAATTTGAAATTAATTTGAAACTTACCTGCTTGAACTCTTTCATTAGATCCGGTGTCGGTCTTTAAGGTGTTTTATTAAGTTTGATGTGTTTCCTGCTTTTGAGAGAAAACTTCGATGACATCGTTTGCAAATTGTTTTTTGATGATCTATGATGTTCCCTCGTCATCAGCCGCAAATCCGAAATATTTCCACACATGGCTCTTTCCTCCTTTCTTATCAACAAGAGCAGTCACCACAGCAGCGCCGGCGGTCGCCATGTCTCAGCGCTTTCATGAGGAGGACGCAACTTCATGCGCTGTCGATGCGTGCATCGCGCGAACTTTGACCGGGTACTTTCGGTACCACTGGTACTTCGGTTACCTGAGAGCTGCTTTTTTTTTAGTACCAACCACTTTTGTTATATCATGTTATAATACTTTCTCAGTTCCTAGTTTAACATGATATTTTATAAGTTGTCCATTTGAAGGTTAGTTTCCGAAGGGTCCATTCAAAGCGGTTCGTTTTGAGAAAATGTCTTTTTGCATCTAGCATTAGTAACTCTGCGTGTCAAGTTAAAACTAGTTATACTTTTAAAAATGCATTTTAAGAAATCCTGCAGTGTTCCATTCTGTTGCAACAAGTGTAGAGTTTTGACGCAACTGTACCCCCTTTTATCAATCAGGCCACAGAACACCACCCTAAATACTAGCATAACAAATCAATAACGGCCCCATTTTGGCACATTTGCATATAGGCCTAGCAGTTACTGAACTTTGATTGGTGTGAAATTTTTAAAGTCAGAAAAACCTATAGTTTGTTGGGGAATATTTTAGAATTGGGTTTGGAAACAATCATTATATTTGCAATTCTTTTTGGTTATGCTACTGCCTCAGAAATTAAACAATTCACCAGAAAGTCTTTGTTAAATTTGTTTGATTTTAAAAATCTGATCACTAATCTGTGTTCTTTGTCTAAAAAAAGACTAAAGGACATTTGATTCCAGATCTGTCAAATAAATATGCAAAGCACAGTCCTGGCCATAATGCGTCCACAATCACAAAACTCCTCACTCCAAATCTTACCGTCCCAAAAAACGTGACTTTAATCAAGCATGTTTTTAACAGTCTACAATTTTTCAGTGCCAGCATCTGTTTGGTCTTTCATAAGTTTGCAGTAATTTCCATTTATGGTTTGTCCACGAAGAGAGCATTAATTTTGGTAATCTTGAGCCAAAACATACATTGCCTGTGTCTATCACTTTGGCCCCCTCTTCTCGTGGTTCTGCTCTGTTTATTAGTCTTATTCTGGTGAAAATTTAGTTTTTTTGTCTAGTGTGTTCAATAGCTGTCAGATCCATTCAGCTTGACCCAGAAACAATTATTCTGCCCGCACTGTGTTTTTCATCTTTGAGTAATTATTTGGCCTTCCAATCTTGAATTAACTTGCGTCACCCACAACCTTGAACTTGGAACCAACCAGCAAGATGAGGAATTGTGCTGAGCGAATTTCATACAGATAGATTTGGGGGGGGTTTATGGAGTTTCCTTAGCATAATCCCTTTAGTGAATCGAGTGCTAAAACTATTCAAATAAACAACTAGATTTACCCTTGGTTTTTTAATTTTATCAAAATCTACTGGCTAAACTCTGTGCCACATGTAAAAACCACAGACCGTTGACTAAACCATGATGTGCTTTTACCCAATCTCAGATAACACATGCAGCCACTTTTCTGCATTATTCATTAAAATGTTCAAAACCAAACATCTTGAGTGACCTGTGATTTACTCAGTAGCTTGGCAGTTGATTGGGCATCTTTCATTACTGCCAACCCTCCAATCAGTGTCTTGATTTATACCTCCCATTGTCTCTGAATGGGGATTAGCTAAATGACAGCTTGTCATGAATTGTTGTACTCTGTTTGCTTACTTGTTCGCTGTGTATGGGTGTGATGTTAATTTAACCTAATCTACTCATTGGTTCAACCAGACTCAAGGTGTGCTGGTTGCAGTGTTTGGTTTTGATCACATGGTAGCATTATATGTCTTTTCACCATATAAGAAACAAACAGCTGATTAGTTCTATTGGCGTTGGTGACGTCAAGTGTTTTTCAATTCATTCTAGTCTTGCATTCTAAAAAAACCTTAAGGGACCAACAAACTGCCCTTTTTGACTTTCAGCCACATCAATGATTGTTGCGAATAAGGTAATATGCAGATTATGGGTACATAAGTGTTAAAAGTAACACCCTTTTTTAAATGTCATTATGTTGCCTACTTGTGTAGTATTCAAAGCTAATTATAGGTGAGTTTTTAATAGCCCAGGTTTGTTAGCATTCAAACACCCCTCATTAATATAGTTTTATACTTCATCCTGGACTTGTGTGTTTATGAAATATTTTGGCTTTTGCTCATAGAATGTGTCAGTGATATGAACAAACCCCTAACCCTAAGTATTAAACTTCAGCATTAATCTTCAAATCATCTTGCTTGTTGAGGAGTGATCTATGTGATCAGACATACAATTGTCGCCTGGCGGAAATGGGCTCCTAGACTACTTTTAAGGAGGGACCTGAGCCATATCTAGGGCTGTATAGAGTGCATCAGTGCCCGGCCATTTTTTTTCAACGTATGGGATGTGGAAGTATTTTCATTTCTTTTTATAAAATCCTTCATAAAACCAACCATCTCTGAGGAAAATCATAACATCACAAACTTTGTTTTGAGTCAAAAATGTTTTTGAAAATCAGACATAAAGACAAAGGTACAGGGCTGGGTACTTACCATTTTTCACGGGGGCACAAACTACAATTCCTTAAAGCTTGGGGAATGATGTCATTGAATAAAAAAACGATAGTACTGTATAAAACTATTGATTTTATGTTAGGGATAGGTTGTTAAATTTAGGTATAGAAACAATATAATTAGCATTTATTGCTTAATATTCTGATATGTACAAATATTTAAGTAGTTTAAGGGTGAAGGGAGACCAACTCGATTACATCATTCACAGTGCATCATGGGAGTGTGCAGTCGCTCTTGAGGCACATTTTCGTGGGTTTTGTTGGCTGTGGTTCTCTGATTAGTGGATCTTTCTCTGCTGTACAATGGGTAATGTGGTTGTTAACCATGAATTCCGCTATCAAACAGGACTTTTAAACAATGAAGTTGAAATAACATGGACTGATGGCCATTGATCAATGAACAACCTTGTAGCTCACGGTAGATCTGTCTTTAAAGATATACAAGTTATCATTGAAATTCATAAATTAATGGGATTTTTTTACTTTGGGAATAGACTGTTGAGCTCCAATACTTGCAAATCGTCTTATCTGTTTAGTAACTATTGTGATTTCAGTTAGGATCTAATTTCTTAACTTAAGATAGGTAGTTTCTATAAAACAGCCCCAGAATATCATAGAGACTTGGGGGCGGGCTCATTTGACTTGGGCAGGTAAGCAAGCAACAGTGCTAAAAATCACTCAAAATATCTTAGCAACCTTATTGCAATATCCTACTATCGCAGCAGCAACCTTTGCACAGGCCAGCACTGCTCACATTTTCTTTTAGTTTGAAAATAGTAATAGTGCAGAAAATATGAAAAGATATATATGTAGGCCTAGTTATATGGAGAGAGAGATGTCTACTTGGGAGGTTCAAAAAGCTATAATTCAGCCATCACCGAAACTGGCATTAACGCCCTAAATGGAGACCGGTTTTGTGGAGTGGTTTCTTGTGGAAAAACCAAGAACAGAACACACACCCCAATAATAGAGACCCTGAGGGCTCTCTGTGGCCACCGCAGTGCTGCAGAAATGTTTATGACCCCTTCACACCCTACATACACTCCACAGGTAGAATGTTTAATAGCCAGATACCACACCAGCCCCCAAATCACACACACAGGTGCTAAAAGGCCCTGGGGATAATGATGTCCTTCCTGTGTCTAACTGGGCCTCCTTATGACCCATTGTAACCTGTATTAATACCAACTTTTGGGCTAATACTTTGCATACAAAATGTGTAGAAAAGTCAACAAATGAAGTTTGCATGGTCTTTATACTAGTTCCTTCAGAGCTGGTCTGAAAGAACTAGTTTAAAGTAAACAGAGTGTGACGAAGTAAAGTGCACTGTGCGGGTAAATCTCACAAAACCTGTCAACAACACATCAATAAAGCCTTTTTGGACCATTGAAACCAATTTTTGCATTCTACATTATTTATTTATACATCATTGTAGTATTTTGTATACAGCCTGATTTTAACAAAAATAATTCAGTGTAATAAGGTAAAAATACTTTATTACAGTAATGAGAATCTAATAGAAATCATAATTGAGAATATTGAACAAGAACTTTGTCAAGTAAGATGTCTAGATGCATTACGCTATTCATAATTTGGGTGAAAATCTCTCATGTCCCAAATGCAAGATATCTTATTGGTTCTAAAATATGAATATTTCCATATGCAATATATATATTCATTGTTGATTGATTTTGTGGTGAAATATGACCCAGGCATGTTTTCATGAGATTCACCTATGGTCTTTCTTTAAGTCTGTGTCCTGATATGATACGTCCTGATGGTAACATTTGTATTTTTGTGTCCCTTTTTAGATTAGATGAATATTTGTGCTATAGATTCTTAAATGTTGTTTTCTTTTTGCAGAAACGCAAACGCAGAGAGAAAGATGATGCAGATGCAGTCAGCCTGTGCAGCTTTGACTTTAAGGTAAGGTAAACTAAAGCTAAATAAATTAGGTTTCACCACAAGAGACTTGCCACAACAGCTTTATCTATGTACAAATCAAGAGGTCTTGCATTCAAAGTACTCGCTGCTTTAAAACAACATTTAAAGCCTCATTATAACATCAATAAAGAACAAAATACAAACTGACCCCCACTGTTTGTCAGCAAAATCAAAATAATCTGCCAAAACAAACCCCAAAATAATATTAGATGAAATCATGTGTGTTTGATGCAGAAATCGAAGCCGGTCATTATAAAATTTAGCTTGTGGAATTTAATCAAAAAGGCAATCTCTCAGAAATTGGAAACTCTACATGATTACCCCCAGTAATTATCCTCGGAAAGTTATTTAGGAAAGGACGTAATTGAGACATATGACTTGGTAAACTAACAGAAGTGGTGTAGTTGTGTCTTTTCACGTCACACTGACCTTAACTCCTCTCTCGTTTATTTCGGTATTTTTCTCCATCTGACTGAGAACTTTGTATACACTTCCATGGCAACTGAACATGTTATTACAGTTAAGTAAAAGGTTGCACTTAGCACACTCAGATTCTCATTACTTGTATAGACGGGTGAACAATATAACAGCAGATTGACTTTCATCAGTCTTGTGATTAAGAGATGAGACAGCTCTGATTCACTACAAATGCCTTAAGGAATGGAAAAAATTGCTTTTTTTTTTTTTTTTTTTTTTTGGTTTTTAGTTTTCAATTTCTGTCCAGCGTGAGCAACAAAGATACAAATATTATTATAATTTTTTTTTTTTTTTTTTTTTTTTGTATTGTTAGGCTACATTCAAAATCTTTTGAATAAACTGTTAGAGAAGATTTATATAATGGGCTTGGTGTAGCTTCTAATTTATAAACTGAAATGGAATATTCTAGATGAAATACCTGAAATCTTGTCTGAGAATCTTGAAAGTTTAAGTTATATCAGTATTGTTCAAAGGAATGGATGGATGGATGGAATCAACCACTGTTAACCCAAATAAGTTAGTAAAACTGAAAAAATTGGAAGTAATCATTTGCATAAGTTAATAAACTCAGCTCTTAATTGCTCTTAATTTAAAATATTCAGTAAACTAACTCATACATTTTGATGGTGTTTAACTTTTAATTAACCTAATTGAAATGAGTAAACAACTAAATTAGATATGTTAAATTAACTTAAATTAATGTATTTACATTATAAACAAGCTAGTACAATGAACGTTAACATGCTCAATGCATTTTAATGGAAAATACTATGATAGCATAGACTGACTTTGATTAGCATAGCAATTGCTCAATGAGTAAAGCAATAGACTACTCAATAGTACTCAAGCTCCACTCTTCACCATAATGGTAACCCCCAAAACTCCAACATAACAGAAACTCTTCTTAATCTCAACTCAACAAAACTTATAACAATAACAAGTATCCCTTTTATAGTCATCTTACACGGACACATTATATAACATTTTAACATTTACTCTCCCTATCGAGTGGGAATTAGAAATCCCCTGCCCAGTTTCAATCAACCAAAAAAACAAGTTTAATTGAGATTAATTAGACAATTTAAGATAACTCAAAACAATAAAACAATTCAGGTTACTTAAAAGGTGTCAGTTTTGTGAACCCAATTATAATTAATTTAGTACAATTAATTACTTTGAGCATTAGGGTCTACAGTGCGGACAGACAGAATGACTGCTATTTATTATGTTGAAGACTGGGTTCAAGTCTTCAATGTAATAAATCAGAACAAGGCTTTAATTCACATCACTGAAAGGCTTCCTGTCCACTTTAGCCCAGACTTTTCCAAAATGAAACTTGTTTTGCCAGACTGTGCAGTAAACAACAGCCCCAATGCCCTTCCTCACAGCACTTATCAGACAATGCATATTGGGGGTAGGGTAGCTTTGAGCTTCAAGTACACCTTGTATTGCCCCACCACTTCCTCCACGGCCATGTTCTGATGAAATGACATGATCTTCTCGGTCAAATTGAGGCTAATCAAAATGAAACCTCAGTTTTACAGTCAGTGATTAAAAACCCACGTCTTTGTACAGATTCTGCATTAGTTTTAGACATGTTGAATTTGCACAATCAGGCTGGGAACCGTCATAATAACTCCCTAAATGGACACAGGTTCCCCAAATGGTATGATTAATTTAACCTACGTAGCTAGAAGACTGACTGAACACTTTAGACGAGTGTGGGAGAAAGAGACTGTACATTTTTTGGAGGCATACAGTCTGTGTTGTGTGTCTGATTGAAGGGGTGTGTTATTAGTTACCTGCTCTGTTTGGTGGCAACAATCTCTGTTGAGGCATGTGCTGACTTACTCAGATTTAGAATCAGATTTACTTGTGGGATGTGTGGGATTTTATCTACATTATTTCCTTTTTGTTTTTTATTGAACAAAACACAAATTAACAAGACATAGCAGCTTATACAAGTAATGGACCAGTGACATATATGTATATATGTACATACACATAAAAAACACAATAAAAAAACAAACAAACTTAATTATAGGTGTATAGATATAGTAGTGTCTACATGTATTGTGATAAGTTTAAGGACTAGGTTCATTTAATGTCATATAATAGTAATCATTATTATTAATAAAAAAAATTCTGGTGATGTTGTGGAGAGAGAGAAAAAGAAAGATATAGATTTAAACTTAGATAGATATGGAACAATCCGTTATAATAATAATAATAATAATAATAGTAGTAGTAGTATAATACTAGTAATAATAATAATAGTAGTAGTGGTAGCAGCAATAATAATAAAAACAATAATAGCAGTAGTAGTAGTGCTAACATTAATATCATCTCAGCTTTATGAAATTTTAGACTAGTAAATAAAATGATTGCCGATATACGAAACTCTCCAGGTCTGGGAGCCGCTCCACTACCGCCGGTGAGCACATCCGACACAGACACCAACCCCAACTCTAATCCCCCCGATTATATAAATATCAGTACTACCACCACTACCCCATCAACAATAACAATAATAGCATTAACTATAATGATTACATGCATAATTTACATGCAAAGAAATTAAATATATTATAGCATATAAACCTTTTTTTTTTTTTTTGGCACACGTTTGCACGTGCACTATATATATAGGTATGTTATTTAGTCTGTGTTGTCTCATGTGGTTCTGTGTTTGTCCTATATTGTTAGTCCTATAACAGCTAGTTTCTCTTTTTTTTTTTTTCTTGTCCCTTTATTAGAGCAAAATATGGAAATACAACAACATAAATACGAGATAAACCAATAAACCAAAAACAAACAAAACAGATATTGCATGATATTATGTGAAGTGTGAGGTTGTGTTTGTGTGTGTGTGTGTGTACATCTCTATTCAGTATGTATTGAAGAAAAGAAAAATGTTTATTTGAAATAAATATAAATAATAATAAATACAAATAAAGGGGGGTGTAAGTCTAGTTTTATAGATATGTGTTTGTAATAAAAATAGGAAATAAATATTATTGTTATATATTAATGGGTTATAAATATAATTATGATATGATAACAGTCATAGTAATTAGAAAATATGTATTAGATCAACTAAATTATTGACAAAATGATGGAAATAGCTTTATACAATGACCTTGATGATAATGATGACTATAGTTATAATAATATTGATGGTAATGAAATAGTATTAACAAATAATAGTTATAGAGATTGTATTAATGATGATAATGCTATAAATAATATCAACAATATATAATATCAACATGTACATGCACATATACATATATATATATATATATATATATACACATGTTGATACCACACACTGCTCACATTTGTGTATACATATGGATAAAACCACAAATATATAAATATTTCATAAATATTTGTATCCTTTCCCCTTCTTTTTTTTATTGGTTTGTAAATATATGATTGGGAGAGTGTGTGGGTCCGGTTCCAGGTGTTTGATTTAGATTAAAATAAATAAAAAATGGGTTCCAGATGTCATTAAAAGTAAATATATTCTTCTTGTGGGTGAATGTGAGATTTTCTAATGTGATGTATTCTGTAAGACGATTGATATGTATAGATTTCTTTTGATTTCCAGTTTAATAGAATTATTTTCTTGACGATAGTTAGAGAGATGAGGAATGGGTTTTTATATTTGGTTGGAAGATTATTAACTTCTATGGTGTTACTGAGTAAACAAAGTGATGGCATTGGAGGGATTCTACAGCCCATGATAATGGAAAGTTTATCAGTCACTGCTATCCAATAGGAATAAACTGGTTGACAAGTCCATGTGGCATGTAAGTAATCGTCAGTGCTACACAAGGTGCATTGTGAGCAGGTGTCTGTGCTTAAACCCATTTTAAACTTTTTTTTTTTTGGGGTGATGTGGGTCCTATGAATAATCTTATACTGTATGAGTTGTAACTTTGTATCGTTAGTCATAGAGAAAGTATTGTTACAGATTTCTTTCCAGAGTTCGGGGTTGGAGGAGAGTACCAATAACCAAATGAGAAAATTAATTAGCAGAGTTATAGTTACATCAGTATTTGATATTAGTTTATAGAGCTTGGAGATTAATTTATTAATTATTATTTCTTCCATTAACTGAGAAGTGTGTAATGGGTTATTGGTTATATTAATCTTTGATTTAATTATGGATTTTATTTGTTGATACTGGAGAAACTGTCCTCTCTCTAGACTGTATTTCTGGACTAGTGTATTAAATGATATGAATGGGTATTTTGGAATAAATGATGGAGGTGAATAATTCCTTTGTGCTGCCATGATGGGAAGTGGTCAGGAATATTGTATAGTTGAAAATCAGGATTGTGCCAGATTGTGGTGTATCTACATGGAGTTAGTGGTGATTTATTAATTCTGTTAACTTTCCACCAGGCTGTCAGAGTTGAAGCGATTGTAATATTTTTAAAGTGGTTTGTTTTTTATTGAGTTTGGTAGGAAGGAAAAAAATAAAAGATTTATGACTTAAGCTTTGAACAGACATGAGGCTGTTGATGTGGGCATGGGTTTTTACTAACATTCATGCATTGAAAATGCTTCTCAGTTCCCTAGAACTCACCTTTGCAACATTCTTTTATAAATTAAGAAACTGAAAGCAGCTGATCATGAAAGCTGAGGACTTGGACCGATAAGCCATAACTTGGCTTATCATCACACATATATATATATATATATATATATATATATATATATGAGCGGTCACAATTAATGCATTACCAGGGTTCATTTTGTTAATCGCGATTTAATATATTTACCGTTAATACAGCATTAACCAGCATAAACATTGGTCAGAAGAGTGGAACCTTTACAATGTGTCCGCTGGAGTCATTACACTGACGCACACACATCAAATCGGCGTTTCACGGTTGCTGTAACAAAGCGAATAGCCACAGTCTGCTCTCTTTTTAATATTGTGGATGATGAGAGCTTAGGAGATTTAATGCCCATTGTAATGAATATGCAACCTATGGGAGACTAGTTCTTTCAATTATTCAAACTCACGCTTAGACTTATGAAACGTTAAATGTTACTTGAATTGGTGCTATTTTAGAGCATTTCTATCTTTATTCTGTGGAAGGCTTTGTTTGTTTGACAGATGTTAATGACACAATATATTGTTGCGTATTGTTAAATCCATTTTGACAGGAAAATACGTATATTTCAGTAAAATTTCAGAACTTTCAAAATCTGTGATTACGAAAATGTATGCGATTTAAACGTTTTTAAAAGACTGACAGCACTAATATACAGTATATATATTAGTGCTGTGATTTAATCACGATTAAAAAATGTAATCAACTTGGTATATGACTCCAGGTGGACACATTACAAAGGTTCCAGGCTCACTTTACCTTTCTGAGCTTGCTTTTCCACTGCAGTTTAGTGCCACCTCAACATGGGTGGGATTATAGGCTGATCGTCATAGTTGTGCCGCCTCTACTGCCGTGACATTATCTTAAACAGGACACAAACATTACTGATCATAAACAATAACACAACCGCTAGCTGTTAGCTACTAGCTCATTGTGCTGCATAAAGCAGTTGTTGCATGGTGATTTTACACAAGTGTAACAGTTAAATTGGCCTGGTTGTTTTAGAAGCAAGCTTTCCAGTAGCTGGTCAACTAAATAAAGTGAAGCTTTATAAGTAAAGTATAGAGTTTAGAGCTGAGTATAGAGTTAACGTACCATCCTCCAACAACACTCTCCCTCCCATTGCTCGCAGGTCTATTGCCATAGCGTCCATTTGGTCGATCCACTACCACTTTCTTCTGTTTGAACCACTCCGGCTGTTGTGGTCCTTGATGGTTCTGTAGTCACTTAAGTTTTTTTTTTTCTTTTCCTACACTGTTGGTTGGTCCGGTGGTAGCCGTGTGCGACGAACAGCTGAGACACTTCCTGAATGACTTTTTAATTTAGCATCTTTTCGTTCGTCGAGGAACGTCTGCACCTCATTTATTGACCACGCCGTGGTTTTGCGCACAGACATTTCTTTTTACAATTCGAAAGTCACGTGAACAAATTATACTGCTATCGCTGTTGCTAACTTTAAAACTAGCGGGTTGATGTCCCGTGTCGCAAATCTTGTGACGCTGGTAGTGACGATTCTCTCTGACCAATCAATGATCTGCAGGGTTTTGACGTCACATTTAGTATCGGCTCGCTTGGAACCTCGACTGGGGTGGTACTAAAAAAGTACCAGGTACTATCCACAGTGGAAAACCCCCAAAACGTGAGCAGAGTCAAGTCGAGTTGTACCGTGCAGTGTAAAAGCCCCATTTGTATAGACAGAACAGCTTCTAAGCATAGAACGGACATTACTGAAAAATGTATCATGGACAGATAAAATCAGAAAGGGACGATGGCTAAATGTGTGAAGATGGCAATTATACAAAGGGATTCCAAAGAAAAACACTATCAGTTTGTCTTCCTGTGATGATGCACACCCACAAACTGAGTCAACATACACAGGCTATACCCCGTACAGGCTTGTCTCCTAATCACATCTTTATTTACGGGGCATGAAGGTTTGGCACCTTTACAGATTTCACCATTAAAGGTAAACTGGTAGGTTTTAAAGAATGTGCACTTAAGTGGAAGTCAGTGACTGGACATTTTTGTCTTGTCAGTTGTTTTTTTGTGTTTCTGGAGATTATAGTGTCACTCCTTACAACAGGAACCTGTTCTTTATGCTACTAAATAGTATTCACAAGTAAATATGATGCAACTCGTCCACAAATGATAGTTTTAAGTACCATGACAGAAGTGTGAGAAATATACTTTATTAAGAGTTAATATTTGACCCCTGGAATTGTACTTCAGGGACATTTTTAACCAATACGAGGGAAAAAAAAATGTCCTAAGCATAAAAGAAATTGGGGAGGATAAAATATGTAATGTTATATTATGAATAAAGCAATAGAGGAATTTACTACAGGGGCATTTTTTTATTATTATTATTTATTTATTTAATTTTTTTTTGTGACCTCATTTGAAATATTTGGGCCATTTTTGCTGCATTGTGTGGCATTTTTGCCACAATCCTTGGTTCATTTCTGACCTTGCATGACAGTTACTTTGACTGCAGTATCAATGCATCATCCACCAAGGGGCAGCACTATGTTCCACACTGCTCCGTTTTACACCATTCCCCTCAAAGCACATTTAACAGGATCTGCATCAGATCAGAAAGCAAGTTAGCTCACTTTTTCCCCATAGGGAAAACTCACACAAGGCCCACATGAAGTCACTCTTGTGTGATAGTGTTTAACACTAAAGTAGGAGGGCTGTGTTTGTGCTTTACGCCCAGCTGTCCAGCTGTCATGTGTGTCGAGGTGTTAGCCCGCAGGGGGTTCAGGCTGAGCAACGCTCTCATGCAATATGGCTACCACACTTCTCATCAAAACACACCGAGAGCAGTATGATAGTGTCTGCCCACGGCATGAGTAATAAACGAAAGCAATGTTATTGATTGAACACCTTTGCAAAAACGGAAATTGGTTTTAAGCCATTCACGTTCTCACTTTTGATTAAAGCTAATTAAGGAGAATTACGTGATTTAACTCCTTATTACCACTGCTTTACCACTGATTATTAACATCTGTCAAAGATGGCACAAATATAGTAAACAAATTAGACAAAAGGCGATAGATAGATAGATAGATAGATATGTTGTTCTATGTTCTGAAATTATCAGTATTCACAAGAAAATATTGATTCATGCTGAAGCATCAGTGCACAAAAGTATACAATTTCAAATACGTCAAAAATGACTTGCACCCTGGGATTGGTTTTCAGAGACATTTTTTTACATTGAGATCTTTTTTTTCCTAAATAGTGTCAACATATCAAATACAAATTGAATCACATGCTTATATATAATAAAAGTTTAAAATGTATTGAATATATAATAAAAGTTTAAAATGTATTGAATATTCTGTAATGTAATATGCTGAATAATATAATTTTAGTCAAATAAATTAATAAAATGAACCCTAAAATAAGTAAACTGAATGCTGATCCAAACTGACTAATGCATATGGTCTGTTTCACACGGTTGTATTGACACAGAGTAGTGAGCTTACAGCCTGCACATCGTTCATCTCCATTTGCTTAGCAATCAACCCAACCCTTTTTAACACTTTTTTTAAAACACAAATCTCTTAAACGCACCTACAATGTGCTGTTCCAGTTGGGCAGCTTAAGTTAGTATCAGTGGTGACAGCGTCAGAAGGAAGCAGTAAAAAAATGTGGGTCCATAGTGCAAAGTGTCCATTTTGGTCACCCAAATTTAGAGTTAAACTGCCTTTGCAGTTTTGTGTACACTGAGAAATATAGACAAAGAGAGAGAAAATGAGCTTTTGTTAAGCTGTATTTGTTTACGGCGTGGTCCGGGTCAGTTTCTGGTTCTGAGCGGTGAAACTCTCTGACTCATCAGACCCCCATATCCGCCAGCAGCCCTGTATGTGTGTATTTGTGTGACCCCTCAGCACTGATTGATACTGTAATTGATCATCCCCCACCCCTGCTGATCAGAGGGTGATAATGACCCTGTTCTTCTTTAAGCAGATCTGAAAGCAAATATGCCTGCACTTTACACCCTTCATGCAACTGAAAGAGACACAAACCAATCCACATAGCAAATAGAAACAGACTTGCTTTCACCCACAACAAAGCTGGACTTTTCACTTATCTAACTTGTAAAGTAAACTGTGGGTTTTGTGACTTTTGCATATATTTTATTTTGCCCAACATAGACTTGAAATCTAAAATTACTCTTAGGTTCAAATCATATTACTAAAGTTTTAAAGGCAGAAAAAGTAGTTGGCACAGACCATTTATCATACAAGCTCTAAAACAAAGTATTTAAAATATATATTAAATGGTTATCGTGCTTGTGGAAAAATAAAATGCCCTGTTTTGATAGCATGTGTACAATTTGGTGATACCTAGTAGACTAAAGTTTCCTGTGTTTATCTGTGGTAACAGACAAAAAGGCCACTAGGTTTCTCAGACTGTCTGCTGGAGTCATTTGCATATCCCCTCCTCCTCCATGTCACTGGTGGGTTTACACTATTGACTCCACCTTTTCAAAACTCTATATAAGCTTTCCCTGCCTTTCACCTCCCTAGAGCAAAGTTAGAGATTGACAGAGCGCACACCAAGAGTGTGTGTTTAGAACTTAGAAAGCGCCGCTCTGGCGGACAGTCAAGCGTTACATGGGATGTTAAGTTATGTTACAACAAATATTTATTTAAGAATCACTTGTGGATTATAGCTGACCCTTTGGAAATAACAGAAATTAACTAGTGGATTTTATTGAAAGAAATGGTGGCTTACGATGAACCTTGTGTGGTACCTATCAAACGGACTTTACAGAAGATAGACCACCTGAACCAGACTTACAAAGAACTAGAGGTGAGACTCCAAAGCAAATACTACTGCTATGCTGCCCTGTTTTGTCTTTGCCTGTGTTTTGAGTGATAAAAGCTTGTTTGAGTTCTTTATCAGCCATGTTAGAACCTTGTCCTGTTGTTATCTTGTATGTGCACTGCCCTTTAAGGGAATAAGCCACAGGTGTGTTTCTCAAGGGTGTGTGAGTGGGGGTGAGACATGAACGTGTGAACGCTCAGCAACTCAAACAGGGTAAAGGTCTTTTAGTCATTGAGTTAATGGATTATGTTTTAACTCTTTTCCAAGGTTTTTTTGAAATTCTGTCACCCATTCTGGCAACCCAGGAAGTTTCAAATTTGTCTGTTTGGCTGCACACCTGCGCAGGAGTTTTTAGAAGTATATTAATGGTCTTGAGCGTCCCCTCTGGGCTGTTTTGAGGTGTGAATGAAGAGCATTCCTGCAGTCTGTAACCAATCACTGCTTATTGCCCAGGTGTGCTGTTTGGGCCCTGCTGAGAGCATTAGAGATGTCTGAAGCTACAGGAAGAGGCTTTAATTTTACTTCTCTTGAGCAGGCTGCTATTTCTCTTTGTGGTTTCTACTTTGATTCGGAAGTGGGCAGAGAAATGGTTTAGTTGTCAGGAATGTTAAAGCGGAAGTAGCTAATCATTAATGAATCAGGAGTTAAGGAACTTGTGGCTAAATGCTGCTGGACATTGCCTTAGTTACAACAGTTGTTTATTTGCTTCCTCAATACATTTGTATTCGTTTACTAACACATCATATTTTTATAGGCAGGTAATTACTTATTTTGATTGTATGGTTTCAGTGCTCCATCAGAGAGTTTTTGAGGTCAAGAACAACAATTTAAAGGGATAAATGAGGACATACCATATATTGTTTTATATCAAACCAATTTACTTTCATTACAACAGACTAACACAAATCTAACCCCTATCCCTAAAAGGAAACTGCATTCTTAGAATAACAATTTTAAACATTAGTATAAAAAACATTTCATTTTGAGGACACTCCTAATGGTAGGTTTTGTCAGATTTAGCCAATTTCTGGGGGCAATCTTGTCCTCAAAGTATAGCTAAGTAAACACACATGTATTGTTACATAGCAGTAGTCCAAAATGTAGAACCTGTGGGGGAGGCTTCTCCCTGCAAATTTCTCCCAGTGGGTCAGGTAAAATCAACACAGCCAAAAATAGTTACTCTGTCAACCTATCCGTCTGCTTTCATGTTGCTCTTTCCACTAGATAATCTACAATTGTAAAAAAAAAAACAAGGTATTTGTTATTGTAGGGCTTTCCTAAACTGCAGGAAGAATGCAATGGGCAGCAGTAATGCTGCAATCTTTTGTTTAAAGCCAGCAAGGGTTTACACAGGTCCTGCTGTATTCATATGGTCTTTTGAATTTCGTTAAGCTACAAACTGGAGCTTTTCAACCAGACTGCTTCCTCTGCGGTCATTCTTTAGACCACATCTTGTGTTTTTGGCCACTGGTGGAGAAGGTTCAGATGTGGTCTTAATGTTTATTTGCATGATATGCTACAGCAGAGGAAAGGCAAGGCCGACTGGCAGATCTGGGTGGCCAAGTCCAGTTAGGCCACAATTGCCATTCCTGTAAAACTGAAGTCACAGATCAGTTCCGCAGCTGTCTGCACTGGTGGAACGGTTCCCCCATTTCATTCTGCCAAGATGAGAACAACACGTCTCTTTTTATATACTCCCGGCTGGTGGAAAACCAATTGAAATGTGCATTTTTAAAAGTGCAAGCCCATAGTGTTTTTTGTTCCGACCGCCTGAAAGACACAAAGATCACATTGTTATAGGTTTGGTTGGAGAAGTTTTTCAGTCAGATCTCTAGAGTGTAGGATCAACCTCTCAAATCTGCTTTGCTTTGATTTTATTTATTTTTTTCCCCCTCGCTCTCAGGTCTGTTGAGTTTGGCTACAGGCCCAGTCATTATGGATGTAAGGTTTGAGAGCGTTAGCCTCCCCCTCTTCTAGGGGGTTCAGGTGTGCTCGTCTCTCACGCGAGGGCTTCAGGGCCTGCCTCAACATGAAGCCATAAACAGCTCTTAGTGGAGTAAAGAAGGGAGAAGAAAAGGGTAGAGGGGAGTAGAGTGCTCCCCGTTTACAAGGCCTGGTACAAATCTGTATCTCACTGTGGTGGTCTCTCTGACACACATAAATACACACAACCAGTGGCTCTCAAACATCCCTTTGAGAGAGCGAATTTATCTCAGCTAAGTGGGTGAACAACTTCTGATTAGGGGGTCTGTTTACTATAGTTGGGCTATTATGCTGAGAGTGTGTGTATTTCTGTGTAGGTCATCAGCGTGGGACAGCTGACAGAGGAGTCTCCTACATTCCAGTCATGCCTCTTGAACCCCTGGTCTCTAGGGTAGCAGTCAGAGAGGGGTCTTTGTCTGTGTATGCATGTGTGCATGTATATATAATTCTTTTGCTGAGAGTGTCACTCTCACGTGATGGACATAACAGCTGGTGATGCCAGAGGCTGGAGCTTCCGCCTGAATGTTTGTAGCCCAGGAAACACCAATTAACCTGACCTCCGGTTGACCCCTTCACACCCGCTCCAGTCATACACTGGAATGTTTGTGTATTCTGTGTCTCGTGCCTCTGTTTGTGCGAGATGGCATCTTTAGAGTGGTCTATTCTGAACTTTAGCTTAATTGTCTTGGCATTTATAAAATTAATGAAGCACAAAGGAATTTATTGTGGTCAGAAGGGGGTATGTGGGTTGGTTAAGTTTTCTAACGTTTATTTCCGTATGTCTCGTAGGAACCTTGTACTAAGCGTGTGCGGCCACTGGGCAGAGTGACCTCACTGGCGAACCTCATCTCTCCCGTGAAGAATGGGGCCGTACGGCGCTTCGGCCAGACCCTCCAGGCCTCCTTCCGGGGCGATGGACGGTCTCCAGGCATGGCCCAACAGAAGCCCTGCAGCAAGGCTGCAGCCCCTACACCACCAAAGCGCCGTAACAGCACACTCTGGTCCGAGACCTTGGACGTCCATCAGAAAGGCACCTTTTCCACCAAGGAGATTAAGAGACAGGAGGTGAGTACAACCTGAACGATGTAATCCAAACAGAATTGAAAAAGCCACACTATTAAATCCACTCACAGTCCCCCTGCCAGACGCTACTGAATTAGGCCTGTGTAACTTATTAAACCCAAAGAGCCCGAGGCTTGGAAAGCGCCCTGTTCTTCCTCTCACTCTGTATTTATTCTCCCTGGCCTTACTGGGTCTGGCTGAATTTATTTGGCATACTTTCTTGGCACACAGTGGAGTGGAGACTACATTCTGGAGTCTCAGAGTCAGACATACAGTGCTAACACAGACCAACTTGTCTGATACGCAAGCCTCTAACTCTCATTCATAACCAGCCCTGTAATCAGACATCACAGCAAACTGTGAGCCTCTCAAATATTTCCCACCAAAGAGAGAAATCAGAATGATACATGGGGTCTCAACTTTCTCAATGATTTCCATTGCTTATTAACAACAGTTTGAAAGAGTTCCTATGTGACCTTTTATATATTCTTTCTCTCAAGGCAATTTTTGAGCTGTCTCGAGGTGAACAAGACCTGATTGAAGACCTGAAGCTTGCTCGAAAGGTTTGTCCGTTTTTACTTTTTCAGAATAATTTATTCAATCTAAACAGCCTAAAGGCTCTTGGCTTTTTTCACAGTTGAACACGGTAGATTGCTTCCTTCCTCCATTTATAGCCAATTGCCAATTTATAGCAAATTGCTCTCTCACTGTAATATTAGAAGCTGTACCTATTTCCTTTTATTTACCCATCTTCTCATTTTGTGTGTCCAGGCGTACCATGACCCAATGCTGAAACTTTCTATCATGTCTGAGGAGGAGTTGACCGCTATCTTTGGAGACTTGGATGCTTATATTCCTCTTCATGAAGGTGAATATCATGCACAAACGTATATTTTTTAACATCGTGGATTTGATGACCAGCAGTGCTAAGTTGTGATTTATCCAATCAGATCTTCTCGCTCAGCTTGCCAAAGCTACAGGCCAGGATGGGACAGTGGGACAGATCGGCAAGATTGTTGTGGACTGGGTGAGCATCATAAGCCTTCACTTAAGTCTTGTTATTATAAAAGATGATTATACAGTTGAGACAGAGTGTTTTAAGAGTGTCATTCTGCTCCACAGCTGCCAAGGTTAAATGCGTACAGGGCATATTGCAGTAACCAGCTGGCCGCAAAAGCCTTGCTAGACCAGAAGAAACAAGACCCAAGGGTGCAGGACTTCCTGCAGCGTTGTCTAGAGTCGCCTTTCAGCAGGAAGCTGGACCTGTGGAGCTTCCTGGACATCCCTCGATCACGACTTGTAAAATACCCGCTTCTTCTTAAAGAGATTCTCAGACATACACCACCAGATCACCCAGACACAGCCAGCCTTGAGCAAGCGGTAAGTACCAACAAATGTGTAGGCTTTTAAAGTAAGTCGTTTGTTTTTGTTAGCCATTTGGAGTAGGCATTTGGTGTTAATGCCATATTTGTTCCTCATCTCCAGATAAGCATTATTCAAGCCGTGTTGGCTGACATAAACATGAAGAAAGGAGAGTCTGAGTGCCAATACTATATCGATAAGCTGGAATATCTGGATGATAGACAGAAAGATCCACGCATAGACCTGTGCAAGAGCCTGCTTTGCCATGGGGAACTCCGCAACAAAAGCGGCACAGTAAGTTTGTCTCCCACATAAAGGTACACTCCCCCATGGCAGGCAAAACCGTCAGGGGCAAATCACTTCAGTCTTTTTGTCTGGAATATAAACACAAAAACACACCAATATCCAAATATGGTCATTAGAGGGAAGAAATTGGCTGCCTTTGTGTCTCAAACACATGACACAATAGCAGGGGAATCTTTATGATAATAATCTCAGTTCCAGGGGAGAAAACTGTTAATGTCTGAGCATCTACAAATCAGTCTAATGTTCAAACAACATGTCAATAACCAGATCTGTTTATCCGTTTCTCCCCGTTCCTTAATTGTTCTTGCAGAAGCTGCACGTGTTCCTCTTCACAGAGATTCTGGTCTTGACGCGGCCTGTAACGCGGAATGATCGCCATTGTTACCAGGTGTATCGCCAGCCAATTCCAGTGCAGGATCTTGTATTGGAAGACCTGCAGGATGGAGATGTGCGCATGGGTGGTTCATTCAGAGGGGCCTTTAGTAACTCAGATAAAGGTAAGATTGACCCTCTATCTATTGTCCTGTCCTAAATGGCATCGCCAACCCTTATGGTTGACATTATAGTCTACACTTTACAAATATCCATTTGAGACAGGGCCTATTTTGAAGGCATGAGTTAATTGCTTTATCATCTTTCTTTTTTTAAGTCCTTTGCTAATACATTTTCATGTTTTTATTTTACTTTTCTAGCTAAGAATATTTTCCGGGTGCGCTTCCAGGACTCAGCTCAGGGTCAGTCCCACACACTCCAGGTCAATGACATCTTTCACAAGCAGCAGTGGCTGAACTGCCTCCGCACCGCCATGTCAACCCAGAAAGACTTGGCAATCCCAGAGAACGACTCCCCGTCCACTCCCACCACTGCAGAAGTGTGCTTCAAACGCCACTCGTCCTCCATCTCTGCCATCATGCATATGGAAGAGTCAGATGAGAACTGTCCACAGGGTGCAGTCTCTGCTCCCTCATCCCCCAGCTCTGAGTCACCCTCAAGCCCCACACCTTCCACAACTTCCACCCTCTCATCCTCATCCTCATCCTCGTCTTCTGCATCCTTCCTGCCCCGCAAATCCAAAAAGGACAAGCATTCACTCGGCTCATTAGGCAAGAGAAAGGAGACTATGGTGTAAAGATAGACTTGTAAGAGGACTGAGCTATCCCAGGGTGCAGTAATGGAGCTGCACAATGTGGAGGACTTGTATTTATGTGTGTGTATGGACTGTGTGTTGCTACAGCAGTGTTTCTGTGTTACTGTCCACAATGGCAGCTATTATTACCATATCCCATCCCAAGTCCCTCCCTGGTCCACTTGGGCCAAACCAGTACCAGAAAGACAGTATTTGTGAGGCAAATGTGTGGATCTCAAGGGATCGAATATGGAAGACACATCCCGCACACTTTAAATCACAATCGATGTTAATTTGTGTGAATACATATGATCGCACATCTAGCCTTGTTTACTGTTAGTTTGGTCATATTTTGTTATTTTATTATTCATTTTTTATGTAATAAATAGTTGTACTTTTTTTTTTTTTTTTTACTTCTCGATAAGATATTTACTGTAGCTCTTTTTGTTTTTATTAAAAGCAATGTGGTTAGCTTTTAGCTGAAGAGTTTAAAATATGACAGAAGAGACAAACACCCACTGAGAGAAGTGATTGAATATCCAAAGCAATGAATTCTTTGTAAAAGCTTGAGTCGTAGCTTTACTGGAAGGCAAGTCTTACAAATACATTCCCATTTTACCAGCTCCATTTAAAATTGTAATCAGATGGCATTATTTTTCTCTATAGAAAATGGAAAAACTAGCTATGTTTAGTAGCAAATGGAAAATTAGCTTATTCGTACAAAATTAAATCTGAGCCATGTTTTTTTTTCCCACCCTACCAAAAATGAAATGGACAAATATTCAAATGTAGCATCTTGCATGGAGCTTTACTTGTTGAGTCCTGCCTGCATTATTATGAGGGCCCAGTGCATGTACATGCTTGTCAAAGCAGAAGTTTACGTAGAAAGGACGTCACATAGAAGAATAGTTGTATGTTGAATAAGGGCTTGAGAAATGTTGAAGTGAAACAAGAAAGAAACTTCAGAGTTGAATTGGATAAGACTAGATGGACTTGATTGGCACTACTAGAGATTAGCAACCATTCATAGACTTTGGTTTGCTGTTATTTCATTTTTGTAGTGTCTGCATGAAGTAGAAAGGTTGGATAGACTGGTATAAAGCCAGTAGGAATGTTTTTGAAAAAGAAAGACGAAAAAGTATGTTGAAGAGGAGAAATTGTTGAAGGTTAAAGAATGTCATGACCACTTCATTATGTAAGTTTGTGAAAATAAGTTTGTAACAGAGATGGAAGGGATTGTACATTATTGAGGACTGCAGTGGCCTGCATGTATGTGATGTAAAAAAAACTAAACAAAAAAACTTTTAAATGATCAATAAAGGTCTGTGTATGATTTGCATCTGACAAGTGATTCTGATTTGAATTTTTGTTCTAAATAATACAAATTAAATTATACTCCAAAAACAACTGTGGCAAAGAACATAATATAAAGGTTTGGGAGTGCAACCCCTTGATTATTATGTGTGTATAAAAAAACAAGGTTCACTACTGAAATTGAAATGATGACAGCACAACATCCATAACAACGTTTTGGCATCTCACAATTGTAAACAAGGTACATGCATGCCAACAGACAATTTATCCCATTAGCTAAACCTAACGGAAGAGTGGCCGGAGATGTTTTAACAATGTTTAATAAATTACCGTCAACAAGAGGTGATGTGTTTTGTTTATGCTTCTCTTTTTAAACAGTGTTGTAAATGCGTTTTTCACTACCTGAATTTTTCAGGAGTGAAAATGGTTATAGATTGTGGTTGTCATTTTCATAACCAAACTCTTGTGAAGAGTTCTGATTAAGCAATCAGAAAAGGCGTGATCCATATTTGAATACAGTGTGGATACGGCCTTTGAAACGGTTATGAAATCTAAATGTATAACACATACCTAATTACCGGTAATCTAGAGCCTCAATTCTCATTCTTTAAATTCCAGGTAGACAGATAATGAGACAGACACGCAAACTCATCCAAATCATTTAGTTCTATTTTAGATAAACTGCTCTGATGTTTTTGTTCATTGCCACAAATCTCCACGTGGGCGATGTGCCCAAAACATTTCAATTTTTAGTATATTGCTGATTTTATTCTAAATATGTCTCATCCACCTCTACTGCCCTAAACCCTTCTCAATTTAATCTAGAACTTGGCTGCTGTATAAAGAACAAAAGTCTATTAAACAAATACCTTCATTTATCTCTGCAAACCCCCTCGCTGATGGTATTTACCTCTGGTAATCTCTTCAGTGGGAGGCCCCGAAACGAATGGCCGGTCAAGAGTCGCTTCACACGTCCACTGACATGCTTTGAGGTCTTGCTTGGCAAGACTACTTTTAAGGGGGTCCAGTTTTTATGGAGAAATTGCCTCATGTCTGCCTTTTAGGGATAACGGAATACTCAGAACATTCGCTCATTTTGCTCGGAAGCATGTCTGCTGTTGCCGATTTACCTTAATAAACCAATAAAGGGGTAATTTTGGCAAGCATACTCCCTCCAGGGTCAGTCAATGGACACGGGCATTTACAAGCGAGTTGGGTCATAATAAAGGAGTTTTTATTGTGAGGCAACACTCTTGACATTGTTCCTCATCCAAAGTAGTCGACTTAGGAGAAAGTCAAACAAACAGATGATGATGTTAATTTTACAACTGCAAACAGACTGGTGATATGTATTTAATGATAATAGATATTTACTGGTAATTGAGTGCATTTTTGGGGGGGTTTAGAAGCATCCCTAATATAGCAAAATATATATTTTAGAAGTCGCACACAAATTTCAATACTGGTTAAAGGTGAAGTATGTAAGATTCAGAAACCCTTGTTATTGATGACACATGTGGCCGTTAAGTGAACCAGTTACCTGTTGCTCGAGTCCTGCACATACTCCATAGGGACGCGCGTGCGAGAGCATCGACCAAAACAATGATGTAATGTACAAAGAGACTGAATATTATTCACCGACATCATGTTGACAGATGAGGTAGCATAATTAAAATTACACAGTTATGATTGTTTTACTACAAACTTTGAGATTGTATAATATATGTGACTCTCCAGTGCTGGAACTGGGCTAAAACAAAGTGTGGATATACGTAGGTCTGACTATACAAGACTGTAGTTTGAAGTAATCACTTTACTTTGACTGCATTTATACGATAGCCTATGGCTCTGTTAGCTAGCTAGCCAGCTTTAACTGTTAGCTACATTTGGTGGATGATGACAGTAACTGTTTATGAAATAGAATGTACATTATATATATGTTGACACAATTCAGTATTGATGTGTTTCCATCACAACTGTCATTTTTATATATAGAATCACTATTGTTTTATAATAATAGAATGTATATATTTTCTGTGTAACCAAGTTACGTTACACTAACGAATGTGTTTTTTTGCATTATCTTGAACATTGTCTAGCATTCATTTAATGCGTTATTGTAGTTTTGCTAACATTACACAGATCAATGCTCATGGCAATATATTTCACGTGCTTTGCAGTTATGTAAGCTTACCTGTCCAATACGAAGAATTTCAATTTAAGGTCAGTTTTAATCCCCAAAACCGAACGAATGTCCCTCCATGAATCAAATGCCCTGCCGATGTTCACTCTAGTTTTCACTTGACCACGATCACTTTCCCGCTTAGCCAAATGGAAACCCGCTCCATTTGCATGAAAATCAGTCTACAGACTTTAATAGGCAACCTAGGAAGTCGGGCTAATTTTACAAGCCGTTCATACATAGGCAAAAGAACACGACATTTACATGACAATGTTTACATATTGTTACACCCATAAAGATTAACATCCTTGTTGCTTGTACATTATATAGTCCACACACTATGTAGAGAGAACACTTCTGACAAACAGTTTTGATGTAATGCTGTTAGCACATGCATTATAAACATATTGGACCCATGGTGTTTCTGAAGGATACACAGGTTCGAGTCCGGCTTGTGATGTGTTCCCATCCAATTCCATCACTTTTTTTGCCAATTCATATCCCCTTTCAACTTTAATTTGGTACAATAATGAGGGTTATCTAAAACTGGTAGATGTCAAAAATTTAAATAACTGAATAGATTAAATTGAGGTTCCTATCATCTGAATGGTATCTGAGATCATTTGTTCCCAAATTTTGCTTCATGCCACAATTTGATATATATTTTTTACAGGCCATGATGACTGTAAAAGAGTAGAAGTTCTAATGTTCGTGAATTTTTCAGCTTATGCAAAAGGTGTAGTGTAGAGTCAATTCTGTCAGCGAGACTGACACTGTTGTCACAGTTCCTCAAAATCTCCCATCTTCCTGCTTTCAAAATGATTGCAACATCACATATACATATTGCATCAGGATAAATTGGTTTAATTTCCATGCTAAAGCCTTCTAGAGTTTCACATTTATTAATTTACGTAGCAGATGCTTTTTTTCAACTGTAAGCCTCTTACAAAACACTGTACCATGCAACCACAACACAACAGGAACGCACCAAATTTACTTGCAACTTATGCAAATAAATGTATGATGCCATTGTTATGTAATGAGCAGTCAGTGTAAATCAGTCACAGCTACCAGTAAATGTGCATATTAGCTTGCCAAGATGCTAGCTATTCTTGGTTAAACAGCCTGCACAACCTGCACGCTACCTGAAACAATGACTAAAATATGCTCACTGAGCACATTTTTAAGAACACTATGGTCCTAATAAAATGCCAAAAGTGATCTTCTGCTGCTGTAGCCCATCCGCATCAAGGTTAAATTGTGTTGTGCATTCTGAGATCCTATTCTGCTCACTACATTTATACAGAGTGATCATATGAGTTACCGTAGCTTTTCTTTCAGCTCAAACAAGTCTGGCCATTCTACGTTCACCTCTCTCATCAACAAGGCTGGATGTATTTTTGGCACCATTCAGAGTAAACTCTAGAGACTGTAGTGTGCAAAAATCCCAGGAGATCAGCAGTTAAAGAAATATTCAAACCAGCCTGTCTGGCACCAACAATCAAGCCTTTGTCGAATTCACTGAAATAATTTCTTTCACCCATACTGATGGTTGATGTGAACATTAACTGGAGCTCCTGACCTGTATCTGCCAATTTTATGCATTGCACTGCTGCCACATGATTGGCTGATTAGATATTCGTGTGAACATGTATGCGTATAAAAGGTGTTCCTAATAGAGTTCTCAGTAGTGCATATGTGTTTGATTGGTTTGAGTGTGAAACTAAGCAGTTTGTGGGCTGGGCGACTTGAAGGCTTGTGATTGTTAATCTATATTCATTTCAAAAACATTAAAACCCTTCCCATATGGGTCACTGAAATAACCACTGACAGTCTTTAGAGTTTTTTCAGGAACTTATAGGCAAGTTCCCCAATTAACTGCCCTTTTTGAGATCTAGATGCCTAGACATTCTCCAGAGAGTTCCACCAGTGTGGCAATATGTGACACTCCAAATGGGACCTCATTAACAGTGTTTTCAAAATTCTGAGATATCTGTAAACCAACCAACCAACCAACCTATTTATCTATTATTAATGTTTCCTGTAATCAATTTAAAAATCTACATTTCCACTCCTTCAGGATAATTTATTCCAGATAGGAAAGGGTTCTCATAAAATACAGCAAACTCCATTAACAGACTATTCCCAACAATCCACATACATTTAGCGATTTATTGAAACATTCTGACATAACCTCTGTATGTAGTATTATCCTTTTGTATTCCTTTAGTTAGGTAAACTCAACTCTAACTTGTGCCTGTTCTGACTAGATTTTGTGAATTTCTATGATGTCACTTGGCTCAATTATGAGGAAGGATAGCATTTTGATTTGGTAATTCATCATTCTGTGCACGCTAATGTGCAAAAAAACAATGTTCTGTGACTTCTGTCGAGTGAATTATGCTTATTACAAAAGTAACCAGAGAATACAATGCTTTCAATTCCTTCCCAAAGGCCTGAAGGCTTAGCAGAATTTAAAGATGCAGCTTTAGTTGTGAGGTTGTTCTAAGGTCTTGTTCTATGGTTTTGTTTTGATCTCCCATCAGTAACACAGCTAAGTCCCTCTATGCACATACACTAACAGTCGGACCAACAGTCTTTATCTAAAATAACAGAAAGTGCGTGTAGCCACCGTCTTGCACACTATCTGCCCCTACATTTTTGCTTTGCCTTATGTAACGTTCTGCTCATATTTTGACTGTGTTTGCTAGCTAGTTCACAGTGCACTGGTTTGCAAGACTTTGTGTATGTGTTGTAAGTTTGGTCAGTTACAGAAAAAATATACTTCAGTATATGTGAAAGTTAAAGGTAAGTTGGGAGGCTCGCTTAAACAAATAAGACGCTAAAATAGATGGTGTTGGCGTGTGCAAGTTAAAATCAATGGAGAGTCTTTGTATTAACCAAGAAACCTAAAAGATGAAGGTTACCAAGTGGTTTTCTAAAATTGAAGTACAAACACGTATTGACAGAGAGAAGGATGGACACCTTAAAGTCCACAGATTTTGTCACATTCCCTTTGAATTCAAGTGACACCCTGCTCCAGCATACAGTTATTTGCACAGGTAGGACGCAGGACTGCAAACAACATCTACTCACATAAGTGTATGAGTGTAGCGAAGTTTATGCGAACAGTTGTGTCAGTTTCATGACTGTATAAATGTAAGGTCAGGACTGAATGACTCACCCCATAAACAAGACAGCAATGTGCCTCCCATTTACAGCTGTATCCATTTTGCTACTCTTAAATGCACTTTTGGCACAAAAACACATATATACACGTACATTTATACACACAGCTCTTAAAACACCCTTGACTGGCCAAAAAGCTTCTACTAACATAATGTTTACTCTATAAAAGTCTGCACATTATAACTATGATAGTTACTCGACCTCCCATCCAAATTCCATAGTATTCCTCAATAATAACATTTAAAAATACCGTCATGAATAAAGTGATTTCCTGAGACAGACATAAAGAGACAAATTTAGAACATAGAGATGAAGCACTAGATTGTCAATGTCAGGGGAATTCACCAAAATGAATTGCACTGGTTGATAATGTTGTGAAATTGCATACACTGTCTGCATTGTTTTAGTTCCCAATTCAAGGAATTAAGCAAATCAGGCAAAATTAGCACCGTTAGCAATTTGCACTGCACAATCTCTCACTTTACTCGACAGTTCTGAGTCCTAGGTTGTGGAGGATATGGCAAACTACCATAATCTGGCATACTGTATGGTAACAGACACCTGAATCAGCTCTTTAAAATGCTGAAAGTGGACAGTTCAGTGAAATCCCCCTGTGTATGGAGAGGTGAGGGAACCAGGGACTGGGTGGAGTTGAACATAGAGATAGCTGATGAGTGAACCAGGTCCAAATCAAACACACACAGCACTGGGGGGTCTGTTTTCCCAGTAAGAGAATCATTCTAGCTTCCTGTTGAAACAGATTTAGAGCTTTCGACGGCGATGAAGACCCTGGACTATTGTTCTCCTGTGACCTCAGCGTCCACTGACTCCAACCTGTCTGTACTGAGGGCCCCGAGGGCCTACAAAATCCAGGAAAATGAAGAGAAATCTCACAGTTTTCATTGTTCATTCAACTTGGCACTTTTGGACCTGTGCAAGATAAAACACCTTTCACACTCACTATTAAATGTATCCACTAAAACATGTTGTCTATGCACATGCATCACAGGTGAAATTTCAGATTTCAATGGGACAGTTGTTATTGTTGTAATCTATATGAATCATTGCACAATAAATATTGAAATGATTTATTAATTTCAGTCTTTCACATATAGATTATCATAGTTTTAAAATGTTCATATACAGTGTGTGTATATATATATATATATATATATAAAAGATTGTCATATTTTCATATAGAAAGTCTGCTCTGGGACAAGGCTTGTGATTGTGTATGTTTCCGCTTTTTAAAAATTTCCGATCGGAAGGTTATTTCCTTTTAAAACCACTCATAAACGGCAAAGTTTAAACTTTTGTTTTAGCACAGCAGTTGATTGACAGGTGAGGGTTGGCGCTTCACTGCTGCCGAGACGCATACAAGACAGATTCGAATTTACTCCTCAAATGCAATGTGGACATGTGCGTTTTTTGAACGTCTGAGACCCCTTTATACCTGTATTTAGGGCTGACCACATGTGATCGGAAGCACATTTTAATACCAGGTGGAAACAGGGTCTCCTTCAGAAACACAGTTTATGTGCTGCTTCTCCTTTAAGACTTGACAGTAAACACCCGTTTACTGGCAGGCTATGGTTGTAACTAAAGGTAAAGTGTGTTGTCATGGTAGTGGTTAGATGCAAATATCTACCACAGTGTGAGATCACAATGTGGAGGAAGTAGAAAATTATTCATTTTGGCAGCTTGGTTTCAACAAATGCTCTTTTTTCAGCGAGGAAAATGTTTTGAGTTCTGAAACTTACAGTATGTTTTTATAGTTGTGGCATGGGGGGCGTGGTCATGTGTCGGTCTGCGAGAGAGAGAGAGCGGTAAGGCTTGTCACCTGGTTTGTAATTGCCTCCAACACCTGTGTCTTGTTATAGTGATACGGAGAGAGACATTTAAGGGACGCCAAATGTTGAGAGCGGGAGAGAGAATTGCCTCGCCGTCTCCTGGGAACGCCGCCATGTAGTCCTCTGCCAGCTGGATGGCTCTATCCAACGACGCCGGGCGGTGGCACTGGACCCACTCCGACATGCCTCGGGGAAGCTGAGAGACGAACTGCTCCAGCACCACCATGTCGACCACTTCCACGACGTCGCGGGTTCCCCCCACCAGCAGCCATTTCCGGCATGCGTCACGGAGCTGTTGCGCAAACGCGAACGGGCGGCTGTCCTTCCCGAAGCTTAATGAGCGGAATAACTGTCGACTCTGCTCCGGGGTGCGACCGACCCGTTGCTGGATGGCTTTCTTCAAGTGGCTATAATCCAGGAGGCTGGCGGCGGGAAGTTGTTGTGCCGCCAGCTGCGCCTCCCCGGAAAGTAGGGGCAATAGGCTCCATAGCGGCGCTCTCCTCCAAACCCGGGTTCTCGGCACCACTGTGAAGTGGTTTGATTGGAGCGATGGAGGAGTCAGGAGACAACGAGGCAGGTTCAAGTTTAGACCTTTTTATTGATCGTGCTTTCTCACACACAGAATCGACGTGACCGTCGATCACAATTACAACTCCCACAAAGATATGTATGTGTATATAAATTTATAGAGCACGATCGAGACGCACTCTCCCGTCTGTCGTGCTTTCTGGCAATTCTCTCTCCCGCTCTCGACATTTGGCGTCCCTTAAATGTCTCTCTCCGTATCACTATAACAAGACACAGGTGTTAGAGGTAATTACAAACCAGGTGACAAGCCTTACCACTCTCTCTCCCGCAGACCGACACATGACCACGCCCCCCATGCCACAATAGTAAAATGATTTCTTATGTCAAAAAATCAGGGAAAGTTTGATTCCTCAAGACCCCTTTAAGTCTCATTAATAGCTTCAAATTCTTAAAACGGAGCAATGTTGGCCTGAGTAGAGCTGAATTGTCTTTATTATTTATTTAAAAAACAATTAAAAAAAGCAATGGAAATTATGATTTTGTTGAAAAATATTATTCATATAAGAAAAATGTTTGTCCATCAAATCAAATGTCATTTGGTGTAACCAACACATAGGATGCCATTTTATTGTCAAAAAACAGAGAAGACCCCTTTATTCTCTCAAGACTGTGTTTTAAGTAATAATAAAATACTGTATTGAAAATAATATTAATGAAAAGGCATATTTTACCTTGAAAAATAAGTTTGAAACCTTTCTTAATTATGCTGTTTATGCTGTTTTTCAACAATGTATGAAATTCAAATTGGGAACTAAGATTACATATCTACAAACTTGTCATGTGTGTTTTAAACTAGATCTTTAAAAGATTTTATAATTTGTATCACCTCTGACAACTTGATTTGTCAATGACCCATAAAGCAAAAAATAAACTCTATACATAAAAGGTATTTGAGAAGTAGTAAAAATAAATAATGAAAGTCTGGTAAAAATACAAAATTTTAACAAAAATGTTTCTATTACAGTTATGGAACCGATCAGGGGATATTTTCAATAAGACTCAAAGAAATCTCTCTCAAAGCTCAGTGTACTCCTGTTAAGGCCAGAAAGTTTTGTTATACAAGTGGTCATAAGCCTCTTCCAGGCCGGTACTCTCAAACCCTATCTCTCAAAAAACATCAAAGAGAGAAGAATTATTCCTGAAACTCAAATTATGTGTTCCTGACTTAACTGCAGTACGAACAAAAGACAAGACTGAACAACTCTCAGCCGTCTCAGCAGGTGCTCCGCTCTCTCAAATGTTTTGGCTCTCCGTCTCTCCGTCTCATATCTTCATAGCATCAAGTATTCCACTAGCATCAACGCATAGTCCAAATCTGTCTCCATTTCTCTCCTCCCTCCAAAAACAATTTATATAAAAAAAATGGTGCCATGACCCCTTAACCATTCACGAGATCAACTGTTCATGGGCCTGTGAGGTCACTGGGAACATGCTTTGAAAGTGTGAACATAAAGCAACAGCTGGCTATCTAGTTTGCTGAGGTATTTGCTACCTGTTCAGAGTGAGAAATATTATTCTTTCTATGCTGCTAAGAATGACTGGCCAGAACATTGTGAATTTATGTCCTCTGGGTTTGTGAGTGTGAAAAGAGACAGACAGAGAGATGGAGAGAAAGAGGATACGCTGAGCTGTCAGTGTGGTGAGGTGTGGACTCATTCGCTGTGTTTGTGTCCATGTGTTTGTGTGAAAGTGAGCATTGTGTCTGTGGTCAGCAGTCATTGAGTTGAACTGCAGACTCATCTCTTATGCTCTGAAACGTTTTGGCCTACAGCAGTGATTCCCAGAAAATCTCACATCATGCCACTTCAGTGCTGGGAAGACACTTGATACAGATAAGATTCATGATTTCGGTTGCTGAATCAATGAGCACATCAAAGCTGTGTGAGAATGGTGAAAGATCACAGAGAGAGAGAGAGAGAGACTGAACAACAAAGAACAAGATTTCTTAAGATAAATTGTGGAGATTTAAGAGGGGTAAAAAACATCAGTGATTAAAAGCAGATTTAGATAAATAGATCATTTATTGTCCTCAAAGAGGAAATTTGTCTCCACCGTTTTTATAGATCTGTTATTAAATGTATTATTATGCATGTTAAAAGTAATATAATATAGGTTTGTAAATAAATTTATAAAATGACAACGATTAAGAATGGATGCGAACGTGCAAACCAAACTAATTTCTATGTAAATAGTTCACAAATCCATTCTTTCTTATTTATTTATTTTTTATTTTTTGCATTGAATTGGATAAATGCGGGATATATGACATTCCTTGGCACCCAGTACAGCTTTCCAGGGTTGCGTGTGAAAGGTTTACCTCACTGGACCACTGCCATGGCTCGGAGCACAATTCTACCTTACTTACCTGTTGAGTCAGCCAGTCACTCAATCTCCAATTTCACCTCACTTTGAGACCAGATTGTGGACAAAGAAATATAGAGACAAAAAGAGAGTGGAAACGCCATAAAAAAGGGTGAGAGCTAAAAGAGTACCTGAAAAGAGTGATATGGCCTCAGAAACAAAACTGTTGTAAGGGGTAGTTCACCCCAAAATTTAAATGCTGTCAACATTTGCTCAGCATCATGTAGTTCCAAACTAATTTTCTTTCTTTGTGGAACAGTAAAATATTCAACCTAGTCTTATAAAAGTAACATTACTATGATAAAAATGTTTTGCAAACTGACTGCTACATGCCGAATTCTACGTTCTGCTGCAGTTTCCTGGTGAAAGTAACACTAGAGGCACTACAACATCTGTGCGTTTTATTTACTTTCACACAAATCACGACTACATTAAACTAGGAAAATGCAGCTAAATGTGTAACAAAGCACAAAATTCCATGTTGCTAAAACTTTGCCACAGTCATGTAAAGTTCATAAGACGAGGTTGAAAATATTTGGCAGACTGTAAGGCTCAGTCATCATTCACTTTCATTGCATCTTTCCATACAATGAAAGTGAATGGTGACTGAGACTTAACATTCTGCCTGATATCTCCTTTTGAGAGTCATATGCATTTGTAACAACACAAAAGTGAGAAAATTGTGAAAAAAAAACATTCATTTTTGAGTGAACTATCCCTTTAAAACCGTTGGATAACATTGCATAACACCTTCAACAGTTCTCCTGTATGCACACGTGCCCACACATACAAAGTTTGCATGAACCCTTCAGCATCTGTCCACACAGTAGTGAAATGTGAAGTGTAAACTAGAAGCAGAACATGTTATCTAACTACTACTCAGAGCTCCTACGAAAACAATGTCCTCTCCATTCTCTGGATTTTAAATAATACAACAGAGACATTCTCAGCAACCTTCAGATGTAAACCAGCAGCCAAAACAATCTGGGACGCTACCATATTCCATCTGGAGACAAACATGTTTGTAAAGACCTTTTCACCATGTTATTGGCATGTCACCTTGAGATCAGTTTATGATCATTTTTGGTAATTTGGAAGATGGATTTAATGGTAACACTTTAGGTTGCATATACTAATATTAGTTTATACAATAGTTAACTTGATCTAACAAACATTTTTACAACATTTGTTAATTTTGGTAAATGTTAATTTCTAAATTATATTTTTTTTTACATGATTTTTTATAAAGTTGTACATATTAAAATTAGTTAATTCATTATGAACGTGTGCTAAAATGAACAATATAAATAATATTCTAAATTAACAATAACCAGGATTAATAAAAGTAATTGTTCATTGTTAGTTCATAATGCCTAATGCATTAACTCATGTTAATGAATAGCACCTTATTGTAAAGTTTACTGGTAACACAACAATAAGGCTAAGTATAGTCACTGTCTGATGAAAAAGAGCATGGAAAATCTCTTTCTCATAAACAATCTTACAAGATATTTGTTAAACAGACAGCCTGATTAAACATCTTTTCATTGGTCATTTCGAGGAACAATTCAAACAGAAGAGGTCATTCGGCACATTCTGTCTATGGTTAAAAAGTCAAAATTGCCAAAAGTGGAGATACACCGTTTTTCATTGGACAGCAACGATATATTAACATTAGTTAATATGAACTAACAATGAATGATACTTGAGCATGTATTAATCTTGGTTAATGTTCATTTCAACATATAGTAATATAAAAACAATACAAAAGTTGTATTTGTTAATATTAATGCAGTATGAACTTAACTGAATTACATTTGACTTATTCAGTAATTATGTGGTGAATGCTCTGTGTATCCAGAAAGACAAAAATAAACTTACTCTGCTCCAACAATACAAATAAAAGTGGTAATTGTGTCAAATAAAACATCAAAAGAAGGTGATCTGCAAAGTCCATTTTGAATTATCATGTGTATATTTCAATAATTTTTTATAATAATAAAATAAATATTTATATTT